>NW_027412545.1:6503231-7116607 GCF_025532065.1 Leptinotarsa decemlineata | reverse complement strand
GTGCTATGAGGATCGGTATGCGAACACTCAATGTCAGTGAGACACGGAAGATCCCTTGGATTTGTATTGTGCATTGGATGCATACGTATTGATCAGCACAATAGAGGAGGAACAAAAAAAAAACTATGTTGGTGCTGCTTTCGGTTTTATTCGCA
Organism: Leptinotarsa decemlineata; assembly: GCF_025532065.1. Lineage (NCBI taxonomy): Eukaryota > Metazoa > Arthropoda > Insecta > Coleoptera > Chrysomelidae > Leptinotarsa > Leptinotarsa decemlineata. Next base: position 7,116,452 of record NW_027412545.1, on the reverse strand, counting down.
TAGAAACAATAATGGAGGGTGGTATGCCCATGTCAACACCCACAACACTGTCTCAATTATGGAAATGGGACAGAATTGGTGTGAAGCTTGCGAGAGGCCACTAACAAACTTCACCCGAGTATCTACATGTATTATATGTAATAATGTCCAACCTGTGGCACAATAACCGTGGACCTACTGGTCAAAAAAAAACAACAGCCCTTTCAGGTCTACATTATTACACACAAACAGTAGTTAGTTGTATTAGTATTCATAGATTATGTGACAAATGAATACTTTGATTAATAAAAGTCTAAGTTGGAAATTTGTTAGTCTTTGAATATCTATACATTATATGACAAATAAATTACTACTTTGACTGAAAAAGTCGAAATTGGAATTTGATAGTCATTGAATATCTATGCATATGATGAGTACTACTTTAAATGAAAGTTGAAGTTGGCATTTGTCAATCATTCATATGCATATAATGATGAATACTTTCACATACATATATTTCGTTTGAGATTATAATGTTAACATAATGTTAACAATGGTATGAATCTGTTTCTGTTTGAAAGTATAATGGTAGCTCTGAAAAGAGCTATTTTTTTTATTGTTTCAGTCTTTAATTGTGTAGCCTGAAAAGGCTGTTATTTTTTTATTAATCCATGCAATGATATGGACTAACGCTCCTCATCATCAGAAACAAATAATTATGGTATCGTATCTGAATCAGATGATATACTAATGATCATCCTCATAGTAGTCATCTGAATCAGATGATTACTCATGATGTCGTCGTCGTCATAATCAGCTGAATCAGATGATATACTAATCACATCATCCGCATTATTATCGTCAACAGCATCTATGTCGTCCTGAATACCTTGTTCCACTCGTTCTGCGAAATCATCAGGAAGATCATAGATTCGCTGCAGAAATTGAGCGAAGGTTGTACTCAAATGATCAGACGTTGAATCTATTTCATGTACTTGGATGGGTCCTGTACTCGACATTGTGGAAGAATGATATAGAACTGGGATTGTTGCTATATTTATATTGGAAGAAATGAAATGGAGGGGGTGAAATGTAGAACAGTGTTTGAGATTCGAAACCATCAAGAATGAAACTCTGAGCGATTATTAGGAGAAATTCTAGTGATTATTATGGAAAAAAACTAATAAGAGGGAGAGGAAGGGAGGAAGACACTGCCCCAGCCTCGCAGTGCCTCGTGTACACCAACCAAAAAGTGTGTACTCCGTGGAAGGAAAGGAAAGGAAATGATGGACGAGTAGATGATTATATGTCATCATCGGAATTGAGGACATCATCATCGATTAGGATTGGGGATGGCGGAGGACTATCCTCGATGAGGATAGGGGATGGTGGAGGACGTCTAACGTCAAGCTCGTCATCAGCATCATCACCAGAGTCGTCGTCGTCATCATCGTCGTCGTCGCTACTCATTGGGACAATGTCATCATAAGCAGGGTCCCACCATCCGTCAGGATCTGGATATTCCGAGTCATCCAAGTGTCCTTGTCACTGCCAGTGACATGCTGAACTTGCATCCTGATGTCGTGATCCGGTATTCGTATGGCGGACTGTGGGGTTCCGTGGTGGAAGAGACAACCTGTACTGGCTGTTATCCCAGTAATTGAAGTTGTACCCCTGATCCGGGCAGCTATAGGGTTCGGAGGTTGAATCGGGTTCCATCTCGATGCTAGCTGATCAACTGAATGTTTCATCAGATGATTTCTACTTTTATACTTTCGAGAGGGAGTGGGGAGAGGAGTGGAACATTGAGTAGGGGTAAATTGTAGTGTGACTAAGAACATATTCAATGAGTAGGGGTAAAATTGCAAAGTGACATAAGACATATTCAATGAAAGAGATACTTGAATGGATAAAATACAAATGAAATATACTTGTCGATTTCACTATGAAACATGTCTATTTTTTTATTTTTAAATTTTCTTCACATGAAATTATTTACAAGTGATTAGAGAACACAAAAATTGATGTGAGGTATTTGTCTAGAAGAACTTGGAATTGAAATAAAAAAATAATAATGATAATAAGAGGAAGTGAAGAAAATTGCTCCAACCATCGCATTGTTCAATGTGTTACCAAACCAAAAAACAGTGTACACCCTTTATTTCACTTCCTTTTCCTTTATTCAATATAACTTAACAATATAAACTTAAAAACTACCATAATTAAATACTCCTAACTAACTAAAACTAATCTTACATTTACACTTCATCTACAAAAAGAGTGTCCATAACTGTCACTACTTTTTTTGTACAGCTCTATCGAAGAGGTCTTTGCTTTACACCTTTCCTGCAGAGATGCATAATTTCCGATCTATTTCGGCCATTTCCTTTTGAGTTCCCTCCGTCGGTTATCCATTTCAGCCATTTGTCGCTTCATGGTAACCAAACTCGGCCTCGCTAGATCGGGCTGCTCGTTCTGCTTTCTTGCATCTCTGCAGAAAAACACTATCTTTTCACTAACCTCTCCGATAGGCTGTGGCACCAACACCTCAGGATCGCCGGTGTCGCTGGCAGCGGTGGTAGTCGCGTCACCAACGGCGGACAATATCACCAACTCCGGAGAAGGACTCCTCGGAATTTCCACTGCTGCTGGTGCTGCTGCTGGTGTGGAGGCCCTTCTTACGAGAGGTCGAAAAACTACCTGCATAAGGATTAGTCCTATTGCAAGTAGCTCGGTACTTTGAAATAGGACCAACCTTTGCTGCAGGTCGTTGGCAAACCTTCTTCACAGCCCTGACTTCCTCCTCCTCCTCGAATAAGTCAGGGCTAGAAGATCTGCACCTAACTCGCGAACGCGAAGTGGTTGGCTGGTCAACCGTCACCGCTCTCGAACGATGCTGCCTCCTCCTGGTCAGCGGACACCGGCAGAATAGACGCCCACAGCATTATTCACCTCCTGTGTATTGGTTGCCATTCTGAAAAAGAAGAAATAATACAAAGTTAGTTGATATTAAAAAATAACATTCCTAATTTACTTACTCAAATATCAAGTTGGTCGTTGGAACGTACTGCCTTGTTGTGGAGTGGGTCGCTCTCGTTGAGATGACTTCTCGAATGAATGTTGTGGAGTGCTCTCCGGAGGGTATCGACTTCGATGCGTGAGCGGTGGGGAAAATGGTGGGAGCGCACATGCGCGATGAGGGTAGGGGTGTACATGCGCAAATGTTGGGAGTCGGGGGCGCGGGCTTCGGGGGGGCGGGAGGGAGGGGCGGGGCTTCGGAAAGGTGGGCGGTGGTTCTTGGAAAGGGGCGGGGTATCCGAAAAGTTGGTGGCGACGGGGGGGGGGGGGGGGGGGGGGGGGGCGGGGGGGGGGGGGGGGGGGGGGGGGGGGGCGTGGCCCTAACGGGCCGCCCACTGCCTGGGCTCCGCCCAGGTGGGTGGGGCCTCCGGCCCCAGGTAGGCGGGACATCTGGAGAGACATCTACGCCCTCTTCGCGCGCGCGTTCGTAAACATAATATGCAACCGAACACCTAACCTAACGTATTATGTATTAACGTAACCTAACCTAGTACGCTAACCTACCGCTATGCAACCGAACACCTAACCTAATCGTATGTATTAACGTAACCTAACCTAGTACGCTAACCTACCGCTATGCAACCGAACACCTAACCTAACCTAACCTAACCTAACCTAACCTAACCTAACCTAACCTAACCTACAGTAACTATTAACCTAACCTAACGAGGGAATACTAACCCTAACACTAACCTAACGTAAGTATGCAGCTAACCTAACGTAGCTATTAACCTAACCTAACGAGGGAATACATTCACCATGTTGGTTCCATTAATACATCATCAGTTGGTTTTGGTTTTTGGTTGTATTATTCTATGATTTGGATTAATGTTCAGTCCTGGGTTATCCCAGTCCACCTGATGATGATGGCCTGACTTTATAGTTTCTCTCCAAAACTTCTTTATGGTTTTTCTCCAATACTTCAACTCTCTGTTCCAGTACATCATACTTTTTCATTGTAGTCCCTGTTATGTTTGAATTAGCATCAAATTTTTTATTTGTAGACGCTGTTATGTCAGACATTTTTATGTCTACATCACTTGTATGTTTGTCAAATTTACGAGTGGAAAGTTATCCGAGGCCTCTGCAATTTATCGTTAAATGCTTGCCGGGCGTCCCGAGCAATATTGCCTATTGTGGATTGTATTGCAGCTTGTAGGGCTAGAAGTATAACTTCCTTTGCTCCATTAATTTCCCCCTCAAGATATGATACAGTTACACAATCACTCTTGTCAATTGGTTCATTGTATTTTTCAATATTTCCTTTGCATGTCATAATGACCATCTTTTGTTAATTTAAAACCATTCCCAGGAGGACCTCGAATGACATTACCACCCCATTCTTTTTCTACCAAACTTATCGATTGTTTTAGACATTGTGCACTCTACGATGATTCTCTTCAAACTGATATTTCTGTCATTTACATTATACTATATAGCAGTAATTGATTAGGGAAATAGAAATAATACAAATAAAATTTTAATCATTTTATATTCATTATAGTAATACATATAAATACATACATAATACATTAATATCACATTACTTCTATCATATATATTATTAATTATAAATGGCTACATAAATATCAATATTGAAATTTTCCGGTTTTGAAGATATTGAATGATATTTCAATCATTGATCTCGGCAGATAATAAATAATCAATTGATCCAATGGAGTTCTCCTGAGATTGTGATTGTTGAATAATATTACTTATCCAACGAATGTTCTCATTTGGATCGTTTTCATAAAATTCAATATCATTATGACCCCAAGGAAGAGTGTGGGTAGTATTCGGAATGATAAATCGTTTATCGTCGTGATATGATAATGCAACTTTATTTTTTAATTCAGTATACATATCATGTAACACGCTTCTAAATGAATTCATCTTTCTGAATATCATACCACCTTGTTCGACGATTTTTTGATAATCTTCGCATGTCAATTCATTCTTTATTACAGATCGTTTAACCACCTTTGGCTTTCTTAAATTCACATCAACAGATTTCACATAATATGCTTTAGCACCTGTACCATAAAAAACTCATGATTGGATCATTTGGAAATTCATCTTTGAAGTTACCAAGACTGAACTTGTTACTGGAATATTGAATTGGTTAATATACTGTAATTGGATGTATCAAATCTACTTATGTTAGTTTTTATGAATTCATAAAAATTTTCTGTGTTTACTTTAAGAATGAGCGAGTCGGTATCTGTGTAAAAGTAAAGAGACATTTTCATCAAAGTGTTGTTTGATGCATCCATAGAAAAAGTCATACATGACTGTTTTAGATAATTCTAATATGGAAAATCCCAAATATAATGGTTATCGTAATGAACTTCACTCTACCCAATTGAATGGCAACGAAATTATCAGTGAAAATTGAACAATTTTGAAATTTGGTTTGGCTATGAGAGTGCTGGCACGGCACCTATATTTTTCTTTATATTTTCCAATGTGTAACGAGTCTAACATCAATTCGATTATCTACATTCTCCATTGTCTTTCCATACACCGCATTATTCATTAGTTTATAGAAATCTTTAACAGATTTGTTGTTAGACCTATTACGCATTTCAGTATTAAGATCTATATAGGTTTCATCCAGCATGATTGTTTGAATTTCAATACTCTATGTGTATTCATTACAATCAATCCATTTTTGACAGCTTGCTGTAGATTCCTATAATGAACAATATATTTTCTTTTATCATTCAAATTTGGAATTAATTTGGGAATTTTCGATTGTGTACGAGGTGGTGGTATTATTTTTTCGACTAAAAATGGAAGGTCAGAATGTTTATCATGCAACTCTTGTGGATTAATGAATGTCCACTTCAAATACATACCCATACGGACTATAGTACTCACATCCATCACATCGAGATTAAGAATTTCATTTGGTGGTGTCAACCATGTAAATTCACTTGTTGGTAGAGGTTGTGACATACTGTGACCGTATAGATTTGTTGCATCTAATATGTAATGAATGTGGAAGGTTCGTTGGGTTTATAATTGGGTAAAAATCTATTATTTGCTATATGTTCCTCTCGTACATTGACTAATTCCACCTCGTATACCTTTTTGAAAAAAGTGAATCATATCAATGTCAGTTAGTAATTCCAATTCAACATTAGTGAACTTCAACATGGCATCCCATGATAATCCAGGTGCCAGTGTAATATTGTGCCGGATCTAAGTTATATATCTCTAAACTTGTGGTGCGGAAGTTTTCAAAAATATCACATAGTAGCAATACATCCGACTTCAAATACAATCAAGTCAGAGTATTCCCCCAAATTCTGACACTCGAATAAATTCCAAACTTTTCTAGCCCTATCATAATCAGTTTCCGATATATGTTCACAATGAGTGTGTCATTAAAACTGATTTTTTGTCGGAAGTAATGGATAATTCAATTTGTCAATGTCATCAACCAAAACTATATGGAAATACACCTTTCTGTCTCATCAAATTGAATTTCTCATTTGTGGGAAATGTTTGTGCATCTCCAAACATTGATCGGAGGTCAAGTTTGCACCCAACTTCTCCAACGAATTAGTCATAAATTTATAACTATCGATAAATCTCATTTTGAGATAATTCTTCCACCACACCATCTTTATCGGTATAGCTGTGTGTGAAGAGATGCTTCGTGAAAGATATTTATTTCTCTTTAGTTTGCGGGATAACACAACTTTCTCTTTATTCCTATACAATTCTTTTATGAATAAATGACAATCATAACCATAAATTATGAAAAAATGGATAGGTATGAAGTTGGTATTTTGAAATTTTAAAATTACATTTCGAGTGAGCGGCATGTGATCTTTTCTTTCCTGTGACATGACAATGATCTCTTACTTTGGACTTCACCATCAGTAAATGCTTTATTTACATATACCACAAGTTCTGGCTGCAGCAAACTGTTCTTCTTCTTCGTCAGTTTGTGTATCCATCGGTTTAGGGTTTCTGAGATGATTTTCATGTATCTCTTTCAAATCATCTTCAAGCTACTCACAAATTTCTGAGCTGCATCTACACCCCTTATATGTAAACAAATTTGACAAATCATCATTATATGAACACTTTATCAAATAAGCAAATGAATATGGGGCATGTTTGAATGTTTTAATCGTGTATGAACTTTCAGGATTTGGCTCATTCACATGAATCGGTTTAAGCACTGATTCAAAAATCAGCATACACTACAAATGGCACCCTTCATTTGCCTCTCAAAGGTTTTCAAACATTAGTTTATTTTCCGCAACCATTCTACCATATTTATTGATCTTTAAATTAGTAGTTGGTGTTGTGGTACTAATGTGATTACAATCATACATATTATGACGTAAAAAGCAATCTCTCATCAGAAAAATATATCAAACATCCGTCACAAAAATATTTTTTCTGTCTATGAGCTGATAGTTGATTAGAAACTAATCTTGAAAGATCTTTGATCCAACAATAGTGACCATTACCGGAGTCATCAGTTATAAACAACAAATTGACATGTCTCCGGAGTCTTCTCTGTGAGTATCGCAATGGACCAATCACTTCATACTTCATTTTACCCTTCTCAAATGTACTCTCTAACCGTAAACATTAATTGAAATATCATTCCTATCTTCGAATATTTCGATACTCTTATTATTAACTTTAACCGGAAAATCCATACCTGTGACATCTAAAACAGTGAAAAATGTGGATATGACGTAAGTTCGGAACACTCGACTATCTGCAGGATATAATGCTGATGTTATAGCCCAAGCAAAACATATTGATCTTCATTACGAACATTCACAACAGCTTTCTTCCATTGAATACATTGAGGCAGCTTCACATATGAACGTCCTTCCAGTGGACTGTATTTATTAAATGTTGACCTCGAGAAACAATATTTTTTCACAAGTCCAACCTGAATTATAAAAAAAAAAATATTACTATTCAATCTTATTGAAATTTTTTAAAAAATAAATACCTGAGTCGCGATCCTGGAACTCAGTCGTTTGAGCCACAATTACATCACGGAATCCATCAAAAACAGCATTCAAATCTGAAGATTGGTCACTATTTTATTTTGGGAATTAAATGACTTCGTGTCCCTCGAATCATCAGTCTGAAGAATATAATTCCAAAAAACTTCCATATTCACCTTGATGCTTTTATGGATCCTGATGGCTGATTCCAGTAATTCAATGACCTTCTGCCTAATCTTATTGAAAAATGACATGTAGTCACTGGTTACAATCGAACTCTCCACCCTGTATGTAGCAATGCGGCAATTGAATGCATTCGTTATAATTTGAACACCGTCAGACAATTGAACACATGCATTATTTTTATGACTCATGGTTCTTCGGTGAGAATTCACTTGGCTCATAGGAATTGTCACATTACAACAATTGCACGTATACATAGGTGTTGCATTATCCACTCTCACCCGTTTCACTGCAGGCCCTCCTTGGCAACTCTGGAGCTGATGCCGACGAAGATTATCACTACGAGTGAAAGATTTACCACAGTCACAGGAATACATTTTATATAATAGTTCTCACTAACTCACTTGATGTAAACTGACATAGCCAACACTCGTACGCTTCTTAAATACACTCTGATAGGACCCGTCAAGACGTCATAGCCAACCCCACTTCTCAACTACATGCGCCAAGATTACCTCCCAACTGAATGCGATAACAGATGTCGATATACGAGCAAGCAGTGGTCGTTGCGGTCTCGGAGAGGGTAGACGCTAGGCAAACAGTCCTCGGCTGCCGTTGTGTCACCATGGATAGCGGGGCTAGAGCGAACCTTCATCGCTTCAGGAGAGGTGAGGGCAGACCGATGAATACGCATTACTCTGCCACACGTCGTGGAGTGAACATGTCGCTCTCTAGCCGTTGAACGGTTATTGCTGTGACGTCACTCCACTACTAACTTGGTGCCCTAACACCGATGGAGCATTTATTACTTGGAGGATCTTCGAAGTATGCAGACGTATGTTTGTACATAGACAAACAAGCACATGATGAAACCCTGTACCGTGCATTCTCCTACACACACACATAAACACACAAAATCTCATATGAAAAAAAAATCTGAACGATCCATGCACCAGACACTTCAAGGTCACAACGCCTTGACTTCACTGCACAACAAAAAAAACTTCACCAAACAACAACCAATAAAAAAAGCAATTAATACGTCATAGTGGTGGGGGGAGGCCGAGAATCAGCTGTAAACAACTACTCTTATCACTTGAAAAAAATCCAGTTGCGAAAAAACCTCAATTGGTATATCACAGGAAGTAACTTCCTCTGGGAAAAAAAACATCAACTGAAATCTCAAACCGAATTTCCGTTAACTTTTTCTTATCACAGGAAACAACTTCCTGTTTTGAACGCTACAAAATTCCTACATTCAGTTTCACACCCATTTTGATAAACCTTATCAAAAAACCTACTTCCTTGTTGACAAACTGTTATGATCGAAAAATAAATTTTATTGTTCGGTCATTACCACAAAATCCTATTTTATTCATCAACCATGAAATTCTCCTTCTCCCATCTACGCTTCTATCTGCTATTTAAAACATGTTCTTTTACGTTTACAAACAATTGTCAGTTTTTCACTTCAAGTCGAGTGTTTCGAGTGTTTCAAGTGTTTTGAGTAATTGTGCTTTTTTCAATCACAATATGGTTGATGAAAATACAGAGTACCACGAAGAGGGGGACTACAATATCAGAGGATTTTGGGATTACATTTCCCTAAAAACTAATCGGTACACACCTCCAGCAGATTTGTGGACGTACTTGGAAGAAAAGTAAGTATAATGAATTTTTTTTATTGTGTTTATAATTTGAATTTTCAGTGATATCATACTGGATGATATACCAGATGGTGTGGAAATTCCAGATGATTTATTGAAACAAAAGCAAACAAGGGACATGAGAAAAAATGATGAAAATTTTGGAATTATATCTGTTGCAAAATCAGACGGTTTACCCCTCCAAAGAATTTGATAAAATATTTATTGGATAAGTATGTATATTCAAGAGAGTGTGCAGTATTTATATTTTGATTTTTTTAGTGATTTAGACTTTTCTGACATGTCAAAGGATATTTGGATACCTGTGGAGGTATTAAATTCAACTAAACCGTTCCATTCCTCCTTAATCAAAAAAAGGAACGAATTCAATCTCAATTTGAACCTTGGTGGGATGCAGCCACAGCCTTCAACATCCAATGAAACGTGAGTTTTTTTCACATGTTTTCCAAAATTTTTATTTTCAAAATATTTCAGTTGTTCAGTGATGTTGACAGAATCACCTTTCAGCCCTTTACAACTTGAGTCAGTGATATTGACAGAATCACCTTTCAGCCCTCTACAACTTGAGATGATACCTTCACAACCTTCAACATCCAATGAAACGTGAGTTGTTTTTTCACATGTTTTCCTAAAAATTTTAATTTTCAAAATATTTCAGTTGTTCAGTGATGTTGACAGAACCACCTTTCAACCCTCTACGACTTGAGATGATACCTTCACAACCTTCAACATCCAATGAAAAGTGAGTTGTTTTTTTCACATGTTTTCCTAAAAATTTTCATTTTCAAAATATTTCAGCTGTTCAGTGATGTTGACAGAACCACCTTCCAGCTCTCTACGACTGGAGATGATACCTCCACAGCGTCCAATCCTAAACGATCCAACTGATTTGTTGTAAGTTTCCGAAACTTTTTGCTACCAAATTACTCTTAGAATACTTTCAGCTGTCAAGAGATGATGTGGATGTCCCCACCTCCACCTACATTACTACCAATCAACACACCTCATTCATCAATAATTTGCAAATATTGTGGGGTGATATTCTGCTTTTGCAAGTGGAGTCTTGAATGGCATCGATCACATCGTCAAGAAGCACATCTCTTGAGATGTTATGAAAAATGAGTATATCCCCTGATACATAAAATATACGTATTTACACAAACTTTTGCTTTTATTTAGTTTCATTGAGAGCTTTCCCCTCCCCCTACCCTCAAATCATAAAATATATTTAAACTTTCAAATTCAAATTTTTTTTCACTTAATAGTAAAACATGTTGATGTCAAGTTATATAATTCTCTCTGCTGTTTTTCAAAATATTCTCTATATCAATCAACCCTATAATGTGAGTGAAGTATTTGTTACATTCGATAATGGTGGACATAAAAATGAATCTTGGCCCTCAAATTGGGTAAAAATGATTTCATCTACAGTCAATGATGGTCAATTGACAGTTTTGGGTGTTGAAATACCAAAAACTTCAAAATTTTGGAAATTAAGACTCATTTTTGATGATAGAACATTTGGTGATTCACATTGGAGAAATGTTAAAGAAAGATTGATTTCCACCACACACCCATCACCTCTAAAAGTTTGTGCTGAATCTGATATAAAAACAATTTCTGGTCTGATCTACTTCATTACAAGTGTATCATTCCTGCAAATATCCAAATTTTGTCTCAAATATCTACATAAGTTGAAACCACTGATTTCACAATGAAAACGGTCACTATACACGAAGAACATAATGAAATCCATTATATGATTGTTTGGAGGTTTGCCTACCATGAATCGAGAAGAAAATTTTGGGAATATTTGGCAGTTGATCGAATGCGTTTCAGGAGGCGTATTGAAGAATCTGCAAAACTTATTAATCCTATTTTAAATCAAATACATCGAAAAAATATTTATGAATCAAGATTTTTGAATAAATATTTATAATGTGTTTAATTTTTTTCATTCCAACCTGAACCACAAATCAATGAGATTGAGAAATTTCCTCTTAGCCTAAGGAAATTGTCATTTTCACGCTTAATTTCAAAACCTGGCAACGTCTCATAAGTCACATCACCGTACCATCAACGTTGGACGTACACACCCTGTATTTGATGTGTTTTCCATCAACACCCTGTATTATTATTATTATTATTATTGCTCTTATGCCCAAATTGAGAACTAATTCGAGGGCCCAAATCGAGGTCCAACTCGAGGGCCCAAATCGAGGTCCAACTCGAGGGCCCAAATCGAGGACCAATTCGAGGGCCCAAATCGAGGACCAATTCGAGGGCCCAAATCGAGGACCAATTCGAGGACCCCCCCCCCCCGAAATCAAGGACCAATTCGAGGACCCCCCCAAATCGAGACGTCCAACAAGTAGGACCCACGAAAACCTACACCAAACACCCGTCACAACACCCTCCCCCCCTGTCACTTGTCATTCTTTCCTACACCCACACACACGCAAAGACTACTCTTTGCACCACCACCCCCCACAAACCTCGCTGAGGGGTTGTCTTACTCTTCTACACCACCACCACCGACGACAATGACCAACAACTTCTTGCTGGACCATCGCCATCCGACTCACCATCCGAAGTCAAAATGACGCCAAACCGGCATTGACATCCTACTCTTACTGGTCTGTTGGTGATCATTCAATGGATTTCACTGGGGACGAATGTGTAGCATCGACTAGAATTTCCATTGTAAGTTTTCTCACAAAAGAAATTCTTGCCGATGCACACAATATGTCTATCAGATATAATTGAATGTCCGTAGTGGTGTGAGCGTGGTATTATAGTTACTTTTCGAAAGACATTTGTCAAATTCTAGTGTGTAGGAACGTTGGAAATGGTGAATATGTGGAATTTCAATTCAACATATTCATTTATTTATACTATTTGGGTCAGACTTTATCATTTAGCCAGTATCAATTATGAACTAAGACATTTTTCAACTTTTTTGACAGTTATAATATTATTGGAATGAATTACATGAATAATCAGGATGTAGGCTTTACGATGTTTTGTCAGGTTCGGTATCTTTGGTGCTCAAAATGTGTGCAAAAAACTCTCCATAACGTCATTTGCTGTGATTAACGGCATTCTCTTGAAATGTTTTCTCTGGAATCTAGCTTGCTAACTTTTTAATTTTGGGATCAAAAATAATCTCCTAAATGCATCAATTCATTCAATTAGATTTTTGAAGATGAAAATATTTCTTTCAGGCTAGTGTTGATATCTTGATTGATGGTGCTTGTGTTTCAGGAGGGATGTTGCTGCACGTACTTTTCCAAGTATGTAATGCGTATCTTGAGAACGAATTGAAATTATCATTATCTGTTGTTTCTACTGTTGCTTTTAGTGCCGTTCTGATCATTTCAATTCGTAAAGTTCATTCATAAAAGTCTGGACTCCAATTGGTGCGAATAAATTTTTAGGTGTTTGGGGACAAGCAAGGTGAAAATTGGGTCTACATCGGTGCTTCGAGAGGTTTGTTGAGCATTTACTGGAATCTGTCTGTCTGTCTGTTTAAAATGTGTGTTTCCGTTAATCAGATGTAGGCCCCATACGATCGACAACTCTCAGAAGTTGAGAAACTTGTGCGAGCTAAGGAATAACGAGGTCTTACCTTTCAACGTGTGATTCCTAACACGATTGCAGAATCATCCCAGCTTCAACCAGATAAATTCTCTCGAGAAAAATATATGGTCGAGGCGGGAATCGAACCCACGGCCTTCCGATCGTGAGTTGGGCGCACTACCGCCAATTCCATACTTATGAGGATTTCGGAAGTAGCAAATTCCTTCTGAGTCCTGCCGCCTGGCGCCGACGAATAGTTAACGAATGTGGTGTCGAAGTTATATACTCTTCTTCCGAGTTTATTTTAGTTTCACCTCATGTGCATCTTATACAGTTTTGGTTTTTTCATCTAACTACGTCGACCCTTCCACAGTGTATCTGAAATTCACCATTGCTTCCAGGAATTCACCCAGACCGGGCTTGATTACACTTAAACTTTTTAGATTGATGAGAAGTGACGTAGTACAAATTGTGATTTTGTTATCTGAATTCAAAAACAATTCAGAAGCACCCCCTACTTGATTAAATTTCAATTCGGCGAAGGCTCTCGAAATGAGAGGATTGGTTGATAACAATAATATACTTTGGGTAATGAAGATTACAAATGTATTTCTGTAATATATGAATATTACTAGAGTTTTTCCCCACCACCAAACCGTTATTTCAACACCTCGACACGTGTTTCGATCACCAAGTGATCATTTTAAAGAGGAAGATCAAACTGGCACCAAAAATAACGGTTTGGTGTTGGAAAAAAAACTTCAGTAATATTCATGACTACACCAAAGGGTCCAAACAGTGCACACAAGTACATAATTTCCTTAATATGATTAACGAAGGTCATTTTCAATATTTAATGGAATGATTTCAAATGAATATATGAGTATGTTAATTCTTCAACTCTGTCAATTCTTAATTCTTGAAAACGTGTCCACAAAAATGCAATACGAAAACAAGGTCGTATAGGCAGTGAATGAAAACACCTTTCAATCAAAGTATCGATCTCTTTCCCGATTTGAGAAATTTGAGGTGGATCTAGAATCTAGATTATAGAGGGATATAGTTAATAAGATGAACTGCATGCCACATTATAGCTTCTTTGATATAAACTTAAACGTGCCTCTCTGTTTTTGGTAACAAAATATATTCACAACTGTGCTAGATGAGATACCAGTAAATTTATATACAGTTTTTGAATTCGAATCAGATATTATGACTTTAATAATATACAAATTTTGACTTTGATATCACAATTTTCACATTGATTTCAAAATTTTGACTTACACTCAAAATTTCAACTTTAATCTCGGAACTACCAACTAAGAGGATGTCTCCTGACCTATATTAATTCCTACATGGAAAATAGGAAACTAATTGTGAAATGTAACGAATTCCAATCGGAAATGCATGACGTAACTCTCGGTGTTCCACAAGGCTCTATTTTAGGCCTACTACTATTTTTAATTTATGTTAATGATTCACCAAATCATATTCAATATGGTACCACCACTTTGTATTCTGACGATACCACTGTTACTGTGTCGGGTGTTACTGAGGAGGAACTTTACCACAAAACTCAGGTAACGCTTGACGAAGTATATGCGTGGTGTCAAAGAAATAAACTTATTTTGAACCATGGGAAAACGGTTTTTATGAATTTCAACCTTAGGAGACCATTAACACCCGGCTGCAATTTTGTTTTATCTGAAACAACTAAGTTCCTTGGCACCTTTATAGACATCAAGTTAACATAGGAACCACACATTGACCACATCTGCAAGCTTCTTAATAAAGCTTATTTTGCCATTTTACAGCTTGAAGACACAATTGCCAAACAGGGTTTTTTAAGTGCTATGCTTTAGCTTATTCACATATTTCATTGAATATATTATTAATATATTTACGGTATCTAGTATTTACATATATAAATGTTTAGTGTACGCGAAAACTAATATACTTTCTTGTAATACCTCTGCGGAAAGGCGTATGTACGATACACGACATAAAAAATTTTTGTCGATACCTGGGCATAAAACAGCAGCATTTAAAAATTCTCTATACTATAACTGTATCATTTTATTTAACTGTCTTCCTTTGCTTATCATTTAAAAATGAAATAAAAAAATATTTGATGCTGAATGTTTTTTATAGTATAGATGAATTTATGAGTAGAAACAAATGACCTGTCAAAGTGAAAATAGGAGGAATGAGGAATTAAATTATTTCCTCATTGTGCAAACTTTTTGTGCAGTGTAAATATTTTGTTTTGTCCCATATACACCTGTTTTTTTGTAAATTTGACAAGTATAAGTTATATTATACAATCATATTTTCAAAATATTTTTATGTGTAAAAATGTGATGAATCAGTTTTTAATCTGTCTTTATTTATTTTGTTACATGACTCTATAGTATTTAAGTGACATGCCAAATGTACACTATTGTATCAAATATTGGTAAATAAATATTCTATTATATTCTATTCTAATGTCGAAACTCCGTCTCCTCACTCGAAATTTACAGATTCAATTCGTAATTTCGAGATTAAAGTCGAAATTTCGAGTTTAAAGTCTAAATTTTGAGTTTAAAGTCGCAATTTTGAGATTAAAGTCGCAAATTTGAGAAGTCGAAATATGAAGATCAAAGCGATAATCTCGAATCTGAAGTCAAAATTTCGAGTTAAAAGTAGAAATTTCGATTTCACAATCGGAATTTCGAGTTTAGAGTCGGAATTTTCAAAATAATACCATGCTTTTCCAGCTCCTCTAGTATTGCATCAAGTGGTTCACTTGATTCCACAAAAATTGTTGAGAATTGAGATGACTTATTGATATAGAATTTTTTGTCAAATGTAAAAAAATATTTTCAATATTTGATTTCTGTGCAAAACCGTATTCAAACGTGGTGCTTGCTAAAAAATGTATACTCCATAACTTCAAGAAATATCAAGGGTTCCAATTCCCATCGGAACTTATCTAGTTAATGGTGGATTGATTGTGATGCGTTATATGGCTAACAGGATTCCGGATCGGAAAATCATATCTCTTCTCTAGAACACGAAACACAGATTCTTGTTTCTTTAACATAATTGTATTCAACCAAATTTCACACTCATTTCATTTTGAAGACTCTATTTTGATTAATTACAGTTGTCAGGTTTGGAAGTATAAAAAGAACTCCGCACAATGAATATTTGGTATCATAAAAATTAACAAATAATACTTTTCAGTTTTCTACAACGCTGCTATAAATCTTCAGAGAGAACATACCGGGTGTCAGAAGAGTCTTAGAACAGGCTAATATATCCGAAGTTAGTATAGATGAAAAAAATTAAATTTTGGCAATTTTGTTTAAATCTGTTTTTTCCTTAACCAGTGCAAGCCGAGGATTAACAAGGTGTCCCTAGCACGGGTTGGACGATAGGAAGTGAAAATCGATCGACCGGCATCATGGCTTGAGCCACTGGTTCACACATCGGTCGATTGACTGGAGCAAACCACCCACGTCAACCCAACCTGCTGCTATCCCACCAACAAGTTGCACCTCAAAATCTCAAGTGGAAACCTACATCGAAATATATGTAGCTTTCAAAAACACTTAATGAAGATGATCCATATTGAAGTTTTGTGAACTCATAGAACTTTTGATTGCCACAAAACCCAACTACCCCGATCAGATGATAATTGATAAATCAAGCTTTTTATAAATGGTTTTGTTTGAAAACACAACTGCTGATACTGGAGTATTCACAATTCTCGATGGATCAAAGTAGCCTATCATAAAATTGTGAGAAATTAAACGTATTAGTAGGAATTACGGGTAATGCGGTAATTGGTGCTCTTTTATCGGCGGATATCTTACTTTACCCTTATATTCACAACTTTCAGAAGAAGCTATCAGACATGGAATTGTATCTGCTATTGAAATGATACGTAAAGACGAAATTTGAAGTTGGACTATTTTATTGTCAAGAGGTTGGTAAGTAGTCATTTTGAGCATCTCATAATTTTTTTTTCAAGACTGGCCTTATTATTCGGAAACGGGTGGCCGTAGAAACCTCTATTTTATGCAGAAATGCTTGTTTCTTCAAGGCCTTCAAAATAAGCTACATATCGGAATTTAAATAAATATTTTGGAGTGCAGTCTCATGGTGCCCCACCAACAAAGATGAATGGGTTGTTTATGCATAAAAAAGTAGATTTCTTTGTACCTATGTGATTGCCAAAATTTTGTTTTGCCATCTGCACTAAATTCGAAGATACTAACCCGTACTAAGATTTTTCGACGCCGGTATTCATGAAGAATAAGGTCAGTTTTCTTCATATCATGAAGACGCCAATTGGTTTGGTGAAACGCTCGCCGAGAAAGACTAATAAATAGATGGTGTTCTTCAATAAAAGTTTCTCGTTTCGTGGTATAGTCGAAGTAAACGATATTGTGCACACTTAAAGTTGGCGGCATCCTCAAAGGAAAAAAAAACAATACATATAAATGAACCGGCTGCGAACTAGGTCACGTGGACTAGTTCGCAGTTCGTGTATATATATCTATATATATATATATATATATATATATATATATATATATATATATATATATATATATATATATATATATCAGAATAATTAGTGACTGGATTAACTATAAAGAAGTGGGTATTCTGAACAGAACCAGTAAACTTGCAAGAAATACGACAACGAATCACAGACGTGTGTGCTACTATAACATAAGAAATTCTAAAAAACGTAAAGACGAAATTTGAAGTTGGACTATTTTATTGTCAAGAGGTTGGTTAGTAGTCATTTTGAGATATATATATATATATATATATATATATATATATATATATATATATATATATATATATATATATAACAGAATAATTAGTGACTAGATTAACTATAAATCGGTTCAATTCGTGAGGTTGCAGTCAATAGCTGGGCTGTTACAAAGAAAACTCTTTGTTATATGTCAAGCTTTCGGTATATTTTACACCTTCGTCAGGACAACTACAATAATAAGATTATATATCTTGTACAAAATATGTAAATATGGAGAACTTACTAACGTGAGAATAAAATATAAAGAGGTTCAAAAACAGATAGAAAAACATTAAATAATGACAGTTGATAAAAATTTTTGGCTGACAAAGTCACGTGGGAAAATTCTGAATGATAGTCGAATTACTATATATTTTATTTTCTTTATCATATTTCAGTAGGTACGTGTAAATTTTGCTGAGACTGTCAATATCAGTTCGTTTATTCATTGAATGTTCTTCGTTATTAATATGTATCATTTCCAAAAATATTCTTTTAGTTGTATTGGTTTCTCTATCTAAAATATTTGGATTTTCAAAATTCATTTTATGATCCTCCGAATTAACATGTTCTGTTAATGCACAAGAATTAACATTTCGTCTACAATCGCTCTTATGGGAAGTGATACGACTACTGAAAGGTCTAGATGTTTGTCCTATATATGTTTTAGAACATATATAGGCTTTGTAACCGCCCAGTATTTTCAATTATCATCCTGTTATTTGAATCCCTACTTTCCCACTCACCTACAAAAACAAAATATTTATTATATATATCATTATATACAATGATTATTGAATAACGAAATTAGTTAGCTCTCTAACTATATTATTAAAGGGGGGCTGTTGGAAGGTAGGTTGCACTATATCGTTTACTTGAACTATACCACACACGCACGCCCGATACTGGAAGGTACTCCCGTCAATATAAATACATACAGTGTGATAGAAAATAAAAAGAGTTTAAATGAGAATGGAACAATGAATTCCTCGTAATTGGGAAAAAGGTTTTTGTTTTGGAGTCTTTCTACACCGGAGGTTCTAGTTTCACCTTTTTTTTCTGGTCAGTTATATTTCATTCATGTGTTACAAACTTGGTAAGAACTTAAAATAGTTAATAAAATCTTCAATATTAAATTTTAATCAAAATAGTTATTTTTTTTGTGATAATAAGATATAAGAGATTTTAGGAATTGGTGAAAGATACTGTGATGAATGCAAATCTGTTTTTTTTTATTTAAAAAATCAAAGTTGCCATCTACTAATGTAGTAATAGAGGTGGTAAAGAGGTGACCTTATAACATTTAATTTCATATGGAGTATTATTCTAATATTATTGTACAACACACATTATTGTAGCACGTCATATATGGATTACAAACGTCTGCACAATAAATAACTCTTATCGCCTTTTCCAGTGGTTTGGCAATTTGCGAATAACACGAGCCAGTTTTTGTCTTGTCATCTGTCAATCAAAAGTTTTCTCGTGGGGAAAACTCACAATAGATCTCTCATCAGCTAATCTGAACGTAAGCTGTTAAACGTCGTTTAAATTTAACAATGTACAGTCGGTAGGGTGCCTTAACTTTGGGGGTGGTCGTTATTCAGTCAATGTATTGATATATGAAATGAAAATTATATATATCCAACGAACAGAATCTAAGATGGTGAAGAATTGAATGTCTTATTCGTGAATGATGAGAACTCTTAACCACAACTTTGATGATGAAAAGTATTTCTCTTTTTGCTACCACTACAAATTTATCTCATTGAATTTCATAATAATAAATTCACATCAGGTTCCATGTTATCATAACCGAAAAAAAACATGTTGTTTTTTCACTTTCATATCTTATTTAATTGAATAGTTTTCCAAAAACCCCTCACACTTTGTCGTTGCAACTTTGGGCTGTAGAAAAATTTTGAATAAAGAGTTTTACACATTGGATATTTCGAAAATACAGGAGTTATGTTTTTCTAAGCATTCATTATTGTAGTTACACGAGTATGTAGGTAGTGAATGCACTGCTCACACATATTCAAACTTGACTACATAAATTCAGCTTCTTAGCGAAGCTTCAGATCCTCAATCTCTTTGTGGAGAATAATCTAACTCAAAATTTAAAGTACACTGAGTTTCTGTTATTCACAGACAACCTTGAATTTCAAAGACAAGATTGTGTCAAACTGCAAGAGGGCGTCAATAGTGTTCTTTGATGGAGTATCAACTTTGTTCTGTCTCCCAAACAATTTTATCGTGATTTAAAAACATACTGTGACAAATTAATAAATTAACTGTCCTGAACAAAAATATTTCTAACAATATTTCACTAATCACAAACTAATTTATTTATTACAACACTCAGTAACTAACGCTCAATTCATTTCCACTATTTGAATTTATTGTTTAGCCGCTCAATTCACTTTCTGAACTGCCCTCTTGGGCAGTTCAGAAAGAGACGCTCTGTGGATCCTCACCGGCAACAAGTAGCCATACAAATTGATATGTGCCTATATGAGAACCTATGTACATCATTCATACCTGGCCATACGTTAGATTCAACCATGCAGGGCTTTTTCGACTCAAGTTTGGGTGAATTATCGTTTGAACGTAAGCGGTTGCTAACCTGCACAGAAGTTTATTTCGTCTCCTGGTGCAAATTCTGTTTCTGCTGCTCAGGAACAACCTTCTAGTTTGGCTTGTTTAGTTGACGCTTATCTCCTCCGTATAGGTCATAACGCAGCCCACGGGTAGCTAAGAAAACGAGATCCATCACGGCATTACTGTAACAAAGGTTTCTATGAAAAGAGGTCTTCCGGGGGTTTGAAAGTTCCATTAGTGACACTGGTTTCAGAATTATACATCCTTTCGGATCTTAAGGCGAGAGGTAGTTTAGGACTCTCAACCTCTAAGGGAGATCCTCACTCAGAAGAGTTAGGTACACCCCCGTTGGAAGTGCAGGGATTTAGAGGACGAGAGAGTGAATATCAACTTCTAAGTATATGAAATATTAATTTCTTGGACAAAAATAATAAACCTAATTTCATTGGAATGAGATGTGTAGATGGTATTGAATAAGCCTGAAGAAGCTATTGTGAAGTGAAATACGTATTATAGTTGTGTAAAATATTTAGTGAAAAATCTACAATGAAGTTTTGATTTCATCATTTGTTGAATATTCCCCTCATGTTTCCTGAAAGTGCATTTCCATTACATGTGTATTAATATCAATATGTGTCATGGTTATAAGATCCTCTGTTGCAGATTAAATTTCTTTCAAAAATTTAAAGCAACATCTGACTTCCATCTGTCAAATATTTTTCGTTTTTTAAACGTTTCAGAGATGTTCATGATTACCACAAAAATATTTTTTTCATTATGTACGAATATATTCGTACTGAAATTATTTATCTCATCAGTAATCAGAAAAACAGCAAACCATGGTTAGAAGTTGAAAATGTTTAGATCGCTTCATTTTCAATGTGTTCAGAAGTTGTGGCACCGTTTGGAGTTTTACTTTTCAATCCAAACCAGATGGATCCAAGATATTCCAAGATGATGGTGACAGCTAGTGCATTAACGGAAGATGAGCTACAAACCAGTTTGATGACCACAATGCTGAATTTTGAGTCCGTGATGCAATATACCGACATTCATTCCTAAAGAAATGAAGTACTTCAAATGTGTACCTTTTCAATCTCTATGTGTATCATTTGAATGAGGCCTTTATTGTTCAAATTATATGATTGGTGATAACAACTCTAACAACAGATCTCCTAGAATTTATAAAACGAAGTCACAGTCGAAACTTACAAAAAAAACGAATATGTTGATTGAGAATAAATAATAAAAGTATACAAAAATCTACTTCTAGACTACATATTCAAAACTATATAGAGTTTTCATTCCACTTTCTGAAGTGTTTTGAATAATATTCAAAATTGAGTGATAATTTCTTGGTACAACACTTTTTCTGATACTACTTAGGCTATGGAAACTAATCTCAAACATAATCAGCACTCATATTGATTTCAATGCATATAACTGTCAAATATTCATAAATTGTCGCTCACTTGATCGACTGGAAATTCCGTTTACCAGCTTTGAAAAAATATGATATGACCAGTGTTTATTACAAATCGAATAGAAATGATGATGTCAATATCAAAAAACAAGTACTTTGACTTATACTCTCCTGAACATTTTAACAAAATTCATATGAGTATGACAGCTTTGAGAAACCCAGGAGAAGAAACCAGAAGTAAATGTTAAAAAAAGAAAAGTGTCCTGGATTGGATATTGCACAGTTTTTTCACTATCGAACACGAAACTTATTGATTATTTTTTTAGACGAGGATGAGAGATGATCCTGCCAAATCATCGCGTCAAATTGCTTCAGAGCTGGAAATTCCTGCATCTACAGTAATGAGTGTATTCTATGTATTTGAAGAAGATAAGTTTAATCGTATTCAAAAACCATACTGAAAAACAATATATAATTTCAGATCGTTAGTACTTATCCCTCAACACTTCAGCAAGTTTAATTAATATGTTTCAGAGTTGCTTCAATAGAATAGTACCAATCCCTCCTAATTGAAGGGAAACATTTGTAATATATTAATTAATTTTCACGAAAGTTATGAGCTGTTTGTTGGACAATATTGTCAAAATGAAAAATGAATTCCAACAATGTTTTCAAATCGATTTCTGTATTTTATGGGAATGATTTATTATGATTCTAACAATAATTAAAAGAGATTTATGGGTTGGCATTTCTGAATTCTTGAGTGCGGCTTCTTCTACACCAATTATCTCGAGTAGAAATCTGAAAAATGCTACCTCTTTGTACAGGAAAAGGACCATTTGTGAAACCGTTAACAACAATGTTTTCATCCCAATGACGATTACGAACAAAATTTGCTGTCTTCACGTTTTACGTCAATTAATGTTCATGATGAGTTTAGGCCGGTCACAAAAAATATTAGAGATTATATCATGAAAATATCTAAAAAGGGATCTTTGGAATTCAAAGAAGAGTTATTATGATTGATTTGAATAGAACTGTTATTTTCAATAATAAAATAATAGTATATTATTCAACGAGCGAGAAGTGTGGTCGTCATTACTCTTGAGAATGAAGTTTGTTGTGAATTCGTTAGATCGAGCAATGACCATTTCTCGAGAATAGTATACTTTACATCAAAAATATTTGAAATTAAGATCAATTTGTGAAGGATATTCCGAATTACAGTAATCTCATTGAATTTCATAACAAAGTCATATAAATTAATTTAACACAATAATTATTTGAGTTGAAAATCGATTCCATTTTCTCAAGTGATGAATTTTTGAAAGAAATAGCAACTTTTTCGCCACATTACACTATATCTGGTAGGATATACTAATTTTCAATTTTCGGGCCCGTTTCTATTTTTTTTTCGTTAAAAAATATATGTTACAAAATGAACTGTCCATTCAGTGATTATGTTTGACGTTTGAGAATATAATTTGAATTAGGTAAATTCTCAAGCCCGACTTGCGATTGAGAATATTCGAAACACGACTGTATAGTTATGGATTTTCTCAACTGTGATTTGCCTGTGCATGCTAGGTCGCTATGTGAATGAAACAGTGTTGAGCACGGTTATTTTTTCAGATGAGCAACTGGTTCCCAAAAAGATTATCGCTAGTAAAGCCCTCGTCTTTTTTAGCTGGCAAAAGTATTTTGTGAATTTCTGATGGAAGCAACTGGTTGGCGAATTAGTTCATTTTAAATAATGATAATGATGATTACAATAATATTTTCGTTTTGCCATAAAATACAGGGTGTAACTGAATAAGTGTAAAACATTTAAGGAGGTGATTCCTCATCGAAAAAAAGATAGGATATTTCATATAAAGAAACTTCATTGGAGCATCCCTTGTTAAGATACAGCCCCTTAAAGGGGGTACATAAAATTTGTATAACATTTTTTTTCACAAGCACTGAAAAAGTTACAATATTGAAATTAACCTGACGTTCTGTACTACCAAAAAGACACTTAGCCAGTAATTTATTTTGTTTATCCCATGGTTGTAAGGGGTGGAAAACGCAACCCCTAAAATTTATTTCCAATGTAACTTTTTGTCTTATTATTTGGTAACCATTTAAAAATTTATTTCCGATAGCCTGTTTTATTCTAAACAAAAAATGTCTCCTGGGTTTTTTTCCCAAAATGAACCAGTTCGCAACAAAAAATTATTTTACGAACAACTACAGAGACATTGTCATAAATGCGAACTGGATTTATTGTTATTTTGTAGTTAGTACCTGCATTACACGATTGAAGGGTAACAAACAAAACTAATTCATTAATAACAAAACACACAACATTTCTTTCTTAAGTCCTCTACATCGCGAACAGGAGTACGATAAACCAAATGCTGTAAATGGCCCCAAATAGAGAAATCGAGAGGATTGAGATCCGGAAATCGATCGGGCCAGTTCTGTGATCCTTCTCGACCTATCCACTGATTTGCATATGTTTCAGTTAAATGCTGACATGCTACTTGACTAAAATGGGCGGGAGCCCCATCATGCATAAAAAAAATATTCCTTCTGACGTTCAAAGGCACTTCCTCCAGCAGTACTGGATGCACTTCTCTTAAAAATTGAACGTATGCCTCACCATTTAATCGAGGAGGTAGAAAATGAGGCCCAATTAAATCATCCCCAATAACTCCGAGTCACACGTTAAGAGAAAACTGTTCTTGATGGTTAGTTTCGACAATACCGTGAGAGTTTTCATCAGCCCATATGTGGTAATTACGAAAATTAATAATCTTGTCCCGAGAAAACTACATTCGTCTGTAAATTCTATTGTCTTCAGAAAGTCACAATTCCTTCTAATCATTTCCAGCATCCAATTGCAAAATTCAAGGCGATTCGGAAAGTCTCGCGGTAATAGTGCCTGTACTCGTTGCAGATGATAAGGGTATAAGAGTTGTTCCTTTAAAATTCCAAATACCATCATATGATCAACATTTAGCTGGGAAGCAATCTTTCTAGTACTGGTAGTAAGTTGTTCTTCAATCACATTAAGTACTGCTTCCTCAAGCTGTGGTGGTCGTACTTCTCGATGGCGACCACAATCCTGCGTTCTTTTATCGAATGAACCATATTCTCGTAATCGTTGATGAAGTCGAGCAAATATTCTATGTGAAGGATGCTGCCGTTGAGGATACATTTCAGCATATCTTCTAGAAGCTTCTAACCCATTCCCCTGCGACAGACCGTAAACGTGATGCATATCAGCCAATTCCTCATTTGTGTATGCCATTTTAATAACAAGTGAATTATTAAAGTAACAAATTGAGAACAGAACAACAACACACAATTAGTATTAATTCAATTTCGAAAATTCACAAACTGACAGCATCATACCAATTTAATTCTCACTATCGCTAATAGCTACCTATTAGATAGATTAGTATCGTATTTTCGCATTTATGACGATGTATCTCTGTAGTTGTTCGTAAAATAATTTTTTGCTGCGAACTGGTTTATTTTGGGCAAAAAAACCCAAGGGGCATTTTTTGTTTAGAATGAAACAGGCTATCGGAAATAAATTTTTAAATGGTAAACAAATAATAAGACAAAAAGTTACATTTGAAATAAATTTTAGCAGTTGCGTTTTCAACCCCTTACAACCATGGGGTAAACCAAATAAATTTCTGGCTAAGTGTCTTTTTGGTAGTACAAAACGTCAGGTTAATTTCAATATTGTAACTTTTTTAGTGTTTGTGAAAAAAAATTTTATACAAATTGTATGTACCCCCTTTAAGGGGCTGTATCTTAACAAGGGATGCTCCAATGACATTTCTTTATATGATGAGGAATCACCCCCTTAAATGTTTTACACTTATTCAGTTACACCCTGTATGTAGAAATAGTCAATTATAAATTAATTAAAAGAAAGTATATACAAAAAGAAACAGAAATACCACAAAAACAAGTTGTCACATGAAAATGCATTAAACAACAACAAGTTAATATTGAAATACTCATCTAGTAAGACATTTTTCCAATAGAAAGTCACGTAAAGATTTTTTATAGCGAAATAAAACCTTTATTGCTTTAATATTTTCGGGAAGTTGGTTATAAATATGAAGAATGTTATATATGTATATTGCATATCGAACAAAAAAAAATATAATTTTTTTGCCTTGTTTTCAATGTATGAATATGGGAATTCTTATAGAATTTGTCAATAATTTCAAATATAGAGACGCATACTTCAAAAATTTATAAACTTGCAAGAGGTAAAATGTTATAGGAAGGGAAATATTTCTACATGAATGATTGTAAGAAACTCCTGTCATTAAAATTTTCATTTGGTTAGTAAAAACATCTCGTGTATGGATAGTATTACCCCACAGACACAACCCATACGTCAGTCGTGAATAGAGTGATATAAATTTTTCCAAATCCAGATCCAAATTTGAAATTCGTCAAAAGAAATATGATGTTACCTAACTTTGATACTAACTGTTCACATTGGGATTACCAGTTAAGGAATTCATCAACGTATACGTCTAAAAATTTCACAGTTTCTGCAATACTGCCTGCAGTTCATTATCAGATGTAAAAGTGAGTTTTTGCTGAAAAGTTTTCTGTCTACTATGAAATCTTGCGATTTGTATTTCAAACTGGTTGAAATGAGAGTCATCGCCAGAATAGTTGGCAATTAATTTGTTCATGTATACTTTCCATTTTTCTTCTAGACGGTTATCATCTAAACCTGATAGAATTAATGAGAAATCGTCTCTATATCAGGATAGGACCTAAAATTGACCTCTGCGGCACTTCAAATCCGAGTTTGAGTTTTTCTGAATTTTTTGTTAGTATTCCATCATTATTTTTATGTTTATGCTCACATACTGAATCTATTATGTGGAAAACTTGAAATCCATTGAAGTGCAGCACCTCTGACTACATATATCTCCAATTTTAGTTATAATTTGTCATGATTGACACAGTCGAAAGCCCTACTGAGGTCGCAAAAGACCCCAACTGGGCTCTCGCCTACCTCAATCAGGTTTACAATTTTTTCATAAAAATCAAAACTGATGGCTGTCATCGTCGACTTATTCTTCTGGAAGCCATGCTGTTTATCATTCAGAATAGAAAATTCATCAATGAATTTCATGAATCGATCCAAATAAGCATATTCAAATACCTTTTGAAAACTACACGGGATTGTGACAGGTCGGTTATTTTCAGGAGAATTGACGATACCCTTCCTAAAATTGGCATAATTTTTCCGATTCTGATACTCTGTGGAAAAGTTCCTGAAGCGAATGAAAAATTCATCAAATATGGTACATATGGACTGAGAAGTCCCGGGCCTAGAAAAAACGTGTTTTTTCTGTTCCCAATTGGCTTTATTCAACAACCTAATCTCCATCAAGAGCCACACAATCATTCCAGCACCGCTCTAACATTTCAATACCACGATTTATTTTAAGCCTCAAAATAGGCCTCAGTTTCAGCAATAACCTGTTCATTGGAGTGAAATTTCTTACCGGTGAACATTTTTTTGAGGTCTGCGAACAGTCAGTAGTCGCTGGGTGCTGAATGGATGTGGTAGCAATTCGAAGTTCAATTCACGTAGTTTTGCCATTGTTTTGATTATTTTGATGAAACAACATTTTTTTCTCTGCTATATGCGGTCATTTCTTTGCAATTTGAGCCTTCAAACGCTCCAATACCGCTATATAATGTTCACTGTTGATGGTATTTCCCTTCTCAAGATAGTCGATGAATATTACACCACGCACATTTTACAGTACCGAGGCCAGAATTTTTCCAACCAATATTTCGGGCGTTTGGACCAGTTGCTCTCCACTCCAAAAAATGCTCAGAATCATCAAGACGTTCTTGTTTTTGGTCAACAGTGAGCTAGCGCGGCACCCACTTTGAACACAGCTTTCTCATAGTCAAATGCTTAAGCAATATGAAGCCAACACGTTCTTTTTATATGAATACAATGTCAGCTAACTCAACGCAACTCCACTTTTCGATCATTCAAAACGATTTTGTGGATTTTTTTTATGTCTTCTGGTGTTACTGTCTTATTTGGACTTCCACTGCTTTCTGCATCATCGGTGTCTCTACAATTACGTTTGAAGTCAGAAAACCAACGTTTGATTGTTATTTATGATGGAGCGAATTCCTTATTATAACACTTCTCAAGCCATTGCTTTTCTTGAACGATATTTTTTCTCATCAAGAAGCAGTGTGAAATTGAAACACGATATTGTTTTTGATCCATTGTTTTGAAAATAACAAAAGTAATGTCACCGTTAGCACAAGAGTAGAATATCTTGAAATTTCAACAGCTTTCTTTTGAAGGATAGTACTAACTCTGGTCTGAGGCTGCTGACTCTTTTGCTGGAGGGTGCTGCAAGCAGCTTCATAGGACCAGAACCTGTCATTGGCATCGCTTTAGGCTTTGCCAAAAAACATTGAACACTCAGATGAC
Organism: Leptinotarsa decemlineata; assembly: GCF_025532065.1. Taxonomy (NCBI): domain Eukaryota; kingdom Metazoa; phylum Arthropoda; class Insecta; order Coleoptera; family Chrysomelidae; genus Leptinotarsa; species Leptinotarsa decemlineata. The sequence goes on along the minus strand of NW_027412545.1, from coordinate 7,087,636 downwards.
AGGAAGATTTATGAACTCCTGGCAAAATCTTCTAGGATTGGCTCACTCCAAGGCGCTCTTTCTCCCATCAAAGCTTGAAACCAAACAGTTGTTGAACTGCAGTTGGGATGAACTACGAAGTCTAACAGGCATTCTCCTACTATCTGACCTGAAATATTACTCACCAGATAAACTGATCGGCTTCGTTAAGAAGCTGGGCTTATTTGGTCGAGTGTGAATAGATGCGAGCCACAATCCATCATTACGGGTTGCGGTGGACGGTTGAATAGACCCACTCTCTTTCGACCTATCCTAACCTTACTTAACTGACTGAAAAAGGGGTGACTGCATCTCTGTGGTAGGCCCGAGACTTTTCAGCCCAGGTGGTAAGAGGTTTTTTTCACTACTAACTTGAGAAATTGCTATTATTTACTCCATTCCCATAACGAGAATTGATATTTCTCACCCTTGGTAAATAATGATAATAAAAAATCACCTAGGTAAATAATGAGAACAATTCTATAATTTTAAAGATATTCACAGAAACTTTTGTTAACTTAATTATCAACTAGAAGTAGGAAATTGAACATTGGAAATACGCTTGAAAATTATTTGAAATTATAATTAATTGTACAATTGTGACAAATCAGGCGGGGGCATTTTTCAATTAATTATATTAATGTTTTACTTTTATAGATCTTTTACCTTCTTAAAAATGACATCTAAATTTGAATTAAAACCGCATTTGTCAAACTGACAGCAATAATAATCATTGTACAGTGTTTGGTTGTCATGGAAACGCCGGCAAACGTTTTCATGGCCTAAGTAGATGTTGCGCGCTTATCATCAACATCGCGTATTCAACATGGAAACTGTCCCGTTTCAACTTTACATGCAACAATTCATAGCTGCCTTGGGTTATCATATAACCAAGGACATTTTTTGTCACTATAATACAGAATTGAGAAATTCTAAGTTCTTAACATACAGAAGCAGATAAGAGAAGTGGAACATTAAAATATATCAAAAATGCAATGAGATATTTCCTAGATTCATAACAAAATTTGACACATGCCAAATTTTTACATAAATAAAGCCAGTCTGATTAGAAACACGCTCCACTCTACTTGATATTTCGATATATTCAACAAATTAACATTGTTGAATATATGCCAAAATTAAAATTGTTAATATATCAATGTTAGTAGTGAAAACAATTCTATTGTATATATACCTCGGCTGAGAAAGCTATTATTTACCTCGCACACTATATTCCTCGGCGCTACGCGCCTTAGGATATAAACATGCTCGGTAAATAATAGCTCATTTCTCACCCTAGGTATATAATATACTATAATTGAACATGATGGGACCTTTTTAAGAATAAAAATTGACACATCGTCAAAGCCTGAACATTACTTATTTTTTAAATCTTGTTAACTATCAATTCAGTAATTCTGGTTTACAAAACGAATTGAGATATAAAGTACTTGAATTGATATTCAAATAATTCCTCCACACTACAAGTCTCATGAATACATACTGATTCCATAATAAAGTAACACTTTATTGTGGAATTGAAATCGAACAGTTTACAAAACCACAACATGTGTTTCACTACCCAATAGCTATCTCATGTTTGTTATTACTGACAAAATTCTTCATAATGCTTCATTTAACAATTTGAATCATATGACCTTCTACCTATTTGATGAATAACAATTCTACGACTTGAACATTACAAAAAAATTTCACGAACTCAATAAATAAACTCATTCCCAATTTCCACATTACAAAACAAATTTAACAGAGGGAAAGAATAAAATTCTATGGGATTATTTTTCTTATATTCAATTCTACTTACATACAGGTACAATTTTTAGTGATTGATTTCGTAAAAGCTTGTATGAATCAAATTGTTATGTAATGCACTATTTATGTACAATTTAGTATGTATGAACAAGTCTGAAAAAGCTATAGTGCGGTTTTGTAAACTGTTCTGTGAAAATCTAACAAAAAAGTGTTATTTGATTATAATGATATACATTTAACAGAAGTTACGTCTTTGTTATCTATCATGTTGTGAATTATTATCCTTCATTGATAATTTAGTACAGTTAATAAAAGTGTATTGATAAAATTAATGAATTAATATATGTATTGCATTTGCTGACGATACCTGTCTACTGGATTCACATACAGGCATTCACAACATCGATCAGGAAAGAACTCAATTCACAAGGAACACATTTGAAATAAACAAGGATAAAACTAAAGTTTTGATTGGAACAACAGCGCTTTGGATTTTTACTTCTCAAACAAAAGAGATGGGAACCTTCCAAATAAATGAAAAAATAAATAAAATTCAAAATAAACTCTTTTGCGAAAATGTGTAGATCATGCACAAGCATTTCTTTTAGATACAAAATGGAAAAAGAATTCTTTCGAAACAATTATACTGTCACATGAACAACTCATTTCAACTTTATTCACTTTGTATACAAACACTATTTTGGAATTGCAACAGATATATAGGCTCCAGAACTTGATATATGAAAGACTATTGATATCAAATTTCACTTTCATGTAACAATATCATCCTTAATGGCGTGCTTCTCGGAGTCTTCACCTACTCATCAGCACATTTTTGAACTTGTAATGATGGAAACACACATTTTTTGAATAAGACTACAACTTTGTCACTGAAAGCGGCAAGTATGCTCTTCTGACAGTTTCTAAAAACATTCATACGATTAATCGATTATTTCCCAGTCATTGGAAGTTCAGAAAGGAAGAGAATCCTCTTTTATAAAAAAACAATTTGGCTATAAACTTATCTAAGTATATGCTGTCATCAATGATGAATGTATTGAATTCATATTTCATTACTGTAGGATAACATATCACCTGATAATCTATACTGAGGTGTTTTTTCAGTAGAAACTCTAGGACTGATCTCGACAGCCTACATCATTCAAAACTTGGGCGAGCTGAGAAACAACACATGTCTGTTGATACGTCAATGCTTCTTCAAATTTTTGACAGTTCGCAGGGATCGAATCTATGATCAAAAGTAGTCATTTTGTGCGTGGAACCCGCTCAGTGATTACCATTGAACCAATTTCATTATTATTTTCATGAGATTGTTGTGATAATGACAACCAGTTTGTATTCAATATTCAATATCATGTAATGAAATTGTTATCATACATAAAATTATTCCGCTAAGAATGTTTCCAACATATCTTTGAAAAGTCACTATTTGTTGTATTATATAGGGGTGGGTAGCAAGCCGGGACCGTTCTACTTTCGAAAATATTTCATTTGATTGTGACCGTTTTGCTCATTATGTAATAATAGACACCTTCATTCTATTGTATGATCACATTTCATTTTTGGACATTTTGACATCTATGACGACTTTATGATACTTGTTTGTTTAGTCGGTCTTTTTGTGGATGAATTCATTATGTGATACAAATTTAAGTTTTTCTTGTCCCCAATTGAAAAGACATGTTGAAAGGTATAAATGCATATTTGACAGGGCTCTATGTTGAAATGAAAGAGAAATAGAGTTGTCTGACAGCATTTTTATTCGTCGTGTCCTCTGATAGAACAAAAAAGCATGAATTTTATAATGCCTCCATCCTCTGAAAACTACAAAAATAATATATTCTTTGAAAAGAAACAAGATTTTGATCGTTCTTTAGCTGAATTTTGTGTCTGGTTTTTGCCATTTCAATTCGTCAAATTTTTACGCTGAGACTGGTGACAGATGTTCTCATTTCTTGATGGAATCTATCTGAAGTAACCGCCATAAGGTTTGAGCTTGTAAGTAAAATTATTATGATGTACATCAACACACCTTCATTTTGTATGACCATGCCATGGAACAACAAAGAGTACAAGAAGTTCATAATTTTCACGAAATATTTACTTCAGAAAACGAAGTGTAACTTTTTTTCTTTTTTTATTTGGGGAATTCATCGACAATGTTATTTGGGTCGATTTTGTCTGTTATTTCTCGATGAACATTCATGAATGCTAACGACACCAGATGGTCTTCTTTTATCTCATCCAATCCTTCAGGCGCCTGAGGTTGAAAAAACACCTCTCTGCTGTGGCGATACTGACTGGAAGAGAGGCAAATGTGGAAGGATAGCCTTCATGGTCACTCATAAATAAAGTGTTTATGGATGAGTCTGGAATATCAATGCCTGCCCTTTGCTGTTGTTCCTATTTGGTTTTTCTAATAGAAATTTTGTTCAACAATACAGTAAGGCTGATCTTTGCCGTGTTATTGAGTGCAAAGTTGAATTGTGAAAAGATGAGACTTAATAAATCTTTAAGGTGTGAGTAACTCAAATTAACCAAACACGAAGGGAATAGGTTCGTCAACTGATACAGACTAACAGTATCAGGAGGAAGCCTATCCCGAATATCTTGCAAGACATTATCTATTGAAGGATTATAGACTGTAACCCTGTAGAAAGCTTCAGGATCTTCAATGTCGGTGGGGTTGCTTCGGTTCTTCTGCTTTATTGTCACTCTAGGTAGTGTAATTTCTGTCCTAAGATCCAAAACAAATACACAAATGGTCCTCTACAGCCTCTTTAGCTTCTTTTTTTTGCAATATCCTGCTTAGCGGAAAGGGCACTGCCAATATATATGCAAGAAAGGATAGTGTCACTATGAAAACAGTTTGCTAATGCAGTGTGAAAGTGGTAATGCCTCGGTAGCGGCTTCGATCTCTCTCCAACTGTCAATTTGCTCTAGAGCTTCATGTATTTTAGATAAAACAGAACAGAACAAAAAGACACTGTCATGTCTTCCTACCTATCCTGTGGTGCAAAGTCCAATGAGTTACAACCCTACCTTCTCCTTCGAAATACAGTTTCTTTTGGGAATAACCGTCACATTGTGAAACTAGTTGTTTCGGGAGGGATTTTTACAGTTTGTATCTGAAACTAACTTCTATGCATCATCTGTACATCTTTGTAACTGAACTAAATTCTTTCTTCGAAAATTCCACACATTTTTTTGTATATAGGCGTATATTGTAAGTGATCGATGATTCCGTATAAAAAATTGAAAAACCAACAAAAATTCATTCCATTTGTTAACAAATGAAATACTGCAAAGATTCACAAAAAAATATTTTTTTCAGTTCTTTCCTATTCTTTCCTAATTACTACCCAGACAAACCGATGATTTGAACTGCAAATGAGGAGGCATGAATGAAATACATATCTAATTTCAACTAATTTCTGATGTGAAGAAGCTATTAGTCAGAGCTGTCAATTATGTTAAACATATGGCTTTAATGACCAAAAAATTTCTCATTTGGCTCAAGTGTTAAATACTGGTAAGTTATAGCCGGCGCTTCATTATGAACACCATTCTTCTAAATTTTGAAACGGTAGAGTGCGTTTCGAAGGCATCACACTCATTATTTATTCTGCCCAAGGTGGTGGTCAAATGCTGCAGTTGATGGGCTAGAGTGAACATTTTTTGAATGACAGTGTTTCATATAATGTTCTACTTACGGTCAATCAGAAGATAACTATAAGATAGACATAATCGAATCACATCTTAATCTTTCATTTCTCAATTTGATACTCAGATTTCAGCACTAATAGATTTTTGCTGGCAATGAAGTTGTAGTCGATTAAATTTTTCACTGGATCTTGTAATCCGAAATGTTAGTTTCGAAGAGAAACGAAATTAGATATCGTTTTTTGCTGGTATCTTTTATTTTGGTGAATTTTCCGAATCGGAGAGATGAATTCTTTCACACCATTCATTCACCAAACTTGAGATTTTTCTCATTGCTAATAGATATCCCAACACATTTTAGTTATTTGGAACAATGGAGAGGTAATGCATTCAATGAAAATCAGTTGTGATAACGGCTTTTATATACGACTCTCGGGGTTGTAATAAGAAAACGATAAATGTTATGATCGTCATGTCATCTTTACTGTCGGTAATATCGGCAAAATTCAATTCCATAATATTACATAAACATTGCCGATCAAAAATTGCCATAAAAACAAGTTCGTATTCGAAATATCAAGGTTAAAAAAGTTGTATGTAGCTTCATATTTTCAAAACTAATCAAAAGTTTTATCAGATTTTCAATATAAAGTGTCACCATTAAAGTGCGCACCATATGGGAAACTTTTTTTTCGAAAAGTTTCAATGAAGTTTAACTTCGGCACTTTAAATTTAACTTGAAATAATGCGGCCAACTGCGATTCTCTGACGATCAGTGCTTGTCAAATTCAACTTTTTTTTTTGAGAAAAATTGAAAAAGTGCATTTCTAGATCGAATTTAACAAAAAGTTACTTGAAAAAGTTATGTCCACGGCAATTTTATATCCATATGCCAAATTTTATGCAACTAGGATAAAGTTAACGTTTTGCTTATTTTTGACAGATATCCCCTTTATTTTAAAAAACAAGTTCGGTTAATTGTCATCAATTCATGTATACATAACAAACTCATCATGGAGTTCAACTTTTCCGATAGATTTTCACTTATACGGTCATTTTTAGAGAGAAATTAAAAATTTGCTATGAAAATTTTAACATGACTGGTGCAAAGTTTCAATCACTTGACTATTTTCTTAAATAAACGTCAGTACCTTCAATTTTGAAAAAGCAGACACAACTCAAAAACTGCAATAAGTATTAATAAAATTACTAGAGTTGAAATTACATTAAAATTTCAATATTCAGTATTTACAGATTATTTATAAACACTAACTAGGGCGGTAAGGATGCTTAATCACGTGGAATACAATTTTTAAGTAGGTCTTGACAAACAAAATGCATGCTATGGTAGTGTCAAGTTGTTGATTTACTTGTCAAATTTTTAACAGTTATTGTTGCAATAATGTTGTCTCTTCAGGAAAGAATAGAAATAGTTTTAATATGTGGCGAGAATACACCATACCGACAAGTAGCTAACATTTTTAATGAACGGCATCCAGGAAAAAATGTTCAAGATACTACTGTGTCAAGGATAATGTCGAAATTCAGAGAAACAGGATCCGTAGCAAATCAATTTAAGAAAAAGCACACTCCAAGTAAATATGATGAGGAGGCCCAACTTAACATTTGTTTAAAAGTTATTGAACACGGGCAAACGATATTATAAAAAATACCGATTACAAGAGAGAAGTGTTAGAAAATTTTTATTAAAGAATAAATTTTGGCACATTTGAAGAACGAGATTTTGATGTCCGTTTGGGGTTTTCATTCTGGTTTCAAGGAGAGAGAGAGAAGAAAATGTAGTTTCCGTATAAAATTTTATGGACAGATGAGACAACGTTCTCTTCAAATGGAACGGTAAGTTCTCAAAATTGCCGATGGTGGGCCCAAGAAAATCCCAATTTCACAGTTGAATGTGGTGATCAGTATTCCTTTAAAACTAATGTATGGTGTGGGATACTTAACGACCAAATTATTAGGCCATTTTTCTTTAGGGAAAATTTATCATCTGTCGGTTATCTCAACCTTTTAAATAATGAGGTTAGTGAAGTTTTAGATAATATGCCTTTAAATAGTAAATTCGACCTATGGTATCATCTCAATGGCGCACCAATACATCACACGGTTGCTGTAAAACAGTCCCTCCAACAAATGTTCAGAGGCAAAGTTATTGGACGTAACTGGGAACATTATTGGCCACCTAGATCACCCGACTTGACGCCTTTAGACTTTTTCTTGTGGGGTTACCTGAAACAAAAAGTGTACCGAAGTAGACCATTTACTGACATACAACATCTGGAAAATACCATTCACGCGTGCTGTGCAAATATAAATCCCCGATTTATTAAAAATGCAGTTACAGATGTCAGTAGAAGGACCATAATTTGTATTGAACGTGAAGGACGACATACTGAAATGTAGGCTAGGCTATAAGTGTTTGACAACCTCATTTAGATCAATAAGTAATTTTTTGTACCCATTTGTATTTTCTATACTATTATTGTTGTTCAAAATTTATAATAATAATAATACTTCTATCGAAATTATTTGCATTTTTTTTAGTTACCTCTGCTTTTTCGAAATCAAAGGTTTGTTTAAGAAAATAGTCAAGTGATTGAAACTTTGCACCAGTCATGTTAAAATTTTTACAGCAAATTTTTAATTTCTCTCTAAAAATGTCCGTATAAGTAAAAATGTATCAGAAAAGTTAAACTCCATGATGAGTTTGTTATGTATACATGAATTGATGACAATTAACCGAACTTGTTTTTTAAAATAAAGGGGATATCTGTCAAAAATAAGCAAAACGTTAACTTTATCCTAGTTCCATAAAATTTGGCATAGATATAAAATTGCCGTAGACACAACTTCTTCAAGTAACTTTTTCTAAAAAATTAAAAAAAAGTTGAATTTGACAAACACTGAACGTCAGTGGGTCGCAGTTGGCCGCATCATTTTAAGTTAAATTTAAAGCACAAAAAAGTGCCGAAGTTAAACTTCATTGAAACTTTAAAAAAAAGTTTCCCATACGGTGCGCACTTTAATGGTGACACTGTATCTATGAACGAAGAAGATATAGCCAAACATAAAGTTTTGGAATTGTCAATTTTTCGCAATCTACATCGATAAAATTAGATTGAATTTTTGGTATCTTTCAAAAGTACTCGAAAATAGTCAAATTTGTTACAAATGAACCACTTCTCTATTTTTTACCGTTTAGGAGATCCTTATGCATTGATCTGGATTTTGATAACCCTATATCTGAAGTGTCGGTGTTGAGCAAGTATTTAGAGGTTGCAAAAATATGCGAGCATTTTCAAACCTCCAAATACCATACATCATCACTCTTTATCTGAAAATAAACATAATAATTAATTTAGATCTGATTGATTTCAATTTCAATTTCATAATACCGCATAATGGAAACATTATGCGGTATTACTTAGAAATCCTTCTAATAATCATTTTAATAAATATATAATTATCATAAACATATCATACAATATCGTTAATAGAAAACATCCATAAAGAAGATAAAATATTTTTGGCTTTGGAAATACCGAAAAGTGATACGGAGATGCCCTTCATTAGTCTAAAAAGTTCCAAATGTTTATTTCTCAGATTATTTTGTTGATATCACAGTTTGAGAATTGCATCATTGCATATACATAGTTTGATAGTCAGCTAAACTGAATACTTTGATACCTCAACTACAAATGGGTTACTGGCGATATATAAAACTACTAATTCTTGACCTAACTTTGTCATAAAAAATGTCGAATTCACTCCAATGAATTTATAAGTCCAAAGTACCAATAATATTGTAGAATACTCCTTTTTGAGAACAGTGTTTTGCACTCTTCTTTCAGCCAGATCCTTCGTGCCTTCATTATCGCCTTTTCTGCTGCTGGTGTTTGTGTCCTGGTTCTCATGTTTATGAATTTCGGGGAAATTTTCCTTTCCAAGTACTCTTGGTTGTACGATAAGTTCCACGATGCTTGGTGGTACTTCATTTTCAGTTCAAAGTACTACGAGTATGTGGCTTGTTTAGCTGTAGGTACTTACTTTTTTCAATAAATTTCAATCATTAGCCAAACAGTCAGTCTCTTCTACAGAATTTGATTCTGAAGTTAATGACTCTCCAGATATGATCTGTGAGATATTCAACAGTTTTTTCATGAATGAAGATGAATTTAATGCAAATGAATATTTAAATGAAATTGAATTACAATAACATTCTCTATTCTTGATTCCATGCACTGAAAACGAGTTATTATTCATAATGGTCGATAAAAAGTTGAGAAATAAATTTTTCTCTGGTTTTGACGAGATGACCTCATGTCATATATTAAATTCATCAATTGCAAAGGGAATATTTCTTCAAATCGTAAAGGCTGGCATAATCATACCTGTTTGTAAAAAAGATGATACTTTCATAATATGCAACTTCGATGCCTTTAAATTTCTGAATTATCTTCTCTGGAGAGATTATTCTCCTTCATTTATTTAATCTCCAGCGATTTAAATCCAATGTGAATCGCTACTTTCGCACAGGCACCGCTGAGAGCGCCTTAAGAATGTTCCTGTAGTGCTTGTATTTTGTCCTTAAAAAAAGATCACCATGGCTTTGTGCAAAATAAATAAACTAAAACTGCAAATTAAATAAACTAAAACTGCAAATTACTTCTATATGTATTCAAAGTTATAAATTACATTGACGCCGGTGAGTGCCCTGTTGGTGTATTCAATGACCTAAGCAGAGCATGCAATTGCATCAGCCATGCGATCTTATTAGGCTAATTATTTTGGGATTCGTGGTATCACTATAACAAAAGCAAAGCGAAAGCAAAATCGTGTTATTAAAATAAACTATTTACATTTCAACATTTCATGATTACCTCTACCTTAAGAGTATCACTATACATGACGTAGAGGTGGAAATAGTCAATCATTATACAGTGAATCCTTTGATATTGGAATTCAGTTCTAGGACCTCGTTTACTCTTGCTCATGTTGATGAGGAGTCGACAACATCGGTTGTTGACTCAAACAGGCATGAGTCACACCTGCGTCTGAAATGTAATAAAATTTCCCTTGACATGATGCAAATATTCAGAGCTAACATTCTTCATCTAACTACAGATAATAACTACAGATAATAAGTTTTGTCAGTTTCAATATTATGTGTTTTTTTAGCTCCATATGACAATGAATATTTATTTCATTGTATATACATTGATGCTGTTCATTTTTTCAATTTTTTGTCTCTTCTCGATTTTTGGCCAATTTTCCTCTACGAATTCAAATTGAACCAAATCCCTGCAGTAGCAACCCTGGTATTTGGCTATGACCCACAGTAATTCAGGACGACGATTTGAGGATTCTGGTGGAGACTGACCCATCACAGACGGAGCGTGGAATTCCACTGTTAAACAAATTTGTGTATATTCACATAACATTACTTTGACCACAGATGACCAACGTAATGTCATGTGAAAATACAACAGTGGTTGTAACAAAGACAGTCCATTATAAATCATGTAGAACAAAAACAGTTGATATAATGGAGAATAACACGAGAACTTATGTGTTTTCCCACAAATACTAATGAAGAACTCATGTAATATTTACCTTATTAATAATGTGTTTTCACATTGTATATTTCCATTTTCACTGTATTTTTGCAATGTATTTTCACATATTTCATTGTCATTTCACAGTGGACATTTTTCACATTTGTCTTTATGTTAATTTGAAAGTTGAGTGTTATACAATCAAAGGGAAAGTTTTATCAAGCATAGCACTGAAATAAAAGCAACATATGTCCAATAAATCTTTCTCTTGGATTTATATATCAGAGCATTCCTATTGTTACCATTTCCGGATTGAAAATTCCACGTAGGCAGCTATAGCTGCCTTTTTTGAATACTAGATCTTCTTACGAAAACCACAGATGTGCGACTGACTTCTGTTGATGATTGCATATAGTTGCGCTTTTATTTGTAACCATGTAATTGCCCAACCTATGCCATTTGACTACACCATATTGATAAGGGCCAACTAGCTCAAAACACGTGTCTTTTCGAATCCAATTATATGTTATTATGTGAAGGTCGAATACAAATATATATTTCATTATATAACAGAATTATCATATCTGACTGAGGAATGTGTAGACGGATTTGAATCATTATTTCAAGGAGTTGTATCATATCAGAATACTATAAGTCAAGAATGTGTACCAAATTTAATAGAATTCAATAAACTAATCTTTGGAACATGAATTTTAATACATACTGAGAAATTGAACATATGTCATCTAACAATACTAACTCAACTAGAATTCAATTAAACATAATCAGTGCAGCATATATTGCATTAACAACAGAAAAAAATACATTTCAAATATAAAAACACGTTAAATTAGGTTTCTGTCAAAATGAAACTCAAAGAAAATCATCAACTGTAAGTTATCAACTGTAAGTTATAAGTAAATAAATATTACTGGAGTTTTTCCCAACACCACATCTTCAAGTTTTGATCTTCCTCTTGAAGATGATCACTTGGTGATCGAAACACGTGGGGAGATGTTAAAATAACGGTTTGGTGTTGAGAAAAAACTCAAGTAATATTCATTACTACACCAAAGCTTCCAAACAGTAAATCACAAATAAGTACATAAGTTAATTTCAAGCACATTATTTTATAAAATCTTCACTTTTGATGTTTGACAAATTTGTTCATGAAATTGAAAACTATTTTCTTCACCGGATTCAGCCTTTATATTTGAATTTTCAAAATTAAACGCTGTAACAACTCTAATATTATTGAAAAACCTTTTGGATATTCAATATTGAGGATGAAGTATAAAGCAGAAGCCTTCTAGGCCTTCAATGCTTCTAGGAAATTTACAAATCCTTCTACATTAACTTCATCCTGCTCGACGTATATCTACATATTAAACGGAATGCGTGGTTGCTGCAAGAAAAGTGAATATTGTTAGTATATGTGATATTTTTATATACTTAATTTCAGAAAAACTTTCACCTGATTTATCTGTCATTCATTTGAAAACAAAAATTAAAATTTTCTATAAGATTTTGGGAATATGGTGTTCGCTGTTATCACCCGAAGACGAATGTGTAAGCAGATAAATTCCGCATCACTCCAGTATCGGTGGAAATATTGATGTAAGTTATACTTTCTTAGTGATACACATTCATATAAATACAATTTACATTCGAACACTACCTTTTACCTTTTTAAATACCTCACTAGTTGCACAATAAACCTTTATTAAAAAACAATGAAATCATCTAAAGGAACAATTCGTTCAGGCCAGTCTCAACACCCTACACAGTAGGTTAATGGACTGACACCTATCAGAAAACAACTACTCCCCTGGCTAATACCACGAAGGGCGTTGGATTATATCCGACAGGTGTCAGTGCAGGATTCTTCACAGAAGTTATTCCTGCATATGCTGTTGGCAATACAACTGCCGCAATAGATTTTCAATTATTGGAACACACTTGCAGACCGGTTTCGGGCTGTTTGGCCACTCGTCAGTGCAAGGTAGTGTATATCATCAACATAAAGTCGATGATTTCCGATAATTGAAAATCGAATTCCGTCAGAGTATCATTCCTCGAACTAAGCTGAAGACTACAACAAACAACAGGTTTGTCGTCGCTCCATCTGCCTGTGAACGAGGTAACCAACTGCATATCCAAATTTGCCCAATTCCTCGTAAAAGGAAAAAAAAAATCTTTCACGTATAGTCAGTGGGCATACTTGAAGACTGGCTATAAATCAAATCATCTAAAGGAACAAATAAAGTTGAGACTGGCCTGAACGAATTGTTCCTTTAGATGATTTGATTTATAGCCAGTCTTCAAGTATGCCCACTGACTATACGTGAAAAACAATGAAAGCACGAATGACTACAAATTTTCTTCACAAGTTCTAACGCTTGAAGATGATGTTTTCGGTCATCGGTTATAGGGGTATGCGCCTCGCTCCTCGCGACCCGAAGTTATTTTCGTTCTTTATTTGATTCACACTGTCTACGAGCAATTATCCTTTTTCAACAACATGATAACATGTTAATGGACTGATTTAAATAGACTTAATATACGCTGTAAAATCTACCCATTTGATATGTGAGCTGTGAGGAATATAGGTAGTGATTTTACCAATATTTATTAAAATTCTCATGAACATGAACTGATTCCATAACTTCCCAGGAACAGTTCACATTTCATATGAATATTCACAAATTAAAATAAGTTTTACCTCATTTGTATTGATTTATTACACAACTTTTCATTTTTACATTATATATCAGGTTATTACACTAACACAGAGTTTTAATTTTAAAATATTTCCTAATATGTTCTGGAAAATTACATCAATTTTTAACAGTGATGGAGGAAAAACTGGGCGTCAGCATTGGAAAGGTCAAACAGTTCGAAAAGTGGGTCCCCCACAATTTTAACGATCGACAGAATTTGTCACGTTTCGAAGTCTGTTCTTCTTTGGTATTGCGCAACCAACTATCTTTTTTTTTCATCAAGTTGTCACGTGTGATGAAAACTGGATCATCTACGACAACAGGAGACGTTTAGGACAGCGGTTGGACACGGGTGAGACACCCAGGAACTTTACAAAGGCAAAAATCAAGCAATAAAAGACCATGGTTACTGTATTGGGGGTCAGCGGCTGGTGTGTTTCACCATATCAAACCATCACAGCAGAAGAAATGTATCGAAAATTGCGTCAGCAGCAGCCGGCACTGGTCAACAGAAGACATCCGATCCTGCTCCACAACAACACCCGTCCGCACGTTAAACAAATCACCGTCCGAAAATTAAACGAAATGATTCTGTCTCACCCACCATACTCCTCAGACATCTCGCCAACCAATTATTATCTCAAGCATTTTGAATACTTTTTCACTGGTAGAACCTTCGCCAGTCAGGATCAGGCAAAACGGCTTTCGTCGACTTCATCGATACCCGAGCAGAACATTTTCGTGTTGACGGATTTATTCAATATGTATGTTACTTTGGCAAAATTGCACTGATTCATTTCGATTGGATTGAATAATTACTCACTGAGATATTACAGTTTGAATTAGCTCATAAAAATAGATAAAACTTTTGAAACAACCAAATATTTGGATTTTTTCAGTAGAAAACACTGTCTGATCTTCATCAAGAAATCAAATTCAGTTACGTACCAATTTTGCAATTTGATAATTGAATTATATGCTGATCAGTTACTGAGGCTATATCATATCCAAGTCTATTCAAGCCTTCGATACGAGATCTTCTGACTTTTATTGCACTGAATTGTTGAGAATTTTTTGAATATTTACTGTTCCTTCACTCTCATTTTCAAAGTCTGTGTTTCTGTTTCTAACAATTGTATAAAAGGCTATGCAATGTTATGTTATCCATACACGTAGGACTAGAATAAAGAATCAGCTGAATGTACTTCTTTCTAGACTCAGGTATCGGTGAATTGTCCGAATTTATTAGTATTATATAATAAATAACCTGATCATTTAAGGAATTGTAGCACATTAATACAATCTAAGAAATATCTTAAACAAATTTTAATTTATTCATGCTACTGCAATGCATAATGTGACTACGGTGGATATAGGTGTTGGAGACACCATCCTGGTAAGCCATGATGAACCTTTCAGTTTAGCCTCTCGACCTACAGAAAGTGAAGGTCAGTTGTTTTGATAAGACAGGGTTTCAATGTTGTTGAAGAGGACCCCATGCCTGGGCTTGACCCTATGTAGCCGTAGAAGTGAACAGATCTTTTTGTCTTTGAAGTGGGCCTATTGATGAATGGATCCCAATTCAATAAAGAGTTTTGGTCACCTTGTTCAATGTCGAAATCTAAACCAAGTTTCTCGACCGCTCATGGTCATAGACCATGCACAGAAGACGATCACACGCCTGATGATTTCAGAACGGCATATTCGGGCAGCCACTTCGTTTCTCTAGGAAATAAGATCATTTCATTATTATTTTCATGTCACTGTGGTACAAAGTCTATATCGGTTAGACGAAAGAAGCATTGGTATCCATCTAGTCGAGCACAAGCGGAGCTGCCGATTGAGACAGACCGAGAAGTCTGCAGTCGCTGAACATGCAGTGTCCTGTTTGAAAATACACAAATAACAAGAGAACTTCAACAGAAAGAAACAGATAACATAATTACGATGGATCTGGTACTTAGCATAAATGACCCGGCAGAAATGTTTCAGTAGATACGTCAAGAAGAGTACTTCGACCACGCTACTGAAGATGACTGCCGCAGTTGCAGTTGAAACGTTTGGAGATTATAACCAAAGAAGACAATGGCAAAACTCGGAAACCAATTAAAACATTGACGCCAGCCATAAAAGCTCACATTCCTATATAAGATTATTTCAATTCGTGACGACTAATATGTGAATGAATGATTTTTGTAATATTGATATGAATATTTGTCCTTGAAGATTATTTTCAGTAACAAAAGGACCTGATGCCACAGGTAACAAAACTATTTCGAAAAATAAGATGTGCTTAACGTTATCGAATAAGTTCAATAATAAAAACACATTTACTGTAAGATGGAAATTAAGAATCAACTCCGAATGAATTGTGAAGGAATAAAAAATTTATATAAAATATAAGACTTTGCAAATATTTTTCCGTAAGTAGCTTCTAAAAATAACTCAACACAATTACAAAATTTTCCTGAAAGCTTTGCCAAAAATATGATAATCAGGAAATGCAAATATTTCGTATAACTCTAGTTGTTTTACACATTTCAGGAAGACTTGAGTATAAAATATATTAGTTTATGACAATTTTGAAGTCGTTTGTTTTGAAAATATTATATCAGTACCTTTTCATCTGAGGCTATTTGATGTTTCTTGAACAGAGAAGTTTGGGATTTACGAGAATTGTGTTAAAAATTACGTTGGTCAAACAAGACGAGCTAATAAAATTCATTTCGCAGAACAAGTGTTGCAAACACTGTCAATGCCTGTCGATTGACAGGCATTGATACTCCTTTTAAATTCTTGAGACCGTTATAATTTTAGATGTTTTTGAAAAGTCTGGACCAAGCAAAGTGCGGCATGAATAGTATGTGTTGCTTTCTTTGACTACCCTCAATCCATAATGTCGGTTGTGGATATTTATTTTCATATTCCCTTCCATTTTTCTAATCTAAGATTTTGATTATTACTGTTAGTATGAACCTCAAATATTGAAAATATTTGTTCATTATCATTTATAGATATTTTGGTTGTTTAATCTCAATTTATTATTTCTCTACCAAAATGAAGGGTTTACTAATTCATAGTCCTTATCTCATTTTTTATCGTGAATAAATTGACTTTTTTCTCCCGTTGAGAAGGTCAGATAACGGTACCAATTACCACTGATTATGATTATGAATGATCATCATGATGACAAATTCAATTAAATATAGACCCTTTATTTGAGCCAAGCGAGAAGATAGGGTAATATTGAATTACAAGAATGGCCTCCTTCAATTTGATTACAAAATGAATGAGTTTCGACATAATTTACGATATGTATAATACGAGTGTTTAGAGTATATTGTTTATTATAGAAATGACACAATTAATTAAGTCTTTATCAAAATTGAAACTCTTGCTAATCATTATAAATCAAAATTATCTGAAATTAAGTTGAACTCTCTGACACCGATTGGAAAATATTTCAAATTGTATTTACATCAAATAATTGCCTCTTAAAGCGTGTAAACATTTGATGGGTGGTCTAATTGCTGATAAAATGCCTTATTTATCAGGAAAGAAGGCTTCGATTACTTGACATATTGCCATTTATATTTTAATAATGTTCGATTATTTCATTGACGGATAGTTGTTAAATGCCAGGAGAAGAAAAAGTTTGGGTGGTATGAACCATCAGTTCTTGTTTTTCCATCAGTAATCGTATAATTGATAAAATGATCGATTGTCTAGGCACTATTAATGAGGAGATAAAATAATATATTTAATTATATCCATATCTCTGGTATGAAAACAGATATCGAGAATTATTAAAACCCCTAGTTGAAAAGTATATAATCAGTCCCCCATGAGTGGCGTTAATAAAACATTGAAAAGCTATTTTGAAAAGGTTTATATGAGGCAACCAAGTTTGAAAGTCTGGTGTTGAAAATGCTCGAGAAATTCCAATTAACAATCTTTGTTTTCTATGGTTCATTTTCAAAATCAGAGCAGTAATAAAAGCTCATTATATGCATGCAAAATCCTTGCTTCGCCCAAATTCTCTCCATATTTGTTCTTTATTGAGAGTAGGTATTTTTGTCTTGATGCAAGTAGGTTAAATCTGTATTTACGTCATTTTATGGGTCTGACTGCTTTCTGCAAAGCTTTCGACTGTGTAAACCATCATTTACTTCTAGAGAAACTTGAATTGTATGATATTAGAGGATCAGCTCTTAAATTCTTTCAGTCCTAGATCTCTCATCTGAAAAGCAGGTAGTATACGTAAATGATAATTTATCAGATGAAAGGGCTATGCATTATGGAATACCTCAGGGGTCCATCTTGGGACAATCCCTTTTTGTAATCTATATAAATGATATATTATATTACTTTTCACCCAGTATAGTAGTCTGCTTTGCCGACGACACCACAATGTTACAATCAAATTGCGATGCCTCAAATTTACTTGTAGATGCCAATGAAACTGAAGACAAAACAGAATACTGGTCTACATCCAATAAATTGAAACTTAACACGGAAAAAACTCATTAAATAACTATATCTTCTAATACAACCAAAACTCAAGTAAAATTATTAGGTATAATAATTTTACTTGAGTTTACGACTCCAACTAACCTCCCTGTGAAATAAATTCACAGGGAGGTTAGTTGGAGTCGTAAACTCGACATCCATCTCCTCTGGAGACTCGCTCTTGAAATAAATTTACAGGGAGGTTAGTTGGAGTCGTAAACTCCACAACCATTTCCTCTGTAGACTCGCTCCTGAACTAAATTTACAGGGAGGTCCGTTGGAGTCGTAAACTCGACATCCATCTCCTCTGGAGACTCGCTCCTGAATTAAATTTACAGGGAGGTCAGTTGGGGTCGTTATCTCGACATCCATCTCCTCTGTAGACTCGCTTCTGATCTCAGTTTACAGGGACGTCAGTTGGAGTCGTAAGCTCGACATCCATCTCCTCTATAGACTCAGCGTCAGAAAGAAATTTTAAGTTTATTCTGTCCATAAAAGTCCCACGAGTAGCTAGGGAAAGAATGTCAATCACGGCAGAGCCCCGCATTACCGTGACAAGCCGAAGGTTCCGTAAAGACAGCTGATAGGCTCAGTGTCATTCATCCTCTCGGCACGGATACACACACCTTAGAATTAAGCCATCGTTGGGATGCCATTCAGTTAGGGAATAACAGAACCACAAGTGATTTTGTCATTCCCGTATCCAGCGGGGCTACGTGGAAGCAGGCATCCCATTGCCGGTTTGCTCAACCCCCACATCCCAAGCCAATGCACTCGCCGAAAACAGCATGCACAGTGGTTCAGGCAGTGGAAGATGAACAAGGAAAGCCAACCCGCCCATATGAAGTATGTAATTTATTACTTTTGAAAATATTACGACCGGAATCTGTAAAATTGATGTCAAACAATGTGTTTATTATACGTTTTTCCATAATGAAAATAATGCGACCCAAGTGAGTACTTCCACCCCAGAACATAACTCCGTATTTAAGGAAAGGATAGATAGTTCCAAAGTATATCGTTTTCAGTGCAGCTGTATTCAAGTGGCTTCTTAAGACTCTGATTGCATAACATTTGCTAGCAAATTTTTTTGCAACTCTGGAACAATGATGGAGGTATTGACTGTTCTGAAAACTATGCAATTAGTTTTGGCTGTATTCAGAAGAAGTTCATTTTTAATAAAATATGTCGAGGATGTAGAAACAACATACATTACATTACTTTCCAGATTCATATGGCAGTCAAGAGGTGAAACAAGATTGGAATCATCAGCATAACTGACAACTTTGGTGCTGGAGTTTTAAAAAATTTCAGGAAAATCGTCTATATAAATAATTCATGACATTATCAAATAAAAATCTATCTATCTATATATGTAAACAGTTCTATTGAACTATTGAAAAATCAGTTGGATCAATACTTTCATCAATAATTTGGCCTGTTCCACATTTTTTTCTTCCATAACCATATGATAAATACATTTTTCCATTAATCTTCATTGACTTCCTTTATTGAATTTTTATATGATTTTTGAAAATCATTCGATTTAAACGTTTAATTTTTTTAGCGAGATCTGCTTTACATATATATGCCCATTCTTACTCTATCTGTTCTGTTTAAAATCTGTTTTTCCGTTAATCAGCTGTCGCCCCCCATACGAACGACAACTCTCAGAAGTTGAGAAACTTGTGCAAGCTAAGGACTAACGAGGTCTTACCTTTTAACGTGTGAATCCTAATACGGTCGAATTCAATTCATAATTACAAGGAGGAAGCTGCTGTAGACCTCGCGATACCTCAAGGTCATCGACTACAAATTTTTTGAATGCATGTAGACGTATAATGGTTGAATCTAAGAGTTATCTTTCAACTGAGTTAATTAGAACTTAAATTTTCGCCTTGGAGCAAGAAGCCTGTTGTTCAGCCTTTTACCCCAGAGAATGATGAATGATCAAATTTGGCATCAATTCAAGATATTCACCAATTACTATACACAAACAATCTTGATTTTTGTTTGTATTCTAAAGCTGAATGTGTGCGTCATCACAAATAGAGTTATAATTTCGCTTTTATCATATCTGCCAACAGAAATATTTGAAAATTATAAAAATTGGGTTAGTTACAAAAAAGTGCCTGACTTTTCCCAGTATTTCAAATTCGACCACTTCTCGTTAGCACCATATGCTTAGGATAGGGCATAACGTCTGTTTGATTATTATGAGGTGATATTTAAAAACTGGATCATGTTAGAACAGTAACAACCGAAACGATGAGGTCGATGATTATCTGTCGATTCCTAAGAAAATAGGGGTGATAGGGACAGATATTGTGAATTATATTCTTCCAACAAAGTGAAAATGAATTTTTTTAATTTTTCTTTTTCTAAGAATAGTATAAGTATTTGTGGTGACTACGAGTCACTCAGTAGTTGCTTAGACTTCGAGACATAACCGTCGTTCTCGCAGTCAACGCACATACCACGAAATTTTGTTACTTTAGGTTCCATTCGACTACGGCCTACTAGCTTCGACTTTGTTCTTTTCAATCGTGACTAAGGGCGTTGAAGCATATGTTCTTATATTGTCCATAAAATGTCAAATAATTGAGTGGTCTCAATCACATCATCTAATGAATATTACAATAGGTCATTCGAACAACATAGCTGAAAAACGTTTTCATTTTATCAAATATGTGTTGAAATAGCAACGCAGCAATGCCATATTGAAAGGAAAGTTACGGGTGATGAAGAGCCTATTCACTAGTGATTGAATTATGAATGAATTTTCTTTAGAGGCAGTTTGAATTTCTAACTACATATTCAAAAATGAAAATGCGTGGTGAGTTATCACGCAGCTGAGAAAGAAAGCAAAAAAAATAATTTTATGTGACTATCTTGAAATATTTCAGATGGCTGTGTCGAGGGGAAAATATATATTTTCAATTGACATTCTAAACATTCAGCTCTCCCAACATTTCTGAGCATTGTATTATACCTAATTGACATTTGGGCAAGTTTTGCAGAAATCAATCAAGTGAATCTCTATCTGTATCTGTAGAGAAGAGAGGGTGAGTGTAGGCCCACAGCACTTAGGCCACATGTGACCCATTATACATCACCCCGAGGAGTTGTCCTCCTAGATCATCGACCATCCTGTCCTTTCCAGGAAGGTGAACAGGAAACTGGGAAACATCTCCTTTATATCGGCAGGTGTAGGCCAAGACTCTCCAAACACCCACTCTCTTATTGACGATAACTCCGGACACTCACATAGGACATGCCTGACAGTTTCATCTTCTTGTTCACACATTCTCCATAGATGTGTGTCCACTAACCCCATATTATGGAAGTGTTTCCTTACTTGAAAGTGGCCAGTTAGAAATCCTACTGGATTTCTAACTGGTCATCGCCAGATATTTCTTCGGCGCCATCTCTTTAGGGATTGAGCATGGGTGTGATGTTTGGCTAGTTCCGCAATTGTCGAAGTAGGTGCACTTGGTCCCAAAATTCATATTCCAGCCACTTCCTTGGCTGAAGAGTCAGCAATGCGATTACCTTTACTTCTGTGGTGGGCTTTAACCCACCTCAGGAAGGTGTTATTATCTACTAAGGCTTTGGCTAAATGTTGTTGGCACTCTAGTACTAACTTTGAGGTAATACGTTGTCTGTTCAAGGCTAATATGGCTGGTTATTTATTTTGTGGCGATTGAGATACCAACCAGTTCTGTTTGAACCACGCTTATATTTTTTCCCATTCCCCATTTAATCCTTAGGCTTGGTGATCTGAAGTACACTCTACATCCTGAGCCTTCTTTGGTTTTTGAGCCATCTATATATATGCGTATTACATTTGTAGCATCTGACTCTGTGTTCTGCTTTATTTGTATTTTGTAGGATTCATTAAACACAAACCTGGGTTCCATTGCATCACTGGCTGTCTGCAACAGATAAATCAACTGAATAATCTTCAACAGTACAGGATATATCTGACTAAGACAGTAATGTCTGATACACGACTGATTTTATTGACGCTCTACCGCATATACGAATTCTTTGTATGAGACTGCAGCCGTTTTAACTAGAATAAAATAGTATCGGTTTCATCTCGTGAACGAAGTCCCAAGAGGAGAAGAAACAAACACAAATCAAATCAGTCTGATGACAATATCCCTACCTAGTACAACGAGTTTTTCATAGAGAAAATTCTTGCATATGCTTCTTATCTATCGAGTGATCACCTACAGACTGATTTCGTAGTATTACTCCTCATTTGATCGATATATTAAAGCTATTTGACTGGAATATGAAAATCACCTCGAGCTCTTTTATTTTTCTTTCTGTATGCATACCCATTAACAAGTGTTTTTTTATTCTCATCAGATCTTGTCATTTTCAATCAAATTGTCGTTCGAAAGTATTATAAAAGGTCGTGACGACAGATTACCGTGACCCTCCAACCGATTTCTTGATTTCTTGTGTGCCATTTTTTCATCAGATCTTGACTTCATTCTCAATATCTCAACTTTGCGAAAAATTCAGGAAACCAGCAAACGATAGTATCCTAGTATGACTGTATTATTGACCTAAGTAGAAAAGTTCAGAAGTAAGCAGTAAAACTAGATGAAAACGTAAAGCAACAGCATGGGAAGAAAACCAGAGCCGACATACCTGATTCTTCCAGAGCAAGCATCAAAAATGTACATGATGAAGCAATGTGATTAAGGGAAAATATGCTCTTGGTCTTTTCATTGACTTTTCAAAAGCTTGCGACTTAGTCAATCATAGGCTTTTATGTAGTAAGTTAGAACCGTATGGAGTTAGGGGTATACCGCTAAAATTATTTGAATCATATTTACATGGCAGAAGTCAGGTTGTTAGACTGAATGAAGTTTTGAGTAGTTACCGTGAAATAAATCAAGGTTCACCTCAAGGATTTTCATTGTTTAATATATTTGTGAATGATATAATCAGTCTAATGGAAAGAAACCAAGATATGAAAATAGTGTTTTTTGGGAAAGAAAGTTTTTGGCTTTCTACTACTCCATCTGATACAAAAAAAGGGATGAGAGAATCTTCCAAAGAAAGGAAGGAAGTAATCAATTTGAAACTCTATACATGAATGTGTAGATCATGCAAAGAAGTAACTTTCAGACACAAACTGAAAGAAAGTCCTCCTGAAACAGCTACTTTCATATAAACATTGAATTACACGAAAGAAAATAATTCTTTCGAAACAAATACTTCTATATGAACACTGAATTATACAGAAGATACTTTTCTCTACTCAGTTTGTAGAGAAAAGTAGACAAAAGCATCCGGCAAATTTAGCCTTAGAACTGGGTCATATAGAGTGTTCCACAGGGTGGGTCCAAGAACCGACCCCTATGGGACCCCCTGGGTTATATCAATGTAGTCTTCCTTTTGGATGTTCAGGCGACGTCCTAGAAAGTAGCTTTCTATCACCTTTATCAAGTATGGGCTTATTCCTACGTCGTTCAGTCTTCTTATGATGATGCTTCAGCCCGCAGTATTGAAGGCGTTTTCCACATCTATCGTGATGATTGCTCCCCATTTCGTCTGATTGTTTGTTGCCCCTCTTGATATTCGTTCGACCGCGTCCACCGTCGACATACCTTTCCTGAAGCCGAATTGTCTCTCGGAGATGCCACCCTTTTCTTTCAGCTCTATCTCCAAACGGTTCTTAATAATATGTTCCACCATTTTGCCGAGTGTGTCCAGTAGGCATATTGTCCTATATTTGTTTCCGGGTTTTGAAATCAGCACTACTGTGGCTACCTTCCACTCCACGGGGAATTCTTACCTGCGCAAAATTATTTGGTTTACTATTGTTAAGAGGAAATCCGGGATTATACTAACTGCCTCCTTTATAATTTCCGCTGTGAGACCATCAGGACCAGGAGCTTTTCGAGGTTTGAGTCTTTCACACGCTATATTTAGTTCTTCTAAAATAGCTTGTGTTGGATATACGTTTTCGTCTATCTCCCAAGCTTGCGTATGATCTCTTTTCTCACATCTGGGTCCATATCGTACGATGAGTCGTGGTTTTTCAGCTGGCTTGTGGCAAGTCTATATCCTTATCCCTATATATCTTCATCAAGTTCCTGACTTACCTGTAGCCAGTGTTCTCTTTTCCCCTTGATTATAGCTCTTTTATATTCTTTTTTGCACGTTTCGTATTGTTCTTCTGACGTGTGTATGTTAGGCGGGTTGGTTTTCCTGGCTCCGGTCAGGTGGCGTTTGCTTTTATTGCAGGCTTCTTTTCGCCATTAGTTCCACCAGTAAGGTTGCCGTCGTGGAGCTTCATCTCTTTTATATGTGGTGGCAGCCTTCTGCGCAGTCCTCAGTTGACTAATTCGCCTGGCTCAGTCTCAGTCGGATCGTGAATTAGCGACATTGCTGCCCGGAGGGTGTCTTTATCCATGTATGGTGTTTGTTGTCTTTGTTGCCGGTTTGCGTTTTGGTACCCTGTGTTCATAACTATCAAGCTATGCCAGCTCATCGAGTCTTCCTCATGTACTTCCCATTCTGTTACTCTTCGTGCTAGGGTGTTTGACGCGAAGGTGACGTCTATGACAGAGGAGCTACCTCTCCTGTTGAAGGTCGGGTGGTCTCCTTTATTTGCCACTGCGAGGTCAAGAATAACGAGCCACTCCGCAATGTACTCCCTTCTTCTGTCGGAGAAGCTTGAACCCCAGAGCGGGGATTTGGCATTCAAGTCCCCTAGGACTATTATCCCTAGTTTTTCTTGTTGAATGCTGGTCATGATCTCGTCTACATACTTTTGGAAGTCTTGTGATGAGATGTCCAATCGGCAAAATGAATTTTGGTGTATCCTTTGCATATTACATGATATTTAACTCCGATGTTTCGATTTAGAAGGTAAGTGGCAACATTTATATCCAGATCCGTGATCCATTTCTGGCCTTTAGTCTTGTTTTTGTTAGGTTCTTGGAGACATATCATATCACAGTCAAGCCTCATAGCTGTTTCAATGGCTGAGTTCTGCGCAGCTCTGCCTCAATCCACGTTAATCTGGAGAAGTCGTAGCGTCATTTTTAGAGGTTGACGCTGGTCCGTCTGCACCCGCTCAGTATCGCTATGTACTTATTTTTGATGATAGCTCTAAATTTCGGGCAACTGGTGGTGGTTCCTGATCGATGCCCTTGATTTCCGCAGGTGAGGCAGGTGATTTCCTGGCAATCTTTTAGCTTGTGCCCGTCCTTTACGCATTTAAACAGGTGCCAGACCTATCCGCCCCAGTGCATTCGTTTTTTGAATGCACAAAGTCCAGGCATCTATAGCATCTTGCGACATGCACCTTTAGCCTTATGCGTCCTTGGTCCCATCCCATAGGGATATCTACACTCCCCAATATCCGAGCGAAATTTCTTACCAATTAATCTTTTTTTTTGAGATCTACGAGCAACCAGTAGTAGCTGGGAGCCAAATCTTGCGAATACGATGGATGTGGGAGCAATTAAAAGTTCATTTCAGGTGGTTTTACCATTGTTTTGATTGACTTGTGATATATAATATTCACTGTTGATGGTAATTCCCTTCTCGAATTAGTCGATAAATATTACACGACGCACATCCTGAAGTACCGAGGCCATCATAATTCCAGCCGATTGTTTTGCTTTCGGGAGCTTTGGACGAGGTTCTACAGTTGCTCTACACTCAGATGACGATCGTTTTGATCCTGGAGTGAAGTGATGGATTCATGTTTCATCCATTGTCACATATCGACGCAGAAATTCCGGTTTGTTATGTTTGGAAATGGCCAAGCACTGCTCAGAATACGTTCCTGTTTTTGGTCAACAGTGAGCTCGCGCCGCACCCACTTTGAACAGAGCTTTCTCATAGTCAAATGCTCATGCAATATAAAGCCAACACATTCTTTTTATATCTTTACCATGCTCACGTAACTTCACTTTTCGATGGTTCGAAACGATTTTGTGTTTTTTTATGTTTTCTGGTGTTACTCCTTCATTTGGACGTCCACTGCGTTCTGCATCATCGGTGTCTCTACGACCACGTGTGAAGTCAGCAAACCAACGTTTAATTGTTTCTGATGGAGCGGAGTCTTAATAACACTTTTCAAGCCATTGCTTTACTTGAACGAAATTTTTTCTATCAAGAAGCACTGTGAAATGAACTCATGAAATGGTTTTTGAACCATTGTTTTGAAAATAAAAAAGTAGTGCCATCCTTAGCACCAATAACTCACAAAGTTATGAGTGGAATATCATGAAATCTCAACAGCTTTCTTTTGAAGGTTAGAATCAACTGAAAAAGCGAATAATGCAATAAAACTAGAGCCATCTATGTGTTAGGCCCGTAATTTGTATTTGCATAATATGAATATTAGAAATGGTTTGATTGAAAGCCAAATTATGAAAATTCCAAAATCTGAATTCTAGAGAAACAACAATCTACATCAAAACTATGATGAATTTAGAGTGTCGCTAGAACACAGCGGAAAAACTAGAAAATAACGGTGAAAAAAATTACATGTCCTCAAATATTTGGAAAGCTTCTTGAGCGATCCTCAATACGGCTTTCGGAAACAAAGATCAACTGGCGACCTTCTATCGTGTGTCACCTATATTTGGAATAACGCAATCGAGAAACATGGAGAATCAAGAGCTGTTGTGCTTGATATTTTGAAGGCATTTGACCGTATGTGGCATGAGGGTTTGCTGGCCAAACTTTGATGCTATGGCTTGTCGGATTATTTTTGTATATGGCTTCTTGAAATAACGTTCCTTGCAAGTGGAGTCGATGGATATCTCTCGAATACTCTCACCATCAACTCTGGTGTTCCCCATATTGTATCCAACCCCCTTTTTATCATGTATCAACGACTTATTGGAAAAAACCAATAATTCAATTCCATTTGGATACCAGGAAATTGGCTAAGAAGACACATCTTCACCGGCAACAGGAGGTTGCATATCTTAATGAGGATCTAGAAGTGATTTTGAATTGGGGTGAAAGTAACCAGGTTTAATTCAAAGCCACAAAAACCCAGGCATCGGTTTTTTTCAAGAAGATAAATATCTCCGAAACGGATATGATAATATTAGGTCAAACAATTCCGCTTTCTTCTTCGATAAATTTGTTGGGGGTTAAAATGGACATCAGCATGTCTTGGCACAATCATGTCGCTGGAGTTGCAATGCTTCTCAAAAGCTTTAAACATTGTTCAAAACTAGAAAATTGTACACACCTCAGCAACTTTTGATGCTTTATAAAGACCATCTTTGGAGTATTGTTCTTATGTATGGAACACTGCCCCCAAGCATACCCTGAAGTTGCTGGATTCCTTCCAGAAAAGAGCCATCCGCCTGATTGGAGACGCAAACATCACGTGCAACCTTAATAGCCTGGAACATCGAAGAAAGGTTAGAGATTCGTCCCTTTTCTATAGATACTTTCACGGAAAGTGTTTAAGTGACTTGGCACATTTGATTCCACTAAGAGCGGTACATATCAGAAATACGCGATGAACTGTGGCTGCTTATCGATTTGAGGTTCAACTCAGTACAACTCGAACTTCACTATTTAGGAACTCTTTCATTTGGGGAACTGAGTTCATGTGGGATGAACTTTCTGAGATCGCACAGGCACCGCTTTGAGAGCGCCTTAAGGATTTTCCTGTAGTGCTTGTGTTTTGTCCTTTAAAAAAGTCTAGTTGAAATAAATAATAGAATATGACTCTTTATAAATCTTTGAAGAGTCACACTTCATTTTTTTCTCTCGAGATTTTGGACTCCAACAAAAATGCTGAGATCTCGTAAAGAATTTGGAGTTGAAATGAAAAATTGATTATTTTGTTCACTTCAAAAGAATTACACTTTGTTATTTATATATGGACTACTAAATCGAGATCTAGACTTTTTTGAAAATTTGATTATATTAAAGTTCTCGATAAAAAAGTAAACATTACGACAAAAAACTTAGATCTTGGAAAAGTCGAAACTTGATAAAAATAATTTGTAGCTGTTCAACGGCCTTAAACAATCCCTAAAAACACATTTTCAAAACATACCGTTTCTCCCCTATTTCTTCCTTTATAGATAGACCGTGAAGACGTTTTCTTGACTATTGGCGCCCCTGTGCTCCACCCTGCAATATGAGTCGGCAGCAGAAATCACCCGCTGCGACAATCTTTGAAAAAGCCGCTCATGCTCACTGACCCAGCTTACGACGTTCTGCCAAATTCTCGATTCGTTCTAGTTAATAAGTCTTTGCCGTATGGTGCTGGCAAAAAATTAGATACTATTTTATGACCTTGAAATTGATGGAAAAAGTTGACGCAAGTATACCTGGTGTGCAATTTCGTTTTTGTAAAGTTTTGATAATATAAACCAATTCTTCAAAACATACAAGAAGTACTTAATTGAAACTATCATATACCGTACTTGTTCCTACGAAAACAATCAATGGGAAAAGTGAAAACGTGTCATTTGAAATTATCTTTGATATATTTCTGAAAGGTAATGAAATGAAGCCACCATAATATACTATCAGTTTCAAACCTGTTTTGGAAAAATTAAATCATGGCACATAAAACATTTAATATACTGCAATTACATTGTATGATTCTCATTCACTATCACATTGGAAAAGGAATACTTTTAGGGAAGAAAATAAATATTTCAAAGTAAAATCTGGAAATATTCATCTCTCCCAACTACCTACACAATAGGTTCTGGTAAATACCTGCCGTAAAACAACTACTTCCCCAGCTAACATCACGGTTGCTATTGAATTATATCCGACATTTATGGAAGATAACTCACAGAGTTTAGTATCGTAGCTGTTTCCTGTTCATCCAGCAGCAGGACCTTGCTGGAATTATTCGAGTAGATCACCTATACACCGGTTTCGAAGTATTACCTCTCATCAGTACAGGGAAAATTTTCGAAATCGGTCTGTAGGTGATCTACTCGAACGATTTCAGCATGATCCTGCTGCTGGCTGAACAAGGAACATCTGGGAGACTATTCTCTATGATGTATCTTGCATAAATGTCTCTGCAATATATTTCAATATCTAGTGTGGTATTAGCCAAGGAAGTAGTTTTTTTCTGGCAGCCATTTACCAGAACCTACGTTGTAGGTAGTTGAGAGAGATGAATATTTCGAGATTTTATTTGGAAATATTTATTTTCTAGTACATATTTATCTCTCCTCGATACAGTCTTCAGATACTTCTAGGGAGATAGATTTTTGAGACGAAAGATTTTTGGGAAAATTATCTTTATAAATCAACAATTAAGGCAATATATAAATTATAGTTCAATACCACCTCCACAAGCCACATAAACAACAGTTGTTTTGTTATTTATTTATATAGAGGAAGACAGGTTAGGTGCACAAAATGTCATATGCCACAGAATGTCTCGGAACTCGGAACATAATAAACAGAACACCACGCCTCTGAAATATGTCATCTTTGTCTCATACAGGTAACAGATTCATTATCCTTTATAAGCTATAACCGATGTTGCCAAATGGTGAAATAGAAACGAATTTCTTTGAGTTTTGAATGCATTATTTCATTCCTCTTTTTTAAGTATTTAAATAATTTTTTAAAGAAAAGGTTGAAATGATATTTCAACCTTTCCATTCTTGCGTCGTTTCATAACCATGGATGAAACATGAGTCCATCACTTTTCACCCGAGATGAAAAACAGTCCAAACAATGGACTCTACAGGGAGAATCAGCTCCTAAGAAGCCGAAGACCGTTTCGTCGGTTTTTTGGAATGCGCGTGGGATAATTTCCATTGAATTTCTTGAAAAATGTAAAACTATCAACGGCGAGTATCATGCGAACTTATCACAACATTTGAGTGGAGAAATCAAGCAAAAATGGGCGGCATTTGGCAAAGTAAAAAGTATTGTTTCATCAAGACAATACACCAGCTAACAAATCCATTATCGCAATTGTCAAATTTAATGATTATTTTCTGTTCCCAAACTTGAAAAAATGGCTCATTGGTCCAAGATTTTTCCAAAGATAAAGCATGAATGTCGGCAGTTAATGGCTATTTTGAAGAGCAAAACGGTATCGAACTTATTGAACGTCGCTGGAAAAGGGTATAGAGCTGCAAGGAGATTATGTTGGAAAATGAATAATTTTTTTTCCAAAATTTTTGGATTTTTTTTGTTGGACCGGCTACTTCTGGGGTCACCCTCGTATAATCCAACTCTCGTTAACGTCAACTTTTGTTGGTAAAACACGCGTCGTGTTGCAGTTCTGGTATATGAAAACAGTGTTAGTTTCCAATTTAAGTACAATAAATTAAAATCGTAACGGAAAGTTATCCTGCAATTTATGTTGGAGAGGTGAAAGTTAGTTGCCCGCCGAGAGGCAAGTTCGCAAAAACACTTACTTGATCACTTTTTTTTTTCGTATATCACGTGCTTTACATCTGAATCCAAGATGATTGATGACGAAATATCCATAAGTGACAAATTTGTTTTCGAGTAATCCCCCTGTAATACAGTTCTGAAGCGTATAATTTCGGAACAATATAATTTCGGCTTCTAACAATGGGAGTTTGTTTAGTGATCTGAAAGCCCGCTGTCTCGAGGAGAACAAGAGCAAGAAGAAGCAGGTCAGTCGAGACATTACAGAGGGCGTTTCACAGAATGGGCCAGCGGCGCTTTGCGGTCCATCTACTAATGACCGGCACTGTTAAAACAACATTTAATTAGGTCCCTTTGACTTGTGTTATTTACAAGCCCATACTGTTAAAATATCATCACAAATAAGAACATAAATAGTCGAGGAGAAGGTACTACCTGCGTGATGGTACCTTTCTCAATGATATTTATTTTCTGCCAGGTTGTTGTTTGTTCGTGTTTAAGAGCTAGTGCCATTTTAATTCCAATCATTGCGATGAAGTCACGATCTTCATTTTAATTGAAAACAACGCCGAGAGTTTTGCAAGCCAGTTTACATTCAAAGGTTATGAGGTAATGAGAGAAGGAGGTGTGTCTCTGATAGGATATTAAATTTTTGTAACAAAACAAAGTATTCTGTTTTTTTTTTTTGATAATAAAATAAATCGTCCCCTCGATCTCTATACATTGTGGCACACTCAACTTGAAGACACCATTGTATTTTAGTCATTTTTGAAAGCAGAGATTTGATTCTTGGTACAGGCGTAGACCTTCATAGGTCGCACTTTTCGTGATACTCAGGTCGAGGGACAGCCTTGAACCCAGCCTATTTCCATCCCACAAAAAGGACAAATTCTCGATATTTTGCTTCACTTTGTTAATACCGAAATGAGTTATTTGAAACAGTTGCGTGGAAATCGATTTTTACCCTATATACCAAATTTCAAAATAATCAAAACCAATGGAATGAATGTTACAACATAATTTAACCCACGACATGAAAAAGGACTCCTGACCCTATTATCAATATTAGCAATTATAATGTAATACATAGTATTGCTCAGGTCAATCAAAATGATGGAATCATATATGAACACCACTTTATAAAATAGGAGTAACAAATGCCATTGAATTGATTTTAGATATAAATAATACAAAATTAAGCATTATAGCTATATACAGATCGCCATCAACCTGTATACATAGATTAATTTGATTATAATATGGAGGTTACGATAGGTTTTTCTTTTTTCTATTTTCTTTTATAGCTTTCATATCTCATAAAAGGGTTGACTGATTACCTAAGTAAATTTGTAATAGATACAGATTTGAGAGCCTTTTCAATTAAAAAATGAGGGATGACACCCCTTGTCAAAGCATCGAAGGTTTTTTGATGGCATTTGGACCAAAACTGTAAATTTGACGCGTTTCTAGATTTTTCCGAAAAGTACTTTCCATGGCAGTTTTACTTTGCGATACGCTTTCGATAACCCGCTTTGTATACACTGAATAAACAATTGAACTGTTTTCAATGACTCGAATGAATTTTTTGTTAATAATAACTCCATTATAAGTACATTGAAAATTGATATTTTCAAAGCAAACCGGTCCTGAACAACAGACTTTTCTGAATCATGCAGGTAATGGCAGTGTGGATATTAATAAGGCAATTCCTACCTGTTTGAAAAACATAAAATTAGATGCTTATGGTGTTGATGCAATCAACTTTGATCACTACAGTTTTCCTACATTGTATTGATGAAGTGTGGAATAAGTTCAGTATTTTCTCGTATTTGAAAATCAGTTACCTCAATTATCTAAAAATTCTACTTTTAACAATTTGAGTTCCTTTTGCATATAATCTGCATTTGCAGAAATATTTGAAATAATCATACAAGTAGTTGAATATTCGGATGAAAATATACTTCTACTTACAGTCCAGTATTCTGGTAATGACCTCTGACTTTATTTATCCAACTATTAACTACGAACTGCCTTATAAAGTACCTACTGATTCCGAGTAGAGAAGACTGGACCCTCCGGGAGAAGGAAATATTAAGAGTAGATAGTTGTTGGTTCAGAGGTGGATCAAAAACACCTTCCGGTTCTGGTGCAGGTGTTCTCAGTCAGATCCAGGGCAGAGATATCAACCTGCCTAGGAACCTATGCGACTGTATTTCAAGCGGAAATTTACGCTATTGAATTGTGTGTGGAGAGATTGGAAGAATCCAACCTCATAAAAAAGTCAATAAAAATATTCTCGGACAGTCAAGCGGCGTTGGAAGCTCTTGGTTCCTACCGAGCAACTTCTGAATTGGTAGTAAATTGCCAAAAACGACTATCCTCGATAGGAAAACTCAACAGACTATCTCTGGTCTGGATTCGTGGCCATACTAGTGTGGAAGGCAATGAGGCTGCTGACTTCCTTGCAAAGGAGGGTGCTGGAAGCAGCTTCATAGGACCAGAACCTGTCATTGGCAACGATTTAGGCTTTGCCAAGCAAAGATTGAACTCTTGGTTGGCAAGAAGATTTATGGACTCCTGGCAAAATCTTCCAGGATTGTCTCATTGCAAGTCGTTTATTCAACCTTCAAAGTTTGATACCAAATAGTTGTTGCACTACAGTAGAGATGAACTACGATGTCTAACAGGCCAACTTGCAGGTCACTATCAATTCAATCATCATGTGCAGAGACTCGGACTGTGGGAAGACAGTGTGTTTAGAAAATGATGAAACAGCAGAGTAGATACTTTGTGCCTGTCCCGCTGGGGACCGAATCAGGTTTTTAGAGTTCGGCAGAGCCGTACTCTCACCATCTTACCTGAAAGACCACTTACCGTAGAAACTCATTGGCTTCGTTAAGAAGCTGGGTTTATTTGGTCGAGTGTGAATAGGTGTGAGCCACAATAAACCCTTGCGGGTTGCGGCGAAGGGTTAAATAGACCTACTCACTTTTGACCTAACCTAACCTAACTTAGAGTCCAGTTAGATTTATGACAAAAATATAGCACGCTCGTTGAAAGTAGTAAAAGAGATATCCACAGTTTAAAAAAAATCACTGCAAAATGCTTTTTTTTTCAATCAAAGCAATACATTTGACTTCATAAATTTGGAATGACTGATTGCAAAGCTACATCTGCTATCTATGCGGAATATTATGAAGATATAGTATCGATTCACATTCGGGGTTTAGAGTGAGATCCTCTGAAGTTCCTCAAGGTAGTGTTCTTGGCCCATATCTGTTATCTATATTCACTTTTAATCTACGTAAAGTAATAAAACATCGAAAATCTACTGAAATGCAGATAAATATTAAATGCACGTCGAACATTGAAGAAAATGTAAACTTATATAGGACCAGAAAAACAGTAGTTTTCAGCACCATAATGAAGGATTCACCTATAATATAGGTTTTTGGAGCAAAAACTTAGTAGTTTTGTCTGAGAATAACTTCACTATTAATGAGCTTGCGTATCATTTCTTTCTTTTAGTTGAAGACTTCTCATCAAATGAAACAAACTTAATGAAAATACTAAAGTTAATTCAGTGAGAACTCTCATATTTCCACTCATTGATTATTGTTGTATGGCACAACTGAAACAGAAATAAAATAACGGAAAAATCGTAATGGATAATTATTTTTGTATTCTCAACCAATCAATAAAGTTATATTTATTTTGGTTTGAAACTAGGTGAGGAGTTTGGAATATAAACATCGTTCACTTCATCTCCGAAGATGTCAACTCCCTTGGTGGAGCGCGCATCGAAAATAGTGTTGCAGATTTGGTGTTAGAGAACTTGTATTGAATAGTTACGAAAGAAAAACCAATGAATACTCACCCCAGATTTATAAATTAAAAATAAACACACCATGTTAACACAAAACGTTCATTATTATATGGTGTAGCGGCTACTAAGCTATCACTATAGTGGCTAGTAAGCTAGTCACTACAGTGATATGGACGCGCCCATTTTTCCCGTGGCTGACTCACCAGTTGAAATATTTGAAAATCCTTTCCTATTGCACATCTACAATATAAAACGAACCTGCATAAAAAATTTCAGCCTCTAAAAATAGAGCGGTGAGGAGAAACGGTGATGAAAAGGTGATTTTCATATGTGAACGCTCCCCTTTTACTCCCACGGGGGCGCCTCAGTTGGAATTTTGAAAATCCTTCCTTAGTGCGCATTGACCACTTAAGAAGTACTTATCTACTAAACTTTAGCTTCCTAGGGCTCACGGAGAAACAATGATGAATGAGAGTTAAGTGACTAGAAAGTTTGGGGGTTTTCATGTCTTAAGAATGTTTATAATCTGTCTATGCAAATACAATTTTCTTCCACTGAACATAACGTACTAATACGACGGAATTGTAAACATCTGATATGAATGTTTTTCTCAGGTTTTTCATGTCTTGAGTCATACAGGAGCTCTGAGGAGTTGACATGATGCTGAAGTAGCATCAATAGAAGCAGGAATTGTGTGGAATTGGCCGCAGTGGTAGTGCGCCCGACTCACAATCGGAAGGCCGTGGGTACGATTCCCGCCTCGACCAGATATTTTTCTCGAGAGAATTTATCTGGTTGCAGCTGGAATGATTCTGCAACCGTATTAGGAATCACACGTTGAAAGGTAAGACCTCATTAGTCCTTAGCTCGCACAAGTTTCTCAACTTCTGAGAGTTTTCGTTCGTATGGGGGGACAGCTGATTAACGGAAAAACAGATTTTAAACAGAAAACAGAGTATACCAATAATTGATGATAATCATTCAATTACTATTATAAAACTGTTAAGGCATCAGCAATACTTACCACACTTCCACACCGTGTGATAATTGACCATTGGGTCAAAAAAACTTCAGCTTCGAAAAGACATTGAATTTGTCTTACAATTGAGTTCAATTTTCAGTTTTGTAAGGATTTGAGAAAAAAAATTGAGATCATTCCCTGATCGTCATCCCAAGAAAATTTATTCTCAAATGATATATCATGAGTGCCTGAAATTGAATCGGTTAAAATGTGTGTTCAGGCCAAAATTTCCAATGTTTTGCTGAGCAAAGTGTATAAAAATTCAATAAAATCTTGATATCATAGATCGAGGGGTTTTATCTCGAATCATTATACACAAAGGCATACACTTAAAAAAATTATATTCAAAATCAAAGTTTAAAGACTTTGCGAAATACTTCAAATTTCCATTTATCCGAAAGTTCGAAGTCTGCTGGAACTGCAGCATTGTCTGGCGAAAAATTTAAAAGAAAAAAATACCAAAATCTTGGTAACAACTATCTGTTCCATCCAATAGCGGTTGAAACTTTTGGTGTTTATGACCCGGAGTCTGTGTTATTCGTTCATTAACTCGTAAGGAGAATAGGCCAAGCAACGAAAAATTAGCGTTCTACTTCTTTTTTGATGGAAATAATTAGTATTGTTATTCTACGTGAAAATGTTTCTTCGGTCCTCATAACTATTCCTCCTTCACATAATTTTGATGAGATCATGCATTGCCCTCATTTCAGTACGGAACTAAAATCTCTTCGAAACAAGCCAAGATATGTGTATATTCATCAGTGTCCTATCAAGGTTAATTCGCAAGTGATTGATCCACCTTCTTCTTTTTCAGTGCGGTCAATGGACTTAGGTCATTCTTGCCCCCCAAATATGAGCTGCAGTCCTCATGGTTCTGGTTACCTTTCAGTGGAAGAGTTTCATGGAGCAAAAGTCGAATCGATCCCTCTATGAAACCCTTGGAAGGATCGATAGCAGCTGATGCAGATTCTGTGAAACATGTTCATCCTTACGATTCAGTAGATAGTTGTCCTGAAAATATTGTGAAGAAAATTGGATTAGAAAATTTAGGAAACACTTGCTACATGAACAGCATTTTACAGTGTTATTTATGATGAAGAATTTCAAGAACGACGTTTTAACGATGAACGAGAACGAGAATGTTTCCTACCAGTTCACCAAACTCAAACAATTGTTCATGCAGTTGCAATTTCGTAAGAATGTATCATTTGTCCCACTAACCGATTTCCTGGAGATTTCTACTAGAAACTCGTTGGGACAACAAGAGGATTGATCCGAATTCTTGGGGTTCTTGTTGAATGCTGTTCGTTAGCAAAAAAATAGCAGAATCGGTACTCCTGACCGCTCTTCATAGAATAATTCCGTACACTGTATCTCGTCTTGTGTTTGTAGATATTTTGCTGAAAAAATCCTCACTTGTTTACTTTGTAGTAAATATTCAAGAGGTAGCAAAAACGTATGTGATTTTTTCGAACTTCAACTAGCGTTTGCTAATATGTTTGATAACCAGTCTATGCAAAGCTTATTGTTAAATCATCTGAAAATGGAACTTTCAACGGGTGATAATCGACTGTATTGCCAAACATGCGCCATTATATGCGCTATTATAAGGAAACAAGTATAGCTGAGGCACCAGTCGTTCTAATAATAACACTGATGATCTTCAAACATGACTCAACCTCTGACGGAACCAAACTCTTACGAAGGATCGAAATAAATGAACACTCCAATCTAGCAGACCACTATTATAATCTTCATGCAGTCATTGTTCACTGTGGTTCTGGCGTTGAATCTGGCCATTATTAGGTACGCACTTGTCAAAGACGTACATGTAAAAAAAAATATTTCAAATATTTTTTTTGTGTTTTCAAGCATATAAGCAGAATTTATCATGATCTCTTTTACTAACAAGTTGGATAAACCCTTATCTGAATTTCATTCGAGTCAATTAACATTTCTTGCAAATTGATTTACTAGCCATTTTTTTTTATTTCAGAGGATTCGAAACACATAAATGATAGAAGCAGAACAATCATTTTATGATAGTATTAGGGCTTATGATGTAGTGTTTGGAACCTTTGGTGTAGTAATGAATATTACTGGAGTTTTTTCCCAACACCAAATCGTTATTTTTACACCTCGACACGTATTTCGATCACCAAGTGATCATCTTCAAGAGGAAGATAAAACTAGAAACTACTTAAAACTAAAGCTATCTATGCTAAAAGAAATAGCTTTAGTTTTGAGCAGTTTCTAGTTTTATCTTCCTCTTGAAGATTTTAGCTATCTATGCTAATATAAATAGCTTTAGTTTTGAGTAGTTTCTAGTTGTATCTTCCTCTTGAAGATGATCACTTGGTGATCGAAACACTCCAGTAATATTATAGTATTTGGGAAAAATTTGTAAAGTTCGACCATTTTTATAGACTTCACTCTCTTTCAAGAAATTTTTCATAGTGTATTGTTTCTTATATTTTTGTTCTATGCAATAATGTATATATACCTCATATTTCAGATTGTAAGTGTCGTATTGCATTGACGAGATATTTCCGTAAATGACCACCGGGTTTGAAATTGTTGACTTCTCAATACACAACATAACCAACCCATAACCCTCTATATTCGAGAGTAAACTAACAAATAATTGTATCAAACAACAAATAAACCACAGAAATATCTCAAGAACAGAACACGATTCACAAAACAATTTCAACAGAGAATGAAAATGCATTGATCACAAAAGAAGTGAATGAAAGTTCTCAAATTGTACCTACCACAGTGTTTGAAACTACAATAGATTCGACCAACAAAGAAAAAGTGTCTTCGATATCTGTTATACTTAGCTACGGTACTCGATAGGAATTGTGTTTATGAATGGCACTCGAGTTACGGGTGGTTCTTTGAGGAACTCTGAATTGCACCTTCATAAAAATCAATTGTAGAACGAGTGCCTTTTTGGCATCCACATAATGCGTTCGGATACGAATGTTTTTGGGACTTTAACTGCAACAAATTTCCAAATTTTAATGTTATTGCCTTCTTTGTGGCGAGCAGAAAAGCAGCTGGTGAAGAAGTTACTTACGTGACAATAGTAGTCGTTAAAATCCTATAGGATTTGAGTTTGTCGCTTATGTGTGTGATTGTAAGAATGGCACACTTCTTTGTAAGATTTTTCCTTATTTAAAACATTCATAAAACGTTATAATGATTTCAGAAAAAAATGTTTTTTTAGGTATACTCAATGAGAAGTTTCAATGTTCCGACAATTTAGGAGTCACATATATTTTAGACATGATAAGAGTGCATTGGATATAGCGTTTTCGTTCCTTGATCTAGAGCAAGAAAGCGGCACATGTACACGGTTTAATTGACTAGCTATTGATTTGCGTAGGCAAGGGGGCAGGTCGGTTCTTGATTTTTTATTGAATTTTAATTATAAGTTCTGAAAAAGTTACCAAATTGAAACCTCTTATTCGGACGCCATCTACAGAACTTTCTGGAAATACTGTACCTCTTTTGAACACCTGTCACTCTGAACCAAATTAGTTACACTGGGGACACTGCAAGCTTATCAATAAAACGATGAATACGGTTTTCTTGGGAGTTTCGATAGGGTGCTGCATCCTCAACCTTCAAATAGATTATTTAACAAAAAACTAAATCAATATTGAAAATGAATGGTGACTGGATAGATGAATCAGTTTATCAATGTTCTGAAATTTTCTACTTTTTACAATGATGTCCTCAATAGGAAATATAAGTACAGGGTCTTACCGTAGAGCTTAATGCGCTAAATCTTTGATCTTCTGATCAAAATTATATTTCCACAAACCATCAAGAAAACTCAAAGTTGTTGTTTTACACTCCTTCAAATACACTCCTCTCATTCTTGAGATCCGGGTCTCCAGCAGCCACTTCACATCTATATCTAATAGTGCAGCCAGACACGTCCAAGCCGATCTTTAATTCTGTTTTTATGCTATTTATCAAATTATACTTTTATTGGTTTTTAAAATTTTTATGATTTTGCAATTCAACGATTCTACGATTTTTTATGATTGTATGATTTTGCCTGACAGAACTATAATACCATAAATACTGTTGCAAGAATCCTGATGACTTTACGAATAATTAGCAATTTCAAAATATGATTTTATAT
Organism: Leptinotarsa decemlineata; assembly: GCF_025532065.1. Classification (NCBI taxonomy): domain Eukaryota; kingdom Metazoa; phylum Arthropoda; class Insecta; order Coleoptera; family Chrysomelidae; genus Leptinotarsa; species Leptinotarsa decemlineata. The sequence continues at coordinate 7,047,957 of NW_027412545.1, read as the reverse complement.
AATCCACTTTTGGATTGACATCTATAATTACCTCAAGAAATGTAAATTATTCTAACAGGTTGTTCTCAAAAAGTTTACATAAATCACCACTACGTATTCTCTAACTGAAGCCAGGCACAGAGAAGACCCTTTCAAAATGTCATCTTTCACATGTAGAATTGGTTCGAAGTTCAGACAGTTCTACCATCTGTTACATTATTCCCTCCAGACATATACCCAGAACCCACCGATTCTGAGTGTGACATTACTAAAAGTAGATATCTCTCGCTGTATCTTACTTCTCACTCAACGTTACACTACACTATAAAAACAACTCTATGACTGAATAGGGGATACTAGTTGACGTCTATGTGTATACCTACCTAACCGTAACATGAATAAAATAATCAAAACAAACAATATAAACTTGTGATGCACTGTTTGGAACCTTTGGTATGAATATTATTGGAGTTTTTACCCAACACCAAACCCTCATTTTAACACCTCGACACGTGTTTCGATCACCAAATGATGATGATCAGAGATCTGTGAAAATATGAAATAGAAATTAAAATAATTGGTATGTTACAATTGACATGTGAAAATTCGAAAAAGGTTTCTTTGTGTTCAGGTTGTCTCCCAAACAGTGTAAAATGAAAAGTGGAAAAATGTAATGTTTCATAGAATAGTTGAGAAAATTCAACTTTCATCAATTGATGATGAGAAGAAGACTGAAAAACAAATCACCATAGACTATAAATTCGGTATATTTCAATTTTTTCGTGATTTCAATGATGATATTTTCGATTTTGAATGCAAGTTGATTTCGAAGCGAAGGCCACTAATATTGTTATTTTTTGTCTAAATATATTCACTTTCCATGTATTAAAGTTTGTCTACTTAGTTGTATTTTGGAAGGTCCAAATTCAATAAATTGTAAGAGAAATTCAATAAACAGTCTCAGCATGAATCGCAAATCAGTATCAATTGAGATACTTGACTTTTGGAAGTTTCACCAGTACATCAACTATCCATCCATCAGATAGTATTATTATACTATAGAATTGGTATGAATCTTCTTTTTCAAAAGTGGTATTGAAAAGTTTTGAAGAACTTTTACGACCAGTTTTATGTTGGTTCGTGAAATTATTTTTTCGAAAAATCAAACCCTGATTCCCTTTAATCCATTATACCCCAACAAAGATTTTCCATTCCGTGAACAGCTCATTTTCCAACAGCTCTAAATGATTCGGTGAACATAAGATAACGATCAGTTAGCTAAATTGGCTCAGTATTCGCGGATATTTTTAATGGAATAAATCTTTAGAGCCATTGTGTACTCTCGTTAGGCGAGATCATTGTTCGTCGACGATTTTTCCCTTTAAAAACGAACGACCATAGGATCTTTTTCGTACGCCGTAGTCAATCTCTGATCACACATGCAAATGTAAGCCCTTTAGAAATAATGAATATTAAAACCATTGATGTCTTTTCCAAGCTTGTTAGATGGATTTTCGTCGACTGTTTTTAAATGTTCCATTTTATTTCGGTAGTCCACGAAAATTTGGTAATTTTGCTAATTTAGAAAAGTAAATTCTGAATAACCTCGAAAGTTACTGAAGTCATATGAAACATAGGAGTTTTTTTTCCAGTTTTTTGTTTCATTCTAATCAATATTTTTATTACATATAAGGGGTGGAAATGTGAAAATAAGAATTAGTCGTGTTAAGGAATGAGTGAAAAAAAAGTCTTCTGAAACGCCTCCAATTTTGATGTTTATTGAAAAAAAAATTTTATTATATAGCTTCAGAAACCTTCTGAAGGAATATTTTATATTGATTGAACAAAATGCATGGTATTTATATGAGAACCGCAGTTTCACGTATTTTTTTTAAAAAAAAAAGTATATTAATGATTATCACAACAGAACGTGCATATTCACGTTTTTGATGGATATAACATTGATGGAACACGAAACTGAATCATCGGAGATGAATCGTAGATATATGAGTTGTTGTTCGAAAGATAACCTATTCATTTGGAGAAGACATCCCATCATAAAAAATTTTTAGAAAACAGCTGCAGATTGTTTTATTTGTTTGGTTTTGAGTAGTAATATATCTATTTCAATACCATTATTCAGGAGGTATTAGATCATAATTTTTTTATTTTTGAACTTGCAAGTAAACTATTTCTCGAAGCTATTTTGTTTCATCCTTTGTCCGAGGCAAACAACTGAGTTGTATAGTGTTTTCAGAGATACAGAAAATGATGATAAACCCTTATATGATATCAGAAAAATAGCATAAGTGAAAACAACATTCATATCAGTAACCATTTTATATTTTTTACAAATTTTTGTCAGTAGATTTTTCAAAATCGAGTGAAAACGATGGTAGTGACCTCACGAAAATTTTATATAAACTTGGCAACACGGTAAAACTTTTTCATATTGCATAATTGAATTTTCTTCTTCTTTCTGTATTGTTGTTTTGATTGTGCGTGCGCGGCATTACCAACTTGTTTTTGAGGTCGAATTGATAGTTGGAATTTTGTTAAAGAGATATTGAAACTGGGGAAGTAAGTCCCAATGGTCGCAATGGTGAAATCACACTCATTTTTTGGACTTCGCATCATGGTTACCAGAAAAGGTGAAAACAAAAAAAAAATTTGAAATTGCGTTTCTTTATCAATTCGCATTTTCTGACAGTCATATATAGAACAAGAAACATAATATTCCAGTTTGAATCCAGAATGCTCGTTTGATAGGATTAGTTTTATCTGACCAATAGGAATGTGGGGTTATTGTTGTTCGTAATCGCTGTTATTCCCTTCCTGGGTAGGTCTTTCAGTACCAGGTTCCAGATTTGGTCCAGACTTTTGAGTCCAACCAAAAATCGTGGGAAACAGAGTGTTCCGGCCTGAATCCAGACTGTTCGTTTGATAGCATGTTCAGTTTTTCGGCCTGATCCGACCAATGGGAATGTAGGGTCATTGTTGTTCATCATCGCTGTTATTTCCTTCTTGAGTAGGTCGTTTAGTACCAGGTTCCAGATTTGGTCCAGACTTGTGAGTCCAACCAAATATCGAGGGAAACAGTGTGTTCCGGCCTGAATCAAGACTGCCCTTTCATTAGAAAGTTCAGTTTTTCGGTCTGATCCGACCTATGGGAATGTGGGGTTATTTTTGTTCGTAATGGCTGCTATTCCCTTCCTGGGTAGGTCTTTCAGTAGCAGGTTCCAGATTTGGTCCAAACTGGTGAGTCCAACCAAATATCGTGGGAAACAGAGTGTTCCGGCCTGAATCCAGACTACTCGATTGATAGGATGTTCAGTTTTTTGGTCTTATCCGACCGATGGGAATGTGGGGTTATTGATGTTCGTCATCGCTGCTATTCCCTTCCTGTGTAAGTCTTTCAGTACCAAGATCCAGATTTGGTCCAGACTTGTGAGTCCAACCAAATATCGTGGGAAACAGTATGTTCCGGCCTGAATCCAGACTGTCCATTCGGTAAAAAGTTCAGTTCTTCAGTCTGATCCAACCGATTGGAATGTGGGGTTATTGTTGTTCGTCATCGCTGTTATTTCCTTCCTAGGTAGGGCTTTCAGTACCAGGTTCCAGATTTGGTCCGGACCTAGGCCTTTCCAGTTATCGAAACCTCTGATGCTGTCTCTGACTCCTTGTGGGGTTTAGGGGTTGGCAATTGTCTATTCGCTGTCGTCCGATTCTACGCACCAACTGTTCGCGACCTGTTGCTTGATGTGTTCTACTGTGTTGATGAAGGGCACATCAATCTCTCCACATTGTCTTTCAAAAGTATCGACAGAAGCCTCGGCTTTATTTCGATCGTTAAAGATGGTAGACTGTTCTACGCCTATTGGAAAACTTGATTTTAGGAAACCCTTATTCCTCAGTAGTTTCTGCATTCTCTATGCTAATTGGTTTTTGGTATTGAAATCTGCCAGACAGATTGTTCATTTTCGGTTTCAGAGGTTTTGCAGTTCTTGACGAGGAAGTCTGTTGGCTCTGGGGATACACGTTTTGTGTACTTGAGCAAGTTTCCGCTGATATTTTCTTTCTAGGCATCTTTTGATTTTGTTGATCCTCATGACTTCGGTTTTATGCTTGAACATCGCTTCACTCTGTGGATTGCTGTGGATTGCTCTGTGGATTGCCTACCTCCAGGTAGGCCTTCGTTTCAATACGAGGATGTCCTTATTGCATCGTCTTCTTTGTTGAGTTCTCTCTGGTTTCATTTTCCTTCCGTCCACTGTGAGTAAGATGAGATTGACCCTTCGTCGAGTGCTTCCATCACCGAGGTGCGATGTCAAGTGATCCGTTTTGGGGTACTAGGTTGGGGCCTCTGGGAAAATAACCTCTGTACACTCAACGTCTTCTCGGAGTCGGGCTAGATCCCTAACTCTTCGATTTTAACTCCTACAGTTCCATTTGCCCGATTTTGAAATCGTCAATGACCACTTGGATGCTGGTCTGGAAATATTTCTACTATGTCGGCTCTGTAGGTTTCCCCTACGGCGGCAGGTACACTCAGCTGCCCTATCTCAGCTCTAACAAGGATTGCTTTACCGGTTTGGAGTCACGTTGGAGTGAAACCATTTTCTTTTCAGGCAATATCTTATTTGTCCGTAGTATATCAAAATGTTACTGAAAAGTGATTCAGGATGGAAAAGGTTGGCTTCATATAAAATTTCAGGAAGATTCAACTACTGTTTTAGAGTAAAGAAAATAAATTGTATTCGCCAACGCCATGGTCAAAACACAATTGATGAAAATACATTTTCAGCAAGCAGAGCTTAATCCCACAATCTTTCAGTTTAGTCCATTGCATCTCTTGTACCATAAAACTAGTGACAAAGGGTGTTCCAATTTAAGTCGGTACCATTGCCACCTCCATTATTATTCATGCTACGAATTCGATGATCAAACTGTAATAACATTCTCAACAACGAAGCTCATATCACCTTTCTTCCTTAAGTTGAAAATGAGCGACTTATGTGGAAATATTCATTTGTTTCACTAGTACAAAAACTTTCTTAGTTTTGGCGAATAAAGAGCTATAAAATATCGAGTAAATATTCAAAAACAACGCCTTCTTTTTGAACACAATTCGGACATCAATTCTATTAATTAAAATTCCAATATAATTTTTCAATTCATGTACATTATTATGTTTCATTTTGTACGCCTCACTTTTCAGAAATCCCCAAAAATAAAAATATAGAGGTGTCATATCTAGTGAACAAGGTGGCCACTTAACAGGACCATATGTAGCAATCTATCTGTTACCAAAACAGTCTCGCAACATTCTTTTTACGTCCTTGAAATTATGTGCTGGTGCTTCATCCCGCTGAAAAAAGATCATCTGACGAGCCTCCAGATCAAGATACTCGAAAAACTCTTCCAATAGTCTTGTTGATAAATTAATGTAACGGGGCCCGTTCACCGAACCATGGTAGAAAAATTGACCGATAATTCTGCCTCTAAATAGACCATACCAAACACTAAATCTTCTCTGCAAATTGTGTGGATGGACTAGAACTGGATTATGTCTACTCCCATAATGATGGCGTCATCGTGAGAGAAGTTGTCTTCTTCTCCATTCATTCAATATTTCGATAACTTATGCAAAGTTCCCGCGGCAAAGTTTGAATTGTATTCTATTATCATCTCTGCGTACAAAAATACGGCCAAATCCAAAATTTGAATTTAACGAATTTTCAGGTGCATTTCGAGAACCCAAAATGATAGAGTCGATTTCTTGGTAACTTCCTCACAATTTGTAGCCCTAATGAAAGGTTGAAAATGAAAACTCTGGCATCGAGTAAATTCAAAAGGAGCACCTTTCCTAATCATCAAAAATTCTTGTCGAGAAGAGTGATTGGGCAAATAGTTTGTTTTGGAACATGATAAAACGTTAAAATTATTTTCTAATTATCGGGAAAACTATTATATGACCGATATTGATCAAATAACAAGAACCTTCAACAATATACCTAGAGTGAATTCCAAAAAGCAACCTGCAGTCTAGTGGGTTACCTTCAAAATATAACGAAGGGCACTGAGAATCATGGGACATGATCAAAAGTCGCTTTACATACAAAAGTAACATGACAGTGTTGTGACCTGCAAGTGATTATCGTTTACAGTCAGCTCATATTGATTTTGATTCATCCTGGTCAGTGTCTTGTCCTTGCTATCAGAATACACTTATGCTCCCGAGAGACCACAATGTTCCACCATATTTTCAAATGATAAACTAACAATTATTGCAGTAATTCTCGATTTGAATGAGCAAGAGGAGGAACACTAGGCGAGAGAAACTCAGAAGTGGGTTCATTAAGCATTAAAAAAGGGAAGGTCAGAAGGAATTCGCAACACTCTACAAGGAATATTTGAAAAAGGATGAATTCATAAAAGATATCAATACTAGTATTTCTGGTATGGAGGGTGCTTTAATCAAAACGTTTGCTGAAGTCATCAAGAAGTTGTTGTCAGAAGATTCATTTGATAGAGTAGAAAATACAGCCTCCTTAAAAAATCAGATTTCTGGGATTTGTCTCTCTCCATACCACAAAGAACCGACCAATTGAGTTTGTAGCAATGCTTGGATTCGCTAGAGAAGAAACTTTGGATGGAAATGAAAAACCAACGTGTTCGAAAAGCAAGGAAAAGAGAAAATGCACAAAGTCCCTATCAATCCACAAGTTTCCCATATTTTAGTAACCTATTTAAAAAAATTCTCTCCAACGAAAAGATTTAGAGGCAAATTGAATGATGTCATCGAACTTCCTCTAGAAGGATTGTATATGGACAATTTTGCAGCAGAAAATGTGGCTACTTGTTGTTATAATTTATATGCACTTTCAAATCACAGATGGACTACTTACAAAGGGTATTATACAGCATACTGCAAACACCTGTATTCTGGCGCGTGGCACAAATACAACGATTCACACATGTCACCAATTTCACCAAAATCGCTTGTGAGTGGAGAAGCATACGTCCTCTTTTATGAAAAGGATGGAACAAAATCACACCTTTGAAATAACTGAGGGAAAGTTTCTTTGTGCAATTATTATTTATTTTTTGTTAAGTTCTTACATGTACCTGTTTCGTTAATAAATTAGGAGTTGATTGAAAAAAAAGGAATTAGTAGATGATAGAATGACCGAAAAATAGAGAATGTATGTAGAGAATGGTGAAAATCATAGCTTTGAAAACTGAAAAATATCTTTGCAAATCAATGTGATGATCACAGTGCGGCGTCGGCGACGGCGTGCACGCTGAATGCACTGCCACTTTCACGTGTCGGTCTAGTATGAATTGGTTCCTTCAAATTTCTGAAATAATGTTATTAGTTTTACCGGGCGGATCATGTGCCGGTCACTGCACTGTCTCGTCACTGATGCCTGTGAAGCGACCTTAAGGCTTCCATTCGAACATCGGCATCGTCAGGAGCTTAAATGCAATGAGTTGTCCAAGTCTCACGTTCTCCACTGATGAGTTGATGTAATAAAGCAATTTGCTCGTGATAACAAACAAGAATTCAGCGTTGAAATAAATCGCCTTGAAATTCAAATTGGAGCAAAGGTAGTATTTTACTAAATACTAAATTACTAGGTGTGCAAGGCAATATTAAACAAAACGCGTACCTAAGTGATCCCTTAAAGAGTAATTTGAAAATTAGATCACGTAATATCAAAGCCATTAACACGAGAGTTCACGCTAGCAGTCACGAAGACGGGATGGATCAAAATAAATTGATGAGAGAGAATATACACTCGTTATTATTAACAACTTTACTCATTATCTACATGACTTGCTGGAGAAATTAATCATTTACCAAATGAAATCGGCCATGAATGCCTCCTGAACTAATTAGGGAATTGACTGTTAGATTTCCTAAACTAATTAACTGAGATCGAATTTGTTAATTTTGGAAGCGATTAGTATGCTTACCTTCACTCAGTTGATTTCATCTCAGGTTGCAATATTTCCATCTTCAGATACATTGTGAAAATATGTGTTTGTATGGAGTTATGGCACTGATAATTCATCTATCCTTTGTGCTATATACGAGGTTTTATTGTATTATGGGAATTATTCACACATATTATGTATTTGTGTTTGCGATTTTTCTCAGACTTCTCTGGAAATGAAGAAAAGACAAACAATGTTTTTGGCCAATAATCCACAAACAAGTAATGACGTGTGAGCAGGTGCATTCTCGTTGTGGAAAATTCATGAATTGACCTTTTATAAATCCGTGTGTTTTTTTCGGATTGCTTCATGCAAACAGCGTCGAACTTGTAGGAAGAACTCCTTTTGACCGTTTCAGTTTTTCTACTTCTCCATCTTCATACAAAAATGTGGGAGACTTTCAAATGAAAGAAGGAAGCAATTTATTTCGAAATAAACTATTTACAAAGGGAAGTTGAAAGCCAAAACTTTTCTTTCCCGAAAACTAATTTATCCTAAAAGTATACCTATCCTTATTGATTTGAATATTTACCACTTTGAGCAGAAAGTATTTAATCAATTATTCCGTGTTAGGAATCACACGTTGAAAGGTAAGACCTCGTTAGTCCTTAGCTCGCACAAGTTTCTCAACTTCTGAGAATTGTCGTTCGTATGGGGGCGACATCTGATTAAACGGAAAAACAGATATTTTTTTTATTAATTTTTTATTTTGAAGCGAATGGTGACAGTGTCGTTAAAGTGTTTCCCAACGTATTTTAATAAGGTAACTACTCGTTCCAATAAGCGACTATATCATTGAGTGTGTATGATTCCTTGAAATACATTTTTGTTGTTGTTGCTTTCATATGATGTTTCATTCTCAAAATGAATTAATTTAAATCAACGGAGAAACTGTTTAACCAAAAAGTTACCTACTGCTCAATATAAACTTCTGAATGATTAGTCAGTTTGATTTGTTAATTCGCGTTACACTTAACTAAATTTCTTTCTATCAATGGAAATGAAATGAAAAATCTCCAAGATCCAAAACTGTCTGAATGTCATATAGGTACCTACCTGCGGAAAATCAGATGTAATATTTTTTAGTTTGACTTATATCAACAAAATGTTATAGGAGAACATTACACTGAGGTACAATCTATCTCATATCGGGCTAAAATACATTTGTTAATTATCGGAGTGGTTCCTTGGTTTTTCATTTCAATAAGTGATCAATAGTTCATTTTGAAATATGATTCATTAGGGCTGATCCTGGTTATTTTTTCAGGTTAGCGAACCCGTTCTGCCAAACTTGAAATGGTCTTCAGGGGATTCTAGTGAGGACCTGATCGTAAGGGAAAATTTTCCAACCTGATGAAAATGAAGATGACTAGGACCTGATTGTCGGATTGGATGCGACTAGGTACCTTTGTAAGCAACACAGCTGTGTGGCTTGGAAAGTAGGTCTTCCATAACTCATTTCTGAAAGATTCCCTTCCATGGCTGCAAGGTACTAACTGCATCGACCAGACAGGAGACATTCGACCTTCTCAGGTAACCCATTGCAATTCAGGCCAGAATGTGCAGCTCAGAAATTGTACTTCGTGAATATCTTTTACGACAGCTGTGGTATTCTAAAGAGATTCCAGTTGATTGGTCAATATTGAGGTTGTCAGATGCTCAAAAATAGATGGAAATCTCTAATGAAGTAGTTTTTATTATCTGAACACAACTGGCCCATTAGCTCAGTTGGTTAGAGCGTCGTGCTAATAACGCGAAGGTCGCGGGTTCGATCCCCTCATGGGCCAATTTTTTTTATACCATATAATCTTATTTATTGATTCAAGCGTTTGTCGATGAAGATCTTAAGTAACAATTTAGTTTGAAAGTTCGTACTGGAACCTCTTCCGTAAAATGAATCTATTAAAAACACTTTTCCAACACCACAACAATGTTCGGTTTCATAGACCGGAGAAATCTGGTGTCGCTCAACATGTCATGGAGAGCGACCACAGATTACGTGAGAATTGTTCAAAATTGTAGAGACCGTGACATGAAAACAGGTTTCTGGATGCCTGCGAAAGCTTGGAAATCGAAAAAAGAGGAATGAGTAATATGAAAAGCGATAAAGGTCCTATTTAGAATAGCCCTCTGTTTGATCTTATACGTAATAATTCTAAATAAAAAACCAATAAATATTGATAAAAAAATGTAGGAAATACATAACAAATTGGAAGTATAAAAAAGCAGGTAGTTCAGCATAGGAAAAATAACAGGTAGTAGTTAGGTAATACTAACCGGTAGTAGTTAGGTACAGATAACATGTAGTACTTAGGCCACTAGCATACAAAAACACTACCATAGTACTAAAATTTCGTCATAATGATCTCCTGAGGACGATAACTTGGTTTGCGAAACGCGCGTCGAGAGACCGTAATTTTGTTCTGGTGTTGGGATATTGTTTTCAAAAGGAACAATTCAGTGTGTGGAAAATATAATTCCTCCTCCAAATGAAGTAGCATCAGGACATGTACATAAAAGTTTTTCTACTGAAAACTCGACAACAGAAAAACTGTTCGGCCGATGAACATGATAATTTACTTCATGAAACAGATTGATCATAATATTTTCTTCCATCAAAATATATTTCGTCCAATATTCGATTTTTTTAAATGTCACTCAACATGGTCATTAAGTAAGCTTTTCAATAATTCTGAATTTTTACGTCGAACAGGAACATTTTCAGCGACAAACTGTTCCTAACAGACCATACAAAAAACAATTTTTGAAAAATGTTGATACTTTTTTTTCAAGAATGGTTAATTGGGTAACAAGATCAGTTTTTCTTCACAACAAAAAATTGTTTTCTTGCCAACGTTTCGAATTCAATTAAATTCGTCTTCAGGCTCTGAAACAATGAATTTTCATAAGCATACCTCCCACAAAACTTATCATCATTTGAATTTTACGAGGAATCATTAATTCTTAATCAAATTATTCACTGAAAAGGCGTTTCTTCGTGTTGAAAATTCCTATAACTATTTTAATAACAATCAGACATATTACATACATAATAAAAATAAAAAATCCCAAAACAATAATATTTTCGAAACGTAAATAACTCTACACAAACATGAACTAAAAGAATGGTTTTATCAGTGATACTAATAAGGTGGTTACAGTCTTTATCAGTGACAGAAAAAAAGGCGACAGAAAAAAATAGGCCATTGAAATTCCTTCTAGTGTTAACACTATCGTGTTTGAGGATATGTATCATTTCGCTCAAGAGTATTTTGGATAAATATGGTTGGATATCCAGAATAGTCGGATGTTTAACGATAAAAATCTGTCTATATTTTCTTTCATGGTCAACAAGGGCTGTGGGGTTTTTGATATTCTGTTTCTTAGTCTCTCATGTGTTCTGATACTCATGATATCGTTCGGTTTGACCAACATAGCAAATGGAACAGGTTCTAGAGTTCAGTTTGTACACATGTTGGATTGTATGTCTTACGGTGTTTTAGTTTTTTGTTTTGAGAAAAAATACTCCCCCCCTTTATTTTCGTTTGAAAAGGTGAGTTTAATATATTCCTTACATATATAACATGATAAAATTACGAGTCCATAGGACGACTGGTTTGAGTAGGAGCCCTAATTTCGTTCAAGATAATTGCAGCTCATTAAATAAATAAATGCGTCAGGAATTAATCGAATCATTTTTTTGTATCATTCCTACGTCTGTCAATGAGAGGGACTTATCCAGATTTATTTTCTTATTCAGGATTGGAGTGTCACTATTTGTATTCATCAATGGAACCATGAATCAAAATCTCATATTTTTTCTGTCTGTCTCCTCGTCATGGATATGAATCTGAAACAATTGAAAAAAAGTGGGATACGTTTTCCACATATATGGTCATACAGCAATATAAAGAACTTTTTCTTGTGCCATTTTGAGATATTTTTCCCCAAGCCTTAAAATGGAAACTAATATTAGTTTCAGGTATAGGTTCAGGAATATGTTTGGTTTAGTTTCAAGTAAGGAAGTTGTGTAATTTTGTTATCATGTGTGTATTTCCTCAATAAATGAATAAATTCGAAGATTGTTGAGCAGTTAAAAAACTTCTATAAGACTAGTAAAGACTTTTTGAACGTAATAAATGAATGTTCACTTAAAAAACTCCCCAACTCATCTAAAGAGAGTCAAGCAAATTCTTGAAGTCATCAAATATCTGAGTGCGTCAATATAGTTAATTATCTACTTTAGATAAATGGACATGTTTTTAAGCATAATATAAAAAATTGTGGTTTATTTGGAGGATGGAATGGATGACTCGGAAGCTGAGATGCTAATTGGATGGAATTTATCTAAATGATACTATATCTAACGAAATTCATTAAAATTTGTATTAATGAATAGTAACTGTCCAACGAAATATTTTAATTGGAGACTAAAAACTAGAAACTGATCCAAGAACTTTAATCGAATCCTTAATCATTTTGATTTCATATCCATGTTAATCTGTATTATCTCCAGTAAGTGTTGACCGCCAGAAATTCCTGTATATATTTTGATTGGAATTGTTTTTATGATGAAACCATATTTCAATTTCATTCTGTTATTACACTCTAATTATTCAAATGAAAAGTAATATAGAATTACTATTTATGTAACCATATATATATATATATATATATATATATATATATATATATATATATATATACATAAATTTCAATATTAAATTTTACAAAAAGGATTTGAAGCTTTATATCTTCTATTAATTATCTGCGAGCGCTTTCGACAGTTGGTAGTACTGTCATCTTCTTGGCACTCCTCAAACTGAACTTGTTATCCTGTCGTCTGCCTCTTTATACGGTCAGAGCGTCTTAACTCAGGTATTTCATGTACTTCAGGTAAATTTGCCTGTATTTGTACTGCATCAGGTACTCTTCTTTGTGTTAGATCTTCTCTAGGAATGTGTATGGTGTGTATACACATTCCTAGAGAAGATCTAACACAAAGAAGAGTACCTGATGCAGTACAAATACAGGCAAATTCACCTAAAGTACCTGAAATACCTGAGTTAAGACGCTCTGACCATATAAAGAGGCAGACGACAGGATAACAAGTTCAAATCATCATCATCATCATCTCAGGAAAATTAATAGAAAGAAATACATCTAGATCACCTTGTACATGCATGAAAGTTCACATAACTGACAGAAACAAGTACACATTAAAAAAAATTATTATTTTCATAAAAAAGACAACCGGTAGAGGATGTTAATTAATGTCAAATGAAAACAAAATGATATCTGTTAAATTAAATTGGAAAAGACATCATAAACTTGTTGTAAATATTAAGAAATGATAATAAGTTTGAAAATTATTGTTGTAAACCGTTAACCTAGTTACGGGATTACGGGCATATTATGATGCTAACGAAAAATTTATATGTTTAGACATAAGTGAGGTTAAATATTTATTTACATAAATGTTAAGGAAAGAAAGTAGTTTTTAAGATTTAAAGTTGGAAATTTGTAGTTACAAAAATTTAAAATTGGTAACTAAGAAAAGTAGAAGATATTCAATTTTTTTATCAACAAAATATTCTTTTCAAGACGACGAACGGAGACACCACGCAAAATTGTTGCTTCCAGAATTAAATTGAAATTTATAGAAAAGTTAATAAATATTACATAATTATAAAAAAAATAATAATTGGAAGTAGTCACTGTAATACTAACCTGTATAAGCCAGTTAAAACCGAGGAACTCGTCAAGAAATTCATTAGCTGAAGAATTTCAAGCAGACGAGGGAATAATCCGGTGGGAAGACACAATTTTCACTGCACAAAAAGCACAGAAAGAAAACCAGGTATTTACCTTTTTCCATATCGAACTTAAAAAAATATATGCATACATAAATATATAAATAGTTTGTCTAAAAAGGAAACACTGGACAATTGAATAGAAATTAAAATTCATGAATTTTCATCGAACCAGAAAACTATAAATTGTCCAGGATAGAATAACTGATTTTTCATAAACTGCGTTCCGAAATTCACCTACAGTGGATTACATATTACCTTGTAATACTGAGGCACTAAATGAACTAAACAGAATGAGAAGAATTAGAAACTGAAAAGTTGAAAATAAAGTAAAAAAAAAATTATGTCAAACGGTTTTGGTAAAAAAAAATAAAATGATTATGTAGATAATGTACTGAAAACTGAAAAATTATTCAGAAGATAGCAGTCATCACACCACCCTCCTCAGCAATTTATATGTTATTGATCACATAAAAAAATTATAGAATCGTTGGGAATATTATTTACCTACATATTTACTCAGTTTACGCTACGCCCAACGATTACATTATTTTTTATCTGATCAATACCGTAAATTGCTGAGGAGAGTGGTATGATACCTAGGATCTTACAAATTATGTTTTAGGTTTTAGTACATTATCTACATCATTATTTACATTTTTTGTCAATAAAACCGTTTAACATAATTTTTTTTTACTAATTTTATTTTTCAGGTCATGTGCAATAGGCCAACTCTTGCAATAAACTACCACCAATGATCATACTCGACAAATGAATCTGAAGCCTCCGGCTTAGGATGAACCCAAAATAAGTTCTTTTCCCAAGAAGCAGAACTGCTATAGTTTCCTCGTCGCGCGTTTCCCATCTCCTGAAGACGCCAAGTTGGCGTCTTCAGGAGATGGGAAACTGTAACTGTAACTGTAAAAATGGTCTCTATTTATATCTGAACGAGCTGTACACTTTCACTTGAGTGGTGGTGGTCTTCTGTTCAATCTCGGGATTATTTACTTGAACAAATTTTTCATTCAATTTTCAAAGTATTTGAAATTTAATATAATAACAAACATAAGAAACATTTTTTTTTTGTTTCGGGTTGGTTGCTTCTTGTTATGAATTTTTTTTATTTTTTTTGGTATTTCTGTTATAAGTTATAGAAAATTTTGTAGTAGTATTTTATTTATTTAGGTTGCCCTAATGAAGAAACATTCAAAATATAATACATAAGTGTAAGTACAAAGTAAAAATGAATGAAAAATAATATATTGTTATTTCAAAAAGTCAATATGATAACATCAATGATTAAAACAAAATGGAATAATATGGATGTCACAAAAAATAAATGATTAAATAAAAATTTATTGGTATAGATACAGATGCACTCATATACATACATATAGTATAGTATTCTACTCGCGAGATTTCACAAACTTTCTTTTCACAAGAAATGGTCACATTTCTTGCTCGTTGAATAATATACTTTTAAATGTATGTTCATTGGTGAAAACAAAAATTCCCCACAAAATTCAAACTTTTTAGAGTTACAAACTCATTAGAAATAGTTTAAAAATTATTTAATGTACCTACTAATAATTTCAATACAA
Source organism: Leptinotarsa decemlineata (assembly GCF_025532065.1). Lineage (NCBI taxonomy): Eukaryota > Metazoa > Arthropoda > Insecta > Coleoptera > Chrysomelidae > Leptinotarsa > Leptinotarsa decemlineata. The sequence goes on along the minus strand of NW_027412545.1, from coordinate 7,032,563 downwards.
AATTAATTATCCAGTAGAATATAAAATATAATTGAGTATAATTTTTTATTGGTATGTTAGGGTGAAAGTAACATGTAGGTTGGTACTTTTCCTAATTGATAAGAATTTCATTACCATAATGATTGGAAGCCGATGCGGTGTGCTTCATAGTTACACCTCCTTAATGAACAAAATATAATTAGTGATAAAACAAAATTCATTAATTTGAAGACGAACATCAATAACATAAGCTAAGAAAGAAGGTTCAACGCTTCGAAGGTGAAACCGTCGATTCACATGGAGTTTTTTATGTATATGTAAGTTGGTTAGAATTTCTTTGTCATCCATATTATTCAACGTTGATTTGCTGCAGATTATTAAAAAAACGATCATGTAAATGAAGGTCATGACATCTCCCTTCACGATGATACTATCTTTGGGATCGACAGAAGACTTTATTCACAAAAATATAAAAGAAAAACGAGGCTCCCCAAAGCGGCGAGTTGCACAACCAATCTTCGACGTCGACCACCGAATGAAATTCTTTCGAAATATTTGTCTTGCAGTGAACTCAGCATGGAATGACAACATTTACTGTTAAGTTTTGGGGGACGTTTGAAAAGGAAAGTTTCGGGGGACGTTTGAAAAGGAAAGTTTCGGTTATTTCACTCATTAAAGAATGACATTTAAGTTGCTTCGATGGAGGAATGTAAATCAAGCAATTTCTCATTCATAAATGTAAAGTATACATTTTTATTTTCGAATGAAATTCAGAAGGATATCTAAAGAAAACTGCATCGGTTGTTACTCCATGTCTTGTGGTAGGCTCATTTCAGTTATTATTCATTTGTAGTTCTAATTTATCTTGTAGAAAGTTCACCTATAGTTGTCCATTTTCGGACGCGAAATTAACATTGAAATCTCCTGCTAAATTTAATGGCAACGTATGATAGTTTCCTCCTGATTCTTCAGAGCCTACTTGACCGTAAAGGTGTGCTCACACCTCTCTCCCCCTTTAGTAATACACGAAACGTAACTCTCTCTTTCTATCTCCACTTACTTCTCCCTCTCAACTTCCATTCGCCTCGCCCGATCACACTTTCCATAACGCTATCTCCACGCATTCACTAGCTTACTCCCCAAGTAAAGCGCGCGGTAAGAAGTTTCACTTCAAAAAGTGGATCAGAGAATTGGCATCAAATTTTGTATACAAAATTAAATTGAGTACACAAAAGCACTTGAAATGTTGACAGTGGCATACGGTGGCTGTACTCTGAGTCAGAAAAATATTTAAAAGTGGTATAAGTTTTTCAAAGAGGTCGACAAGATGTGAATGACGACGCTCGTTCTGGACGCCGCAGCACATAACAACCGATGAAAATTTTGAGAAAGTGAAGAAAAATGTTTTATAGAGAAACACTATTAGAGAAGTTGCTGTGGATGTCGACATATTGGTTGGCTCATGACACATTTTTTTTGAAAATTCTGGGCATGAAGCGCGTCGCAACAGTTCCTTCCAACATTGCTGAATTTTAGAACTAAAAATCTAAAAGTTATTGAATGACTTCAACGGCGATCCAGATTTTCCTGAAGGGATTATCACTGGTGACGAATCATGGGTATATGGTTATGAAATCGAACCTAAAGTCCAATCGTCCCAAAGGAAGAGCCCGGGAGAGCATAGAACAAAAAAAGCACGCTAAGTGTGATCAAATGTTAAGGTTGGCTCACTGTTTCCTTCGATTCCCGTAGCGTGTACATCAGAAACTCTTGCCACATGGTCGTACGGTCAATCTGTAGTATTATCTTGAAGTAATGCCTACTTGCGAGAAGCAATACGAAGAAAACGTCCGGTTTTGTAGATAAACAATTCATGGTTTTTCCATGGTGATAATGCACTTGCTTACTCGTCATTGCTTGTTCGTAATCATGCCGCACTCACCATATTTACCAGATTTGCCTCCCTGCGACATTTTCCTATTCCCAAGATTGAAAAGATTCATTAAAGGCGGTGTTTCGCGACGATTGAGTAGATATAAACCGAATCGCTGAGGGAGCTCAAGGACAAACCAATTTGATTTTTATTTATTGAGAATAAAATTGAAGAACAATAGTGAAAATGATACTTTATGTGAATTTTGTTTCATTTATCGAGTCTATCTCTTCTTATTCATAATAAAAGTCCAATTTTTCTAGTAAATTTGTCCTTATAATATGTTACACGTTCATTGAAATTTAGTAAGCTATCTAAAAATACACCTAATTATTCAAATTTTGAAACAAAGATCTAAAATTTTATATTTGCCGATGTGAAAGTAACTGAGCACTATATTGAATGACACTAATGAAAATAACAGAAATAAGAAAGTTATCTTGAGACCGGCAAATTTGTAAACACACTGGACGATAGAGCGCAGGATGGGCTCAAATTAATAGAAACATGGTGTAAGGAACACTCACTGTCGATCAATCCCAAGAAGACTGAGATGGTCCTTTTCACCAGAAAAAGAAGTTTAACGGGCTTAAAACCTCCCAAAATCTTCAAAAGCAAACTAAACTTCTCTGAAGAGGTGAAATACCTTGGTACTATCCTCGACAAGGAGCTAACATGGAACTCTCATCTACAGAGTAGAGCAAAACGAGCATACGTGGCTTATGAGCAATGTTGGAGGACAGTGGGACGCGCATGGGGTCTTTCACCCCGTGTAGTCGCCTGGATCTACACTGCAATAATAAGACCTATGTTAACGTATGGAGCCATTGCATGGGGACCGGAAGTTCTACAAGCAACGGCCATCCAAAAATAATATCAAATACATCGACTGGCTTGTTTAAACATCACAGGAGCCATGAGAACAACACCAACCGCGGCAATGGAATTAATCACGGGTCTGACCTCTCTGGATCTGTACGTTAAGGAGGTTGCGTTAATGGCCATGGTACGATTGCGCACTGCTGGTGTAAACCTCGAAGTAGGAATGGGTCAATTGAGGCTGGGCCTATGGCGGGAAGCGCTTACTGCGCAACCTCTGCTGCAGGCAACAAGTGATGCAATTAAACCCAGGTTTGTGTTTAATAATCCCTACAAAATACAAATTAAGCAGAACGCAGAGTCAGATGCTACAAATGCAATACGGATTTATACAGATGGCTCAAAAACCAAAGAAGGCTCAGGATGTGGAGTGTACTCCAGATCACTAAGCCTAAGGATTAAGTGGGGAATGGAAAGAAATACCAGCGTGGTCCAAACAGAACTGGCTGGTATCTCAATCGCCACAAAAGAAATAACCAAGAAAAGAATTTCTGGCAAAAACATAACAATCTGCACTGATAGCAGACAAGCACTATTAGCCTTGAACAGACAGCGTGTTACTTCAGGGCTAGCACTAGAGTGCCACCAAGATTTAGCCAAAGCCTCGGTAGATAATAACATTATCCTGAGGTGGGTTAAAGGGCACGACAGGAGTAAAGGTAATCGCATTGCCGACTCTTTAGCCAAGGAAGCGGCTGGACTAAGAATTTTAGGATCCAGTGGCATCCACGGCCTGATGACTTCGACAATTGCGGAACTAGTCAAATGTTACACCCATGCTCAATCTTTAAAGAGATGGGATGAAATCAAAAAATGTAACCTTGCCAGGATCACCTTGGGCGACCCTGGGAAGCTGGCGCCGAAGAAATATCTGGCGATGACCAGGAAAAATCTACGCCTTACAGTAGGATTTCTGACTGGCCACTGTCAGCTAAGGAAACACCTACATAATATGGGGATAGTGGACACACCTCTATGCAGGATGTGTGAACAGGAAGATGAGACTGTCAGGCATGTCCTGTGCGAGTGCCCGGAGTTATCGTCAATAAGAGAGTGTGTGTTCGGCTAGTCTTGGCCTACACCTGCCAATATAAAGGAGATGTCTCCCAGCGACCTGTCCACCTTCCTGGAAAGGACAGGATGGACGATGACCTAGGAGGACAACTCTTCGGGAGGATGTACAATGGGTCACATGTGGCCTAAGTGCGTGGGCTTACACTCACCCTCCCTACTCTACAGATAAAGAGAACAGAACAGAAATAAGAACTCACGGTGAAAAATTTCTTGTTCAATAAGTTGATGGATGTAGCCGTTACTACGTGGTAGGAAATCATTATAAAGGAAAGAGAATTGAAACTTTCTATGTTTTTTGCCACTTCTATTTGTAACTAACATAACTGTTTAATGTATAAGTTTGAAAATGTCCTTATAGGATGAAACTGCAGTAATGTTAGTTACGAATGAAAGTGGTAAAAAACATAGAAAGTTTCAATTTCTTCATAATTTCTTGTTCACAATGAGGTCCTGAATTCCATCACCCACGTACTGCAAAAGCTGTTGATGTTTGTGTCAAAATTATTCTGAAATTGTCACTGTCAGCTGAGTTTTATTATTCGAGTTCTTTATTTTTGTCTTGTTTGAAATCGAGTGGTCGTTGCATTTATCTTTCGTTTTTCAAAGCAACCCTAAATGGAGAAGGATATTTCAATTATCTGAATAATCAAGTTATGTCATTAACAACGTCATCCAGATTGAGCCACTATTGTGAAATGCGGTAGTTTTCAACAAGATAAGGCTTCTTCCCATTGCGTAGTACCAGTACGACAGTTCCACAATAATAATTTTCAGGCTCGATGGATTGAAAAAAGAGGTTACAAAAAATGGCCACCTAGTTTGCCCAATTTAACTCTACTGGATTTTTTCTATGGGTTGTGATAAAAAGTCTACGAGACGCAGCAAACTACTGTAACATGAAGAAATTACGAGGTACTGTAGGTACCAGATATTCACCAGAATGATAGGGACGAAACAATGACTTGTTTATACCATTGTTAGTAAGTTAATTGCGTTCAGTTCCGACAGTTCGAATATTTGATGAAGATAATTTTTGTGCCCAGTTTTTTATACTAGTTCGAAATGAAATACAGAAAAAAATATAAACCTAAAAAATTATTCAATATTTTTGACATTTCTATCAAAATGTTACAGGATTGTCCGTTTTCTTAGTTTTCACTAGGGGTCGATTGATTGTACAGCAAGAATCGAATTTTGTTTTTTGTTGAAATAAAAGTTCACAGCATAGTCAGCTTCCTCTGTTAATTACTAACTGTCAGCAAAACATTGTATCTATGATGTTATTATATGACAATGAAGGTTTTCAATATATAGGAAAAAAACTCCAAAGGCCGACCCTTGAAGAACCTCCATATTGACATTATGCCTAACAGGATACGCATTTTCCCATATTTTCCTATATTCCATGAAAGATACTACTTGCTCTGAGCAAGTGCTCGCAGTTTAACAGTTGTTAATTTATCCAAATGAGATTATTCCATTCCATGCTTAAGGTGGCAGAAACTTGAGTATAAGTAAAACCCGTATTTCTGCACACAAAAGTCATATTAGGGTTACACCCTGAGAGATGTATTTCAGCAACCATGTTTTCAATAAAGGGTGGATTAGATTAGATTAAATTGTCGGGGAGCTAGCCTATGGCCTGATTCTCTGCGACATTTGCAGATCTATTGTGATGCTCCTGGGTTATAACAGCTCATTGTCCAGCTTGATTTCTCTGATGAGACTCCATAGCCTTAACACTGACCCCTTCATATAGCTGGCAGCCTATGATTTCTCTTTCCTGCATCTTGCGTGTCTCAGCCTTGCTATCGCTTTGCATTCACAGAGCACATGCAGTGCGGTTTCTTCCTCTTCTTGACAGAACCTGCATTGGGTTTTTCCTGTCAGACCCATGTTACTCCTATGTTTCCTGAGTCGGCTTTACCCTGTTAGTAGACCCACCACTACCCTTAGTCCTTACGGCCGTGGTTTAGCAGGTCTTTCGTGAATTTAGGCGATGATTCCTTTATGAACTCTTTCGCCTGCCTCATTCCTGGGAGCTTATACCACCAATCTATCGATTCGGCTTGCATCCATGAATTTATTGATGTCTTTAAACATGCTTTCGCTACCCCGCAGAAGGATTCTGGGCCGATCGTAGCCTTGGATGCGCCTTCACAGGCTAGAACATCTGCCTCCTCATTGCTCTTGTGACCCTCATGTCCGGATACCCAAGCTAGAGTGACCCTATTTTGGGTACCTAGGTCCTTGAGTCATGATAATACTTGAAATGAGCTGAGGGCCTTTATTGCTGTCTGGCTGTCGGAGAAAATGGCAATGGTTTCATTTGTGACCTTCTGCCTGTTCATTCACCCTATACAGTGTTCTATGGCCGCTACTTCTGCCTGGAACACAGTTGCTTTATGTCCGAGGCTTAGTGCGATTCTAGTGTTTGCTCTGCCTCTACATATATCGGCTCCCACTCCTTATTGGATCTTTGAGCCATCTGTATCTGTTTAAATCTGTTTGAAATCTGTTTTTACGTTAATCAGCTGTCGCCCCCATACCAAGTTTCTTCCGCTTTTACCGGTGGGCCGTTTTGCCAGTCCTCTCCACTTGGTATGATGATTTTGAAAGTTGGACTGCGGAACTGTGTTATCCAAGGGATACGTATTTTCCCATTTAACATACAGTTGAACAGTTGTTGATTTATCCAAATGAGATTATTCCATTCCATGCTTTAGTTGGTCAAAACTTGAGAATGAGTAAAAATCGTATTTCTGAGAGATGCATCTCAGCAACCATGTTTTCAATAAAGGGTATGTAATGGATTACGATATGCCACAATTTTCAGATATTAAGAGAACTAATTTACAGTGAACAAAAACACTTCAATATGATCTATTCCAAATGTTATTTTCAGATAAAAATTATAAAGAATTTTTGACACATTAAACATTTTTTACTGATTATTAATTCAACTTTTGTTCTCATAATCAATTTCATTTTAAGATATGATTTCCGTTAGTTTTGACCAACTTCTCATATTATGATTTATTACTCAATGGAATTTAAAACTTTACTTTGAATTGGTACAAATATAATTCACTGATTGATCCTATATGTAAATTAATGCAATCATAATCTTAGAGGTGGTTTTCTCATTCTCAGAGAATGGCTATATATACAGGGTGTTCCTTAAACACATGCTAATATTTAAGGAGGTAATTCTTAGACCCATTTTAAGGAAAAAACGTCCTATGGACGTATGTCTTAAACGCCTTAACTTTTGAGATACAGGGTGGCAAAGTTTTCAAAAATAATCAGTTTTTAATAATAACTGAGATAATTTTGTACACATCTTTGGCATATTTGGTACATATGTTCCATGCCTCAGGGCGCATTTTCTGATGTACAATTTTCTTAATTTTCTCTGCCAGTGGCGTACGTACGAGTTTTGAAATGTAATATTTTTGGCGAAAAAAAATACTACGCCACGGCTTTATCTTGAATTAAAAATTATTTTTAAAATCTCCATACATTTTTGAGCACATTTGATTTGCTGGGTTTTCTTTGTCCGACGCATGGTTTTCGCTCAAAAAATTAAAAATCGCTTTACTTAAGGATAAATTCCTTAAAAATCTGATACGGTATCGTGCATCGACTGAAAGCAAACTAAGAGATCAGATTTGTGGCAAAATAATTGAGGATCTAAAAGGTATTTGTTTGTTGTCAGATGCACTGTTCTCAATTAAAATTACGTCATAACGCAGCACCGCTTAATAATTTTTGAAAACATAAATTTAGTTATCCTGGAATAAATGACGTGTAGCAGAATTTATTTACTGCACCTCTTGGAAATATGGAGTTTGTCGATATGTGATTTCTTTTAAAGATTAAAAGCAAAAAAACAGCGTACCCACCATAGCAATAAAAAACGAATTCTCTGTATGTACAAAAGTCAGTAGCTAATATTGATGTTGGTTTAAAGTAAGGTGTTGGTGTTAAAAACTGTCACAGCGCATTTTGATTGATTTTAAAGTGTTATTGAATTTATTTTGGTAGTCCGCTGTGTTTCTGAATATCAGTAAATATGGTAAATTATACGAATGCGGAAATGGCGCAAATACATTACGTATATGGCCTTGCCGATGGTAATGCAACAGAAGCCAGGCGCATTTATCAGGAAAGATATCCTAAACGTGCCTTACCAGATAACCGAACCTTTTCAAATATTCATCGTCGAAACTGGTAGTTTCAAGAAAGGGACTCCGGAAGGTAGACCTCGTGTAGTAAGAACTCCTGAAATTGAGGAAGCGGTGCTGCAAGAAATTGAGGAACATCCTGAGACGAGTACGAGGAAGATCGCTAGAACTCTGGATATTTGTCATCAAATTGTTTGGCGTATTTTGGTTGATTTTTTGTTATACCCATACCATATTTCAAGAGTGCAGGCATTACTCCCCAGATATTTTCCACAGCGTGTGAACTTCAGTCAGTGGTATCTACAAAGTATTGCACTAAATCCGCAGTTTGAGACACAAATTTTGTTCACAAACGAAGCAAATTTTTCTCGGAATGCCATTCAAAATTTCCATAACAATCATGTGTGGGCTGAAGAAAATCCCCATGCAATAACCGAAACCCATAACAAATTTGTGCTATTCGTTTAGACTTACTGTCACAAAATAAAATAAAACTCGTTTTTGTGAAAAATTTATTTTTTTGCAGATTATGTTTTCAAATATTATTAGGGAATTGGTAATGCGTTATGAAGCAATTTTCAGATTCTCATTCATTTCAGAATTGATCTAATTTCTTAATTTGCTTTCTGTCGATTTTTATTTTTTTGAGTGAAAATCATGCGTCGGACAAAGAAATGTCAAGAGATCAAATTTTCTCAAAAATAAATGAGGATTTTAAAAATGATTTTATTTTGAAAAGAAAGCATTGGCGTAGTACTTTTTCCCCAAAAATACTCAATGCGAAACCCGTAGGGATGCCACTGTTTGAAAAAATACAAATTTGTGTACATCAGAAAATGCGCCTTGAGGCATGGAACATATGTACCAAATATGCCAAAGATGTCTACAAAATTATCTCAGTTATTATTAAAAAACTGATTATTTATGAAAACTTTGCCACCCTGTATCTCAAAAGTTAAGGCGTTTAGGACATACATCCATAGGAAGTTGTTTTCTTAAAATGGGTCTAAGAATTACCTCCTCAAATATTAGCATGTGTTTAAGGAACACCCTGTATATCTTTTCACACTTTTTCCAAATTCATAACGACAGTATGTCTAATGTCATGTGTGGCATGTCTAATGCCATTGTTGACTTCATCTGAAGTCATAATTCAATGCACAGTCTCATCTATTTCGACTGAAGTTTATTACTATAATAGCGCTAATATCTACTAAACAAAAAATTATTGTGAACTCCACTGCTCACAAAAATATTTCCGACAGTGGCTTCACAAGTTCATTTGCCGAATAGGATAGGACAGTATACGTGTTAATTATCTTGATTACCTCCATTAGGCGCTCATCACTCAGATCACGACGGCAGATGCTTCGCAGGACTCCACCTCTTATCACGACCTACAATTTTGGCCTTCCTATGTAGTGTTCGAAATTATATGTTTGTAGAATCGGTGGTAAATTCAATAATTGCCCTGTTATTATATATCGCTGACTCAAGTTCGTGCAGTAATCAATCAATACAGCCCTCATTTGATGGGATTCGGTTCCATGCAATACTCAGAAAATATAAATATTTCATTACTGTTCATAATGTTTCCTAATTAGTCGAGCAATGGCAGAAGACAAACAATCGTTGATATTAAATTTGTTCAGAGGCATTTTAGGCCATTTAGTAGGTAGGTCCAAAGTGAGTGCAACCCGTAAGGTTTTATTGTGGCTCACACCTATTCAAATTGAGACAAACACGTGCAGCTTCTCAATAAAGTCGATTAACCTATTTGTTGAATGATATTTTTAGTTATAGATAACAGGAGTGAAACTTCACCAAACTTTGAAAACCTGATTCAGTCCGTAGCGAAGCATACACATAGTATGAGCTCTGCTGTTTCATCATCTTTCAAACGAAGCCGATACGCACTTTCTTCCGACAGTCCAAGTCTTCGCATTTGTTAATTCGGATTAAAAAACATATTTTTTTGTGGAAAAAACATGTTGGCTTTCTACTTCTACATATTTCAACACCGTAGGTAATCCTTGCGATCCTGGAAGATTTTGCCAGGAGTTAAAGGCACTTATTGCAGTTGAGGTTTTCAGTGTTTGCTCAATAAAACCTAAATTGATGTCAATGACAGGTTCCGGTCTGATGAAATCGCTTGCAAGCCTTCCTTCTAAAGGGAGTAGATTCATTACCTTCCAGGCCAGTGGAACAGACTTGATACAGTAAAGAAATCTGTTCTGGAACTGCGACTGTATACACCTGTACCGGAACCTGTATTTGTTTTTGATCCAATTGAGAACCATCAGCTATAGGAGATAACTTGCGTGATCTCTTTTGGTTAACAAAAAAATTCAACGATTCAAACCTAAGGAAACATTACAATGAATTTAGAAAATCATACACAAAAATACTACATGAGACCAAGTATTTTATCAGGGTCGTCTTGAAAATAAAAACCACCACGGAAAACAGAAACAAATATGGAGCATGGTAAGAGATGAAACAGGGAAAGGTAAGAAAATAATAACTCGCGAGTTACTGATAGATGATACACTTGTCTGCGATAAAAATATTATCGCTAACAACTCAGTAGGAATTGATTGCAAGTCTACGAAAATCTTGAAAAGCATTTATTTATATATTAGCGAACCATTAGCTTTTTTAATTAATCGCTCTATCGAACTCGGCGAATTGCCTGATAAACTAAAAATTGGTCTCCTCTCACCAATTTTGAAAAATGGAGATCCCAGCATCATGGAAAACTACCGACCCATAACAGTACCCACGGTATTGTGTAAGGTGTTTGAGAAATGTGTGTATAATAAGATGTTTACTTTTCTGGACAAGTTCAACATAATAACAAGGTTTCAACACGGTTTTTGGCCGGGTAAGTCCACTGAAAGTGCTTTAAACGAGTTTTTTGATTATGTCTATGATGCCCTTGATGAGAAAAAGTACGTGGGTGCTCTTTTTTTCGACCTATCCAAGGCATTTGATATCATCAATCATGATATAATCCTGAGTACCTAAGTTATTCTCGCTAGGATTCAAAGGAAATGTACTTTCATGGCTGAAGTCATATTTGACTCTCAGAAAGATGTGCGTGAAATATATGATGATTGCCAATCACAATCATACAGTAATGAATATGGAATCCCTCAGGGATCCATTTTGTGACCTCTGATGGTCCTACTTTTCAACAATGATATGCCAAAACATGTGAATACAAACCAAATAATTTTATATGCTCACGACACAACACGCAGATGCTGAAAGCCCGGAGGAACTCCAAGTTTAACTCAATGAGCTGTCTGTCGCATTTACAGATTGGTGCCGCAAAAACTCCTTGGTTGTAAACCCCAGTAAGACTGTTTTAATGCAGTTCTACTCTAGAACTGTCAGGAAAATTACCGATTTTTGAGTCAGAGTAAGTAGCCGTGATGTGATTTCGTCAGATAATACTAAATTCCTTGGTACCTATGTTGATAATAACATGACTTGGGAGTCAGCTGTGAGTCAGATCAGAAAGAAAGTGAACTGTGGTTATTATGTTATACGGCAACTTTCATCCACACTCAGTACTGATCAGCTTTTGAATGTTTATTATGCCGTAATTTATTTTCACATCTCATTCTTTTTACAATCGCTGAATATCTAAGTCGATGAGAGTGTATTGTATAAATATTTAATATAGGTACTTTTATTTTTTCCTTGTGTTTGTGTGACACTTTCATGTGTTTATTTGTTATATCTCACGTTTTGTAAAGATTTTTATGTATGTATAATATCGACGTATCCTATATCAACTTGTGATAATGAAGGATTTAATAAATTATTATATTATTATTATCATATTCCTAGGAGATTCACTCCTCTATAATTTGGGCTAGAATTCACAAGACAGTTCGTAGTTGACAGTTGGAGACATTATGTCAGAGTTCATTTCCATATTGATCCTGTATGTTGCCCATCTAGCCTCTATCTCCAGAAAGTTGTAAAGAGGAGGTAGGCCTACAACTCCTTCTAGGTCGATGGTACTACAATATATTGCCTGGTAAATCTGTTACTGAATATTACTGGAGTTTTATCCCACCACCAAACCGTTATTTTAACACCTCGACACGTGCTTCGATCATCTTCAAGAGGAAGATTAAATTCGTCACTGTATCTTGAGCCATTCGATGTGAAGGTTCAGGCCAGCTGGCAATTGTCACACATGGAGAGGTGAGAATACAAGCAGATCAATTAACACTCTGTCTTTTTTGTCATTGATGAGTTAGTGGTTTGTTGTATATAATACGTACGTAATTTAAAAATTCTACTTGATCCATATTTCAAATGGATTTGTTTGGAACCTGAACCCCAAGACATTCAAAAAATCCTCAGATATATTCATGTCCGCGATTTATTAAGAAAGTGGAGTTGAATCATCCAGGTTTCTCTTCTTGGTGTTGGCGGGTATCAGTTTTGCTATAGTTTATAGACATCTACTCCTTCTAGAGCCAACTAAAAACATCGTCCAGAATACTTTAGAGAATATTACAGGCTACCTTTTTCGACGTAATTCTTGCAACGATGGCAAGGTCATAATAATAATGATAATAATAAAAGATCTGAATTTCTAAAACGATACAATAGATGATATGTTTAAACATGTGCTGTAATGAGAAAGGCTGAAGATCAGTTGGTTGTATTGAATGATGCAACCTCTGTTTTTCATCTTAGACTTAGCTGTAAAACTACCCCTCCTGACCATCCGTCGTGAATGATCACAGAAGGGTTCTGAGGATAGCCCTTGGTGACTATGAATCTAGTTACTTTATTTTGAAGAGTCTCAGTTGCTGTACTATTTTCAGCCTAGCATAGACTCAGCCAAATACCATTCTATGATTTTGTTCAACAGAGGCTGATCTGATATATTTAGGTAGTGAAGTGTCAAATCCCCCTTCGATAACAAGAAATATGGCCCACGCAATACCCTTATTGTTGATGGAATTACTGATTTCTTCCACAAGCTTATGTTATGTTCAATTAGTCGATTTGTTAGAACTGGTGGTTGTTCAGAGGATGGATAAAATATGTTAGGATAATTGGTCGTACCGATGCGTGGGTTCTTGCTTCTCTGACTGACTCTATACAGTTTTATGAAAATGGGTAAAAATATTTTCAGTCAGCAGATCTGAAATATACCCTACTTTCAGGAGATTTGTAGGTATGAAATGACTCCACGGCTCCTCCAACTGCCGGCGATAGCTTTGTTATGACCTTCCAATCGTTTTTCATGGACAACTTGCGCTCTCAGACAGAGTTGATTGTTGTCGAGAGTCAAACTTGCGAGTCAGGTTGTTTCATTCAACCAATTACAGCGGTTCGCTCTCTATAGAGAATTGTATGACATCTTGTGCTGCAAGATAAATCAGAAAGAAACATAAAGTCCTCTAGGACTTCTCTTTTGCATTCCTGATTTTTTTTGTCGTTGAAGTAGTTCTATGAAGCATCTACCGATTGAATAAACAATGAACTTGTTTTCTGAGCTTTCAAGACTTTTGTTCACCAGAAAAAGATCATCCCTTAGACTTTTACGATTGATGGGAATTTTTATATCAACCTTAATTAGTAGCTGTTGAATCACGATATTCCACTACCGGACATAAATCTGTTTCAATATTGAATATAATATGTCTATGATCAGAACAGAAAGATTCAGTAGATACAATCCAGTGCCGTATATTATTGCTCAGAAAGTATGTGTTCCGTCTCAAATAATTATTTGTAACAAGTTGAATGTGTCTGTGTGACTAAATGCAAAAATGATGCAACCGTTTAGGTTGTCAGATTGAAAGCCAAAACACTTTTCACTTTTCAATCAAGTGTTAGTGATATGAACTCACATTGGATTTGAATCGCTGGAGATTAAATTCATTTGGAAAAACGATCTCAGGAAGTTTATTCCACATAAATGCAGTTCTCTAGATGAACGGGTTCATAAACAGTGAAGTTCAAGGTGTACTGAGTTGAACCTCGAAACAATGCGCAGCCACAGTCCGTCGCGTATTTTTTATATGTACCGCTCTTGGTGAAATCAAATGTGCCAAGTCACTTGAACACTTCCTATGAAAGTATCTATATAGAAGAGAGACAACTCTCCAACCTTTCTTCGATGTTCCAAGTGATGTTCGCGTCTGTAGTCAGGCGGATGGCTCTTTTCTGGATGGAATCCAGCAGCTTCAGGGAATGTTTTAGGGCGGAGCTCCATACATGAGAACAATACTCCAAAGAAGGTCTGATCTGAACTTCATAAAGCATCAAAAGTTGCTGAGGTATGTACAGTTTTCTGGTTCGGAACAGTGTTCCAAGCTTTTGAGAAGCAGCCTTTGCAATTCCAGCGACAATCTGGCTGCCGGTGAAGATGTGCTGTCGTCAGCAAAGCAATATATTGTATTCTTGGATTTTCCCAATAAGTCAATCAATCAATCAAACATTTGTTGAATCAGTTTTCATTTACAATCACATTAGACAAACATCATCATAAAATACTGGTTGCTACAACTGGTCAAACTATTATAAAAAATCAAATACAAAGCATAACTTAAATACAAATAAAATTACTAAGCTAAAATCAAATTATGATTCAGAAGAAACTCATCCACAGAGAATATGTTTTCTGCAATAGAAACACCTTGAGCTGCCTTTTAAAGACATTGATGTTTGAGGACTTAATGTCATCACTAAGTATATTATATAGTTTGATCCCATAGCACATGGGGTGATTCTTCGATACTGTCAATCTATTATAAGGCGGATAAAGTTGAGGGTTATTTCTGGTGAAATGTTCATGGATTTTCTCATTTCTTATATATATCAGAGTTTGGTAGATATACAAACCAGGCATTGTTAATACACTATAATGAATGAATAATAGCCTGCAGTTTGTACTTGAAGATGCCCCAGCCAGAATTCTGATTACTTTTTTCTGAATAACAAACACTTCATCAGCTTTAGCTGATAAGCCCCACTGTTCAAGACCATAGGAAATCACTAACTGAATTAAACTGTGGTATAAAAGCATGAAAACATCAGAAGAGACTGTTTGTTTCAACCTACGAAGTGAATATATATGTTTACTGAGCTTCAGTTTGACACTATCAACATGGAACCTCCAGATAAGTTTATTATCAATATCAACACCCAAGTTTCATTATTTAATCTTACCAAATAGCTTTTATCAATAGTTATATTTTTAATAACAAAGTTGAGCATTTGAAATTTGGCAGAATTTAGCAGCAGGTCATTTGTAGAATACTCCTCAATTTGATCAGTTTCTTCATTAGCTTTGACAATTACTCCGGACATAGTTTCCGCAGATACCAAGATGTTAATGTCATCCGCTGAAATTATAGTAATGGAAGCTTTCGAACAAAATTTCGGAAGATCATTAATAAAAACCAAAAATGAAAGAGGTCCTAAAACAGAGCCTTGAGGTACCCCTCTTACTTACAGAGTTAATTCCATGCACACAGACCAGCTGACTACGGCCAGTCAGGTAAGATCTAACCCAATTCAATGCAGGGCCACGTATACCATAAAACTGCAATTTGTGTAGCAGTATGTCATGGTCAACGAGGTCAAGAGCTTTGCTCAAATCAAAAAATAACCCCAGAGTCTGCTGTTTGTTTTCCAAGATTTCCAACACATGTTTAATGAGTTGATCAATTGCACCAACAGTGGATTTATTTCTTCTATAAGCATTCTGACTAGAAGAAGATAATCTGAATGATTCAAAGTAATCATATAATCTTTGATAGAAACAGTATTCAATAATCTTAGAAAACTGACTAAGTAGCGATATAGGCGTGTAAGATGCACAGTCAGATCTCGAGCCCTTATTTTTATATATTGGCAAAACCTTTGACATTTTCAGTATATCAGGAGACCTCCTCTCTATGAAAGTGGAGTTAACTATATGAGTCAAAGGCTCAGAAATTACATTGGCAACGTTTTTCATAACAAGACCAGGAATTTCATCAATACCGGACGATTTTTCTTACAAACTTTTTTGATAACTTGTTCAATTTCCATCTTAGTTGCTGAATATAAAAAAATACTTTGGTGTGAAGATGACATATAATTAATATCTTCAGTATCAGGTTTGGATATGCTACTGTTAACAGTTGAGAAATACTCACTGAAAAGGTTGCATATAGCAAAATCATCAGAAAGAAAAACCCCATCATCAGTACTTTCTAGACAAGGTATTGCATTGCCAGAATAACCAGTCTGGGTTTCCTTGATGATTTTCCATATTGATATTCCCTCTGATATAAACCATTTTTATATACTTTGTTCAGCTCAGATAACTCGGTTAACCTTCTACTAATTTCTCTCAACTCAGTAGTTATCCACCTGGAGTCACCAGATTTTTTTATCTTGACTACCTTTTTTGGAAATGAATGAAGTATCAAAATAATAGGAAACTTTATTATAAAAACTATCAAACTTAGAATTTGCTTCAACTGAGTCATACACTGAAGACCAATCAGTCTCCAGCAGTAAACTAGAAAACTTCTCAATATTGTAGTCACTAAAACATCTCATGTGAGTTTCTTGATCGTTGATATACAATAAAAAGTGTATTGAACACAATAGAAGTATTCCAGACGGCCACTTGCAGAGAACGTTCTTTTAGAAAGCTGATGAGCCACACACAGAAAGAATCCGATAAGCCATAGCATCGAGGTTTGGCCAGCTAACCCTCATGCCACACACGGTAAAAGGCCTTAGAGATATCAAGCGCAACAGCTCTTGACTCTCCATGTTTCTCGATTGCGTTATCCCAAATATGGGTGACATACGATAGAAGATCGCATGTTAATCGTTGTTTCAGAAAGCCATATTGATGATCGCTCAAAATTGTTAAAGCCTTCCAAATATTCAAGGATATGGTAGTTTACGGTTTTCTCGATGATTTTTTATATCACTGATAGCAAAACGACTGATCTATAGTTATTTGGAATATTTTTCTTGTCTTTTTGAGAATAGGCTGAACGTGAGCAATCTTTCAACAAGAAGGAAAAACCATTTTCTTGTAAAACCTGTCTGCAAAATACTGGGGCGAGTTCATTTGCGCACATTTTAAATACGGTGACGGGTACTTCATCAGGGCCAGACGCCTTGTTGATATTGAGCTTTCAATATTTCAGTGCAGCAGTTCACTCAAAAATCAGTGGTAATAGTTCTAGAATATTGTGGACTTATATGAAATTTATTAGATCGTTCTTGTTATGTTATGAATGGCTCAAAAATGATTCTAATAATTCTAGAATACTCTGGAGCGTTCTATAGAACTTCGAGGTGATGAAAAGTAGTAATACAATGTGAAACAATAAAAAACATTCATTCAAGGAAATATAACAAAGAACTTCAACAACACAGCTACGGCTACAAACATTACCCAGCGAAGCTGGTGTTTGCAGCTTTGTATTGAATTTTAAAAAAAAATGAGGAGTGAGTACCTGTAATTTACTTCATAGCCAAAACTACACATCGCACAAGAATAGTGTGATTATGATTGCAAAAGATATGGGAATCGAAACTGGTTGACTATTATGAAATGTTCAGGAACGTCCTGCAAATATAGTGTATATTAGGGAAATTTTAAGGGAGTTCTGAAAATTTTTGTTGTATATTTTGGTCTGGTAAATCACCTGAAATTAGTTCTGAAGGTTCTAAAATATTTTGGAGACATCCAACATTTCAAGAATTTTCTGAAAAGTTTTGATATTTATTATAATGTCATGAAAGGCTCAAATAACTAATGAATTCAAAAAATTCAACAAAGTTTTTTACACAAGTTTTCAATACTGAAAATTGAATCAAATATTAGTGAATAAGGAGTACACCTTATATACTTATATCTCATATTTAACAGTTCAGCAAGAACATTTATCCCAAAAATAATTCTCTTGAAAACACTTCACCAAATTTGATTTGATGAATGTAAGGATAAGGATAAATGAATGTATCTTTATACATATTTATTTTAGTCTAGTTCTAAGAACGAATGTATTGCTTGAATTTGTAGTTCGGTTAATATGGAATTCAGTTGATTATATTTTGGTGAATTGTTTTCGGTAGTTTGTTTTTGATGAAATCTCCTATTTTACAGTCAAATGTCATGAAAGGCTCAAATAACTAATGAATTCAAAAAATTCAACAAAGTTTTTTACACAAGTTTTCAATACTGAAAATTGAATCAAATATTAGTGAATAAGGAGTACACCTTATATACTTATATCTCATATTTAACAGTTCAGCAAGAACATTTATCCCAAAAATAATTCTCTTGAAAACACTTCACCAAATTTGATTTGATGAATGTAAGGATAAGGATAAATGAATGTATCTTTATACATATTTATTTTAGTCTAGTTCTAAGAACGAATGTATTGCTTGAATTTGTAGTTCGGTTAATATGGAATTCAGTTGATTATATTTTGGTGAATTGTTTTCGGTAGTTTGTTTTTGATGAAATCTCCTATTTTACAGTCAAATGTGTATGTTGACAACAATGGTTCTCAGAGACAGGTTTTATAAAAGAAGAACTGAATTCTTGATAAAGAATAAAGGAAGATGACTCTTGTTATTCGCATTCTTTTGGAATGATTCTGTTTGCATTGAAGTTGATGAAAATGGAAATTTTTGTATATATGAATCATATGAATGCTATGGAATGACTACCTTCACAAAGAATCCTCATAAGACTCATGTTCAGTTGATTAGGGTTCTATATATTTCTCCACATGTTTCACTACAAAAAATATTACCATACATTCAAAAGAAAACGTAACATTCTCAATTAATGATAAATTATTTTTCCTCCAGAGTTATTCGGAAATGAATATTCAACAAACGGTTGACTACTGGAAATTAGATGGTAGTCATTACGTATTGGCTATTTTATATTGTTCATACAATTACGAGTATTATGCATGTATGGAATTATCTTTGAATACGTTATTCCAGAAACAATGAATTTTTCAATAGAAAGTGGAAACCTACGATCGTACTGCAGGTCAAAGTTGTACAATGAATATTCTAGTGAGCATTCAAATCAAATGAAGGTTAATAGTCAATTTGAAGTGAATAACTCCGTCATACTGAATATATACGTAGAAAAGTTGAAAGAAATATTATTTATGTTAGACTCGATAAAGGTTACTCTCTTCGTGTGAGAATATTCAACCCAAATTAAAAAGAAAATTTCTTTATGTGAAGAAAACGATATTGTTTCAATCTAAAATATGTAATAGCACGTTACTACATAAAAAAATTTAAAGTTCATACTTACTAAAAATTCAAATAACGAGTCATCAACATACTTGTCTTTATACTTCACTAGATCATACATAAACACGAGAAAGTGTGGCAGTGATGATTCAATAGAGCCTATTCCGATCTTCCACATATGTCAGTTTTGAGTTAGAAATGAGCATGCTGGTAGGTAGAAATATGCTGTTTGGATGATTTATTTTTGGGGTCTGTTTTGATCGAACTAGTTGCCTGCAGAGGAAGACAGAGGACGAATCTTATTCGGCGGTCGATGAGAAAGCTTGGTTTGGTAACAGACCTATACTTTGGGTTGCTTCGTTTATCATTGTCACTCGTAGATGGAATATTTTGTCAATTCCATAGATAAGGTGTTCGTAAAGGAACATGGCATCGCCTTTTCTCACTTAGGCTGGGCTTTTGAGGATAACTGAATCCAACAATGTACTTGTGGTTCAGTCTGGAACTACTGTGGAGACCTCGGCGGGTTTCGCATTTGTGTTCTGGTTTCCTTCAATGCATCCACGATATCGGTAAATAACTGTAGGGTTTTCCTACAACTATTCAGTTTAGAAACATTGTATTCCTTCATTGATTTTTATTATGTATCATAAATTTTTATTACAAAATTAACTTTTCATAACTCTTTTATCGCGCAAGCATTCAAAATATCTTATCTGCTTGGCTTTTTATGTTAATTTTTTTATTTTTATTGTTACTTATCATTTTCGTATTTTCTCATCGCATATCATTGGAATGCTCCCTTCTCTCGAATCGAAAAAACAGATGAATATTTAGAACGACAGGCACCACTTGGGATGTTTCGAGTAGGTACACATTATAACTTTGGTCTGTAAATAGCGATAAATGCTTGGTTTAATTTTTTGCACATATGGTTGATTTGTTGAGACCAATCATCGTGCCAAAACATTCTTTTATGGGTTAAGATAAGGGTCCAAGTGGTTGATCCTTTTTGACTATATTTATGATTCGACCATTTGTCAGTGTCAAAGTTACTTCGAACACATTTCTTAGCCGATGCAGCCATTGTGTTATGAGATTTCGGCCGAGAACTATTTCTTATTCAAGGGTTTCCGCCGAGAATTAAACCCGCTCTAGATTCTCCTCGCTGACCGAGAAAAGACTTAGCGTTAGTTCCTCGAGGTTATCCTGTAATTTTTTTTTTCGTGTTTTGTTTATCGTTTTGTTAGTGTTTGATATTAATGAATGTTATTATTTATAAACGCTGTGTTCGTCTGATTAATAATTCACCTATCACCAGTCACGACATAACGTCTTTGGGGAATGAAGCAGCGTACTTACGTTATTCTTGTTAAGTATGGTGGAATGAAGAAGCACCATTTGATGATGAGCATCTGAGTTGTGGTGTCACACACTTGTTTACTGAATCTTAACAATCAATCAATGCAATATCCCAAATTGGAAATTCTGCAAAACTGATAGTTTATATAACAATTAAAACCCCCCAACTTCAGGTAAGTTTCAATTTTTCATCTAAATTATCCAAACCAGCTGATCTAGTTGAAATAAATTTATTTTGGACGAAAAACTCCCCAGATTTGGTTATTACTGAATTCACAACGAGTAATTTTTGAAGAAAAAATGTGACCATGAAAATAAGTTATATTAGCCGGGTTTTGAAAAAGGAAAGGTAATTGAGTAACGGTTACCTACCATATTTGTTCTATTATATTTATATTGGCTCTCATGTTTTTGCTAGACCAATAAGAAATATTCTCTTGTGCAATCTCAACAATCTATAAGTTAGAGAAATTGGCATTCGCACAATTTATACGACGATAACAATAACTAATAAAGCCAAACACAGTCAGGATGGTGCAAGAATAAATAACATCGAATACGCCTTTGGTACACCAACGCCCGAGAAAATCCAGTCAACTGTATAACTCTCGCCCAACAATAAATAAGCCACCATCAACTCTAACCCAACTAATTTTCTGCCTATAAATTTATATTTTCACACAAGAAGTTTTCTGAGAGCTCTAATCAATTAAATTACTTAAAGCGGCACAAGACAGCCGAGATGCTATTCATCACACCACACAAATCTTTTTAATCCGATATTTATTCCGTCATTATAAATAAATTATTCACTCGGTATAAGTGTCGTTCTGTGCGGTTATTAGAGTCTTATTCGAATACAATTAGAGATGTGTCCGGCCACACGGACTCCAATGGACCCTAATGAACTATAAATATGTCCAGGACAATGCCGTTGTATCACTTATTTATGTGTAGGTATTATATATTAATATGCTTTCTTAACGGCGTACTCAGTGGCACCTAAACAGTTTCAAGACACACTCACACATGAAGTATTTAGCAATTTGACTTTACAAATTCTCAGTTTAATTTTTTATCACATATCGAATTATAACTCCACTTATTTTCGTAAAACAATTTGCAAATGTGGCAAGTTGGCAAGTATGGCCCTGTATATCGGCAGTTTTTGTTTTCTAATTTGTTTCTGGTCGTTACTGAAACAATTTTGTTGGATACATGAACTTTCCACTGGTTTCAACTTGTTTTTATAAGCGACTTTCCCATATTTCATTGGATATGGACAAATACAATAGGAAAAGTGCAATTTGGCGTGTGTTGAGTTGAAATTCGAAGCGATAGGTAACTGTAATTAGCGGAATACCCCCGACATACACTGCCTTGGGGGCTAGCAAACGGATTAATTATATATAGAAATGAGACTTGCCCCTCAACTTTTTCTTGGGGCTGAGTTTCAAAAGCATCAAAAGTTGCTGAGAAATGTACAACTTTTAAGTTCCATATTATTTTTCAGGTTTCTGAGAAGCTGTTTTCGTTATTCCAATAACGTGAATATGTCAAGACATTTTTTAT
Organism: Leptinotarsa decemlineata; assembly: GCF_025532065.1. Taxonomy (NCBI): domain Eukaryota; kingdom Metazoa; phylum Arthropoda; class Insecta; order Coleoptera; family Chrysomelidae; genus Leptinotarsa; species Leptinotarsa decemlineata. The sequence continues at coordinate 7,010,294 of NW_027412545.1, read as the reverse complement.
ATTGCATACAACAAATTATTCACAGCATTCAGAAGAATTGGATGTCCTGTCATAATTATGTGTGATTCATCCTCACCTAACGTAAATAATTTTATTTGGTTACTGTTATTGAGAAAATACCATTTTCTATGAGTCTTCATTAAGGTATGAAGATACTTTTCTGGTTAGCGAAAACCTACATTGACTGCTAATGTTAGGATACCTAAGGGATGGTGTGTTCTTTTCAGCGAAGCAAAATATTGGATTCCTGAGCGTTTAATAATAATAATAATAATAATAATTGCTTTTATTGACAAAATGCAGTACAACATATAGTAGATATAAAAAAAACAGGCAGTTCTTAAATGATATCCTACATTTTTGTCAAAAGGCAGAATTCAGGTTCTCATCTTGTCATTGAGTAACGCAATCAGAACTTGCTCTTCCATTCTACCGTTTTCATAACAATAATTACAAATGAATTCTAATCATTAACCAATTATGCTATCACCTATCCTCATTTTGTTCACAGAACGACAATGAAAAAACAATAAAAAAATGGAAACATGTTAACTAATAATCCGCCTACAAAACGATAATGAAAACTAGTAAAGAAACAGAAAAATGTTGGGTAATTATTTTACCTAAAAACAGATATTTGCTTGTATATACACATATATATAAGTGGATCATTATTTACAGCTAGACAATAAATTTGATAGAAGAAATTCATTTAAAAGTAAATCATCTTTCAGCTTTTTTCTGAATTTTGCAAGCGACAGTGACTTCAATGAGTCAGGGAGTCGATTATACAGCCGAGATATATTATATGAAAAGGAGCATCGAAATAATGAAGTTTTATAGGATGGAGTGGCTAGATGATGTTTGAATCTCAAGTTCAGGTGATGAACGTCGGTGCGGAGCTGATCTTTTCATAAAGATAACTCGGTACTTTCGTAGAGATTATATTATGAAATGAAATGCAAGAGTGGAATATCCTTCGGGCCTCCATATTCAGCCATCCTAGACTACTTAAATGATGAGAAATAGGGTGTCGCCTTTTTGTTCCAGTGATAAGTCTTAAACAAGAATTCTGCAAAGTCTGCAGTCTTCTTGGGCCATATACAGTATCCGCGTAGTTTGCGTGAGATAATACCAAGGCATCACATAACAATTTCTTGGACTGTCTATTGAGAATCTCTCTATTCGAATATATAGTTTTCAAGCTGCAGTATCACCTCTTCAGGATTAGTGAAACATGAGGTGAAAATCTGAGAGACTGATCTATTGTGAGACCAAGATTTTTAGTGCGCTCAGACAAAGTAAGATTAACATTATCAAGAAGAATCGAAACTTGATTTTGACATCTTTTTCTCATTGCTGTCCTCCCGAATAACATGGCAACAGTTTTAGAAGGATTGATTGTTAGATCGTTAGATTGATTGTTAGACAGTATTTTTTAGAGGTGGTTAATAACGAATTCAGATCTTGGTTGATTTGTTGGCAAGCTATTGCCAGTGTACTTTCAGGAAATTGCATATAGATTTGAGTGTCATCTGCGTAACTGTGAATTTTAGTATACTTGAGACATCTGGGAAATTGTGACGTATATATCACGAATAATGCAGGGCCAAGGATAGACCCTTGAGGGACACCTGCAAAAACTCCAAGGTAATCTGAAGGCTGATTATCCAGAATAACACATTGGCTTCGACTGTTCAAATAGTTATCAATTAGACCGGCAGAAGAGTTCGCAAATCCAAGATATTTTAATGAGGCAATTAAAAGCTGATGGCATATTCTATCGAAAGCTTTGGAAAAGTCTATTAATACAAGAACAGAAAGTTCATTGCTGTCGATTGATTTGTGAATATCATCTATGACTTTTAAAAGCGCAGTCGTGCAACTATGGCCTGGTCTAAAACCTGATTGGGACGATGGTAATATTTTATTTTCCTCCAGAAACTCACAGATTTGTTTATTGAGGATTTTTTCTAGAATTTCAGATATGGCACATAAAATGCTTATAGGGCGGAGGTCACTGAAATTCTGGGGATCGTTGACTTGACTTTACATAGAGGGTGAACGTGAGATTGCTTCCAGGTTGTAGGGAATACACTAAAATCGATACAGGTGTTGAAAATGTGTTCAATAAACTGTAATATAAAAGGACTAGAAAGGAGTAGCATTTTAATGCTAATGCTATCGGGACCAACAGCATTAGATTTCACTGAGAGCATGAATTCGTAGATCTCTTTTTCGGATGTTCTCCTAAATCGAAAATTATTTTGAGTATTCATTTTATTTCTAGAGAAAAATGAGAGAAAATTATCATCTGGTTGACTATTGTGAGGATTTTTTCCACATTTAAATTTATTGATTTCATTTGAATTCTTTAAATGATCGGGAATAGTTTTTCTAGGATGTCTGCTACTTAAACCAAGATCAGAGAGTTTTTTCCAAATATTATTTTTGTTACGGAGTTGAAACTCTAGATACGCTTTCTTTTCAAGCTTTATTGTTTCATTAGTGAGATTCCTCAATTGTTTGTAGTAATCCCAGTGAGTAGCCAAACCACCTCGTCTATATTTCGACAGAGCTTTGTCTCTCAGTTTCATCAAAAGCCTCAGATTATCGGTCAGCCAAGCGGCCTTTTTTTTTAGTTATGCGCACAGTTTTCATAGGTGCATGAGCATTGAAGTTATCTAAGATCAAAGAGTTGAATTTTTCTACTTTAAAATCAATATTATCTACCTCATAAATACTGCTGAAGTCACAGGTTTGCATATCAACACAAAATGATTCGATATTAAAGCGTTTGAAATCCCTATAAGTGTACTGAAAACAAAGTTGTTTATCGACAGAACTTCAAATGGTACAAGACGATAGGCAGTGGTCAGAAAAACTCGAACAATCCACAATAGCACTGTCGGTGTGGTAAAGATTTGTAGAACATAAAATGACATCCAGTAGTTTACCCGAGTTAGAAGAGTACTGAGTTATCATAAATATGTATGGGAGGTGCTGCAAATCCATGAATCATTACATCAAAGTTCAGTTAGTAAACTTCCACGCCAATTACTTTCTCAGGCTCTGTTAATATCAACGGCAACAGACTTAGATCTATGTTCACAATTGTTGACACCACTGAGAGCAGAACTTGTGGCTCTAGTAGATTTCTCTTGTTTATCTTCTATGAATTAATTTACTGAGGAAATGTTGGTAGATATTTTTTCTAAAATTGAACTGTTCAATGTAATGCACTTTTTACGTTTTCGAATAGAATATTGTGGACTGCAACTTTGCTTTGCAAAAATAAATGGTATACACACCAGTGCTATTTTCAGTTTGCGTAATGCAGCAAAGTAGATCATTTTGATTGTTGCCGTATCGCCATTGTTAATGTCTGCCGCAGTAAACTCGGAAACATCGAATAATGTTAGATACGGCCGTGAAAGTCTATACACCATTACCATCAATACTCGTTCACTTGGGTTTTCTGGTTGTCCGCCTGTCGTTCACTCCCGAGGTATTCCAGTTAGGAACTACGAATGTGTCTTCCTTTGTTGAGTACGCGCCCTCATGAGCCTTTCCATGCCAATTTTGAATTTTTGAATAATAATAATACAAACTCAACACAATAAGTTTTTCTATCACCGCTGTTGCTATTATTGGCCTGAAATCGTTTTCCACCATTGATCAGAGAGAACTGGAACCATCGAGACTGGCTATTTATTTAATTGAAAGTGATGGCAACTACTTCTATAAAGGGATCCACCGAAGACTACATTTATGAATATCAATGATAAACGAGGCTCACCAAGGTGGTCAGTTGCGAATATGAGCTTCGATATATCGATATAGATCGCCGATTGAGATTCGTCATCTACTTTCCACTGCAAGGCAACTAATTGAACTTGTGATACACCAGAGAGCGCAATTTGGACCCGCTAGGCTGAAACACTCAACACTGAAACACTGAAAGGAACAAGCCTAAAAGTGAAGGTGATAAAATCCCCTCTTTCGAAGATATCGTCTATGGGATCGATAGAAAACTCAAATCTTGAATATCAAAAATAAACGAGGTTCTCCAAGGCGCTCAGTTGCAAAGCTGAGGTTCGACATCGACTGCCTTCCTCTGTCTTTCACAGTAGCTTTCACTGTAAGGCAACTAAGTGAATTCGTGGTCACACATATGACCGCGCCGTTGAGTGATTCAATCTAGCACCACTGAGCAGACATCAGGTCTGTTTGGTGTTGGATCATAATTTCATCTGGTTGCCTTTCAATGAGAGTTGCGACGTCGGTCGACGTCGAAGTTTGGTTTTGCAACTGACTACCTTGAAGGGTCCCGTTTATCTTTAATATTCCGATTACGTAGATGATATCTTCATAGAAGGAGATGTTGTTACTTTTACTTACAGACTTGTCTTTTTCAGGACAGATCTTAACGCGTCGAAACAACGCTGGTGTTGGATCACAAGTTCATCAAAAAGTTTTTTCCTGGATCTTTGATTAGGTAGTTTTTTACATTAGTCAATTCTGTATATGCATATTTGATGTCAGTAAGTGCCTATGTCAGTAGGCGAGATTTTCATAAGCAAAAGCTGTTGAACCGTTTTCTCATTTTTAAAAGACGACCAGAATTTGACATGTAGTAGGAGAGACAGCAAAGTTGTTTCTTGATTGGAAAAATTTTGTGAAATCTTCGATCAATTGACTTTTCTTTGAAAGAATTGGCTATCCACCAAAAAATTTAGAACCCTTATGGTGGCACATCTTTCTTTAGTTGTATCTTCATTTCCTTCAAAATATTCCGTGGGTGAAGTTTACCTACATTTTTTTTAATTGGATATGTGGTTTAGAAGATGCCTTCTATTGTTTATATCCAATCCAATTTTTTGTCATCAGTGCGTTTATATTTTCAGCCATTTGTTATTCAAAAGGTATCAATGACTAATGTTATATTCCAGAAATTGTTCTTGGTGAAAAATCATGCCACTAGCAAAATTAACCTCAGATAATGGACATAAACCTCAATAGATAGTTTTATGTATATTTTGTGACGAAATTAACGTTGTAGTTCCGAAAATTGTTAAAGAGATATTTTATATTGTTTACCTTGAGTATCTTATCTGAAAAGATGAATTAAATTAAAATAAACTTGGTAGTTGAATACTAAAAAATCATAGATTTGTTTGAATGTTTCTTAATGAATGTTAGACCTTACGACTTCTGTTGTCCAAAAAGTGTGAACAGATTCGAAATCTAAAATGAAATTAAAGATTCAAAATAAATACTACGACCGAAATATTTGGGTGACTTTCATTTTTCTAGATTTGAAATCAGTCAACACTTTTTAACTATGAAAGTTCAAATCTCCAACATTAACCAGAATTCCAGATCACTATAAACACTTTCAATTGCAACTTGTTTCGTGAAACGCTAATTAGCTTTTTTCATTAGAATACCATGATTAGTCCTTTCATAGAGTCTTCAAGAAGAATAAGAAAATGTCTTGAAATTATCACACGATAATTCCAGGCCAGGCTCAACTGTTTTATAATCACTGGTTGAACACTTACACACATCAAGACTTCGTAATAAATGAATTCATACACACAATTCGAACTAAATTGTGAAGAGTCAAGTATCATCGCCGCTTCAAGAGCCGACTTATGTTTGGTTAGGTATGGTTAAATTTACCTTACCAGTTTTTTGCCAATGAAGCTGAACATTGTTGTACAATTCCATAATAGTAGGCACTAAATTCTCAGAAATATTATTGCATTTGAACGAAAACATTGTTGTCATGGTTGTGACTCCATATATTTTATCATCATATTTCCTCATCTGTTTAGCTATAGCCTTTCTTCCATTTCCCCATAATTTATTCATACGGAATTCATTAGCTTATAACTAAAATGGAATACCTACTCATAGACACAGTACAGTGAATTGAAATATAATACTTGTAATATACAGGGTGTTCCAAATTAAGTCGGCACTATGGCCAACTCCGTTATTATTGATGTTACGAATTCGGTTAAATTGGAAAACTAGTAGCATTTTCAATACTACTAGTTTTCCTACAAAAAAACATTGACAGTCGCTTTTTCAAAATTCTTCATGAAATTATATTTTTTTAAATGGAAAACCCTCTATTTCATCATGCATTTTGATTCGTAAAAACATTCTCAACAACAATTTTTCCTAAAGTTGAAAATGAGCGACGTATGTGGAAATATGTATTTATTTCACTAGTACAAAAATTTTTCTTTATTTTGTCAAATAAAACCTCACGATTGCCCAAGACGATTGGGATTTTGTCGGTGGTTCATGAATAAATGTAGACAAGATCCAAACTTCTATTGAAATATTATATAGAGCGATGAGGCAAATTTTTCAAATTGTGGGATGTATAATAGAAATGATTTTCATTATTGGAGTAAACATAATCCATTTCTAGTCCATTCCCACAATCCGCAAAGACGATTTAGTATTATTGTTTGGTGTGGTCTATTAAGAGTCAGAATTCTAGAATTCTACCATGGTTCTTTCAACGGACCCCGTTATATTGATTCATTAACAAGAGTGTTGGAAGAGTTTTTTGATGATCTTGATCAGGGCGCTCATCTGATGATCTATTCTCAGCACGATGGAGCATCAGCACATAATTTCAGTGGCGTGAACAGATGGATTGCTACAAATGGTCCTGTTGAGTGGCCTCCTTGTTCACCAGACATGAGTCCTTTAAATTTTCATTTTTGGGATCTCTGGGAAATGAGGTGTACGAAATAAAACATAATAATGTGATGTATATTCAAACTATAATTGATAGATCTGATGGCCGACTTGTGTCGAAAGCAACACGTATAGTGTCAAGAGAAGGGCTCAAATATGTGTTCAATAAGAAGGCGATGTTTGTGAATATTTACTCAATATTTTATAGCTCTTTATTTGCCAAAACAAAGACATTTTTGTGCTACTGAAAGAAATAAATATTTCCACATAAGTCGCTCATTTTCAACTTCAGGAAGAAAGGTGATATGAGCTTTGTTGTTGAGAATGTTATTACGAATTGAAATGCATGATAAAATATAGGGTGTTCGATTCAAAAGAATATCATTTAATGAAATATTTTTGAAAACGCGACTGCCATTTCTTTTGTTTTCGGCATGGAAATGGCCATTTGAAATGCTACCGAATTCATAGGATCAATAATAACGGAGTTGGCAATGGTGCCGACTTAATTTGGAACACCTTGTATAATAATACAGATTTTTAATAGAAAGATTACCATACATCTGTGAAATGTATCGAATGCTAAAATCAATTTGTCCATGCTGATATTCAACAAAGCTGCTGAGTTATTTACCTATATCAGAAGTTACCTTCAAATTTTTTGTTGATTGTTGAGAAATTATGGAATTATTGACTGCCATAACTGACACTATGAATACCAGATAGTCTTATCAATGTAAAGTGTATACATAGATCGAGATAATTAACTTGTATAGAAACGATAAATATAGGTAAGTATTTCATTTTGTTGTTTACTTCCAGTATATATATAGTTTCACATAATTTAATAACAAGTAATTTTATGTAGTTTATATCCATTGCAAATGGTTAAAAGAAATAGTATACCACACAGCAATAATCAATGTGTGGAAATATTTTAGTTTAGTATTTTCATCTGGTTGATGTTTCAGGTGATACAAAGACTTGACGAAACATGTTTTAATGAAATAATTCACACGCTCATTGAAAGTACATTAGAAACCAATAGTACTGACGAATCCTTCATCAGCATGTGAACACTACATAATTTATTTCATTTCCATCTGGGAGCCGTCTGACCCATTAATTTGTTCCAAATCTCCGGAAAACACTACATCTTATTCATGACATCCATTCCGAATAATTTGCTCCCTGCACTAATTCATATAGGTTCCTTGCTGGTTGCATTTCACATTCTTCTGGACATAATTTGAGTAATTCATATATTGTTTTCCTCCTGTGATCCAGTCCAAAAAATATGACGAACTGTCTCTGTTCTTTTGTTTCCTGCAGCTGAGGCCTATTTTGTCTTTTCAATGGACAATTTCCAGTGAGTAGTTCTATTCTGAGCCGATCCCGGTTTATTCGGAGTGGTTGTTAAGTTATATTTACGGACAGTCCCTTTATGAAAAATTTACAGTGTATGCTCGCGGGTATGTTTTCGCAGTAATCTTTATGTTTCTTCTCGGCCCACTTCCTAAGCTGGTTGCATACCAAAGATCTTGGTACCCCAACAACAATTTTAGGGCATATGTATGGTGTTGAGATTAGGAATGGACTCACTCGCTACTTGATGAAAATAAATAACACTATACAATCCTCAACTTTCTCATTCTCTGTGATACCTAAGTGTCATGGCGCCCAATATATAGGTAGTCAATCTATTTCCATCCGCCAGATTGCTCAGTTATTATTCACCTCATTTCCAGATCAAGTCACTTTTGTGTTTATTAGTGCCTCTAGTGCAGCCTGGCTATCTGTGAATTTCTTCATTATATTGAAACCTGATATGTACTGATTGAAGTAACTGAAATAAAAAGTTCATCCCGCATAGTAAATATTAGCTCCCGACTAATGTTCGGCTTTCAATTCATATATATATACCAGGTGTTTCTGCCGAGCATGTTCTCGGGATGACTGTTCACTCTCCACTCTTCGCGATTTGAAACAATAACCGCAAAGTTTGTGTCGAAAATGTACCTCAGTGTTATGTGGTTCAAGAACATGTTTAATGTTATTTCTCCAAATATCCCGAAATTTCTGTTCTGCCCGACGTGGCTCCGTGAGTTTTCCAGTCTGAATCAGCCCACCAATGATATCCCCATCATTATAAGATGTAAAGGACGAAGATTTAAAACCGTGTCCAATGCAGCTGTTGGTGTGGTTTTCATCAGTCCAGTTCTTCTGTCCAAATACTTCCATGTATTTGCATCCTGCTTAGTTTGTAAATAGTGGTCGTTTGTTTCATCTTTGGCCACCAGACCATTGCCGCATACGTTATCATGGGTTTAACCACCATGGTGTAGGGCCAATATATCATGTCAGATTTGAGCCCCACATGTCTGTCTATGGGTGCGTCTGGCTAGCATCTGTACTAACTCCATCTCTCTTTTCCGTTTTAAGATATTGGTTCAAAGTTAGCCTGGGATCTAGTATCACTCCCGAGTATTCGACATTTATGCCCCTTGATTTCCTTTGTTACATGATGAATTTGTCTCACCGAATGAGTACTGCGAATGCATTAAAAATCATTCAATTTTGTACTAACCTTCGAAGCTTCCGAATACAACTATAATATCGTACATTCTCAACCACTAACACTGAGTTCTTTTCCAGGAAATAACAACTGATTTACTCTATTTTCTGATTCTAATAAGACTGTTTAGGTACAAAGATTTATTCCGCATACAGTGTTCTTGATTTTCTTGTGGTAGTAATAGAGAAATAAGTGACCACTGGGACTCTTTATCATACCTAGAAGAAATAGACACCGCTATTATAGGAGTAACATTACACAGCTGATAGTTCTACCCACTTGTTGAAATTCGGTCGTATATTCGATGTTATGATTTGAAGTGATTAACCCTAGTCTTCAGGTGTCAGGCTCGACATTCTTCTTCTCATGATCGAATTGCTATTTGCCTTGAAAGGTGGGTAGTAACCGAAGGTCATTTTGCCAACCCTGACATCTAAAACTGGTATCGATAATGCGTGGTTTCGTCGATTATTCATTGGATTTCGGGATAGATAGAAGTTGTCGTGGTAGGTTGTCGTGGTAGGTATCAGGCAACTTACGAAATTCTGACATGTCCGTTAAATCGAGTAAGTTTATTGGTTGTGGTCTAACGAGATGTTCGGAGTTACTCGACAGTTGTCGTGAACGCGTAGTGTCATTGATGTGTTGTGGTCTGGCAACGTCTGTGAAACTTAGCGAAGTTTCCGGACAACGCCGGCGCACGACACCTTCCTGTTAGTGGGACATTTTCCGCCTACCTGACAAGGAGAGAATTGGTACAGAGTCTTGACGACACGTGAGTTCCAATCGGCCATATTCTTCAAGTGAGATTATAGTTGTTTTCTCTGTCCACTGGGAAAGGTGGGATCAATAGGAGAATAATTGCCGTTGGTGTTATTTTGAATTCGTTCAATACCCTTTGAGGGGATTATCACTCGCTTCGTTGGACTTATCTGCTACTTTTTTTTTCTAGCCCAACCACCATCCAACAGGTAGGCAATTCCTCGTGCTAGATAATTTTCTCCCACGATGATTTGGAGAGGTTAAAATTATTCATTTCCTTTGTAGGGCTGCTTAGGACGGGTCTCAAGATATTATTCTTGCTTAGGATGGGTCTCAAGATATTATTCTTGCTCAGGACGGGTCTCAAGACATTATTCTTACTTAGGACGGGTCCCAAGACATTATTCTTTCAGAACAAGTCTCAAGACATCTCCTCTAGACCAGAGAACCAGGCCATTGCCTGTCCCAAATTTTCCTTCTCCCTCAGTCACCAAAGAATAACCTATGGATTCCTGTTCCAAAGTATTGAGAGACGCCAAGTATAGTATATATATATATATATATATATATATATATATATATATATATATATATATATTGTATGGATTCCTGTTCCAAAGTATTGAGAGACGCCAAGTATAGTATATAGATTGTGGAGTGAGCGCTTATCGCTGTTCTGGTATTTTCTACATTACATAGGATATTTTCTATAGTTCAGTCCTTCAGGCACTTATATTGAATTTTTTGACACAGTGCTTTTTCTGTGGATTCCTGTTCCAAAGTATTGATATACGCCAAGGATAGTATATATATTGTGGTGAGAGCGCTTATCGTTGTTCTAGTATTTTCTACATAAGTTGAATATTTTCTATGTTTCAAGCCCCTTTAGGTTCTTATATTCAATTTATATACATAGTGCATTTTTTTTTACCCGTTTGGACATAAAGACACCTCTTGTGAACTGCGGTTATCCCCTCGGTAGGGTGAAGCGCATTGGTATAACAAGGTATTGAAATATTTGTACGCAGATACAGTATTGTACTTTTCTTTATAAATCTGACATTGTGGTCTCCGAATAGGAAGGAGTACACTTTCTTTTTTTTTTATTATTATTAGGGTTCATTAAAACATATGACGAGGAAGTAACCAACACTCTTTCATTTCGTAACCAACCTTACTCACGCCACCGCCCACTGATGCTAGCCGAGTGCCTTGTTTTTTTTTAAAAAAAAAAGTGAGGCACTATAAATATTTTTTTTGTTACCTCCACCTTGGATCAATTTTTCCAACTTCCCTCTTCAAGGGATCAGATCGCAACGTAGCACCTTCAATTCCATGATTATTCCCCTGTAAACCCAGAGTTTGTGTATGAGGGCAATAGCAAACTCCTTCAATACTTCAATATTTTGCAATTCCAGCGACGTGATTGTGCCAAGACATATTCGTGTCCAATTCAACCCTGAAAAACTAATCGAAGCAGAAAGCGGAATTGTCTGACTTGACATTATTATATTCGGTTCAGAGACATTTATCTTATTGGAGAAAACCGATGCCTGGGTTTTTGTGGCATTGAATTGAACCTGGTTATTTTCCCCCGATTTGAAATCACTTCTAGATCCTCATGAAGATATGCAACCTCCTGCTTCGTAGCCGATGTAGTGGAATCCAAATGGAATGACGAGTGTGCTGTCGTCAGCAAAGCAATATTTTGGATTCTTGGTTTTTTCCAATTAGTCGTTGATATACAATAAAGAGAGGGTTGGAGATAATATGAATCCCTGGGGAACACGTTGATGATGAAAGTATTCGAGAGATATCCATTGACGGTCACTTGCATGGAACGTTTTTTCGGAAAGCTGAAGAGCCATTTTGATTAGTTCCGTTCTTCTCGAACATGCACGTATTTGCATCCTGCTTAGTTTGTTAATAGTGGTAATTTGTTTCATCTTTGGCCACCAGACCATAGCCGAATACTTTATCATGGGTTCAATCACAATGGTGAAGAGCCAATATATCATGTTAGATTTCAGCTCCCCATGTGTTTCTATGGGTGCGTCTGGCCAGCATCTGTAATACCTCCATTTCTCTTTTCTCTATTTCTAGATGTTGGTTCAAGGTTAGCCTGGGATCTAGTATCACTCTCGAGTATTTGACCTTCAATCCCCCTTTGATTTCCTTCAATCCCATGATTTTTTCCCTGTAAACCCAGAGTTCTTGTATGAGGGCAATACTAAACTTCTTGCTATGCTGTAGTTTTGCTTGTAATACTCTCAATATCTGACCCTTCAGATTCCTGAAGGTGACTATGCTAAAATAGATCTTGAACATATTTTCCTCCAAGTCCTTGAAGGATCTTTCTTATATTGAAAAGGTCAGAATTTCAAGTTCCTTTTATTCATTTCTGCTGAGGAGTAGCCATCTTTCCACTCGCAGAGCAGGACTTTGCCTACTGAAACGTATTCCAACTGTCCCCTGTTCATCTTTTTGACCCGATATGAACATGAGGACCATTGGTCTCTTCGGAAGTGTGTTGGCCACAGAAGATGAAGACACCAATAAGGTTGAATTTATTTTATGCCAGTATAATATTTCTTCATCACATTTTCTCATCTTTATTTTTTATTCTATTCAGTACCATATATTCGTTTTTCTCATAATTGGTTCAGTGAGTTACATCAATTCATCACCATATTTCAGAATTTTTAAGTTTTTTTCAATTGTTCTGAAAAATTTCCTCTTTCCAGTTGTGTCAATTTTTGGAATCGAAGATCTATGTAAAGGCGAAGTCTTTACATTTTACAATTTTTTTTGCATGTTATTCAAATTGTTATCATTATTTGGGTAACATCTAAAAAACATGGAACATATCAGACAGTATAAGTGATTGAGTTCGGTATAATCTATTTTTCCGTAACCATTGAGAATAATATTTTCAGGTTTCTTGAAAATCCCAAATGTAGGACTAATGGAGAAATTTTCATTTTCATTTTGAAAAACTTTAGGTGAAATATTACAAAACTGTAAGAGGAATATCAAAATTTCTCTATTTCTCTCACTACAAATGAGAAAGTTATGGTCAGCTGCCAGTCGTTCTACGCTAAAATGCACAAAATTCAATGATCTGTTTCTCATTACATTTACTGATGAACTTTCAAAATTATTTTACTGATTGTGAAAATCTCACAATAAAATGTTTCTTGAATAATGTTGAATAGACATAAATTCTCAAGATGAAAACGTTTGACAAGTCGAATGAATATTTCATCTGAATATCATATGAATGTCGAAATATTTCTGAAAAAAAAACAGGGATTACGTCTACATAATTGATTTGATAGTCACGAAAATGTCATTTTAATTACCCAAAATACCAATCTCTCCTTGAAAGTAATACCTTTTTGACCACATTGTAGTAGACGAAATCGTTAAAATGCAGACGAGAGGAAAGAAGCCAGGTGTGAAATGGAGTTACTAATGAATGATGGCATTGTCCATTGCCGTGAAATGATACCTAATTGCCCAACAATTGTGATGGTGTTCAATTCGTGAATATTTCCACATATGAATAGTTCTCTGATTGCTTTGTATTCAGGGATTCTTCGTGAATGAGTTTCTGTGCAATTGTTGCTAAGGAATCAATCAAAACATATAAATCATTCTGGAGATTTTATTATGTAAAAGTATTGAAAAAAATATATCTGTTTCTTCGTTCATTAGATCGATAATTAGAGAACAAACGATTTTAAAACACAACTTCTCATGTATGATACTGATATGTGATTATCTCATACGTTTTTAATAAGTAAAAAAATATCAAAAGAAAAAGCTGCAAAATCAAAAACGTTAGATAACAGTCGTTGATTATGAACGAATGTGTTATACAGGGTTTTGCAAATTCCATCCTCACCATTGGGATCTCGGAAGCTATGAGAGATACGAAGATGGTAAAAATTGGGGCAAAGTTGCGTGTTCACCTGACTGAGAATATGCCGTTGAGATAGTTCTGAAATTCCGAGTGTATTCGGAGATATCTGGGAAAAACAGAAATTTTGGAAAATGGTTTTTATTTTTTTCTGCCTCTATTGCACTTCCACATTGCCACTTTTTTCCTGCTACATAATGGTGATTTCAGATTTGCTATCCGACGTTTCGTCTTCCGGCCACCATCATCAACTTTATTTTTTCTTATTGGATTATTTGTCTTGAATAGAACCAGATTTCACATTTTCAATGATGTATCGTAAGTTATCATTCTTTTTCGAAAAATTGAAGATATTGAAAAAATTATTTTTATCATAATAGGCTCTGACTTTGATGTTTCTTAATCCGACTTTCAATTTGTTACACTCAGTGACATTTTGTTATTGTACAAGTCATTGAATTTTTGGCGAAAAATGGCTTTCACGAATGAAGAAAAAAAACATATGATACAAATTTATTACAAATACGATAGAAACAGTGTTAGGATATCAGAAAGACGATTACCACATCGAACTATGTTCAAGTTATTGGATCAAAATCTCACCGAGTTTGGTTCATTTGAAAAGCCGAGGAAAAAATACGGAGACAGAATCAACAATCAAAATTTGATAAATGAGGTGTGTATGAGGTAAATTATACAGTTCTGTTTTTTCCGGATATCTCCGGATATACTCGGAATTTCAGAACTTTCTTAACGGCGTTATGTTAATCAGGTAAATGCGCAACTTTGCACCAATTTAATCATCTTTTCATAGTTTCTGAGATCCCAATGGTGAGGATCGATTTTGATACACCCTGTATAAAATTTGTTCAAACTAGTGTTCGATTTTTATCAGTTCTTTCTAATTACTAGAAGAATTTTGAATTGGAAGATGTTCATTTTTTCAAATATATTTTCAGAAATATTAGAACCATCGAAATTTTTTTGACGCCATTTAGTAGTGCATGAAAATGAATCCCCACTTCTTCTTGGCAGGAGGTGACCACCAAAATAATAGTGAACCCATTACTCCAATGGATGTTACTGCATTGAAATGAGCAAAATATGCACCAATACCAATCAAATTCAGTCAGACTTCACTACAGGAAAATTCTTAACCCGGCAGTACATATGTGGGGTTTCATAAACTCCAGCTGGGAAATATCACTTTCAAAATAACCTAAATGTCAGATTTATGCGCACGCCCATCCCAGTAGCTTCTGATCTATATCCCCACCATTGATTTCAAATGTTATTGCAGTATTCCGTAGGCAGTGAGTGAGGCTATACGCAAATAAAACGTTCTGGGGTGTGTCAAACCCCATCTATGTACTCACGTTTGTGATTTTATTATTTTATGTAAGTGATTATTTTTGAATTATTTGAATTAGGAAAATCAAACACCTATTTTTTTTAGCTAAAATATCATGGCAAACGAAGACGAACAAAAAAAGCCTGAAGCTTTATGGGCTGAATGTGAAGAAGACACCACCGAATCGGGAAGCGAAGACGATATTGATCATATCTCTGAAAGCGACCACAATACCGACTCAGAGCGGGACATAACAATAGAAGATGTGTCAAGCAATATGCAAAAAACTGTAAGAGTGCTTTAGATTGTTGGCAGTTGTTCTCTGATCGACAAATGATCGAAGACATAGTGCGTTGGACCAATGTCAAAATTCAACAAAATTCTGTTGCATATAAGAATAAATGCATGGTGAAAGCAACCAATGAATGTGAAATCAAAGTATTGATTGGACTTCTTTATTTAGCAGGTATGTTCTGTTCTAATCGGCAGAACTTGAGAGACTTATGGCAAACAGTTGGGACTGGTGTTGATATATTCCGCAATACGATGTCTATAAATCGTTTCCAATTCTTGATGGTCTGTCTTCGATTCGATAATATTGAGAATCGCAAGGAAAGAGTGGCGGATGACAAATTACCTGCTGTTCGTGGAATTCTAGACAAATTTGTTGAAAATTGTAAGCAAGCCTACACTTCTTCACAATATCTGACGATCGATAAAAAGCTGGAATCTGTGCGTGGAAGATGTGTTTTCAAACAGTACATTCCCAATAAGCACGCCAAATACGGGTATATCCTCAAATACGGGGTGAGTGGCGGGGGATCACTGTCTCTCTCTTATGGGTGTTTGACAGTCCCCCCGATGCAGACCACACGGCACTCACCCAGTAAAGTTATCGGCCAACCACCCTATCCCGCATCTGCCGGCAACAGGCGTTGGCCGATTTCAAGCTAGATGTGTGGGAGAGGTGTCTCGCAAGAGCCCTCGGCGGTTACTCATCCAACGCTGGAAAGGTAGCTTTCCTAACATGAGTGCCCCTTGGGGTAACGTAAGGGTATGCGGTGCAGACCACACGGCGTACACCCAAAAGTCGTTGATGAACCGCCCTATCCCGCACCTATACGGGTAATGGGCGCGACATCTTCGACATATGATGTGTGGTAGAGGATGCTCGTGAGAGTCCTCGACGGTTACTCATCAAACGTTGGAAAGGGAACTTTCCTAACATGAGTTCTAGGGGGGAGGTGAGTGCCCGCTCGCGGCTGGAGGCTAGTGAGCCTCATCTCCAACTGGCGTTGGCCTCTTAGGGGCAGCGGCTCCGCTAGCGGGTAAAGGGATACAGGGCTGCGGTAATCCATTCATGGGTGCATTGCAGCCCCATTATGAGGCACTGGACGGCTTATGCTGTTCCGTGATCCTCGCCTGCTTCTGTACGGATCCAAGCGTTCGAGGTGTCGGGGCTTGCGGTCCTTCCGGGCTCTAGTATCCGAGTCTAGCCTTGGAGGGCACCAAGGCAGACGCTTGAGGTGTCGGAACCCGGATGGACGGAGCTACTAGTATCCGAGCTTAGGACCCCGGCCGGCCACTTCCGGGACCATATTCCCAATTGATTTGGCATGGCTGGCGGGGGCAGGTGTGCGACGCGAGCACTCTCTGGCGAAAGAAGAGCTTAGTTAACTTGTACGAACGTTCGGTCGAACGCTGCCGATGGTCCTGTCTCTTGGTTAGCCACACTAAGTAGATGTAAGGAAGCAATTCCGGGTTCGGTGAGCGGGAGGAAGCCCTGCGAAATCCTGTTGGTGTGGGGTGAGGGGCGGTACCCGCAAGGATTTCCCGAAAATCCACCCCTCCACGCCCGATCGCATCCAACGCCAGGGTACGTAGAGGTATATCCAGAAAGGGCCCTACAATCTTAGCAACTACCCAATAGATATTGTGGAGATGTTTGTACACCCTAATTCTGGTTCGAACCGAAATGCGACTTTTGACATTTAGTACACTAGTTTTGAATTGATGATGAAGCTACTGACTCGGCATAACCTCACCTCAATAGGCACGCTGATAAAGAACAAACGATGCATTCCAGCAGAATTCTTGGCAGTTCGGAACAGGGAACCAAAGACATCTTTGTTTAGCTTTCAAAAGGATATCACCCTTTTATCGTATGTCCCAAAAAATAAATAAAAACTTCCTGCTGATGTCCACTATGCACCACTATACACCATGATGGATCTTCTACAACTTTACTAAAAGCGGTGTAGATGTGGTGGATGAACTATCTGCACCATATAACGTGTCTAGAAATTCACGAAGATGGCGTCTTGTGATTTTCTTTTCTCTCTTGAATACTGCAGACATAAATGCCTTGGTGATATACAGAGAAAATAATCAAGATTTCAAACTTGCCAGAAGATTGTTTGTCAAAATGCTAGGCATGAAACTTATCCAGGACCATATTTCTGAAAGAAAAAACAATCTAAGAATATTATTCTTAGTTTCTCTTCAATATAGATATTTTAATCATTGATTTTGTATTTATATGGTCCCTAAATGATCACTTGAAGATAAGAAAAAATTGTATTAGAAAAAATTTACAATTTTTATAAAAAAAAATGAGTTTTTCACACCCCACGTATGTACTGATGAAAAAATATCCACGTATGTGACGCAGGGTTAAGGCGCTCTAAGAGCGGTGCCTGTACTACTGTAGCGATTCACGTTGGATTTGAATCGCTGGAGAAAAAATTCTATTCAAAAAACGTTGAAAAAGAAAATAATTCCACATAAACGCAGTTCTCCAAATGAAAGAGTTCTCAAATAGTGAAGTTCGAGGTATACTGAGTTGAAACCCAAAACGATGAGCAGATAGATACAGTCCGTCGCGTATTTCCCATATGTACCGCTCTTGGTGTAATCAAATGTGCCAAGTCACTTAAACACCTCCCGTGAAAGTAAGACATCATTGATCTTGAGCTCGCACAAGTTTCGACTGTTGAGGGTTGTCATTCATATGATGGTTTGTGATTGACGTAAAAAACTATTTGTAACCTGTTTTTCATGCGTAAGTATGGACATGAGTTTTTACATTTTTCCGAATTCTGTGACGAAGTCTCTGTTACTGCTTCACTGTAGTGAAATAAATCCTTTCTCAGGTAAAGGTTTCGTAGGTACGGTAAAGCGTCGATGAAATCAGTCGAGTACCAGTAGGAAAACTGTTTTAATTAGATCTGTCCCACACTAAGGAAGAGTAATAATCCGCTACCGGTTTGTCGGTAATCACTAAATTCATTCCACCGAGGTTGTGCTGCTGGATAGATAGAAGCATCTGCAAGAATTTCTAATGTGAGAAAACTTGCATAAATGTCTATCCGACCTAATTCAATTTTGTCAAGGTATTAGAACTACCTCATCAATGATTTACTGTTAACATTGAAATACTTAGTTTGTCTTCTTTTTGCTGAATATTACTGGATTTTTTCCCAACACCAAATCGTTATTTCAAGACCTCGACACGTGTTTCGAACATCAAGTGATCATCTTCAAGAGGAAGATCAAACTGTTACTGAGTTTGATCTTCCTCTTGAAGATGATCACTTGGTGATCGAAACACGTGTCGAGGTCCTCAAATAACGGTTTGGTGTAGGGAAAAAACTCCCGTAATATTCATTACTACACCAAAGGTTCCAAACAGTGCATCACAACTTCTTTTTGCTGATAATTTGACTGCAAAAAGATATAAATAACATCTTAGATTGGAGTCTAAAGAACAAATTATACTTCAATCTAAATAAATATTCAGTAATCTCAATAACTCGCATAAAGGAGCAAATCATATTCTTTCATGAAACGGATGGTATTGTTCTAGAAAGAAAAACGGAAACCAAAGATTTTGGGCTCAGATATAATGCACAATTTGTTAGTCAATTACAAGATATTATGAAATGTTGTCATCGGATATTGGGTTTTGCAATCAGACAAACATGTCAATTTTCTAATAAAGATAATACTCAATTGATTTATTTTTCTTCAGTGATACCAAATTTGAGGATTGCTTCCATTACTGGAATGCGGAGTATCAAAGCTATTTGTTTGATACCTTGGTAAAGGGTTTTTACCAAACTGAGAGGCAATTTTTCGGAATGATTTTGCCAATGTCCAGCCAATTTGGCATAATAAATATTAGCTTCTAGTTACCCGGCAAAATAATAATAGATGTTGAACTCGTTTTTCTTTCATGATACTACTAGCAGAAAATAAATATCAAAATCTGAGAAATGTTAAAGATTTCAATGTGGCAGATATCTCGTCACTAGTGAACGTGGCTCAAGAAAAAATGAGTGATTACGATTCTACAGCATCAAATTCATCGATTTGTTTCGGATTTTTAAGGATATTTGTTGATGTTTGTATAATGTGGGTTGTAAATTTGAATCGGATATCGTATTTCATTGAAAGTAATTCAATGATGGAAACATTAAGGCTGTTGATAAACATTATACATAAATAGGAAAGTAAATCCATGAAGAAATAGATAAAACTAGAAATATCAGGTATTTTATTTTGCTACTCAAATGAAATCTTCAAAATAATTTCCCTTCCAGAATTGTGAACACGTGACACTTATTTCATTCGAAAAGTAAAAGTTTCAGTGAAACTTCCCAAAACACCTGGTGTTGTCCTAAAGTTTAGCAAACGCGTATATGGCCATACCCCAATTATATACATCGATGCCCAACAACTGTGAACTCAATTATATTGAAATAAATAATTAGTGAAGATTCGTTCTTTTCATTATGGTCAAGGATTTTCTTTTTAGGTACATTCCAATACCAAACCGGTCACTCTGTATGTTGCCTCGAATTTCAAATAAGTGTATAATGACATTGCTGTTGGTTAATTAAAACAAAGACCGCAATGGTCAATTCCGGGATGGTGATAATTGCCGGGAGAGGGCTGAATGGGAAATGAGCCTGAGATATATTTGAAGCAATAGTAAATTCGACTCAATTTACGTTTTTTTTCTTTCCCTGCATTATTATATAATTGGAATTAAGGTAAAGAAAAATATTGTGTAAATGGGTTGATATCAAGGACATGAGTTATTGTTATTACAGTTTACTCAAAAATTTTCACTATAAAAGGTCTACAGAACCGCGACAAGTGTCGTGACAAACCTGAATAAAAGATCACGGCACCGCAACATAATTTGTTGGAGAATTTCGAAAATTATCTAGAGCCTTTTTAAAAAGCGCGATCGTTTTTGAAAAGTATGAAATAAGAAACATCGATGAGTCGGTTGTCTTTTGAATCAAACATGGATAAATGAAGACTAGGAAGCAAAATATACTACCTTATCTAACATTAGTATACAATAAATAAGAACGGTTTAATTTGTGTTTATTTATCATTGAACTACAACAGTTGAATACATTCAAAAACTAATGTCTGCTACCAATTCTTTATATTTCATAATCTATAATTTAGGGCTGTCGGAAAAATGAGTCTGCTTCCAATGGTTTTGAAAAGATATACGACAGTGGGAGAAATCGACCTGTATTCTTTCCTAACCAGGAATCGTTAAATAAACAGGAACACTATGAATTTGGAGTAAGAATGAAATGCTATTCCTTTTAGTTTAACAACATGGCCATTCATAATTATAATTCATAAAATAATAACCACCGTGTTTCTTCCAACAAAAACGTCTACTTCCAAATTCTCAGATCTACAAAGAGTCATCATGTATTAAATACCAAATTTGGTATCTAATTTTCCATTTTTGAATGAACTGAATCAATTGAATTACCTTCTGGAAAAAATGTTCACTTGGAGTAGAATTTCAATGTTTGAAAAAAAGACAACTGTGCACCTACAAGGATGTTTGCTTATCTCTTCGTATCGGAAAATTGAACAATAAATGCCTAAAGAGTGTATTCAATCATGGCAGTGAAACCTGATTAATACGAAGTAAAACGCCTGCTTCGCATAGAAAACGAAACCTCTGTTCAGCATGAATCCTAGTCAATCAAATAGGTATGAGTAACACCTTAATAATCTGGATATGAACTGTCAAATAACACATAATTGTACCTAAATCTTATTTTGTTAACAGCCAATTATTTAATAATTATTCATCATTCTAATTAGCCCTTTTGGAAATATATTTTATAGCAGTAATAAGTTCATACTACCATCAATTACAAATTTGGGAAAATATTTCAAAATTCATTCAAGGAAACTGAATATAATTCAAAATACTATGAATGAATGTAGACGGCATCAGGGATGGAGTATTTTCAAAAACTAGACCTCACGATATGATCTCCACAAACTTTATTTGAAAAATATATAAAGTTTGTGGATCCAATCAATCACAAAAAGGGATGGAGTAAACTGCAAAAAAGGCAAAAATACTCTGAGAGCGATGCTTTTGCAGAAGTGGCCGTTAATAAGTTCGGATTGTAAGTCTAGTTGCTCAAATGAAATAGTTTCCAAGAAGTGTAATTCACAATTTATAGAATTGTTTCTCAAAATGTACTTCAGGGTACTCCGAATATATACTGCTCTTGATGAAATCAAGCAGGCTGAAAGTCGAATAATTTTTTTAGAAACGAGACATTCTTCAATTATCTTCGATGTTCCAGGCTCTCTGAGTTGGACTTGGGCGCAAATTATATGTGAACCACATTCCAAAGAAAGTTCAATTCAATTCATTTTCATTTTGATTTACCATTGACTGCGATGAATATTACTGGAGTTTTTTCCCAACACCGAATCTTTATTTTTAACACCTCGACACGTGTTTTGATCACCAAGTGATCAATTTCAAGAGGAAGATAGAACTGGAAACTTCGCGAAACTAAAGCTATTTATGCTTTACAGAGATATCAGGTAAACCATACATGTATACCACCCTAAATTAATTTTACAATTAGCCTTA
The DNA here is from genome assembly GCF_025532065.1 of Leptinotarsa decemlineata. Taxonomy (NCBI): domain Eukaryota; kingdom Metazoa; phylum Arthropoda; class Insecta; order Coleoptera; family Chrysomelidae; genus Leptinotarsa; species Leptinotarsa decemlineata. The sequence continues at coordinate 6,988,021 of NW_027412545.1, read as the reverse complement.
TCTATTATTTTACAATATGTCCTTATGTAATGTTTAAATGTTATAGCTATATATAAAACAATTTCCGTTTTTCTTTTGTGAACCTATCATGGGTTAGAGGAAAGTAAAAAGACGATGCACCAAAAAATTCAACCCAGCACGTTTGTGCTGTCCACAGTGATGTGAACTGTCAGGAATATACCTGTACGTGCTTGATTCTTTTTTAAATATATCGTATTCTAACCCTCCATATTGGCTCCTCATTAGCAAAACGTCAAGAAATGGTAGTTGTCCCTTATTTTCTATCTCATTATTTTATTTAAAAAGGAAACAAAGTCCTCAATATTCGATTTTTTGGTATCGAATATCGCGAAAATATCATCCACATACCTTAGCCAAATCCTAGAAAGATACTTTGACTTTTCTTTGGTTTCCATTTCGAATCTGGTGATGAACAGATCTGCCAGGTACCATAACACCAATATACGAAGAACTTTGAAAAGATTTCCAAGGAACTAGCTATGAAGGTGGTTTTTAAAACAAGTCATACACTACAGAGCATTTTGGGAAGTCCAAAAGACAAAGTCGAGAATTGGTAAATGTCTGGAATTAACAAAATTGAATGTAAGGACTGCTATGCAAAATATTATGGACAGACGAAAAGATCTATTGAAGTGAGATATAAGGAACATATAGCACACTTAAAATATGGAAGACCTGAAAAATCAGCAGTCGCCCATAATATTTTGCTACAAAACCATTCCATAGACTTCAGTTCATTAAGATTAGTTAGACAAGTTAACAACAACAGGAAACTAGATGCCTATGAGAGTGTAGAAATAAGTAAATATAATAATATTATGAATAACGATGGCGAACCAATACCAAATAGCATACTATATAGCTTGTTAAAATAATATTGTTGGGTTTACTGATTACTACATAAGGACACATTGTAAATATATTTAGATAGGCAATATTGTGAAATTAATTGTTTTGTATAAAGCTATAACATTTAAACATTACATAAGGACATGTTGTAAAATAATAGATAAGGCTAATTATAACATTAATTTAGGGTGGTATACCTATATGGGTGGTATACCTGTATGGTTTACCTGTATGATATATCTGTATAGCATAAATAGCTTTAGTTTCGCGAAGTTTCCAGTTTTATCTTCCTCTTGAAGATGTTCACTTGGTGATCGAAACACGTGTCCAGGTGTTAAAAATAACGATTTGGTGTTGGGAAAAAACTCCAGTAATATTCATTAATACACCAAAGGTTCCAAACAGTACATCATAAGTATTGACTGCGATACTGAAGGACGATCTTTGTGAGTATTATTGAACGACATATTAATTTCTCTAGGCATTTAACTCTTGTTAAAGTATCTGTTGAAGACTCTAGGCATTCAACACCGACCCTGAAAAAAATCGAATATAATACGATTGAGGATGACTTAGGAACTATCTGTGCCTGCTGGAAAGCTAAGTTTGAATATTTCGTCTAAATATTATTGGTCATCCTAGTGAAGGGATTCATGCAGCAGACCCTGAATATTATAATAAAAAAGGGATAAATATGGGACGAATAAATCGAACATTGTAACATTCACCAAAAGCGAGGTGAAGAGAACCAGCTGTTCAGGGAGTTCATATATCTAGTAGTTACACTGCATACCAGGCTGACCTGGAACCAAGTAAGGTGCAAAGACTTGCGTGTTCGGAAACAACGGAAGTATTCATGATACTCTTGAATCTTCATCCTTTGCATCTTGAAATGATAGGGAAAGATAAATAAATTTCGGAATATCGAGGAACAATTGTCTAACATATTCTCTGACAACATGACTTCGAAATACATGTTCGACACAATCCAAGGGGATGAAGTTTCTGACTGCAAAGAGTGGAGAATGAACCGTCATCTCGAGAACAGGCCTAGCAAAAACCAATGATATACAAACGGTTCGAAAACCGAACATGAGACGGGAGCTGGAAAGTACTGTGCGGGAAAAATCTTCATTCAAGTTACTTCGGTCAGCACACATAAGTCTTCCAGGCTGAGGTGTATGCAATGTTACAATGCGCAATTTGAGGCCTTAACAAAATGGGTGGATCAAAATTTTTACAGACAGGAAGGCTACACTAAGGGCTCTGACGAACTCAAAAATGACATCGATACTGTGCAATAAGTAACTGATGACTGACTATACATATACTGGGTGCTAGGACACGGTCAACGAAAAAGCCATTGAGTATACTAGACATGGATCTTCAATTCCATATATAGGTCCTGTGGATACCAGATTGACTATGAAGAATACTGCAAAAGCATATCTGGAACACATACATATAAACCTTCATAAAGGACTAATGCGAGAAGAGAACCGAAAAACTGCTTCAACAAAGAAGGGATCGGTTCAGAACAATTTCAGGGCTACTCACTGGATACTGTCTATTAAGCGGACACCTGAAAAAAATAGGGCTATATAACAAAGATGCTAGTTGCAAGTAATGCAACAAAGGAACAATTTTATGGACTACCCAAATTATGTCCAGAATAATATTACATAGAAAGTTTTTGGCTTTCTACTACTCCAAAAACTTTCTTTCCCAAAAATTAATCACTCCTAAAAAATATAACCCCTTCAATTCAAATATTACATACATCCAGCAAGAGACCTATGCAGAGTAGTACAGGAAACAAGATTGTTGGGATGGGTTTTTCGAAAAGATGGGGAAAAAGGAAAACGTAATAAGTCCTTGAGACAGCAGTGTTTCCAGAGACTTGGGAGAAATGGATAGGTCACACATCTCCCAGGAAGCGGAAAAAATTGGAAGCAACGGACTCATGTTGTTTTATGTCTGATGATCACTTTTTTATAAAACGATTCACTTTCAATGCCTCAGGGTCTAACTTCCCTCATTTTGAAGTCAGACCACCCTGTTACGATAGGTCTAGTTGACCATCGATCGTATCTGATTCCCGATATTCCGGATATGGGCATCAAATTTAATGTTCTTGGGCAGAAGGAATGCTCAGCTCGCTAGCTGGCTCATTAGGAGGTATGCAGTGCTAAACTGACATGTGTTTCTGTAATATTAATCATGTTTTTGGATGTAATTAAAACGTGCTTTAATTAGGGGGTGTTTAGTTGTCGCTTCATGTAAGAACGTTGACATTCCTCGAAATTCACTTGACTGCGCATAGCTTGAAAGATTCGTGAATAATTTAGGGCAATACTAAGAAACACTGGAGATCACTCGCGTTTGCCAGAACCCATTTTTCAAACGAACATGGATGTAGTTATATGTTGGTGTTATTAAAGCTGCTCAAGAATGAGAAAACACATAATTAAGAATTTTGCTGCCGAAGAGTCCAGATGTATCGAGTTTTATGCTAAAAAATTTATTATTACCACATGCTACCATCATAATGTGTGAATGAGACAACAAATTGGATGAGCCTTAAATGGCAGTTGAATTTCAATGAATTTAATAATGATGAAATAATCAATTCAAGGTTAATATACAAGACGTTTTTTTAGCTGATCTCGCCATTGCTATCTTGGAAACGGTAAAACCTACAAGGGCGGTTAAATCGGGCGAAAATTTTCCATTTCAGATCCAGAATATCAGTGGTTGTTTTTTAAAATATTCGCCAAAAACTTGAATTGTAGATAAGTATTTGTTTTTTGGCTCTGGCGCCTTCATTTCAAATGATGTGAAAAAAAAACAGAGAAACTTTCAATACTGTGTCATTTGTTATAATCCGATATAACCCAATTTGCAATGCGATGTTTCGTTCATTAGACTTCATAATCAATTTAATTTTTTTCAATACGGACCTATATTGTAATACAAATTTGAATTGTTTATTTCAGTGGTCCATATCCAAAAAAAAATTAAGTTAATGATGAAATGTAATGAACGAAACGTCGCATTACAAATTGGTTCGTATCAGATTATAACAAATATGAAACAGTATTTAAAGTTCCACTGCCTTTTTTATATCATTTGAAATGGGGCTTGAGACCCAAAATAACGAAATTCAACAATTCCCATTCTTGGTGAATATTTCAAAAACAACCACTGATATTCTTGATCTGAAAAGAGATTATTATAGTTTCTCAAAATAGTAAACTTTTGTGCATTCTAACCGACCTTGTAGGTATTACCATTTCCGATTACCATTTCCGAGATAGCAAAAGTGGGATCGGCTATAAAAACGGTCTGTATATTGAATGTTTTGTATTCAAACATCAACTGACAGTTCTTTCCTCGTCATTGATCCAATTACCAATTAAAATCATCATTAAAAATATCTATAGGAATACGTTTATATTTCCATTGATTTGGTTTTTCTTTTTCTGAATTGTCCTTATATATATAATTTTCAAATAAATTATTATTTTTTATTCGCAAAACTCAAATACTAAAGATCTTCTGTTCAATCCATTTGTGAAATAATAGGAAAAGAAATACAAAACTTAAAAAAGCGTATAAACACTTCTTTACTCGGCGTTTTTTTTAGGAGTAATCTACATCTATAAAAACATTGCTGATTTCGAAACACGACCAAATGAAAAAATCAATAATTCCAAGACTCACCAAGCAACTAATATTGAACCAGGTTAATGTGTGTTGGCACGAAGATTTTTATAGTAGATAGTACATCCATGACAATTAGAAAATATTGCAAAGAAGAACCGTCTTGTTGAAACATCAAATGATCCTCATCATATGGCACCTGATTTGATTTGAAGCACGCATAAAAGAACATAGAAACAGTTTCCAGTTTTTACCAGTTAGTTTAGGATTATATTCGTGGTTTTCAGGTGAACCGTAAGTTATTGCTAATGTTTCCAGAAAGAAAATGCTATAATTTAGGAGTAATTTAGTGAAACTCACAGTAAACGGTGTCTAAGTTTTGATATGAGTTTTCATCAAGTATCGACGAGTTCCATTCAGTTCTAGAACGTTTACTGTGTATTACTGCGACAAAGTGAGTGGTATCAGTTTGAACATTCAACAACTGAGTGATATAAAAGCAGCTGAACAACTTTGAATTTCAACATATTATTTTTTTCACTTAGTCGGAATTTCAAAATTGGACGATCATTGCCGCTAGGATTTCAAATGCTTCATCACGAAATCTTATCGATCCACAATACTAGTAAAACATATCCATTAGTACAAATGCCCTCTTAATGAAAAATGGAGTCGATGTGTTTTTTCTTAATGCCCTTGGTCTTTACCAACTTACTGTATCCACCCATTTGATATCTTGTAATTGAATGGTTATGAATCGTAATGACTATGATGTGATGTGATGACATTATTTTTCAAAAATGTATCAGTTATTTCACATGGTCATTAAATATTTTCGAGATTAATAATATTATTAACAGAGGTATGGCTGTCTAGTCGATATTTGCTCCGAGAATCAATTTGAAGAAAATACTTTGAAGTGACCGACATTGTGTACTAGAAATCGCACGTTACAAGACAAGACCTCGTTGATTTACAACTCTTTTATATGGGGACGATAGCTCACTGCGAAAAGCATTCAGCATTTTTGTAATCAAATATCTTCGAATTAATCGTAACAAGGCTCTAGTGAGTGTTCTACTATATTCTGCTTCAGCTCCAAAACAGATGATATCACCTACCTGTTTGAAATCGTCAATTTTCATCCACACAGTTCAGATTTTTTTTCACTCATGATTTTTGTGGACTGGAAATATTTTCCGTAGATTTGAGACTGACTTCATAGTTATCAACTTAAAAACTTTGACTTTCAGTAACTGGAACTTTCGAAGTGAGATTCATTCAAGTATTAGGGTTGGGTCGTCTTCAATTATTGCTATAATGAAAAGAAATTGCCTATACGAGCAACACCGAATAAAACTTTACTAGGTCTGTATCGATCATTTTCATCAAATTTACAAATATATCTGAAGAAAAGTATTTACTTCAATATCAGATATATTGATATGACACCAATTCGGTTAAGTATAATTCTAATCAATATTGTTGAACCAAATTATCTAAAAGAATAGTTAGATTTAAGAGTTCCGGTCATTCACTGAATTACAAGTATAATTGAATAACTCAGGTAATTTCATTCATCGCATGTTTATTTGAATCAGTGTGTACACTTTCTCTTCTTTTCTTATTTTAATGTTAAAAGATGCATTCGCAAACTCAAGTAAGTACACATGTTTAATATTAATTGGGTAGGTAAAACTCAGGAACTTGATATTCCGGTAATTATAAAAATTTATAAGTATCATTGAATATGTAGATTTTAGTTAGTATAGACACGCCTGAAGAGGCTATTGTAAAGTGAAATACGTGTTACGTATTACGTATAAAAATCCATTATAACGGTAAATTTTAAAATTTTCTGTATTTATTTCCAAATATAAATTGGAATTTCAATTCTTTTCTAACTTCAAGATACACCATTAACATCGAAATGGTTCATTGCCTTGTAGTAGGAATGGAACAGTGAAATGAAAAATCCATTTTTTGGTTGTAAACCTCACGATTCTATGCTTTCATCAACAGATAACAAATATTACTCTTTTTATCTACAGCTCTTACAGATATTGAATTAGAAAGAATGTTCCCTTTGTCACTTTAATTACTATATTACAGAGGAGAAAGTCTATAAAAAGCCATGGCGAGATAAAATAAACTGATTATTCCCGGGGTGTGGGAACATAAGTCACATTTAAACGGCCTGTCTATTAGGGAGTTACCAGCCGGAACAGAATGGGGAAAACTGCATTCAGTATTCAGTTTTACAGTTTGTTAGCCTGACAACCCTATAGCGATACTCCAAATATGCTGATAGAATTTATCAATGTGCGCATCATTAACTCCAGACAATTATTAGCTATTTGCAGAACCAATTATGTTCGAACCATTACACTTTCTGTTAATTACTTCTGTATGAAGTGTATAATGGAGTTTCTGTGAGATTTCTTTATTTTTTGCTTTAATTACCCGAATGATTATCTTGCTTGACAGAGTTCGGTACAAAAATAAACAATACTTTGGTGTTACTTCATGGTTACTAGAACAATTTTTGAATTGGTTATCACTTTTTGTTCAATGACTTGAAAACCTTCCAAAATTGTTGAAGTTTACCAGATAATTTGTTTTTAATAATAATAATGAATTTATTCAAAGGGCAGTACACAACATTCAATGTGGACAAACGATTAGTGCCATTTCATTCGTTTTGTACAAAGAAATATGATTTGAAGGTATAGATTAATAGTAACATAACAAAATAGATTGTGCTGAGTGAGAAAAACGAATAGAGCAAACTGGGCAACATCTTTATTGTATGAATCTGACCAATTTGGCTCTCAAGCGGGGTTATTCGTGATATTCTTCAGTTCACTTCGAGAGCGCGTTGAATAAACAGCTATACAACATGGAAGCTAGTTGTTCGGGAATCGTGAAGCGTCCGAAATTGTCACCATTGAATATAAATAAAAAAACAATTGTTATGAATGTATATAATTCTTTAAGAACTTCATTTTGTCTCCGCAAAATTATCATCTAATCGATACAATACACACGTCTCTTGGAATGAATGATATTTGGTCAAAATGATGAATTAAATTAGACTAAATAAATTTCTTTGAAATAACGAATCTTTTTTTCCGTGATATTGAAAAATACAATATTCAAAAACCCTTACAAGTGAAATACTTTCCATATGATGAGTGTATCACATGATTTCTAGACCTTTTCCGTTCAACTGAATTGCAGGAGAAATATGTTTCAGGAATATTCTTCTAAAAAGATTTTTTTTCAACTTCTCCAAAAATTATGGAAAACGTATTTATTCTCTTTTTCGTATTCAGTTTTAAATAGAAACATTCATCACGATGTGCGGCGTTCATGTAACTTCTATTTGAATTCTATAACAGATGTTTGAAGGATGAACTGAATAAAAAAAAAGGATTTTCGTGTAATTTAGTGTTCATATGTTTGAACCTACACATTTTTGTGAAGATTTATTTATAATTTAATCGCTTCCTTTTGTTTCTTAGTAACTTTCCCACATTTTTTGTACAAATATGAAGAAGTAGGAAACTGAAAAGTTTTTTCCCAAAAATCGTTTATAACTGTTTTTGCAATTTTATATTCGCATTCTCGCCCAACTCTTCACATCTTCGACCGCGTTGGAATGAGCTTCCCAATTTACGTACTCACGTATAGGTGATTCTGTACTTTTAAAATTGGTCTGAAATTTTTACGATAATGTTCATCCACTTGTAAAATTAGGCATGTTCATGCGAGTAACGTTCAACGAAAGCAAAATGATTACAAGTTTAAAGACTTCAGTGGCGGTCCAATTTGTACTTTGCTTCAAATTTGAAATCGTAGCTACCGAATTTCAAACCTGTTCATCTATTACTTTTCGTCCAACGGAATTTTGAAGAATGTGGAGGGTCTTGTTCTTCTCCTTTATATTTTTACAGATGTAGTGGGACAAAAATAAAACAGATAGTCACTCCTGAAAAATTAAGAAATTATTATTACATTCACTACGATGATTACACTGGGTTACAAAAATTACCTTCATGATCTATAGTGTTTACTTATGACCTATTTTCGTCAAATCGACCCTCAAAAGTGTTTGTGCAGCTCGTATTACTTTGTTTTCGATTTTTACCATTGAAGCCCCAGTCTGAACGATCGATTTTCACTTGCTATCGTCCAACCCGTGTTAGGAATCACACGTTAAAAGGTAAGACCTCGTTAATCCTTAGCTCGCACAAGTTTCGACTTCTGAGGGTTGTCGTTCGTAGGAATGCGACAGCTGGTTAACGGAAAAACAGGTTTTTTTAAGCGTATTTCTTTATCGATTACGTGCGTATTTTACTGTGTTTAGGTCTGTTAGGTTAGGTTCGAAGTGAGTGGGTCTATTTGACCCTATACCGCAACACGCAAGGGTTTATTGTGGCTCACACCTATTCACACTCGACCAAATGAACCCAGCTTCGTTAAGAAGCTGATTAGTTTGTATGGTGAGTGGTCTTTCAGGTCAGATGGTAAGAATACGGCTCTGCCGAACTCGAAAAACGTGATTCGGTCCCCAGCGGGGCAGGCACAAAGTATATGCTCTGCTGTTTCATCGTTAAAGAGGTAGTCGGATAGTCAAGGTGCAAGATTCCCACCTTGATACCCGCTACAACCTATCCATATGTGGGTTTTTGCACGTCAGCTACACCTGACGATGCCTTAGATTCACCCTTGCAGGGCTTTTTTGCTTCTGGTTTTGGTGAATCATCACTTGAGCGCAAACGTTTGCTAACCTGCTCATGGGTGGTTTGTTTTCCTACCTGAGACAAGAATTTGGTGCAAGGCGGTTTTATAAGGTACCCCGCTCTTGAGGAGACGACTCAGTCATTTCCTGGCTGCACCACCAAATCATTTTTTTAGGTTCAGTTAGTGGATCAGGAGTTGGGGAGTTGAGAAGCTCTCGCTCCTGAACTGAATTTTCAGAGAATGTCAGTTGGAGTCGTAAACTCGACATCCATCTCCTCTGTAGACTCGCTCCTGAACTAAATTTACAAGAAGGTCAGTTGGAGTCGTAAACTCGACATCCACCTCCTCTATAGACTCACCCTCAGAAAGACTCATTAGGTTTACTCTGTCCATAAAAGTTCCACGAGGAGCTAGGGAAAGAAGGTCAATCACGGCAGAGTCCCACATTACCGTGACAAGGCGATGCTATGACGAGAGGGGGCCCGGTATCTCGAAGGTTCCGAAGAGACAGCTGATAGGCTCAGTGTCATTCATCCTCTCGCCACGGATACAGACACCTGAGGATTGAGCCATCGTTGGGATGCCATTCAGTTAGGGAATAACAGAACCACAAGTGATTCTGTCACTCCCGTGTCCAGCGGGGCTACGTGGAAGCAGGCATCCGATGGCCGGTTTGCTCAACCCCCACATCCCAAGCCAATGCACTCGCCAAAAACAGCATGCACAGTTTTTCAGGCAGTGAAAGATGAACAAGGACAGCCAACCCGCCCACTTAAATTAGTATCTAAAGTTTTTCCGACATAAGTAGTTCCAAAAGACGTTGTTTTAACAATCTAAATTATTTTTGCTATACATGCGGAGAATATGTGTTGAACAAATGCAGAAAGTTATATCAGAGAAAAATACCTATTTTGAGTATTTTGGGATGTTCTTGAATAAACATGAGAAGTCTTGGGTTCCTGATTGTATTTGTGATTGTAATATAAACGCTCTACTCTACATAATGAGCTACGTACATGAACCGTCTACAGACAAAATATCTATTAGGACTCTTGCTGTTGTTACGATAGCAACAGGCAATTTTTCAATCAAAATACTTTTGTTCCAATGTGGCTGATAGTGTTTCTTGTTCCATGTTTGGAAGTTTGGACTTCCAAACATTAAACATATGCAAAAATCAACATCGGGACTTTGAAGGTTTCCACAATGGCCCAGTTGAATGCTAAAGCAGTGTTCTTTTTTATAGAAAATCTAATCCCCGGTTCATTCGATATTTTTCTCAATTGTTTTGAATATGCTCCACCATTCTCTAACATCTTGCCCAGCTGCAAAGCAGAAGAGTTCGCTTGAACCTCTTTGCCACACTTATTCACCCGCATCTTAATTTCGCTTTTTGAAGCTTGACAAGCGTTATTCAAACCATATTTTTTGTAGACAACCCTATATCATCGTATTCGCATTGTAACTTAATATAAGATCTATTTATGAACATGTTGGTGTGAATTACTTGTATCGATTCACCTGTTACCTGCCAACCCAATACCTATGCCGAAAAAAATAGCCGACCCATTGTTTACATATTCTTTAGGCTAAGCCCTTTCGATAGGTGAAGATTTGTTTGTGTATAGACAATGTTTAAGAAATGCTTTGTATGATTATTTTAATTGATCATAGTCTAGCCAGAATTTTTTCAACCAACCCAGTCGCGATTCATTTATTAACAGACTAAATTCCATATAAAATACTTTTCATCAATAATACAAACGGGTGCAATCATTTTCAATTGGAATATTCTACCATCATCATTGATTCGCAGGAAAATTTCGAAAAAGAAATAACTGACAAACCTGTAGTTTTTGTTTTGTTATTCTCTCTCGTATAATAAACCTATTGTTCTATTCAATTCAAGCATCCATACTCATAATTGTACTTCCCAATACTACGGCAGTGTGTGGAGAAACTGAAAAATGTTGATTGGGCCATTAGTCGTTGAACCACTTAAATTTATTTAACAATGTTTTACAACTGTCCTCAGTAGCGGCCAGACACCATTTGCGCATTTGCCTCCTTCAACTTTTTCCAAACTGGGTGGCCATTTATTGTTTTTGTCACACAAAAAGGGATACGTCGTTTGCACTATACGAAGATAAAATCTTCGGAATTTGTTCTAATTAAAATCCCACGTCTCTTGTTGATTTTTTTTTTCGGAGAACAAAAAGATATCACGGAGATGGACCGAAAATTAATTTGGCTTTGGCATCTCCGTCCAAAATGGCTCGAGCCATTAGAACACTGGTATGTTTATACAGTGTGTTTGAATGTCATACTGAATGATGAATGTTAAGACTTCAATTGTTTGTAAAATTTAAATAGAACATGAGTGTTAAACTACAATAATATAAAAAATTAATAACATTGAAATCCACTGATTACTCTGTAGTTTCTAGGCCTCGTTTTCACCATCCTTCATTAGGATCATTTTTTCGAACACACTCTTGCATTTGAGAAGTTGTCCCTTTTATACAACCCTACATGTTACTTGTTTCTTTCCAAAGGAGGAGTCCTGTGTTGCTATACGAAAAGGCAATACTACCTACTGTAGACGAACTCATTCTTGTAGATGAGTATTAATTTGAATATTTTAAATAACTCTAATACTTACCCGCAAATTTATAGATTTTTTGGAAGCTTACGGTTTCACAATAGTAAATGATGAACCCACTAGAAAAACAAATTCAAGTGCGTCCCTGGTTGATATTATTGCAGAATCCAATACGGAAAATATTTTAAGCGTACAAACAATAAATGCAGATATAATTTCCGATCATAGTTTAGTATTCTGTGAGCTAATTTTTCAGTGAAAATGAAACATATTTATCGTACTTTCAGAAATTATTAATATTCCAACTGTGATAACTTTGTAATGATCTCATGGAAATGCCTTGGCATGTAAGTTATGGAGCCTCGCAAGGTTCAATTCTCGCCCGCTATTCTTTATTATGTACACATCTGACTTTTCCACGGCTCTTAAGTTATCAAGTAAATCAGCTTATTGGTCACGAAACATCGTTCAATAATGATATAAAAAAATCTTCAGATTTCGCAGGAACACTGTCTAACCTTAATCCCAGTAAATCATCTTCAATAATTTTTGAAAAAGCCAAAGATCATGGAAGGGCCATATATAATATCAATTTGCATATTGATGGACATTCTGTGAAACTGACTGACAAAATAAAATGCTTAGGATATCATATAGCTTACTTACAACCTTATTCAATACTCTCATTCAAAGGTCGTACGGTACTCTGAAACATCTATATTCAAACAGACACTATCTTAGTAGGTCTCTCAAAATTACCCTTTCAAACGTTCTGATTCTATCTATATTCAATTACTGCGATATCGTCTATGGCGCTTGTATCGATTCTATAACTCCTACAAGAATTCAGAAAGTACAGAACGCTTGCATTGAACTAATATTCAGCTTGAATTACATAGATCATGTGACCCCTTCAATCAATCAATTGAATTGGTTAAGAATGCAAAACAGAAGAGAATGGCATTTCACCTGTTTCATTCACAAATAGATAAAAAACAACCACCCACTTATTTGGTAAAGAAACTCCTCCCCATACATCAGATCCATTCAATTCAATTGAATCAGAAGATTCAATAATAATTTCGACATACCGAATCATGAACGATCCTTCACGTATCATGCTGTCCAAATGTATAATTCATTCAGTGAATCTTTAAAAAATTCATCACTATCGCTATTCCAAAGTGAACTTAAACTGAATTGCTCAGTCAACAGTGATCCAAACATAAACATTTGTATTTTATTTTACTATTGTCCTGAAATTGCCATTTATTTTTTGTAATATTTCTTTTTTCAAACGTGGTTGAGTGGAAGAATAGCGATTTACTAAACTCCGCCACGTAAAATAAAGACCATGTATTATTATTACTAGCTTGAGAACTAATAGGTAAAAGCAAGAGATTTTATTCTCCAACAAGTACCCCAGTCAAAGCAATATCAGTTTCTTGTCTTTCAATGTAATGGAATCACAGGGTCTACTAAATGACCCCAACTTTCCTCTTCGTCACAAAGGATTAAGAGGAAGAGCTTCCTGGTTCTCCAGCTTTTGAGCTTCGTTTATAGGGGAAATGGAGGTTGGTCAAACGACTCCAACTATCCTTGTAATATCAGATCAAGAGCAAAAGCTTGTCGGTTCTCCAACACTTGAAACAAGGGTAGAAATCTGCAGCCCTGAGAGAGCTTCTCCCTGGCGTTCTTGCCAGCGGAACTGAAAGATCATTCATTAAATAACGTTATCAGTTTCGTTAAGAAGCTAGATTTATTTGGTCGAGTTCCAATAGATGTGAGTCACAATAAAGTCCTGGTGGGTTGCAGTGGAGGGTTGAATAGAGCCACTCTTTCTTGTTTTACCTATCTACCTACATTTTGATAATTGTGAGTTCCATTCATTGTCACATTTCACTGCAAAACACGTTATGTGCGTTTAATTTTGAGAACCAAAAAATGTGTCACATTCAGTTTGATTGTACATCGCATTGTAATGCTTAAATTCAGAATAGAAGTTAATGACATTCCTGAGAGATAGTTTTGGGTAGGTTTTGATGTCTGACGTTTCGTCTACTAGTGGTGAGGTATCGGTTGAGTTGTTCTTATCGGAGAAACGATAATGTTGGAATTTGTCTCCGGTTTTATATTATCATTGGTGGACGAGGCTTCCTTTCTCTTAATTTGATTGAATGGTTTTGTTTTTCTACAGTTAAGAACAGGTAGCCAGATCTCACTAATGTTTATTGCCTCTTCCTTTCTATTGAATTTCTATTGCCTCGTTATATAATCCTGGATAGTTATTTTCGTTTTACGGAGTATTTGTGTATTTTCGAATGAAATAATGTGAGTGCCTTTTTTGAGAGATGTTCGGCTACAGCCGATTTGACAGAGGCGACAATTTCGCTTGTGTTCAGATAAACTGGTACATATACTTCTTTCCGTGGTTACAATGTCGACCGACCCGCAGCTACAAGGGATCCGCTATAGGTACCCCGGTATACTCGGTTGTACTCCGGCCGAAAAGTTTACAGTCTTTGAACTTCATTATTATTATTACCCTGAATAAGCGAATTTGTCACATCTCAATGGCTGTGTATCATGCCCAGGTCGAATCCAGGTTGCGCTATGGTGTTTCCATTTATCCAACAATAAGATATCCTACGCTGTTTGTTCAACGTTCCTCGACAGTATTCATGCAGAAACATTTTCATTACACATGAAAAAAGCAAATGACACACGTTAGAGCGGCTGAGTATGAGATAACTCAAAGTGCACCAAAACGTATCACACCTAGAATTTACAACTGTTTACCAAATGAATTGAAGTCAATATGAAGCCTTTCGTTGTTTGAAAAAAGTTGAAAGCGTTTCTGTTAGAAAAGATGTTTATGTACTCTTGACGAGTTTTTAAATACAACAATGTGATTTGCTACTGTGTATATTTTTCTTGTGCATTTTTTTAAATATATTTTTTGTCTTTTTATGTATAATGACTATTTCCTATACATTTCCCGTCATTTTCAGGAAATAAATAATTTGAATTTGAATATGAGTTAGCCCATGTAGAAACCAGAATCTGAATACTCCTGTATATGATTTAGTGTTACTGAAGACTTTCTCTGGGAATTATTCAAAATCCACATTATATGTACATTTGCTCGAAACCACCAAAAAATTACCTTCTATAAAACGAAGTGAAACCGTTGACAATAAAATTTTATACCTAAAAGATCCAGCGTTTCATTCTATCCCAGTATTATTATCTCTCTCCTACATCTCAAACTCCCTAATTAAAACATCCAAATTGCGAGAGACCTTTTAATTACGGATCCAATTACTGTAGTTTTTAAGCTGCTTAACTTGTACATTTAATAATTATGTAGCCAGCTGATGGTATCTACGCATATAGATGGCCGCATTTAAAGACTTGTAGTCAATGGTCTTTCAACAGAAGCAAAAAAGGACCAAAGGAAAGAGTTTTCGAATGTTCTGAAATGAAGGATTGTTAACAATTCTGTGAAAATTGAAAATGACTTCTCACAGAACGTACGGTTATTTCTGTTCAGTTTTGAAAAAGTTGAAATGTTCTCATACTTTTGCTTTCAATAATAATCTGATGATTTTCAAATATAGAAATCAATAATTTTTTCTATTACTATTTGTTTCATTGAGGGCAGAAAAGTTTTCAAAATATCATATATCTACATGTATCACTCATTGTTATAATCAAATTATATTGTTATGAAAAATATATAATTTTGAATTGAAAAAGAGTATAGTTTCAGGATAGATTAGTTTTTGGGAAAGAGCGTCTTTTAGCTTCATACTTTCTCAACTTTATTTAAAAGAGTGTGGGAAACTTCCGTATATAAATAATAATAAACTCTTCACAAAGATGTTTGATCATACATAGAAATTACTTTCAGATACAAACTGGAAGAAAGAACTCTCCAAAAACCATTGCTTTCACCTAAACATTAGATTACACGAAAGAAAAAATACTGTCGAAACAACTACTTCCATACGAACATTGAATTAACACATGGCCTGAAAAGTCCCGGGCCTAAGAAAGAAAACGCGTTTTTTTTCATAATTGGCTTTGTTCATCAACGTAATCTCCATCCAACGCCGCTCTAACATTTCATTACTACTTTTGTAGAACGATTTATCTTTAGCCTCAAAATAGGCCTCAGTTTCAGCAATAACCTCTTCATTTGAGCGAAATTTTTCACCGGTGAGCATTTTTTGAGATCTTCGAACAGTCAGTACTCGCTGGAGCTAAATTTGGCGAATACGGTGCGTGTGGGAGTAAGTCGAAGTTCAATTCATGTAGTTTTGTTCAAGCAAACAATCACACTTCGTTGAAAACATTAAATGATGTAGGGGTTTCCCATGATTCTGTTTTAGGTCCTCTGTTAAATCTGATTTACGAGAATGACATTTCTAATGGAAGTTGTATAATGTACAGACTACACCTCCCTCGTAGCTACAAGGAGTAATGTAGAGCAAACAGTCTTGAAGGCCAATAAAGAGATCAAAATATCTGAGGAATGGTTCTTTTCAAATGGATTAGTTTTGAACATGGAGAAGACAACGTTCATAAAATTTAGTCACTCAAATAATAAATTCAACCACTGCTTGTTGCTAAAATCTAACGGCAGATCTATCACTCAAGCACCTTCTACGAAGTTCCTTGGGTTGCATGTGAATGAACGCTGACATGGACTACCCTTATAAATGAAGTGTGCAAAAAACTAGCTCCAAAGTGTTATCTCCTGTACCAACTTAGGAAGGCCGTAAAAAATATGTATTGATGATAATATATTTTGCACACTTTCAGTCAGTAATAACATATGGAATCATAGTATGAGGAGTGTTACAGGAGGCCTATAGGGTTCTCAAACTCCAGAAAAGGACAGTTAGAACTATCGTTGGAGTGGCCAGGAGAGTAAGCTGTAAGAATATATATGTACAGCTGAAAATCCTGACTTTCCATTCTTTGAATGTCATGCATATACTGATATATGCCAAAACAGAGTTGGCCTTATTCAGAGCGCTGTATAGAGTTTCAAATTGATCACTTCCTTCCTTTCTTTGGAAGATTCTCTCATCCCTTTTTTTTGTATCAGATTAAGTCTCTTATTTGTATAATCGAAAACTCGCGTGGACAAACTGTTCCTGACATCTGACTTGTTCTGTATCATGTATGAAATAGTAATGAGAACCAATCACAAATAATTAATCACCAATACTATAGAATTGAGTCCTTTTACATGCTTTCATGCACTTAGTTACATCAATAACTATATTATTTATATTGACTACAATTTGTGTAAAATGTTGTCAATATTAATTTATATTACACTGTTACTGTACTATACTGACTTGTTCTATGTTATGCTAGACATAATCTAAAGAATTAATAAACTATTATTATTATTATTATTCGAAATAACGCAATCGAGAAACATGAAGAATCAAGAGCTGTTGCGCATGATATTTCTAAGAACTTTGACCGTGTATGGCATGAGGGTTTGCTGACCAAACTTCGATGCTATGGCTTGTCGGATCATTTTTGTGTATGGCTCTTCAGTTTCCTGTAAGAACGTTTCCTGCAAGGGGCTGTCGATGGATATCTCTGGAATACTTTCACCATCAACGCTGGTGTTCTCCAGGGATCCATATTGTCTCCAACCCTCTTTTCATTGTATATCAACGACTTATTGGAAAAAACCGAGAATCCAATATATTGCTTTGCTGACGACCGCACATTTGTCTCGTCATTACATTTGGATTCCAGGACATCGGCTACGAAGTCGAATTTTCACCGGCAGCAGGAAGTTTCATATCTTACTGAGGATCTAGAAGTGATTTCGAATTGGGCTGAAAGTAACCAGGTTTAATTCAAAGCCACAAAAACCCAGGCATTGGTTTTCTCCAGGAAGATAAATGTCTCAGAACCGGATATAATAATGTCGGGTCAGACAATTCCGCTTTCTGCTTCGATAAATCAGTGGGGGGTTAAAATGGATACTAATATGTCTTGGCACAATCATGTCGCTGGAATTGCAAAGGCTGCTTTTCAAAAGCTTGGAACACTGTTTCGAATCAGAAAACTGTACACACCTCAGCAACTTTTGATGCTTTATAGAGCTCAGATCAGACCTTCTTTGGAGTATTGCTCTAATGTATGGAGCTCTGCCCCCAAACATACCCTGAAGTTGCTGGATTCCATCCAGAAAAAACTCATTCGTCTGTTTGGAGACGCGAACATCACGTGCAACTTTGATAGCCTGGATCATCGAAGAAAGGTTGGATATTTGTCTCTCTTCTATAGATATTTTCACGGTAAGTGTTCAAGTAAATTAGCAGATTTGATTTCACCAAGAGTGGTACATATCAGAAATACGCGACGGACTGTGGCTACTCATCGTTTTGAGGTTCAACGCAGAAGACCTCGAACAACACTGTTAAAGAACTCTTTCATCTGGAGAACTACGTTTATGTGGAATAAACTCCCTGAGAAAGTTTTTCCTAATGGATTCAATCTCCAGTGATTCAAATCCAATGTGAATCGCTACTTTCGCACAGGCACCGCTCTGAGAGCGCCTTAAGGATTTACTTGTAGTGCTTGTGTTTTGTTTTTAAAAAAAGTGTCTTTTAAAAAAAGTGTCACCACTTTCAACAGCTTTCTTTTGAACGTTAGTACAAACTGAACAAGCGGTGAATGCAACAAGTCTAGCTCCATCTATGTGTTAGGTCCGAGACTTTTCAGCCCATGTAGTATACGAAGATAACTTTTTCCCATTCAGTTTGTACTCCAAACATTCATCATAGAATTGAATTAAATATCGTTCATTGGAATAACAAAACAAATGACAAAATAATTATTTGAAATTGCAAACCACGACATTTAATTATTTGATAATTTTGAAATCTTTCGAATAATCAACAAGCTTGTGGAAGGATGTTATTTTTCATGAAAATTGAAGTTTGACAGACTGTCAGTCATAGAATTTCGAACTTGAGTAGAAAGAAAATTATAGAAATTCGAACATGGAACACCTGAATGAAAGAATGATTATAGACAACTACCCGTTAAAAAAACATTATCTAGGATGAGGTAACCCTGTGACCAAGGAAGAAAATATTAAAAAATCATGTTTCAAAAAAACTTTTTGAAGAATTGAAGTGTATATATGTATATACAATATGCACTGTAGATATTGGAATTGTGAATTGAAGTTATCACTATTTTCAATATTGACTGCGACGGAGGAATTAGAAATAGGGGTTTTTTCAAAAACTCTCTGCCAGTTTTTAAATATCAATTTTCAATAATATTTCGCGGACAAATCGATAAATTTTGGCTAATATTTTTTCAATTTAGATATAGCTCCAACTGTTTTACATCAATAACTGGAAACAAAAAAAACTGAAGAAAAGAGAATTGAAACTATCTATGGTTTTTATCACTTTTATTTGCTTAGTTATTGCAGTTGAAAGTTTAATGTATAAGTTTGAAAATGTCTCTGTAGGACGAAACTGCAGTAACGTTAGTTGAAAATAAAAGTGGTAAAAAACACAGAAAGTTTCAATTCCATCCGTCCATCAATTTATTAAAAAATTCTGAAAGTTTCATCATTTCCTACAATAAATGTCAAATATTTTCTACACTGTTTTAGATGGGTTATATGAAGGTTTGATGAAGTGAATCTAAAATATAATATATATGAATATAAATCTGTTATAGAACAAAAATTCAAAATAACCATTGAAACCGGAAGTGCTCCAGACTCAAAACTATTTGCGTTAAATTGTCCCAATATCACTGTCATTCTGCCAAATCATTATAATTTTCATATTCATTATTTTACAGGCAGACAGGAATATATATTTTTTTAACACGCTTTTATTAGCTTCACTCGTATGTTTGTTTGTAGCCGACTCCTTTGTACACTCATCAAGAATTGGTGACAATACAATGTTTTCATAAGTTTATGTAATTATCCTGATCAAGATCTCCAGGACTGATTAATTTCCTCACACGGTCTCTGTGTGAGAGCAAGTGAGACAACCACACTGTCTATATTTAATATATATTTAATATTAAAACAAATAGGCTTGAAATAACACACCCAACTAAAAAGTGGAAAATATATGGTAGTTTAAAAAAACTGAAAAAAACACGCTTTAACATCAACAAAACTAAAAAATTAAAAATAATTCGAAACTAATTTAAGATTGTGTTCAACATCGATGATGTAACCGATGACTTTTAATAAGTCTGAAATCAGAATAAATCTATTAAAAACAAATTGTTGAAAAAAGGGATGGGATGCTGAATACCCATCGTTATAAATACTTGGTTAGGAGCTGTTTGCTAGATTGGAGTCATCATAAAAATATAGTTTAAAACATCCCACGCTTTTTTACAACAAAATTTTTTTTTTGTGAACTGATTCATTCTGAGTTCAGACTTATTCAATGATATTAGTTACATCATGTCATAGGACTTAGTTTATTTTTAGTTTGTGTTGCTATTAGAGCTTGTTTTTTTTTTAGTTTTTCAAACTATTATTTATTCTCTATATGCAGTTTCCTTACTATATACACTGTATACCTGCATTATTAGCAGTGAATCGAAAATGAAAGCCACTTGTGTTGGCAAAACGTTGAGTTACATACAAGTAGAAATATCTTTGTGCGAAAGATAAAGCAAATCATGTTGTAGACACTAAATGAAAACACCCATACGTTATTTAATGTTAATAAATATTTCAGATGACCTCTCGCTTAGTCAGAATGTGAACCTACAGATCTTATGTTAGTAATTAGGAACGTAATTTAATACGTAATTAGCATCAGCTAGCTGGCGTGCGCTTTTTGTGAAACTTAGGCAGTCACAATCTGCTACGACTAACACGTGTTTTGAATAAGAAAAATAAAAGGATACAAATTAGATGCGACATAAAAAATAAACTTGACAAACGATATGAGACTAACCGTGAGCATCTGAGCGTAAAATAATAATTGGGGGAATTGTTACGTGATTTTGAGCACAAAATTGGCCGTTTTTTCATTGATCATTATGGCCAACTCCTTTATAATAATAGCTGATGAGTATCATCTGTTACTTTCCTTCTTCATAATATGACAACAAAATTGTTTCCGTTATTCACTTCATTCAAAGTAATACTTATAAGTATTGTTCAAACAATATAGGTATACCTCTATGTAAAAAATTACTGGAGAGAGTAAATATAGAAGTGACATAACAGACCCGGACTCGGAATGATGAAAAATAACAAACAATCGAGAAGTCCACCAAAATCTCATGTTTATAGAGGCCGTTTTTTAGCTGATACCATTATTGCTATTTCGGAAACGGTAAGATCTACAAGGTCCGTTGAATTGGACAAAAGTTTCCCATTTCGGGGAACTGAAATAATCCCTTCTCAGATCGAGAATATCAGTGGCTGTTTTTGAAATATTCGACAAAACTAGACTGGTTGAATTTTTTTCTCGGCACCTCAATTTTGAATGCTATAAAAAGTCAGAGGAACTTCCAGTATTGTTTCATATTTGTTATAATCTGATATAAACCAATTTGCAATTCGACCTCTCATTCATTAGGTTTCATCAACTTCAACTAGTTTTTTTTATCTATTTTTGGGAGCCACTGAAATAAAAAAACTTAGCTGAGTATTAAAATACATGTGTTTTCCGACGTTTTTCTCATTATTGCAGCATGGTTATACAATTCCCAGATATAGCTATCTCAAAAGTGTAAGAACCGATATTTTTGGGTCTAGAACTCACAGCTTCACAAAACTCCACATATGTAATACACCAATTAACAGACAAAAAAAAGTGTATGTCAAAATACTCCTAACCATCCATGTCATTCATGATATCTCATTTAATGTTGCCGTTAATCATTCCATTAACACATATTCGATTTCGCAATGGTATTTTATGTCAATTTTCCAGCATTTGTGAAGCTATAGGCATGCAAGCCCTCCTTATTGTTTCTTTCAATCCGTCAATATTGCCGAAAGTTCAGCCGAATATCTTGTCTTCAATGAAGCCCCACCTAGTCCAGAAGGGTCAGGTGGCCATTAAATAGGACCATTGGTTCGAATCCATCGTTCTGTCATAGTCGTATCGAGAAAATCTCTGCAAATAGTCTGTGATACGGCAAATATTCCAACAACTCAAACACTGTCTCCGACAATAATTCCAAATATAATTCCCCAGTCAAAGATATCTAAAAAAAGTAGGGACCTATAATCTTGGTATCTAGCACACCAAGGCAAACATTAACTTCAAATCTCTCTTGAAAATTTGTAGCTCTATGTAGGAAGGCATTTTCTTGTCTTCAGTGATATTGTATATTTCTGTAAATCCATCCAATATTTGTGAATCTACTCTCATCACACCATAAAAATGTATTGTAAATTTCATTATCCTGACGATGTTTTGAATTGACGTGGTAGATATAGCACAATGATGTGAAATCTCTCTCAATGATAAATCTTTGTTTTCAATTTTTCGTTATTCCTGTAATCCTGAATCGAATAAATATCACTTTATTGTTACTGAGAATGCCTTCTGAACTTTTTCTAAACGCCAACTTCAGCATCGTCACCTCTTTTAGTTACTGTACAACTCTCACCCAAGGTTTTTTCAAATGACCCATGATTCCGTAAACTCCTCTCAATGCTTGTGATGCATTCTTTGTAACCTTTGGTGTATAAAAATATTACTGGAGTTTTTTCTCAACACCAACACCTCGATACGTGTTTCGATCATCTTCAAGAGGAAGATCAAAATTGTTTTGATCTTGATGGGCATTCACTTCTGCTTTTAAGATTTCAAAAGATGTCACTGAGGATAGACTATAAACAACTATAAAAAAACACTTTTGTCTATTTTCCACGATAGTTCTATATTTGTTGACTAGGTAGTTTTGACTAAACTTAGTTTTGAAAATGGTGTAATGACCGAAACTAGTCAACAACTATAGAACTATCGTGGAAAATAGACAAAAGTGTGTTCTTATGAATTTTATAGTGTATCCTCAGTGAACATAAATTTCCACAAAATAAACAAGTCGTTAATTACAGAAGTACAAATAATGTGTTGTCGATATTGGAATTTTTTTCTGACAACCAACAAAAAGCTGTATTGGAATTTATTCGCAATCAGTAGTGTATCAATGCTCAGTTGAAAATTCAACTCACTGCAATTTCATCAGCGAACTGTTTTTAGTGGACTGTAATGGCACTTTGAGTTTTTGTTAAAAAAATATATTTTATAAAATTGGGTAGCCTACTGCTACTGGGTGATGAGTCTAGATCTGAAAAGTTGAAATATCTAGACCCAATTGAACACATTATTAATAATATTTCATCACGAAAGGCCGATAACTATCATTCAAATCATGAACTGACATTCATCCAACCAAAATCCTGTGTTGCCACCCTTATAGCAAATTCAATTTTTCTAATTAATCACTTGGTTGATCCTACTGAAAAACGCCATTAATTTTTCACATACAATATTTTACAAGGCCTAATTAGTGTCAAAACTGATGTGGACTAACAACCAAAAAACAATGTTTATAATGAGTTAATAAATATTTAGTGAATTGGACAAAAAGTGGACCAGGTAGAATAACGTCGAACGGCATCGTTGTCAAAAAACACCGCTTTAACTTCTTTCAGTAGCAGCATCCATAATTTCAACAAGATATCCGTTAACAAGGACAA
Source organism: Leptinotarsa decemlineata (assembly GCF_025532065.1). Classification (NCBI taxonomy): domain Eukaryota; kingdom Metazoa; phylum Arthropoda; class Insecta; order Coleoptera; family Chrysomelidae; genus Leptinotarsa; species Leptinotarsa decemlineata. The sequence goes on along the minus strand of NW_027412545.1, from coordinate 6,964,379 downwards.
TAACTCACAATTAAGTGATCATTATATCTAATTGTAGAGGCAGTATCAATTCAAAAACAGTCAAGTATCCTCTTTTTATATCGAGCCCGTCTGTCCCTATTTTCGAACCAGTAACAAGCAATTTGCAAGCCTCATTAGGGACTGCCCGTCTCTCTTCGACCAACGTCCAGATGTACGTCCTTCTCAACTGGCCGATGCACAAAAAATTCAGCCAATAAATCGGAATTCGCAGAATTCGAAAATCGAAGCCATAACAAATAATGAAGGGGCATGAAAGAGTAAATAATGGTTCTACTCACAGCGTGTTGTGACAGCAATGGATTTTATATAATACCATAATAGTTCATTTCTATGCCTTTTTGAGTTGATATATTCGTTTTATTACATATTTATATGACATGAATGCGTTTACAATAACTTTAGGAGAATTTATATTGGTATTGACTTTCTGTTATCATCATTATTAACAGCACTGACATCTTATAAGTAATCTCAATTGTCAGACATTCACTGTCCAATTTGAAATGAGACACACCCTGTTAGTCCCTGTCATTTTTCTGGTTTGTTATTGAATTTGAAGCGAAAATACAAATTTTCATGTTTGTTCAATCCGATTCACTTTCTGAACATTTACATTTCCATCTAAGGTCTGCAAATCGAAAACAGAAGATTTCTAATTTAAATTTGGCTCACACAAAAACTATCTATTCACTGGAGTGTTATCAACAACTTGGTAATTGATTTTTCTTTATCATTCTAACCTTTCCAGCAAAAAAACCCCAAAACTGGAAAATTGTTTTTGAACACATTCTCAGAGTTCTTGGTCATTTTTATCTGAGTCATAAAATATTCTATTATTGATTGGTAAAATTTGAGCCTCTGGCATAGTATAACAATTGAGCTGGAAAGTCCCGGGCCTAAGAAAGAAAACGCGTTTTTTTGTTCAAAATCGGCTTTATTCATCAACGTATTCTCCATCAAGAGCCACACAATCATTCCAGCGCCGCTCTAACATTTCAATATCACTTTTGTAGAACGATTTATCTTTTGCCTCAGTTTCAGCAATAATACCTACATTCAAACAGAATTTCTTATCGGTGAGCATTGTTTTTGTCTGCGTACAGCAATAGTCAATGGGAGCCAAATCTGGCGAATACAGTGGATGTGGGAGCAATTTGAAGTTCAATTCATGTAGTTTTGCCATTGTTTCAATTGACTTGTGACACGGTGAGTTGTCTTGATGGAAACTATTTTGTTCTTTGCCATATGCGGTCGTTTCTTTGCAATTTCGGCCTTCAAACGCTCTAATGACGCTATATAATATTCACTGTTGATATTATTTCCTTTCTCAAGATGGTCGATGGATATCACACCGCGCACATCCCAAAATACTGAGCCATAGCCTTTCCAGCCGATTGTTATGCTTTCGGGTGCTTTGGACGGGCTTCTCCAGCTGCTCTACACTCAGATGACGATTGTTTTGATTCCGGAGTGAAGTAATGAGTCCATGTTTCATCCATTGCCACATATCGACGCAAAAATTCCGATTTCGTATGTTCAAGGCCAAACACTGCTCAGAATCATCAAGACGTTCTTGTTTTGGTTCAACAGTTTGCTCGCGCGGCATCCACTTTGAACAGATATTTCTTATAGTCAAATGTTCATGCAATATAAAACCAACACGTTCATTTGATATCTTCACAATGTCAGCTAACTCACGCAACTTCACTTTTTAATCATTCAAAACGATTTTGTGGATTTTTTTATGTTTTCTTGTGTTACTTCCTCATTTATTCCATTTATTAAAGGATGGTTCGATAACAAACTATTGACAGTCAACTTCGAAAAAAACCACGTTCTTCCTTTCAGTTGCAACAAATCTGGCATCCCTCCTTTTCGCCACCTAGAAATAAATATATATGGAAAAATATTGAAATTGAATACTACAACTGTAACAAAATACTTAGAAATATATCTGGACACACATTTCAAATGGGATTATCATATAAAATATGTGACCAAAAAACTCCAAACCATTTTATATAAATTCAAATATTTGAACACTCACTTACCCATAGAAGAAATGAAAGTAATATACTCCTCTCTCATAGAATGTCATATCCGATATGGTATTGAAGCCTGGGGTGGTGCGCTTAAAACCCATCTCAATCGATTAGAAGTGATAGAGAGACGGTTCTTGAAATTAATGCTACAGAAAAGCTCTAGATACAACTCTGATAGCCTCTACAGAGAAATAAAAATCATGGATATAAGGCAATTATTTCACCTTTGTGTGAATATGAAATACCACTTTCAAAAACATAAAGCCTAACCTAACCTAACCTAACCTAACCTAACCTAACCTAACCATGAATACAATACTCGAAACCGAAATACATTCTACCGCATGCTACAAAATCCAAAACTCAAAGAGCATACTCTTATATTTCAATAAAAATTTATAATACCCTGCCAGAAGGAATAGAAAAATGTAAAAATAAACAAAACTTCAAGAAAAAGTTAAAGAAATATATAAATGAAAATGAAAGGAAAATGTTCTCCCAACTGTTTCAACCCTAATGGAATACAACCAATGTATGGCATCGAACTTTTTTGTATTATTTGAATTATGTATTTTTCATAGAATTTTAGCTGACTTCATATATTAGTTTTAGAGTTATATACTTTCAAAATTTTGCCATTTGATCATTTTTATACACATATTTTTCCTTTTTTATTGTCTATTTATCTGTTAATTTCAAGGAAACAAGTACTTTGCACTTATCCTTAATCACTTGTTCACTCCATGCAATTGTATTATATATATATATATATATATATATATATATATATATATATATTATATATATATATATATATATATATATATATATATATATATATATATATATATGTATATATATATATTGTTTTTTACTGTTTTTTACTGTGATTGAAAAAAGTTATTATTATATAATGATGCCAACAAGCATTTACTTTTCATTCAAATATGTTTTTTTGCTATAAGGAAACAAGTACTTGGGTACTTATCGTTTTTTACTGTCTTATTCATTTAATAATTATTTTAAACTGTATTTATATTTTGTATCCTGCACAGGATACTGACACTGTTGAGTGAACAAAGTTATTATTATTATTGCATTGTGTATTTTTTATGATGTTCGAATTATTTTATTATTATACACATGCATTCTTAAATTGTTACAATTTCCACATTTCATAATTTTTTATAACATTTTTAATTTTGTCATTTTTTCTAAATGTTACATGCATATGTGTTTTGTACATAATACCATTCATACATATATATGTCAATTTCTATGGGAAACAAAAGCTTTGCACTTATCCTTGAATCGCTTTATTCACTCATTCTATTTGTATTCATCTCTTGTGAATAAAGTTATATTATTATTATTATTATTATTTAGACGTCCACTGCGCTCTGCATCATCGGTGTTTCTACGACCTCGTTTGAAATCAGCAAACCAACGTTTAATTGTTGTTTCTGATGGAGCGGAACTTTTCAAGCCATTGCTTCGCTTGAAAGGTGTTTTTTCTCATCAAGAAGTAGTGTAAAATTAAAAGACGAAATTGTTTTTGATCTCTAGTTTTGAAAATAAAAAAAGTAGTGTCACTCCCAGCACAATAACTCACAAACTAATCACTAGAATATCATGAAATTTCATCAGCTTTTTTTGAAGGTTAACGCCGAGACTTTTCAGGCCAGGTAGTACATTAACGAATTTACTATTCTCATAAGTAAGTGATGAAATATTTTACTCTTTCATCATCAGCAATCATCAGAAATTGGCCCTTCATTATTTCTGAAAACTAACTTAGTGAATGGTCTAATATTGAAGGTTATTTCAATAACTGAAAATAATTAAAAAAAATCAATGATCTTCCAGTAGGAAAAGCTATTCCAATGTGAAATAATCCACTCATTCAAGGTCGCACCGTTGATCATTAGCTACATTTTTTCCTAACAGTAAAACTCATTGAAAACAATTTTATCGTTTCTATAGGGCCTGTTATTCAATCAATCAATATTTATTTCCATTTTTCGACAAGGCTTACATGTTTTGGAATTGTCAATTGTCAGGTAAATTAGTAAATTGAAATTAAATGAAAAAATTACATCAAAAAATAAAAATAAAAAGGTTAAAATACACTTACACTGAAATTCACATCACACATATTTAATCACATATTATGAATTTTAATAAAATCACATATACTATAAAAACATTTTTCCATTAAAAAGTTTTTCAACTCATGTTTAAATTAAGACAATTTATTTATATTCTTCAATTCTTCGGGGAGATTGTTGAATATTTTGAGGCCAAAATGATCAGGAGCATATGAATTTATTTTTCTTTTTGCTAAATCTATACATGAAAATGTTGCATTTTTCTCGTTCCATAACCATGAATATCTGAATTGCGAATAAAAGTGTTCCTATTTTTGAAACCATGGTCACACGTTTCGAAAATGAAGAGACATGAAAGCGACAAAACACGAAATATTTTCAAAAAGCTCTACACGATTCTCTGTTAGAAACTCTCGCCATACATCTCAAAATTCGTTTTTGTGCAATGAAAATATCTTCCGCACCTGGTGCACTGCCCCATAGGCAAATGACATATTTGAGTCTCGATTCGACTTGGACATAATAAATATTCTCCATCTGTTTCACTTTCTAGAACAGATCGTAAATTAATAAAGAGATTGGAATTTCTAAGAGAGATGTTCATCCAGAGATACTTTCAAAAACCTAACCTCTGCACAGTAATTTCGCCTATTTTGACCTGACAAAATCAACAATATTTTTTTGGCGACAGTGAAATCACAACAGCTGCGTTTTTTGAATGTTGAAAAATAGGTTCTTACTACTTACATACTGAAAAGTCGTCTGCATACGCAGTATAATCAGCAGTACCAATTATCGCATCAAGATGATTCACATACAAAATTAATAGAATTGGACCCAAGATCGATCTCTGTGGAACGCCCATTTCGATTTTCCTACTATCCGAGCGTATGGTTTTACTTTGGTTATTATGTTGAAACTGGAGCGCGTTACTATTCGTTTTTTCTTTGTTGAAAAAAATGAAATCCAGTTTAATGGTATACCTTTTATGCCATAACTCTTCAATATCTTGATCAATTTCTGATGGTTCACACAATCGAAGGCCTTACTCAAGTCGCATAATATTGCAACAGGGCATCCGCATCGATAAACTGTGCAATTCGTTTATGGAACGAATACCTACACTGCCGTAGATGTAGACATGTTACGTCGAAAACCGTGTTGATTATTACTAATGACTTCGTATTTTCCCAAAAATGGAGTCTATCTAAGAATGTATATTCAAAACTTTTGCGAGACTATATGGCACAGTTACTGGGCGATAATTCTCTAACAGAATACGATCTTTTTTCTTGAGGAGGGGTACAACATTTCCTGTTTTGACGCTTTGTGGAAACGCTCCATTTTTTAAAGACATATTAACATATTGACATATTGAGCGCTTCTTGTCTTTTTGAGGACCGCTGTGGCTAATTCGCATACTCCTGCGACTCAAGAAAACCCCATAAGAAAAAGTGTGAAGGAGTCAAATCACACCATCTATGTGACCAGTTCTCATAACCTCCACGTGAGATGACTATGGCCTCAAATCGCTTATGTGGGATGAGCTGTGTGGCTTGTAGCGCCGCCTTCTTGAAACCACATGTCGTTGGTGTTCGGATCATCCAATTTAGGCCAGAAGAAGTTGGCGATCATCGACCTATAGTGCTCGCCGTTGACAGTGATGGCCTGGCCAACGTCGTTCTCAAAGAAATATGGACCAGCTAGCCCAAAATCCACACCAAACAGTGACTTTTTCATTGGACGCTCTTGGAACGCATGTGAATTGATATCGTTTCAAGTGCTACAATTTTGTTTGTTCACGTACTCATACATTCAGAAATGGACTTAATCGCTGAAGATGAAAATTAGAGTCAGATGCTAACTGCTCCAGAACCCATTCAGCGAATAGACGTCGTTGTCTATGGTCGTTTACCTGCAGTACCAGGGTCAGTTAAATTTTGTACGGCAGCAAGCCCCAAGTCACGACGCAATATTTGCTAAATTGTGGTCTGCGAAAAGCCAACTTCTTGTGAGCGACTCGAAATCGACTGTCTCGGATTCTTCTGCACACAGACAGCAGCGATGTTGTTTTTTAAGGAAAAAACACAAGCACTACAGGAAAATCGTTGAGGCGCTGTAAGAGCGGTGCCTCTGCGAAAGTAGTGATTCACACCGGATTTGAATCGCTGGAGATCAAATCCATTTGGAAAAACGTCCTCAGAAAGAGTTCTTGGACAGTGAAGTTCGAGGTGCACTGATTTGAACCTCAAAACGATGAACAGCCACAGTCCGTCGCGTATATCTGATAAGTACCGCTCTTGGTGGAATCAAATGTGTCAATTCATTTGAACACTTCCAATGAAAGTATGTATAGAAGACAGACAAATCTCTAACTTTTCTTCGATGCTCCAAACTGTCAAGGCTTCAAGTGATGTTCGTGTCTGCAATCAGACGGATGTCTCTTTAATGAATCGAAGAGGTTTTGTATTAAAGTGTATACAAAACCTCTTCGATTTATTAATTCAAATAAGTGTATTCAGCTTTTCCAAATCCTTGGATTTCTCTTTTCTGGATGGAATTTAGCGGCTTCAGGACATGCTTAGAGGCGGAGCTCCATACAAGAGAGCAATACCTACTTCAAAGAAGGTCTGATCTGAGCTTTATAAGTCATCAAAAGTTGCTGAGGTATGTACATTTTTTGGTTCAGAACAGTGTTTAAAGCTTTTGAGAAGCGGCTTGTGTATTTCCAGAGACATGATTGTGCCAAGACATATTGGTGTCATTTTAACCCCCTACAAACTAATCGAAGCAGAACTATTGTATAAATATATGTTTATGAACCAACAATGTAACCCTCATACATGATTTCAACACCAGCAACGTAAGGTTGTCAAGTGAGTAAATCGAGATATATAAATTGCGTAAAAAGATTTCTACAATCCGTAATTTTCCATAATGTTGGTTATCGACGTCATATCTACAAATGAGTAAATAACGTTGATTTGATATGAAGTAATGAAATGCAAGTTATCTCTAACTTTCAGTGAGAACAGTTCTTCAATAACATTTTTTTTGTTCGCTACACATCTGCTGTAGTTATTAATAAATCACGAGACAAACTGTACCTACCTACTTGACGTGGTACATTTTTTTTAACCAAATTAATTTTCAGATTTCGAAGAGATTTTCAAAATAACAAATATTGGCATAACTGTTTTGGTATATTTATCATATTTTTGAAAATTGTAATAGAATTATAATTATCTATATCTTCATGATTAGGTATCATCCAAGATGGAGAAAGGCAGTCTCATATAGTAAACAAAATATACAGTGTGCGGCACCAAAAACTGAACAGATCGAATATGTTCAAAACACATTTCATGAAAAAAATCCAAAAACAGATCGATTTTTAATCCAAGGGGCATCTTTCTATCACAGCCTCAATTGTCACATCACAAACATCACCCTTAGACTTTGAGTAGAGAAAGTACCTATTATTGGTAATACCTACATCCTCAATAATGTAGGTAACTTTTTATAAGGAATTCACCCATGTGACTGTTTACGTAAATTATCATAAAAACAGCTATTATGAAAGGTTTCCTCTCGAAATGGAAATGGGCCCGTTTTTGCATGTTTTGTCACAAAAATTCGATACGTTTCATTTTCGGTGTATGGCTTCCGTGAAGTCTCAATTGGATTGTAAAAAATGTACATGGGTCCATAAATATGCAAAATATGGTTCAGATTGATGTAGGTACCTAATATACGAGTATAAACACAAAATATTAATTTATCAATCATGCTACTCAAGTAGCAGACTTGTAACTCAGTTTCGAAATTCAATAATGTATAAGTGAAATTGTGCGAATATTTTTCATTATTAGAAAAATTGAAATAAGTTATAGAGAGAGATGGTTTTCTGAGGTTTTTGTGTGATTTTACCTTCCATAGACTGGAAAAAAATTGTAATTATGATTTAAAAGTTCATAGATATATACCAGTGACCAGCCCTGGCTCCGCACGGGTGCAATGCTGATTCTAAGTATACATATAAACACGTGTGATCGCTGCTAATCAAAAAGTTGTATAGGGCGAGGTGTGACCTTTGATGTGCTATTTATAGGCACGAGTTGCCGGTCTCCGGCCGGTACCGCCGCAACCGCTATGTTCCTGCATTCTAAATCTGTAGTATCTACAGAAATATTCAATCAAATCACATGCTGTAATGAGCCTCATTGATCTATTCAGAATGCACAATGTATTTGAAGTACTTAATTGGGTAAGGACTGATGATGTATTGTTTAAAATCGCTTTGTAAATACCTAAGCCATAATTTCTTGAAATGATGAAAACTGGTTATTGTGGGTTATCCCTAAGTAATAGACATATACCATCGCGGACTTTTCTGTTGACATTTTCAAGGTTTACAATACTGTACTAGGTATATTATTTTGATCTATCGCGTAGGCTTCAGCCAGCGTTTGCAATTTAAGCGCGAAAAAATTACGACATTACATTAGAAACCTCTGAAATTATCAGTGTTTCTCTAATATATTATGCATACCTTGAAGAAAATTTTCTATAGTGTGAAGGAGTATTTTTATCAGAACAAGTTTCATTCTGCATGTACCTACTAGAACTATTTTTTTAATAGTTTTATTTGTATTGATTATGAATGGATGTTTCAACATACGTAAACTCAAAGATTTTCATGTACCTACATTTCATTTTTTATAACTTTTATATGACTTTCCCAATACCATGTATTTAGTTTAATCGTATTGATGGATAAATATATTATTGTTATTATTATTATTATTATATTATCCACGTAGCAAAAATGTCTTGTAAATACCATTGTCTTCTCCAAACGTTTCTCACGGTCACTACTTTAGAGCTGGAAAAATATACGATTTTCGCAATAAGTCAACGTTATATACATGAAATAGCCATGATGCTCCGTAGGTGGCTCGGAGAGTCATTAACATTGCCTACTCAGGACACAAAACATTATAAGTAGGTAATACTTCCTCACTGCAGAGTTCATTAGACAGACAACTTTTTTCTTGTACAGTGGTTAGGATTACATATCGTTGGTAAAACAATATAGTTTTATCAATACCATATAAAAGATTATTGTTGGACAATTAATGCTATGTCTAACTACTATTATTCATCTACCCTGGTTTGTCACCTATCAGGCAATTTGGCAGTAACACAACACCTTTCATCGGCATATTATACCTATACGTGAGTATATCTGAATCAGAATCTGAAATCTTCCACCGGAATATTTCAGATTTTACCAAAATTCACATACGCCTCAGAAACACGCACTAGAAAAAAACTTCCCATTTAACTATCTCATTGAACATGTTACAGTTATATCCCTAAATATATACCATCCTGATGTATCTCCAAAACTTTTGATGAAAAATATGGACAAAATTCAGTTGTTCATTATACAGGGTGTTCTTTAAACACATGCTAATATTTAAGGAGGTAATTCTTAGACCCATTTTAAGGAAAAAACGTCCTATGGACGTATGTCCTAAACGCCTTAACTTTTGAGATACAGGGTGGCAAAGTTTTCAAAAATAATCAGTTTTTTAATAATAACTGAGATAATTTTGTAGACATCTTTGGCATATTTGGTACATATGTTCCATGCCTCAAGGCGCATTTTCTGATGTACAATTTTCTTAATTTTCTCTTCCAGTGGCGTGTATATTTTTTGGCGAAAAAAATACTACGCCACTGCTTTATCTTGAATTAAAAATTATTTTTAAAATCTCCATACATTTTTGAGCACATTTGATTTGCTGGGTTTCTTTAAAATCGCTATACTTAAGGATACATTCCTTAAAAATCTGATGCGGTATCGTGCATCGACTGAAAGCAAACTAAGAGATCAGATTTGTTGCAAAACAATTGAGGATCTAAAAGGTATTTGTTTGTTGTCAGATGCACTGTTCTCAATTAAAATTACGTCATAACGCAGCACCGCTTAATTTTTGAAAACATAAATTTAGTTATCCTGGAATAAATGACGTGTAGCAGAATTTATTTACTGCACCTCTTGAAAATATGGAGTTTGTCGATATGTGATTTCTTTTAAAGATTAAAAGCAGAAAAAACAGCGTACCCACCATAGCAATAAAAAATAAATTCTTTGTATGTACAAACGTCAGTAGCTAATATTGATGTTGGTTTAAAGTAAGGTGTTGGTGTTAAAAACTGTCACAGCACGTTTTGATTGATTTTGAAGTGTTATTGAAGTTATTTTGGTAGTCCGCTGTCTTCCTGAATATCAGTAAATATGGTAAATTATACGAATGCGAAAATGGCGCAAATGCATTACGTACATGGCCTTGCCGAAGGTAATGCAACAGAAGCCAGACGCATTTATCAGGAAAGATATCCTAATCGTGCCTTACCAGATAGCCGAACCTTTTCAGATATTCATCGTCGACTTGGGGAAACTGGTAGTTTCAAGAAAGGGACTCCGGAAGGTAGACCTCGTGTAGTAAGAACTCCTGAAATTGAGGAAGCGGTGCTGCAAGAAATTGAGGAACATCCTGAGACGAGTACGAGGAAGATCGCTAGAACTCTGGATATTTGTCATCAAATTGTTTGGCGTATTTTGGTTGGTTTTTTGTTATACCCATACCATATTTCAGGAGTGCAGGCATTACTCCCCAGAGATTTTCCACAGCGTGGGAACTTCAGTCAGTGGTATCTACAAAGTATTGCACTAAATACGCAGTTTGAGACACAAATTTTGTTCACTGACGAAGCAAATTTTTCTCGGAATGCCATTCAAAATTTCCATAACAATCATGTGTGGGCTAAAGAAAATCCCCATGCAATAACCGAAACCCATTTTCAACACCAATTTTCAGTTAATGTATGGACAGGAATTATAGGTGATCATCTAATAGGTCCATTTTTTCTACCAGGACGCCTTGATGGTCGTTCTTATTTACACTTTCTCGAAGAAGACTTACCTGGGTTATTGGAAGATGTGCCACTTGCGTTAAGGAATCGAATATGGTACATGCACGATGGCGCCCCTGCTCATTTCAGTGTAATTGTCCGAAACCATTTAAATACAGTTTATCCTAATCGTTGGATAGGTCGCGGAGGACCTCAGCAATGGCCAGCAAGATCTCCCGATCTCAACAGTTTATATTTTTTTATGGGGTCACCTTAAAACTCTTGTGTATAAAACTCCCGTTGATACTTTAGAAGATTTGAGAGAGCGAATAGTTGCCTCGCGTGAAACTATACGAAATACGCGGGAATATTTGAACGGGTGCGTAATTCCATGCGTAGAAGGGCGGAAGCATGCATACTAAGTGCAGGTGGCCACTTCCAACAATTTTTATAATCAGTTTTGGTATTATTACTAATTAACAAATTTGTGCTATTCGTTTAGACTTACTGTCACAAAATAAAATAAAACTCGTTTTTGTGAAAAATTTATTTTTTTGCAGATTATGTTTTCAAATATTATTAGGGAATTGGTAATGCGTTATGAAGCAATTTTCAAATTCTCATTCATTTTAGAATTGATCTACTTTCTTAATTTGCTTTCTGTCGATTTTTATTTTTTTGAGTGAAAATCATGCGTCGGACAAAGAAATACCAGGAGATCAAATTTTCTCAAAAATAAATGAGGATTTTAAAAATGATTTTATTTTGAAAAGAAAGCATTGGCGTAGTACTTTTTCCCCAAAAATATTAAATGCGAAACCCGTAGGGATGCCATTGTTTGAAAAAATACAACTTTGAGGCATGGAACATAATATGTACCAAATACCTATGCCAAAGATGTCTAAAAAATTATTTTTGAAAACTTTGCCACCCTGTATCTCAAAAGTTAAGGCGTTTAGGACATACCTTAATAGGAAGTTTTTTTCTTAAAATGGGTCTAAGAATTACCTCTTTAAATATTAGCATGTGTTTAAGGAACACCCTGTATATCTGTAGCTATTACACATTTCTTCAAAAATAATAATGAATCATCATTAATGCTGTTATTTCTTCACAAGATCGCCTGAACAAGGGAACTAATTCATTCATTAATTAAAACAACCAAACAGTTTTTACTAAAGAATGAAAATAATGAAGGTAAGCCTTTCAAAATTAAATACCACCATGTCAATTAAGAACACATAATTCGAAATTACTTCTCGTGATTAAGTTATAACAATTTGAAAGGCAGTTTTAAATGACCATAAACAAGTGTAAACTCTTAAAGCTGCAGTTATAATAATAAAAATCCAGAAAACAAAATAAAGGTAGCAACAGCAATCCAGCAAAGTGGTGCTAATGTTTCACATTAAAAGAAAACAACAACTCCACAAATAAACTGGGGTACTGTGGAGTAGTTACGGACAACCGAAGATCATTGGTTGATTCGAGTAATAAGGAATTTAACTGAGGGCGGAGTTTGAAGTAACGCCCACCTAAATCACGCCCCTCGAAAACTTACGGAAACTTAACCATGTTCAGTCGTTTGTTCAGTTTAGTTTGAGCACCTTGAAGTTGTAGACGGCTAAAAAAATATTTACTAATTGAGTGTATCATAGCGCGTTTATCACAATGAATTCGTGAAAGTGTGAACAGCTACCGCGTGAGCCATTTCAAATACTTGAACACATATGCTAAGACACTCGTTCGAAAGTGCTCAAATAATGACTATCCAAACTTTGGAAAATTCAGACACTAAGCACGGCGAAACCATGCAAAATATTAGTGATAAAGAAACAGATGACGCACACCAGCAGATAACGGCTGGAAAAAACGGACATATTAGTTTTAGTGTAGCTTCCTTGCTCGCTGACACGCGGCCTGTGAGGCCGTCTTCTCCCGCCTCCCACAACTCATCGACGGTACCATCCACCAGTCCAGTTCACCAGTCCTCAGACGAGGAGTACGACTCCAATCAGGAGGATTCCATAGTCGACGTGGAAGACTTGAACTCGGACCAGAAATCTGAGGAGGTCTCGGTAAAAGACAATAATTTTTTTTCGCACAGAGACAAAGAACTATCCAAAGAATCCTACCTTAATCAAGGCCCCATCAGGCCGACACCTTTTTCTGCAATTGCCGCCGCTGTATATCAAGCGGCACATCCAAATTGGCCACATCAAGGATTAGTGAACCCGTTTGGAGGTCCGGGTCCCATGTTTCAGAGTACCACGCCTTTTGGAGTACCCAGCTTGAATTCAGGTAGGTAATTATGGGGTTGGATGCCAACATTGACAGTTCAAACATTTTTCTGCCATAACCTGAAAATTGGTTTTTATCTCTTGGTGATGAATTATGTCGGTTTGGGTTGTGAAAGGATAATTTGAGAGCGCTCATAAATTGATTTACCGCTTTTTAAATTTGGCAATTCAGATCTATACTTTTTTTATTGGGTTACGCCTTCTAATAATGTAATAGTCTCACTTTGAGGATGGGTATTAATTAAATTTGGGAGGCGTGTATTACTGGAAGTGCGACCGTTAATAAAATGGAGACTAAAAAAGAAAATGAAAAATTAGAACATAATTAAAAATCATATATGAATTTTCAGAATCTATGGGATGATTCCCAAGTTAAACGTACTTGAAAAACATGCTTAATATTATTATTCCAATTTCATTTTATTTCATTTTATTTTCGTTTGTTTAATCGGTAAATCAACAAACGAATTACCTACTGAAGGAAGTTTACTTACTAATCACCAATTTGCGAAAGTAATTTTTTTGATATTTAAATAATTGCTATTACTACAGAAAATGTATTCATAATGCAGAATGAGTGGGTATTGATGATTGAACTTTATTATGAAAACGGTAGGTGCGCTGATGTTACAGCATAGATAAATAATTATTGTTTAATGGCCAGAATTCGAATGAGCATGTTAATCGAAAATGCTCTACTGAACTTGTGGCCAAATTAAGACAGACAAAATTGGTGACAAATGAAAAAAGTTACCTCCAAATGAAAACGCATGATGTTATGGGCTACGTCAATATTGATCCTACGTATAAATTAGGCAACTATTAACATTTTTCGCCACGAGTAAGATTTTGAAATTCCATAAACTCCACTCATATAAAATTCGTTTTGATGTTTGCAAACCTTTGCAATTTTGCGAGTTATAAGGGATATAATTGATAACTCCTGTTTTCCCCTGTTTTTCAGAATGGTATTGGACGGGAATTTTAATCGCTCTAACTATAGATATTAATTTAACCAAAACCCAGACTTGTTTCATAAAGTACGTAAGCCGTAAGTAGCTGAACGTGGTTGGTCTTTTTTTAACTAGGAAATCTTACAGAAAAAAAAGTACTTGCAATTATATAAGTGGAGACCGTCAATTCCGCATTGACCCAAGTTACCGTTGAAACGAGAATGAGTTGACATTTCGACAAACCTTTACTGTTCATCAATATTTGAATGAAACTTTGCCTGGTAGTTGGATTGGTCGAAGAGGAACAGAGGATTGGCCGGTGAGGTCACCTTGTTCAATTTCGTTGTTCTTTGTGGGGTAGTTGTGGGATTACAGTTCATGAAACCCAACTGGTGTAGATGATTTACATCAACGAGTTATTGCTGAATATCGGAACATTATCCCTAAATTGCTTCAAAACGTCCGGAATCGCTCTGAATAAAACCCCTGTCACTGCATAGAAGCAGAAAAATGTCATTTTAAACAGATACTTAAATAAAAAGTTTACACGAAAGAAATATTCAAATGGTATTTTTTATTATCTCTTGCTATAACGCTCTTCCTTAACACAAATAATGATTTGTCAGAATATGTTTAGGTAATATATGTAATGTTATAATGATAATGTTCTTTCGACAATGAAGTCAGCCCAACGTCGGCAATACATTCACGTCACTGTATGCGAGAGAACATATATTATTATCGTAGTAATCTATGCTAATACAATATATGAAAAATGAAAACATAGGAGTATACAAGCGGCATGCAAAATAGATATTTACACATAAGAGGCATGTCAAAAAAAATGTGAATTATAATTTTTCTCAAAAAATATGTATTTATTTATTCATTTCTGTTTCGTCCTCTTCAACGTAGTCCTTCTCAGATATAATACACTTGTACCAGCGTTTATTTCAACCCTTGAAGCAGTTATGATATGCACTTTTTGGTAGGTAGATCTTTGAGCTCTCTTAGCAAGTCGGTTTTTATCTCCTCAATCATCCCAAAATGACTTCCTTTCATGGGTCTTTTCAATTTTGGGAACAAAAAAGTCGCAGGGGGCCAAATCTGGTAAATACCGTGGCTGATACATGATTACGGTGTTGTTTTTGATAAAAAATACGAACAAGCAATAACGCGTAGGCAGGTGCATTATCATGACGCAATAGTCATGAATTGTTTTTCCACAATACCGGACGTTTCCTTCGTATTACTTCTCGCAAGCAGTGCTAACTTTAAGGATACCTATTACTCCTTATTACCCGTACGACCATGTGGCAAGAACTTCTGATGAACTACGCCACGACGATTTGGCGATTTGGCAAAACTTTGGCGTTTGATCAAACTCAGCGTGCTTTTTTTGGCCTTGGATCTTCTGCGCTCTTCCATTGGGACGATTGGACATTGTTTTCGATGTCATGATTTGTCACTAGTGATGACCCTTTTATGTAAATCTAGATCACCGTCGACGTCATTCAACAATTTCCGAGCGATGCTTATGCGACAGGTTTCTTGGTCAAAATTCAGCAATGTTGAACTTCGCTTCCACACGTCATGTGCCAACCCGTATGCCGACATTCTCAGCAACTTCTCTAATAATGATTCGACGATTCCACATAACAATTTTCTTGACATTTTCATCGGTTGTTGATATGCTGAATCGTCCAGGGCGAGTGTCATCATTCACATCTTCTCGACTTCCTGTGAAAACATTTTTCTGACTCAGAGTACAATCACCGTATGCCACTGTTGACATTTCAACTATTTTCGAGCACTTAATTCTATTTTCACACAAAATTTGATGGACGTTCTTTGATCCATTTTTTTCGATAGCAGAAAATCGCTGGACACACTTCTAACTTTTATGCGCTCACCAACAAACTAAATATGGTAAATATCTGAAACTGTGGAAACATTTCCAAAATGATTGTATGATAAATTTATGAAAAACGCTAATCGAATGTACGTAGCTCGCGAAATTTTAACAATCACCTTATTTTTTGAACACTCCTCGTATATCAGAGTGGCCCAAACGAAGTCTTCCAAAAAATGTTTTCAGATTGGAGACATTAGAAATCTGTTTCCCGTTAAACAGCTATCGCACCTCTACGTACGACAACCCTCAGAAGTCAAGACTTGTGCGAGCTAAGGATTAACGAGGTCTTACCTCTTACCACTGACCAACACGGCAGTCAATTCAAGTGAGTGAACAAAGCACCCACTTCGAACCGACTGGCTACCGACCGACCATGTATCTATGTTATACGAATTTATGTAGGTGTTCAGTTTTTCAGCTATGAGGTTTTTAGTGTGTCTATGAGAATTTTCTGCCGGATGGCTCAAATATTTTTTTATTGTTTTGCGAAAAGACTTTCCATGCGCAGCGTAGATCATTTCTACTCCACCAAAGATGAACCACAAGCAATAGAAAACTACCCCAATGATTTGAATATGTCCTTGCTTTTTTTCGTCATCGACATCATCGAATACTATAATCATTAGACCCGTGTTCTGGGTAGTATATGTCAATAACTCCCCGAGCCACCCAGTTGAAGTGTCATTGCTATTTCCAGTCTCATCAAAGGGACATTCGAACTCAAGATTTTGGATTGTATTTCAGGCACACTATAGCGCTCAACTGATTTACCGCTACTCTGACTTCCGGTACATATTCTAATAGGTATTTCGAAAGGAAGTGAAAGAAGATACCGTCAACACTATGATGAAGCAAAGCTTATTTCATCTATATAGCATTGACAATAACAATAATCACACAAATCCGATACCAACAACCACAACCATTACCATAACAAAAATCGTAACCATCATTATAGTCATGAAATCCAATGCAATGCATAACAATTTCTTTGTATGTAATACCTCATTCCTCTGGTCTTTCTGAAAGGATGAGACCAGTCGGTTCTGATTGGAATTTGTTTAAAATCTGTTTTTCCGTTAATCAGCTGCCGCCCCCATACGAACGACAACTCTCAGAAGTTGAGAAACTTGTGCGAGCTAAGGACTAACGAGGTCTTACCTTTTAACGTGTGATTCCTAACACGGTGAGGAGGAAATAGGGAGAAAGATAAAAAATTATGTTAAGTGTGTGAAAAATGAAATTCTAGTCAGTAAAAAATAACGAAATCCAATGAAATGGGATATAGAACAATACAAATTTGCTGAACACAAAGAACAAACAGAAAGAGAGCAGAGATGATTTTCGAAACGTTGTCCGAATGGAGTGAATATCATTTCGAATTTATATTTTCGGTTTTCAAATAAGTTATAGGCAAAATTTATGAAAAAAGTGTTACCTACAGATAGGTGGGATGTATCTTTTTATAAAAAACCAATAATGTCGAGAATTAAATAATATTCTTCATTCTAACATTGAAAGCATTACCGTCAAAATAATATCGCAATTTCATATTATCTTGTTGAACCTGTGTGTTTTCATCCCGTTTTCAAAAAACAACCTAGGGTTAATTTCAAAACAATCAACTTTTTGCCCGAGAAGCGATTAGTCAGGGGACGGTGCAATTCGTATTTACGACACACGGCAATAGAAACCGACGAACATTTTAATTAGTAGTAAATGAAAAATTGAGCCATCAAAGTGGAAGTCATCATGATCGCTCTGTGACTGACGAATAATGGCTTTCGGAAAAGGTGATGATCGTCGCTGGCTCTTGAACAATAATTGAGGTACAGTCGTTAAACTAAATCGGATTTATTACCAGCAAATTCTCATTACGTTGAAAAACTTTTTACTTCTTGACGATATTACTAACTTCAAAGAATTGCTGTGAAATTCATTTGTATTTCTCTTGCAACTGTTAATTGTTAAGCGTAGAAGTCATAAGAGAAAAGCCGGTACTCAATCTTCACTTCTGAACAGGCACTTACTATATATTTATACAAAGTTATGGGGTACTTAATTCATATCAAAATTGCATTGATCAGAACGTAGTCAAATTATATCATTGAATAATTTATGATCTCTTCGCCATTTCCTTCTCATTTTCAATTCATCCATTCCAACAATCTAATTCCATTACTAGTTTGTACATGTTCTTTGTAGGATGTTTGGCATACTTTTCTGGCTATAGTTTTAATGGTTCAAAAATCACTTGCCTTCCGTAAAACAGTTCCTCAAGTTTATATATATGAGACATGACGAGCTATGTCTGTAATTCTTTCATTCCCTTTGGCAATAGGGTTTCTGTTATAAAGCAAGTGTCCCGATCAGGTATCCTCTGAATAGAAAGTGTCCAGTGAGTAAACCTATGTTCATTTTGCTAGGTTGACGCTGTGTTTCAAAAGATATCTTCATAATTATTTCAAGTTACATAGCTTCAAAGGCATACCTTGGTATAGTCGAAGTAAACGATATTGTGCACATTTAAAGGCACTCCCAAAGGCCAAAAAAACCAATACATAGAAATGAATCGGCAGCAAACTAGTCCACGAGGACTATAGAAATAGACGAATAGAAATCGGGGCGATTTGAGTGTTGAAATTCGATATTGGTGCAGTTATGATTACTCAAAATGTTTGTTATCTGTTAAAAAAAAACAACATCAGATTTGACCGAAATTCCTTTCTCAATTGTACATAAAATAGTGAAAACCAAACCTTATGAACGCAAGACGCGATGTGATGCAGAATTACCAAAACATTTAGATGTGCATCTGATAAAATCATGAATAAAACAATATACGACTGTTACGAAAGCAATGAGATTCCTACAACTGAAATCATAAGGAAGAAATTGAATACTTTCGGCCATAACGTGAGCTGCTGTGACAAAACTCTTCAGAACTCGATAAAGAAATTAGGAGTTATATTTTAAAAAATAAACAAACGTCAAGCTGTTATAGAAAGCAGAAGAATAGTGGAATTGCGTAACAAATACTTAGAACAAATATCTAAATATAGACAAGAACAACGGCAAATTTTCTATTTGGCCGAAACTTGGTATTACACTCACGACACAGTTACGAAAGGGTGGACTGATAGTTCGAGAATATGTACGCCTAACATGCCTGCAAACAAAGGATCGCGACTAATCATTGTGCATTGCGGAGGATGTAAAGGATGGGTTTCGAATTCTTTGAAATTATGTGGAAAAAACTTGAGGACTGCAATGTTGACTAGTATAAGAACATGGAAGCTAATATTTTCGAGGAATGGTTTGAATACACATTGATCCCAAATTTGGATGCGAATAGTTGTAATAGTTCTTGACAAAGCTTCCTATTATTCGCGACAGCTCATCAAAGTAGCGAAAGAAATTCGAGGAAAGATGAAATACAAAGTTATTAATGGATAACAATTTGTATTTTGAAGAGTACTATACCAAAAACCAACTACTTGAAGTTTTACACACAAAAACATTTAAAAAAGTGTACCTATGCCCTTGAGAGTTTTGCTGAAAAGTATGGATACACCATACTGAGACTTCCTCCTTAGTTTTATGTTTTCAATCCCTTCGAGTTGATTTGGAGAAAATTGAAACAAGGCATCAGGCGTGAAAATAATTTTCCAAAATTCGATAAGGAGGTAATAGAGGTAATTGAAGAAGAAGTATCTATTATCGAAGTATATATCGAAGTATAGTATATATTACCGAAGAAGACTAATGGCAGAAAAGGATTAAAAAACTAATTTTAGTTGAAAAAGACTATGTGGAGTATGGATACTTCCACATTAATGGTGAAAAAAAATCCATTATCAATTTGAATGACAACAGTGATAGTGAAACAGAAGTTTCTCATATCACCTTCCGAAAATTAAACGAATTGTGCACCCACCATACTCTCCAGACCCCTCGCCAACTGACTACCATCTTTTCGAACACTTCGATAACTTTCTCACCGATAGAACCTTCGCCAATTGAGACCAGGCGAATACGGCTTTCGTCGACTTCATCGAATCCCGAGGTCCCAATTTTTGTGCTGCCGGAATTATTTGACTTGTGTAACGTTGGTAAAAGTGCACTGATTCAAATGACAATTGAATTGAATAAGTACTCACAGAGATATCACAGTTGAAAGTAGTCTCATAAAAACCGACAAAACTTTTAAAACAACCAGATAGTATAAGTACTTACGAGACTAGGCAGAAATGTACAAAAAATATTTCCGACATGCAAACACGTTTGTGGGTATCTCTAACTCATCATGTGAGGAGGGAGGGGTTGCTTACGCGATCTTTCGAATTAGTTCGAAAAATTCATTAGTTTGTTATTTTTTCTGTTATTGGCACTGTAAGAACTAACTCGTGAGACAACCATACCTGTTCTCCTCTATATCATACGTCGAAAGATGTTTTTTCAAACATTACACTTTTTCAAAAAACTGAATGTGAATGTTCTGTTATTTCTGAAGTATGACATATATTTCAATTTATTTTAATTAATGCAGTAGTGTTTCTGCAATCTGATACTTTCATATGGAAATTTGTCTAGGGTCAAAGATAAACATCACTTCCAGAACAAAAACAAGCGTATTTGTGACAATGTACAGTTGGTAATAATTGCAGGCGGTATAAATTGCATAAAAAAAGGCGTCATCAAACAAATGAAATTTCAAATTACCAAACCAACACTGAGTTTCTGAGAACTTCTAGCGAGTAACGTGGCGTAAAATAGATAGGTGTTTAGATAAATTCAACACTATTTGCAATTAGCCGGTTCACAAATAAATTTTCTGCATTCGTGTATAACAGAATGATGAGATAGCATCACTCAGATTAT
This sequence comes from Leptinotarsa decemlineata, assembly GCF_025532065.1. Taxonomy (NCBI): domain Eukaryota; kingdom Metazoa; phylum Arthropoda; class Insecta; order Coleoptera; family Chrysomelidae; genus Leptinotarsa; species Leptinotarsa decemlineata. The sequence continues at coordinate 6,943,235 of NW_027412545.1, read as the reverse complement.
TAAGTGCTATTTATTTATTGAAAAATCGGTGAGGAATTTCTGAGCAGCCGCATCGTATTATATGGCTGTCGTTATAATGAGTAAAGTAATTTATAACACTCAAGTGTAATCTTTTTACCAGAGGCTTTCCGCCGTAATAAGATAATAGCTGATTTATCACTTGTTAATGAGTTATTTTTAATCTTTATTTATTTCATGGGACCTAGATGAATAACAAACATGGAAGTTTCATTGGCTTCAATTTTAACCATGATTCAATCATGATTCAACCATAACTTTCTAGAAAGTAAAAATAATTTTAATAAACGCACCTTTAATCTTCCTCTTGAAGATGATCACTTGGTGATTGGAACACGTGTCGAAGTGTTAAAAATAACGGTTTGGTGTTGGTATTAAACTCCAGTAATATTCACTACTGCACCAAAAGTTCCAAACAGTGCATCACAACTACGCATTTTTAATAACATATAAACAAAGTCCATGTATTTTTTTGTACAGTGCTGCAAAGTCAGTTCTGAAGCCAATCTAATGTTTGTTGCCTGAATCTCTCAGACCATTAACAAGAAATGAAAGGAAAAAACAACGCAAGAAAAAACATTAAGAAGGTATTTATTTGTAAGAGTAGTAAGAGGAATACTCAGGCAACTAAATAAAATTAGCCAAGGTTTGTAGAGAGAAATGACAAAAAATGTTCAACCAGTGTAAAGGAAAATATTTGGGGTGTGAGTTGAAGTCAAAGAAATTTGAGGCAAAGTCGAAGAAATTTTGTATAAAATGAAGGCATTGAATGGTTCAGAATAGACCATGAAAACGACGAATACGAAATTTGACATGGAAGTAATGGATACAAAATTTAAGACACAGATTAATGAATTGAAGAACCAGTTCAAACACATCCACGTTTTTATCCAATAAACTCCATTTGAAAGAGTACCAACACCTATTCCAAAAAGGGCAGTTCTATTAAAAGCGACAAGGTGATTGGAATATAAAACCCTGAAGTCTCCAACTTTCAATTCAATGCGAATTCGGGAACAGGTAATAATGCATTATAGTCAGGAAAGTAGACAAAATAAATATCAAGTTGGGGCAAAAACTTACCACTTCAACGGGTGAATTAGTACGCAGTGGTTTATGTGGAACCACCTATTGGTGTGACACCCAAGTCAACTTGTCAAGTTTTTATGTCAGTGTTGGTGGTTCCACTTATGTTTCGCTTGCGTTTACGCAGCTATTTTTATCAAGTACTTTTTTTGGTTTTTCTCATTTTGTCTTCAATCGAGGACCGCCTGTCCGGTACTGACGATGCTCAATAGGCTGAAACAGCTGTCTACCGGTGGCTCTTAAATGAAAAAAAGTACTTATCTATTTATTTTTTGATTTTCATGGAATTATTTTCCAGCAGCTTGACTGCTGATATATATATATATATATATATATATATATATATATATATATATATATATATATATATATATATATATATATATATATATGTGAATGAGTAGTATTCAGAAGTATTTTCAAATATCACCCTGTTATTTGAATCCCTACTTCCCCACTCACATTCATGAACGAAATATTTATTATATATATTATATAGTTATTGTGGTTCTTATTCAATCAAAAATGATTATTGAATAACGAAATTAGTTAGCTCCCTAACAATATCGTTTACTGTTTGAAAATCTGTTTAAAATCTGTTTTTCCGTTATTCAGCTGTCGCCCCCATACGAACGACAACTCGCCCCCATACAACTTGAGCTATACTTTTCAGTTCATATATTCATGGCGAGACGGTTGTCGGTTGGGTTGGCGTAAGGGGGTTCTTTTCCTCATTCAATCGTCAGGTGAAACAATGGTTCGAGCCGAGAGTTACGTTGAAAGATCATACCTCAATAATTCTTAGCTCGCATAAGTTCCGACTTTTTAGAGTAGTCGTTCGTAGGGGGCGACAGCTGGAACACGAAAAAACAAATTTTGAAAGATTTATTGATTATGATAGAAAGTAAGGAGATTCATTGCAAAAACATTAGACCTGACAACATTGTCCACGGCGCTCTTTTCGAGCTATTTCTTCTTCATCTGCAGTGGATTGATTCGTGATATTCTGCAGTCTAATTGCCGTTTTGTTGTGAAATTTCGGTTTTACTGTGATAAATATTAATGATTTGCTTCTATTATGTCACAAAGGTCATAACCTTTATTGTTGTAAATTTGATTATTCATTCATTTTTTGTCTTGAGTTTTCAAATAAATATGTTGATGATTATTCCGCTATTTCGGGGGAAGACAAATCCAACAAATCAAAAATTGTGTGACTAACACGATTTTGCGATTTTATTAAATATATTAAATTTCAAAGACTTTGCGATGGAATGGGGAATCAATTTCAAGTACACTATCAATTGTTTGAAGGTGATTGACAATGTTTCGTGGTGTATTTCATCAGTTCGGACTTCCATTGTTCAATATAATATAAATTGATTTGAAATCCTTGAAAAAAATTAAAAAGATTAACTGAAAATAACAATTTTATTATACAAAAAAACTGAAATTACAAAGAAATAACATACAAGCAACAACCAAAAAATAAAAAAATTGAAGTATTAATGAAAGCTGAAAATTAAAAAATATTATTAACAAAAAATGAAAATTAAAAGATTCCAAACCAAGTTACGTCACGACGTTTCGACTGTTAGTACCCAAAATCGTCTTCGGGTGATAAATGGACTTATTTCTCCAAGATCCGACTATTTATAGGTCATTAGAGTGCTTTCACCTATCCCCTCTTCTCTCTCTCCTCTTGATGTATATATATTTTTCGCTTGTCACAAGACCAGATTTTAAATGTAACGTTTCATATTTGAGTTGATATTTGGATAAGTCCACTATACACACGTGGAGAACTGCAAACAAATATTGAAATATCCTGAGAGACTTGTTCTTGGGGTATGAAAAAAGAAAGACTAAAAGGAAACGATTTTGATGCACCGATGAGGATATCGTCACACCGGAAATAGTCTGAATGTATTTGTGGCTTTCCACACTGTAAATTATATTTCTAACCATTCACGGTTACAAGGACATGTAGCTCTGTCTTCAATGGATGCAGAATACATCCCGGCAAGAGCAAGAGCAGAAGCTCAAGAAATCATGAACCTGAAAGATGTTGTGTCAAATTTTGAAAATGTTCGAATTGTTTGAAATAAACAATTTGGATACAATATCAATGATCAAAAGTTATGAAAACTCAAAAAGGAATCAACATACTGAAATCATTTTTATCATTAATCCTAATTAGAAGGAACACATGTTTTTCGAAAACGTGAGTTCTGATATTAATTATAAAGATATGTTTACCAAAACTTTAAAAAAAGTTGAATTTCAAAATTTCAGAAATTATTTACTGGATGTTTTACAATTTCGTCAATTCAATGTATTAAGCAGCATGAAAAGTTACTGATAATGAAAAATAACCTATATGAACATGTACGAATAGTATGTTGGATAAATTGTTTCTCAGATACTGGGGAAAGTTCAGTCTAGATGGCCTATGTGTCTATGTTCATGTTTTTTTGTTGATGTGTCAATCTGAATAGAATGTTCAATAGTAAAACGTGTCCGACATATTCCTGACAATTTGTATCAATGAACTCAGGAACAAACGCCTAAAGATTTTCAGTAAGATAAAGAAGCCATGGATACGAAGCTCGAACAGGAAGATACCTTGTGGTTCGAGAATGAACAGGAAATATGTCTCAAGTTACAAATAAAAACCAAGACGATAGATGACTTGGTTTATCAGATCCAATTAACTCAAAGGAGCAAAATATTGATCGTCCTTGTTAAAGGACTACTCCCCACCTATTTTGACAACGATTGTCCCAGAAGCGACAGAATCAAACACACTATAGTCCGTTCATAATTTGTCGATAGCACAAAATGAGGGCCCAAGTCATAAAACGGTCGTAAAACTCGTAAAATCATAGGCGGAGGTTCCTGAGGTATTTATTCATTGAATATAAAGTTTCAGTTTATACTCGAAACTTGCCTTGAAAGGGTGAAGTTGTTACGAACGAAAATAATTTTTGGTTTAGTACATTTTTTAATCGCATTTAATTTACGGCTCGTTGGTGTTTCGGCGTCTACGGCAGTAATTAACGTCTCTAATATTTATTTTGCGAATTTTGTGCAGTGCGTGAGTAACTTTTTTTCATATTCCTACAAACATATACGTACCTTTCGTTCCTGCTTGTTTTGTTTGATTGCTTGCGATGGCTTCGTCATCATCATCAACATCATCAAGTTTTACACCGGTACTGTTGCGTACAGTCAGTAAGTCTGTCTATTCACCAAGAGAGAAGACTATTGTTTTGAACGTTCACGATGCTCTGGTTTCTCAGAATCCCACAAACACTGTTCAGAACATAATCAAGAGTTGTGCCAACATGACGGGCGTAGGGGAGTCAACAATATATAGGTTCCTATCAGAAAGAAAAAAAAAGGTATAGCTAACCCAAATACAAACGAATACTTAAAGAGGGGGAGAAAACCTATTGAAAGTGATGAATTTGCCAAAAATGGTATTCGAAGGAAAATTCACGAATTTTTTTACAAAAAAGAAATACCCAACTTAAACAAAATTTTACAAGAAGTTAGAGACGACCCGGATTTGCCTCATGTCGGACGAACCAAATTGTGACAAGTTTTAAAAGAATTAAATTTCCGGTGGGAGAAATCAGACCGAAAATCACTTTTGATTGACCGGGAAGAGATAATATGTTGGAGAAGAAAGTATCTAAGATCTATACGAAAATTTCGGGCTGAAGGAAGGCCAATTTACTATCAGGACGAAACGTGGGTAAACGCAGGTCATACTCTCACAAAAATTTGGACAGATAAAAATATATCAAGCTCCAGGCAAGCCTTTATGGAAGGTTGGTCTACTGGTATTTCCCCACCCTCTGGTAAAGGCAGTAGATTAATAGTTTCTCACATTGGCAGTGAAAAAGGATTTGCTAAGCATGGTTTGTTGGAATTTGAATCCAAAAGCACAAAAGACTATCAGGAGGAGATGACAGCTGATGTTTTCGAAGAGTATTTTGAGCAGATGATTGAACATATACCACCAAACTCAATTATAGTATTAGATAATGCACCTTATCATTCACGACTAGTTGAAAGACTTCCAACGACTGCGTGGAAGAAACAGGATATCATTGACTGGCTGCGGAATAAGTCCCTGCCTTACGAAGATGGAATGGTTAAAGCAGAACTTTTAAAAATTGCCCCGCAACACAAATCTAAGTTCAAGAAATACGTAGTTGACAAAATGGCGGAAAGACGAAACATCACAGTCCTTAGACTTCCACCCTACCACTGCGAATTAAATCCAATTGAACTCATTTGGGCACAAATGAAAAGCTATGTGGCTAGAAAAAATACGTCATATAAAATACAACCTGTACGTGAATTGTTATATGAGTCTTTATAACATATTACAGAAAAAAATTGGCGACATGCAGTAAGACATTCAATAGAAGAAGAACAAAAAATGTGGGATCTTGACAATATAATTGATGCGACTGTAGAGACACAACCGCTAATTATTAACCTGCAAGACGACTCGGATTCCGAAGATGATCCTGTTTATTTTGAATTTGAATAGTTTTGTAAGTAATCGTAGTTTATATCATTTAAAAATAGGTATTAATTAAATAAATGTATCTTTTACAAATTGCAAGTAACTTATTATTTTTGAATAAAATAAAGAAATTTTTTTTTAATAAAAATACAGTTTACAGTACCTACAGTTTAAGAATATAAATATATTTATTTATTTAAAGTAACTAATGTTTTAATCATATACTCTACGACACTGGTCACTCATTTCCACTCAAAATACCTACATAATCGGATTAAAAGTTTTATAGCTGTATTGTATTTCTTCAGATACAAGGTGGGTTAGTCGAAAACATATTAAACTGCCAGTTTTAGTTTGGTTTTTGTTATTATATAATATTAGCTGTCCTCTCTGTATTTCAGTTCTCTAATGAGGGTCAAACTTGCAGTGAGCTATCAACAAATTATGAACGGACTATAGTAACTTGGGATGGGGTTACTTTGTAAGAAAGCAATGTTGAAACACTGGCCGTTAATATACTCCTAGTTAGATCAGTGTTCTTTCAACGTATCGTGAAGTCACATTGTCACTATTACAACGTGTACCAAGCTTCTAGAAGGTGCGCGAAAATATGTTATAGTTTTAGAACAATGTTTAAGTAACGATTAAGTCCATCGATTTTTGCCATTTCAAAAACTTCAATTATTTCAGAACCGGTGAAATTGTATTAGTGACGACTTTTTCTGGAAAAACTGGTGTTCATGAATATTTTGCATTTGTCAATTAGTTACCGAAATGAGAAAATTCATATCGAAGATTACCATCGGAGTAATTTGCCTCAATGAACTTTGCTTGAAAAATAAAAAATCATCAGTTTTTTGGACGTGTTTGGGTGATGTATATCTGAGTATACATATCGACCAACCAAAGAAGCCTCGACGTACATGTATTCACTTCGGACGGTCGGTATTTTTAGAATCATTCGAAATAAACGAAACCCACCTCATATATATTCATAAATCTTAATTATATAATACACATTCTCAAAGACTTCAATTGAATAATTTCCTGGCCAAACTGCAGGTAATAAGCGTAACTGTAGGTAATATGGTAAGCTAACCACTGTGGTGGAACGTTTAAAGAGGACACGGACGGGAATATATCATATTTAATTATTGCTGAACATCCTCATGTTCAGCTGAATGCACAGCGTTATTAAACAATTACCAAAATTGTGGTTGAACATTTTGATTATACTTCTGGGGAATTCGTTCTGGTGCTGATTGGTATCTTTTTGGATTTGATGAAATTGTTTCATAACAAGTTGGAGAAAGGATGAATGAGTCAAATGAATGAAAATAATTTCAACTGATTAAGTTGATGAAGGATAACAATGCCATGTCAGATTATCAGAAACAGTGAGTAAATATATAAGTGTTTGATTTATCAGGCATATCAGGAAATATCAAAAATTCATAAAACAGGGAAATGATAAAAACTGTTTCAAATCGAGTTATTCATCAACACAATCAGATAATAACGGACCCACTTCAGTTATTCAGGACTATCAAATAATAATAAAAAATATGTTTTTTTGAAGATTTTGCGTATCTTCATAAGGTTTTTGACGAACACGGTTTTTTGGGTCGTATTTTGGATTTCTGGTCTTCATGTGATTAGGTACTGGAAATTAGGTACTTTGTAATTATACCTAATTGTCTGATCTATGAAGATATTCCTTTAAATTAAGGAAAGGAAAGCCCTTTTTGTGGGCATTATTCATTTTCTATAAATGAATTGGACCAGTATCGGTTAGCCAGATATTTTTCTCAATTGTTTTAGTTGAAGTTCTATAAAATTTTGGTGTTGACATAATTTTGTTTTCCCGAAAATAGGTTCATTTTCACATTATTGTTAGATAAAGGAATTCCTCTTCAACCTTCCAATAAGAAATATTGAAGACATTATTCGAACAATGGAAATTTAATTTCGATTAATTTTATGTATATCTTCTTTGACTGTAATTGAAATTTCATGATTTTATTTTTCACTATAATTATTGTTCCTTCCAAGAGTAATTCTTTTCTCAACTCAGTATATCCAAAAGCAGAAAACCATATGGAAACCTTCGATTTTATGAAACTTTCCGTCCAGCTATTGAATGCCAGTTTTTCTTCGTACTGTACATTACACTTCAATATCTCTTACGATTTCTCGTAAGAGGTTGACTTCAACAATTTTTAATTTTTTTAACGATTTGAGTACGAGAAATTGTCAGCCAATCATTTGAGTATATTATGAATTATCGATTAATGTGTAAATTTAACGACAAGGGTTGGGTATTTCACATCAAGAACAGATATATTATGAACATTATCACATATAAATTGTTTGCTCACGTGTGTAACACTTTCCAACATATATTAATAATGGTTGCAATTGAAAAATAGATATAGTGTACTGGCTACAAGATAAGACAGCATTTTTCCTGTCACAGTAGTTGAAGAACTTTGAATGCTAACAAACCATGAAATGAAATCAAGGAAAAATAATATGTCGGCTTATCACAAGAAAACTTAATAAACTCAACAGCCAGATAATTGTAGGGGTATGGTAGCTGAATAAAAACCAATTAAAGCAAGTTCGCCACTTGAAACTATTTATAAAGAATAACAGGGCCGTATTGAAAAAATAGTGATTGAGTAGATTAGAAAATATTTCTATTCTCATTTCTGATGATTTTCTAATATCCAAAATTCACCAAAAGTTAATAATAAAAACAAAAAGATCTGGAATTTTTTTCTGTCATTATCACTCAAACTCTATTTTATTGAAAAATGAGTCAACCCACATGAGTTTTCGAAATGAAACATATATATTCAATGACTATACTATTCATTGTTTCAAAATGATAACCCATTTCCAGCGAGTTGCAAACCTTTCGAACATTGGCAATGTTCTATATGTATAGAAAGTATCTTCTTTTTTAGATCAAATGGTTGAATAATATGAGTTTTCCAAAGTATAGCAGTTTCATATCGAAATATATTTGAAATTTTCATTAAGACAACATTTTGATATTCCTCTTAATCGAAAAAACATATTTATAGCACCAAATGATGATGAAAGTATTTTGAATGTATTCTTATTGAAACAACGATAAAAATAAAAACAAAAATAAAAATTAATTGGCTCTCCGGGGCGACTTCATTGATTCCAGTGGCGCATTTGCTTTTTCAGCTGCAGAAAAACCCGCAAAAACCTGCAGCACCATACCATCTGAAGATCTTGATCTACCAATGTCCTCTCTCATATAAAACAAAATGTAGGGTGTCTCCAGAGGCTCCAATAGATTCAATGCGTCGCCAAAACACATCGTGATACGACTATCTCAAACTTAAACCAGTCCGTTTCGTCTTTGACCAAGGCGTAATAATGACCAAATTAAACGCCAGATCCACAGTGAACAATGACTGCATGAATATTATAATAGTGGTCTACTAGATTGAAATGTTCATCTATTTCGAATCTTCCAAAGAGTTTCTTGCTTCTGTCAGAGGTTGAGTCTTGTTTGGAGATCATCAGTGTTATTATTAGATTGACTTATTTTGAATTATTTCACTCATTCATCTCTATCTGTTGTATTGTTGACTTTACGTTAAACTGCTAACGATAAAAACGAAAATTCAGATTTCAAAATGCATTTCTACCAACAAATTGTGTGTTCTCAATAAAACATGTTTTTGCCTTTTTGGTTCCGTAATGCAATTTTACTAACCAGTATGTAATCAATGTTTAGCATGCTTCCCTATCTATTGAAAACACCTTTTCCATAAGGGATAAAAACTCTTCATTCAAAACCAAATATCTTCTATTTAGCGAAATATTTTTGAGAATAGTATATTTTCAATTCATATTCATAATTTCACAGAGTAGCGCCTTATTCATAAACTAGTAGGTAACAAAAAACAAAAACTCGGAAACTCCGGTTTGTTTGTTTATTTATTCATTTGTTCGGGTCAAATTTAGTAATTGAAGTTTGATTCCCTTCCTGTTGACAGATTGATCTGCTATTTGGTACACACATCCATTGTAAATCATTGTAAATCCAAGATAGCCGCAGCTACAAAATGGCGGAATACATATATGTTTTCACAACTACCTTAGTATGGGTATCAAATGACAGGGCTTGAGTAGTAGAATAGTAATACACTTTGAAAAATATGCAAATTTAAGATGGCCGCAGCTAAAAAATGGCGGATTACATATTTCTTCACAACTATCCCAATATGGGTATCAAATGACAGGGCTTGACTAGTACTTTAGTAGTACACTATGAAAAAATGCGAATCCAATATAACCTATACCAAGAACTTTGTTAACTCAGAATGGGGATGTTGTGGAAGTAAACGATATTGTGCATATTTAAAGTTATCGGCACTCTCAAAGGCCAAAAAAACCAATACATAGAAAGCCGAACTAGTCCACGTTGACTGTAGGCTTGGCGGTTCGTATTGGATAATTTTTACTAACCGAATTTTATGATTGGATAAAGAGTCACATAATTGAATTTGAAGTCATGTTACGTTGACGAATATAAATCGTGGAAATCGGGAAAAGTTATCGCCGTCGTGTTCAGTTCAGGAACTGATCGCGATTTGAGTGTTAAAATTCGATATTAGTACAGTTATAATTACCTAAAATTTTTGTTATCTGTCTAAAATGTGGCGTCCTTGTACAAATACTAATAGTAATAACGAGTGTGATAATATCACAGATTTTTTCCATTGCAGTCTGTAGTGATTCCAATAGCGATGGTGAACAATGCGAAAAAGAGATACCAGTGAATAAGATTCGGATGAATTCGAATATTGAAACACAGAGAGTATGTTTCAATGTATATGAGAATATATATCTCATTAAGTTTGGTTTCGAAGGAAACAAACTATCACAAGCAACATCAGATTTGATAGAAATTTCTTTCTCAACTGTACGTAGCACCCAAGTTGAGGTAAGAAGTTGAAACGTGCCGAGAACTGTGTGGCATTAGAGTGAATAAAAACTAGAAACTGAAAACTTGAAAATAAAATAGGTGAAAAAACTGACTATGTTGAATGGTTTTATTCAAAACTGTACTAGAAACTAAAAAATAATTTGGAAAGTCCTAGATAGCAGTCATCACACAACTCTCCTCAGCATTCTACGGTATTGATTGGATAAAGTACATAATAAAATCGTTGGGCGTAGTATTCACATATTTACTCAGGTTACGCTACGCTCAACGATTTTATTATTTTTTTTATCAATACCGTAGATTGCTGATGAGAGTGGTATGATGACTGCTATCTAGGACCTTCCAAATTATTCTTTAGCTTTTAGTACATTTTCAATAGTATTGTTCAACTTGAAAATTCATAACATAATGCCATAACAGAGTTTACTTCATATCCACCTTGAGAAAAGTTTGAAAAAGTAGTTACATGAAAGCAAAAACGATTTTTTATTCAATCCCATAAATATAAAGTTATCAAACCCAATATTTTCTGAAAGACCATAGAATGACCTCATTAAGAGTGCGTTACATTTGAAAAAAAATATGGAGGAAATAATCTCAATTTCGGTTACCTACACCTGCCACTTTCTAAAATTATTAATAGGAAATCAAAAGACACTCTTGTCAAGAATGTTTGGCTGAAATTCTACTTTCTTTCATTTGATCGAGTATCCCACCATAACTTCTGAACCACTTGATGTGAACCCTAATAATCTGAAAAACAAATTAAACAAACAATTGAACAAATCTATAGACCGTTCTATTTATAAAACACACCTTTGATGTGTCACATGTTCATTGAACACTCTGGATATTGGTAGTTATTTTTTGTAACCTAGCTTGTATTACGCTCTACAGATTTAATTTGAGACATTTCTGTTTCTGAACAGGGAAGTCGCTATCGTCCACTCACACATAAATAAATAACTAGCTCGAGTTCGAATTGTGATAGGTACAAAAAAATCTCGATGCTCTGTGGCGGAATTGTGCAGTTAATATAATATATCAAACTTGGACATGGAACAAAACCATCTCGGACATAAAATAGATCATTGTTGCTCGGAAAAGATCAATAATAATAATGATAATAATCTTTATTTCAAAAATATGCCGACTATTGAAGCTTGTACAGAGACAACATAGAATGAAATAATGTCAAAAAAGAAAAAGAAAAAGACTACATATACTCTTAAATATATACATTTCTATATTTCGGTTTGGTCTAAATAGTCACTTACACTTTATGGTTCTGAATCTATTAAATATTTTTTTATTTCTTTCTTAGATTTATGCTCCTCAAATCTTTGATTCGATTAGGCAATTTATTGTACAGCTTCATTGACATATAATGAGGAGTTTTTTCTATTATGGTTAACCTATGTATAGGGAATGTTGATTAATATTGTTAAAGAACAGATGCCTATTGTTTAATACAAACATTAAGCATTCATAAATATAATTATAAGTATCTCGTGATTCAAGCAGTCATATGCCTTTGACAGATTTAAGAACATACCAAGTGCTAAATATTTTCTATCCATTAAGTTTGTTATATTTTGAGTAAATTGAAATATTGCACTGTTTGTTGATCTCTCTCGTAAGTATCCGTGTTGGTTATTGCTAATTATATTACATTATTTATAAAGAAAATTTGCAATGTTATTACACATAGCTAGCTCAAATTATTTTGCAAAACTTGGTAGAACATTTATAGGTCGATGGTTTTCCATAAGTTCAGAATCCCCCTTTTTATAAAAGGTTTCACTAGGGATAGTTTCAGTCTTGAAGGGAAGATGCCAAATTTCATGAAGTTATTTATGATATATGATATAACTTCACTTCATCAAAGAAGTGGGAATTCCATCATACCCACTAGAGTGTTTATTTTTAGCTAAATGTGATAGTTCTATCACCTCTTGAGGAGATATTGACTTTGCTAACATTGAATTAAAATTATATTTTATTGAAGATTCTTAAAGGAATATTTAATATACTGATATTAATCAAGTATTTGTTATAGTCATTCACAATTTTTTCTGGGTTCCCTTGTAGTTGACATTCGGATTTTTTTCTCTTTATTCTGTTCAAATATTCATCTTCTTTTAATTGTCTCAAGCGATTATCATATTCTTTTTTCACCTCATTATATTGGTGCCGACTTACTTTATTATTTACATATAAAATTAACATGGTATCCAAAGTGCGTTTCCATTCAGCAATTTCATTATTGTTGAAATATTAAATATTTTTATTCCTAGTAGTAACATCGGAAAGCTTTCATTAAATAATATCATGAAATTTTTCATAAAAATATTCTACTGTTGATCAACCTCTGATCTATCTAAGTAATATACTTCATACCAAGTTAATGTATTCAGTTTGTTACTGAATTCGATTATCTTATCAGTAGAAAATTCTTTTGAAAGTATGATAATGTATCTTTCTATTTGCCATTTCCCACGTTAATATTTGAGCTTTGTGATCAGAAATGTGAATGTCTATAACGTTTGCCTCATAAGTTCCTTATGAGGAATAATTTGTTAGTATGTTGTCTATACAACTCTTTGTGGTTAGAGTTATACGTGTGTAGTCATTTATTGTTTCAAAATACTGATTCAGTGTCAGCAAATCTGATTTTATCTTATTCTCCTCTTCCAATTCTATAATAAAGTCTCCAGCGATAAATATAACCTTCTTACTATCATTAAGTTTATGTAGCAATCGTTCAAATTTGTTTGTTGTTTAATGAACCACCAGGTGGTCTATACAAAGAAACAATGATTTCAGGTAAGGAAACTTCGACTGCTGAGCACTCGAATTCACCCTTTGTTGACATATTTACTATATTTTTTAGTAATTTGCACTTTATCTTTTTTTTACAATAAATGGTTGACCCTCCATGTTCATTTTCCTCTCTACAAAAGAATGAAGCTATCTTAAAAGTTTTTATTCCTATCTGTTCAAGTTCAATTTGTGATTTCCAGTGCTCTGTAGCGCATATAAAACCGCAATTCGGTTTATCTCTTAGAAAATAGGCAATTTTTTCAACACTGTTTCCCAATGATTGCAAAAAAGTGAAGAATGTATATTACCGTCTTGAAATTTAAAACCGGAGAATGTCGTTATGCTAAATTCAACGAGTTTGAATTAGAAGATCAGATAAAAGCTATAAGTATAAATTAATTTTTTATTTTTATCCTAATTTCACACCTCAATTTTCCTTGATACCACCCTGTTGGCTATTATGGAATGTCCAGTTATTACAAATGAACCCAGATTAGTCCGGAAAGTAAAAGAGCTGACTGCTTCTTTGCAAGTTAGAAAAAGACAATATTATCCACTTTGATGTTTGAACGCTGGACTACTTAATTACAGGGCTTTACTCGTGATAGGATTTAGGGTTACGTGACAAAAAACAGTTAAATGTTAGTTGTGGGCTGGCGAAACTGGTAGATCATTAAGGTAGTCACACACAACGCTGAACATATTTAGCATATAAGGAGCCAACAAATTGCCTGATACAATCAGAGGCATGGTCAGTGGAAGGTTATCACGGAAAATTTCTTGCTAAACGGACCGCAATAGAGCACTGGAGAGTGGGCCGACTGTTTCTGAAAATTAATTATATATCTCATTAAGGAATGGGATCTAACAAACCGTCACTCTGGTGACTAATTGACGAGATCTTAATAAGCGAGGAGCTGGACTACTCAAAAACCACAATCTTTTTGAACATTCAATTTATAACAATAAATCAAGACAATGGCTGATTGGAGTAAGAATCAATATATTCAATTGACAAAATGACGAATGTAAAACAATTCATTTATAAATTTTGAACCATTATATTGTCAATTTTGCTTGCGGTGATTTTTTTCTATTCGCATTCCTTCCATTATTACAAACGATAAAATTTCTACCTTGTTTTCAAATAATATAGGTATGCATATTTGTATACCCATTTATAAGTGTAGAATTGTGAACACCTTCTCTTTCTCTGAGGTGCGATATGATATTCAATTAGAAATTCTGAAATTTCAATGTGTGATGATAGGTTTTTGCAGATATTTACGAAAATCTTACACCGTATCAGGTGAAAGGTGATCAGATATACGTGAAAACTATTATATTTAATTCAAATCTGCAAAGTTATGGCAAAGAGAAATCATCTAGTCAACCGGATACCTACTTGTACTTCTGGCAATCATAACCTTACCTTTGGGAGAATATAAGAACTCTTTGGATTTCAATGGGTTGAGGTATAAAATGTGATTTGAAGTCACTAATACGTTTTGGCATCGTAGAAAATAGAATTGAAATTATCTATGTTTTTACGGCTTTTATTTGTAACTAACGTTACTGCAGTTTCGTCCTATAAGGATATTTTCAAACATATACATTAAACTCAATACTTTCAAATAATGTTGCAGGATACTCCTTTTTGAGAACAGTGTTTTACACTCTTCTTCTTTTTAGCCAGATCACTCGTGCCTTCATTATCGCCTTTTCTGCTGCTTGTGTTTTTGTTCTAGTTCCTATGTTAATGTATTTCGGGGTAATTTTTCTTCTTAGGCACTCTTGGTTGAACCATACGTTCTGCGATGCTTGATGGTACTTCATTTTTAGTTTAAAGTAGTATGTGGCTCGTTCACCTGTACTTGCTTCTTTCAAGAAATTAATGGATGTAGCCGTTATTACGTGGTAGGAAATCATAATGAAGAAAAGGGAATTGAAACTTTCTATGTTTTTTTCCAGTTTTATTTGTGATAAACGTTACTGCAGTTTCGTCCTATAAGGACATTTTCAAACTTATACTTTAAACTCTTTGAAAATGTCTTTATAGGACGAAACTGCACCAACGTTAGTTACATATAAAAGTGGTAAAAAACATAGAAAATTTTAATCCTCTTTTCTCCATCATGATTTCCTACCACGTAGTAACGGCTACATTCATCAATTTTTAGTCATCGATTTTAATTTGTGCTAGGTTCGAAAAACACACACCTACACTTTTGGTTGAATGAAATATTGAATTATTCCAATTATTACTTTAAAGTTACTGCGTAAATTTCTAGAAGAAAAAATTTTCTGTTTATCAGCAACCTATAGATATCAGTGGCCTATAGAAAAAGCTGAAAATTTTATTAAAACTTATCAGTTAGAAATCTGACACTGTTTTCAAAACTGGAGAAAATTGAATATACAGGGTGTTTCCCGAATACTTTACGAAACTTCTGCGGGTGATTCGTTAAGTCGTTTTAAGGAAAAATGTTCCTATGAACATACATCTTGAGTTGCTCTATTTCTGATATACAGGGCGTTGAAACTTAAGAAAATCATAAATATCCTCACACCGGCACTTTTTCTAACAAAATGGGTAAATGATCGTCGTAAAATCTTGTTAATCTTGCTGGTAGAAGAAATGGGTAATTAGGTAGCGAAAATTGTTGCTGAAAATGACTTTCTCCAATAATGTGTGGATTTCCGTCGGCCCAAAAATGGTCATTGTGAAGGTTCATAATGGCATCTCGTGTAAAATTTGGTTTGACCGTAAGTAAAATATTTGGTGAAATATTATTATTGTGTGCCATTTTGTGAATCAACTACCTGCAAAACATTAATCGTGGGTGAAAATCCCGAGGCACTACAGCTTGGACTCGCTTGTATGTGATATGGAATTTCTTTTTAAAACTGTCCATCTATCGCATCAAGTATAGCTTCTTCTAGTTCACGCGTTGTTACCGTTTCTGTTCTTCCACCACCTGCATTTTCATAAATCTCCAAGTTTCACACAATCTCACATGTAGCGTTCTAAAAGTTTTAGCACATGGAATCATTCCGTTAAGATATCTGTCCTGGTAAATTATCTATGCTTCTTACGCATTTCCATTTGCTAATCCATAAAGAAAGTGCACGTCAGCAATGTCAGCGTTAGTACAATTATTTATGATAGAATCACAGCTAATTGACAACTCTGACTTTCACTAATATGACAACACTATCACTGTCAGCTGGTGTCCATAGCAGGTGTTCATGATATGCAAAATGGCTTCAAATTTTTTTTCGAGAACGGAGCTAGATATGAAGAAAACACAAGCGACGAAAAAATTGTATTTTCAGTTGATTATTCTGAAAAAATTAAAAAGTACAAGTCAGTAGCGTACTTTTTATATCAATAGTGTTAGCTGTAGTGCCTGAGACTCCACTGGACATGATAATTTCAATCTAGTTAGGGCTTTATAAGCGCCTTATTACTTTAAATAACTCTACCAAATTTCGACCAAATCTGTGTACGGATATATATGATATTTTATGAATACCGTTTTTTTTAACTTCAACGCCCTCTATCTCAGAAACGAAGCAACGTACAAATGTTCATAAGAACATTTTTTTTAAAAAGACCTAACGAATCATCCTCTGAAGTTTCATTTCGTAGTTAGGAAACACCCGCAATTTTCTTTCGTTGAATCTTTTCCTTTCAAAACCTTCTTCTTCAGAATTAAAGTAATTGTATTATATATAATAACTGCTAATAATACTGCTAATAGGTAAAACTCTTTTTGTTTGAAAATCAATGATTAGTTTTCAATGAAAACAATTTGAGGAATATAATCACCTCAATGATCCACATAAGTTCAATAGTATCAATGAGCCATTCAATTTGAATGATTTAAAGAATAGGACTATACTTGAAACAGAATTTTTTTTTCTGTGGCCTTGTATGAAAAAGCTTTGTATGAGCTTGTATGGTTTTTTCTGTGTGTGTTTCAATTCAAAATTATTTAATTTTTTTTTCAATGGCTTTCATCAATAGGCTTTGAGAAGCTTGGTAAAAATATTGTTACTCAGGAATATTTATGCAAGGAAATGAGTTTTTTATTCATTGTCAAATAAAACCTACATTGTTTGCGCTTGGTACGATACATTTTTTTTATGGTTAAATGATGTTTCTCAACCAGGAATAAAATACGCTAGCTCATGTCGTACTCAATACAGCTGGAAATTCATGAACAGTTCACCTGTTATATATTTAGAAATCTCAGTCTCCCATGCGAACACTGGTCGACTTTTCTCGGTGAAATGAACATTTCCGGTGATTCGCCTTTTATTTATTGTATGTAGCTGTCAAAATACAAGTCATTAACTGTCACAATATTTAAAAGGTGCGTTCATCATCACCCCGGCGTTGAGCATTCATCATATTGCGAAGTATTCTGAAATGCGTTTAAGTCGCTATTAAAAATGACGAAAATTATAACCGTGTTCTTGGGAGATGGTCAATCATATTTGTAGAGTTGAATACTCTCTATCTTATTGTTTGAAATGTCTTTTTTTTTGTTAAAAATGTCTCTATATGCCCAACTGAAAATGACGGATGACATATTTCGGTCTTCTGCCAACAATGAATTACCTTTCTTTTCATCAGTTGATTATAGTGAGGAATTTGACATTATGAATCATGAACGTTTATGTGCTTAACTTCACTAAATAGCTTTCGATGAGTTGTCACAAAAATATATCGAATAATTTCTGAGTAATAGAACGAATGTGTTAAACTAAACGGTCCAATGTTTGATCTTCATTATATATACTTTTGATTGTGGAAAAGTACTCAAATTATTTGAATTGCACTCCTACGCAGACTATGGACCTATGAATCACACGCAACTAACATGGAACATTATCATTTTCTGTAAAGTTTGTCCAATTTTCAAAAACAAATTCTCTCAGAACTCATTTCCTGTTGACTTTGATAGTTAGATTTTATTATGACTAGTTTAAGAAACTATCTTAGCTTCAGAAAAAACATTTCGATTTCTCCTATCAACGATGTATTTAGCTGAATGTATATATGGTGGCGAAACATATTACCAAACGAATCCCATTGATCTAAATGAGAGGCCTAATTTGTTATTTTTTCCAAATTTACAGTTATTTCCAGCAATCATGCCTTTTTCGTTTCCTAATAATGTAACTACTAAATTGTGTTCATAAATAACAGCTCGAAACTAATTCCAGACCATTCGAAACACTGAGATATTTTCAAACAAGGTAAGACAAGATAAAAATACTGAATCTTACTCGGTATCACTTTAAGACAAACATATATGGTATTTCTCCGACTTTGATGTGCGATAATAGCTATGATTTGCTACCATAATATTTTTCTTTTCCTCTTAATTATTCCTAGATGCCACTAGAAATTAATTCCCAGTCACATTCCATTCACAACAATTTATTTCATTGCGAAAGCCCATATAAACTTCAAACATTAGATTGTATTGAAACATACAGTTGTCACTTGATTGAATTTCACTTCTAGGACAATCTTGAATGTATACAGTACTTCCTAAAGATATGGATAATTTTTTGATAATTATTGAGTAACGAAGTTCGAGAAAATTCTAGAATGCCTTGTTTTTTCATTTTTAAATAACCTTCAAACATTCGAATGATAAAATACTCCTGAATTTGGGTATGTTGGTGGCTATGATTATATGTGCTTTTCCATCAGTTCACCGATTATTAGTTGAATCTAGTGATATTGCAGGCAGTAGTTAGATGCCTTCATGTAAACTCAGCAATTGTTAAATATTTGGTCGGACTGTTGAGGAAAGAGGCCCAATTCTGTAATTAGATGTATCATTAGCAATAATGTTGATGCAGTAGAAATTTATTCATATCCAGAGGAAGTTCCGGTACTTTTTAATATCCAGCGTTTCGTCAAAAAGTGAGGTCCGACAATTGGAAAACCCATTGTATACGTCTACATGTTATAGCGTGGATACCGACTGACATGAAGTTTGATATTTTCATAGTAATTTTCAGAGAAATTGATGAAACTTGTGGGAAAAGATTGTGAGATAATTATTTCATAACGTTAATGGTGTTTACCAACTTAGACATGCATTTTTGTGTTGTTTTGCCCTCTGAAAATGTTGAAAATCAATTTTTGTTCATTCGAACTGAATTTCCAAATTTTTTTTTGGTTATTTGGAATATTCGTTAAATGTTGCGTCCACGTCAATTAGTTTATTCATTGTTATAGATGCATCGCATATTTTCTTTAATACATACAAGGTGTTTCAAATTCGATCCTCACCATTGGGATCTCGGAAACTATGAGAGATACGAAGATGGTTATATCGGAGCAACATTGCACATTTACCTGACTAACAATATGCCGTTGAGAAAGTTCTTGAATTTCATGTATATCCGGAGATATCCGGAAAAAACAGAAATTTCGGAAAATAGTTTTTCTTTTTTCTGGCTTCATTTTTCGAAGGATTCGAAAATGAATTGCACTTCCACATTGCCACTTTTTCCCTGCTACGTATGGTGTTTTCAGATTTGCTATCTGATATTTCGGTTCCGGCCACCATTATCAACTTTATTTTTCTCATGGACGCTACATTGGATTCTTTTTGTTTTGAATAGAACCAGATTGAACCTTTGCAATAATGTATTATAAGTTATCATTCCTTTTCGAAAAATTGGAGATATTGAAAAAAATTAATTCTTATCATAATATGCTTCGACTTTGATGTTTCTAAATTTTAATTTCAATTTGTTATGACATTTTGTTATTGTATAAGTCATTAAATTTATGGCGAAAAATGGCTTTCACGAATGAAGAGAAAAGAGATATGATACAAATTTATTACAAATACGATGGAAACAGTGTTAGGACATCGGAAATGTATACCGAAAGACGACAACGACATCGAACTATGTTGATTCATTTGAAAAGCCGACAAAAAAATACGGAGACAGAATGGACCAGAAAATTAAAGAAAATTTGATAAATGAGGTATGTATGAGGTAAGTTAGACATTGTGTCCTTTTCAGTAAAATTAATAATTTGCAGATAAACATGAACTCGGGGAAATCTACACGTCAAATTTTCTCTGAAATGAATATTTGTTATAGAAGTGCTTGAAGACATCTCAAAAAAATCAGTTAAAAATATTACAAAATACACATATCCCAAAAATTGCATCCAGGTGAACCCGAAAGGCGATTAGAATTTTGTAATTGGCTAATAAGAAGACCTGATTTTCCTGTTTTCCTGTAAACTGTAACTTGGACAGATGAAATCACTTTTACGAATTGTGGGATATTCAATCGAAATAACGAACACATTTGCAGCATAAACAACCCCGAGCAGTTTCGAGAAATCCGATCTCAAGTTAGATTTAGTATTAACGTGTGGAAAGGAATTTACAAAGTTAGAATTTTGGATCCTCATTCATTTGACGAAATTCTGAATGGAGAAACTTAACACCAGTCTAATGTCGATTTTCGAAGACTATTTGGATGATCTACCTTTGGCTAACTATAACAACATCTGGTTTCAATATGATGATGCTCCACCGCACACTAATACCTATCTATCTAATTACCTGACTAAAAGATTAGGTGATGAATAGATAGTGAATAATGGGCCGGTGAGGTGGCCAACAAGGTCTCCAGACCTTGGATACATTATGGATACATTTTTATGGGGTACACTGAAAAATAGAGTTTATGGTCAGAGGGAATATCAAAATGTTGAGGACCTTCAACACAGCATCATTAGAGAGTTCGGAAGTTTGAGGAGAAGGAAAATTAATCGTGGCGTGAATAATACTCGAATAAGCGCACAGTTTTGTTATCATGAACAAGGCCAGCATTTGCATTTGCTGTGATTTACTTTTGTCTTTACATTTTAGTTAATTATTGTTATTTGTTCAAAGTTCTATTTTCATCAAAAACTACACAATGTCTAATTTACCTCATACACACCTCATTTATCAAATTCTGATTTAATTGAATAGAACTGGCCGATACTTGATGAAAATCAATATTCAAAAAACTAATAAATAGAGTTTATTCAATGATTTTCACTATAAGTGACAGCCATTTTTTGCCAAAAGTTCAATGACTTGTACAATAACAAAATGTCATTTACTGTAACGAATTGAAAGTCAAATTCAGAAACATCAAAGTCAAAGCATATTATGATAAGAAATAATTTTTTCAATATCTCCAATTTTTCGAAAACGAGTGATAACTTATGATACATCAGGTAAAATCTGGTTTTATTAAAAACAGAAAGAATCCAATGTAGCACTCATAAGGAAAAATAAAGTTGATAGTGGTGGCCGGAAGACGAAACGTCGGATAGCAAATCTGAAAACAACATTATGTAGCAGAGAAAAAGTGGTAATGCCATTTTTACCCAACTGAAATATTTTCGGCAATGCGGTTTTGCCACTTCCATTAGAAAATAGTAGCAACTTCGATTTTCCTAATGGAACACCCTGTATATAATATTATCTTTGGAATATACAACAATGACTCGACAACTTTTTTTGATATTTCTCTATACCTATCTGTTACTGTTTTCGAAATATGAATTAATTTAATTTTTTCCTCCGGAAATGATGACCTCTAAAACTGCTGATATTTTTGAGCCAAGGAATACTATAGTACCCAAATTTGGTTTGTAGTTAGGTGATACTTATAGGATTTCCACACTTCAGCGTGATCTCCATATTGGTACCAACTGGAAAAGCTGGAGCTTCTGCACATTGTACAAGAGAAGTAAGCGCAGAACTGGACATACTTTTTGACGATCGGTGGATAAGGCGCTTGGGGCCATGGAATTGGCCAGCGAGATTACCCGATCTTAATCCATTAGATTTTCATCTGTATGAAATGTTCAACGAATAAGTTTACGAAACACGCGTGCGTTCGAGAGATGAATTGTTAGAATGAATTACCCAAATATTCGAAAATTCAGATCCTAATGAAATCAGATCTGCAACGACGAAATCAGTCAACACCTGCATATCGAAATGCTTGGAAGTGAACAGTCAGTGATTCGAACATATTCTGAAACATTCCATACAATTGTTTTACCTTTTCAGAAATTTTCATATCAATATTTCCACTAATGAAGTGATGTAAACATTTTCACAAATAAGTGCTCATAAGCCCGAAATTTGACTAATTAGGTATACGCATGATATACATAGAAAGAAAGTAAATTTCAACAGTCTTTTGATATATAAAGAAAAATATCAAGAAAAGTTGTCGAGTAATTGTTGTATGGAACACAAAGTTGCTACTATTTTCTAATGGAAGTGACAAAACCGTATTGTCGAAAAAAATTTAGTTGGGTAGAGAATGTCCGAATATGCTCCCCATTAATGTCAAAAGTGATCGGTTGTCTGGTTCACCAGAAACGTTTAATATGTCATCCACCGAAGGGTTGATATAGTTTTATTTTTTTTTCAGAAGTGCAATCAGCGTCGTATTCAGAATTTGTGTTTGTTATTTTCATGAACTATTCCATTGTTTTTAGCATACCTTGAAATGGTTGAACTATGTACTGTTAAGCGTTCTGCTAGCTGAGAAATAGAAATAAAACTTGGTAAAATGACAATAACATTCACAAATTTCACGTTTGTGAAGTTTTCTCGAGGTGAAGGTTAGGATAGACGTTTCATGTTCATATTGATTTGGTTGATGGGTATTACAGCTCTATAAAATTGCAAAAAACTTATGACAAAAACCAATCATTTTTGAACAATTTCAACAAGTTGTATCTCGAAAACGAATGATTTTTCGAGAAATATTTTAAAGAAAAAAGTTTTGACGAGATCCACCACATACTTAGTTTTCGTACTAGGAGCTAAGTAATATGCATCGGTATAGAAAATTGTAAATATCTCGAAAACGATCGCCTCCAGCGTTGTTGAGGAAATATACCTTTTTTACTTGGTAAAGGTGTGGAAATTAGATTTTTTCATAAAAAGTGCCAAACGTTTACTGCCTGAAAATTTAGCGCAATTTTAAATAAATAATGACACCGTACTCAGCCCCTTCTAGATGTTACACGAAAATTAATGCAAGATTTTGATTTTCTACGTCAAAGAAAAATCCGGGTACCAAATTTCGTGCAAATAACTTATTTTTCGCAAAAGTTATATTTAAAAAACGAACAGAAAAAAATCAATTTCAACACTCTCTATCTCCGAAGCGAAGCGTTACCGAACATAAATTTATACAATTTCTCTTACAATTGTCTCAGGAATATGTCATTTCAATATATTTTAAAGTCTCATGTTACACCCTGTATATCAGAATCGATATAATATGCTTTAGGTAATTAAAATTATATTATAGGTATATAAAAATCGAGAAGATGCTTAGGTAATTATGATCGAGTAAGTACCTATGTAGGTAGCTCTCACTGGTGATTACGTGGTGTATATGTAAAAAATTAACTTTTAGCATATGTTATTGGCTACGAAAAAAATACTGTGGTAGCAAAAGATATCATGACATTTTCGAAAATAAAGTTTGTGAAGATCAAATCGTTAGGTGTAGTTTGTGTAATTACTTTGGGTCTTCATCGAGTAACGGTCGAGTCAACCAGAAAAAAAAAGGTTTTGATATATGTACTCCGTTCTTCATCAAAAAACAAACCACAAAATCACATAAAACTATCGCTATCAACCATCTATTATTCACAAATTGATTAGAAAATTCAAACACAGGTCAGACAGAAGATTGGCCTTCAACTCAATCACTTTGGTTACTTCACCTTCTGTGAAATATTTTTCTTTACCTTACTTAAATCAAAATATGTGCACTGTTATTTTCAAATTCATAGAAAATACCATGCCTGGTACAAAAATCTCATTTAAATCTCACAATAACTTAAGCAACTTTCTAGTGAATTTCAAAGACAAAATTAGCAAGTTACCTAGAAGTGGAGTCTATAAGCTTGGCTGTTCTGATTGTTCTGCATCTTACATTGGTAGAACTTGTAGACCTCTCATCACTCACAGTAATGAACATCTAAAAAAAACTGAAAAATTTGCGTTTGGCAACCATATTGAATTTTACAATCCTAACTTTATAATAGGGGAGCCCAAGCGGGTATTTCGGGATTTACTTAAGTGCGGCAGATTAATATACAGGGGGATACCTTGTACCCGGTTAAGTACCTCCACCAAATATGAGCCTCATATATAAGGCCGCCTGTGAGTGATAAAAGATCAGATTAGTGAAAAAAAATTGATCATCAGAAATTCTCAAGCGCGTCAGATTAAGGTAGGGTGAGTTAATTACCTGCTAAAAAGTGTTTATTCCAGAAATCTGATAATTTGAGAGTGACGTAAAGAAAGGGGAGGGCAGCAAAGTTGTGAAAAAATAACGTCATTTCGACATTCTCGAGCGTAGCTAATTTTTTTTTATTTCGAAGGAAATAATTCAAGGATAATGAAAAATATATAATCTGACGATTTCCCTAAGCCGAAATAACAAAAATTTGTCGATAAACTTTAATGCGTGCAGAAACTCTCCGAGTTTCTATTTCTCTATTCTCTATTCACTTTTTCTCTATCTATTACTCTCTCACTCCGTCTCCACTCTGAATTCTGTTGCCATGACGCCATCACAGCTGATCACAGAGACTTGTTCGAGATGAAGATGATGATTAATTAATCAATTAATTGATGGATTTAGCCGTCAGTACGTGGTAGGAAATCATAATGAAGAAAAGAGAAATTGAACTTTCTATGTTTTTTACCACTTTTATTTGTAACTAACGTTTCTGCAGTTTCGTCCTATAAGGACATTTTCAAACTGATACAATATATAAGGATATTTTCAAACTTATACAATGTATAACTTATACAATGTATAAGTTTGAAAATGTCCTTATAGGACGAAACTGCAGTAACGTTAGTTACAAATAAAAGTGGTAAAAAACATAGAAAGTTTCATTCATCTTTTCTTCATTGATTAATCAATTGATTATAAAAATTCAATTTTTTTCAGCATTTTTAAAAAATTACTTTCTTATAAATACAAGTATTCTACTAAAAAACATACACTTATTTATTTTCTTGCCATTTCCTGAGCTTTTCAATTAATCAAGTGCAATGAATTAAAAAAAAAATTAAAAAATATTGTTTTTGTCAGATTAAGCGAATCCCTTTAGATAATCGTCAGGTTATGAGACAGCACGTCTAAAACCTAAAGATGAAGCATATATATCTTGATCTGATGCGCTTGAATATTTCAAAATGGCGAATTTTTTTTGCACATTATAATAATGGCTGCGAGTTTGCGTCAAATCGAAATCGTCAGATTATTGAATGAGAACTTTTTTTGTTGTACTCAACACCCCCATAGAAAATCTGACGCTCTCGATTGAATTTTTTTTTCTTTTCACTTTTAACCCCTACGTACAACCACCCACATCATGCAAACGATCAGATTAACGTACCGACATTATTAAAAATACGTAGGACAAGCATGCTATCAATATCTGACGCGCTCGAATATATCCATGCAACAGTATCTTTCACATATTTAAAAATCTATAGCCGCTTCCCCCACCGATGAAAAGCTATATATTATATAACATTTTCTTCTTCTTATCATCTAAGCTTTGCAACCTTATATGTCTCAATGACGCTCGAGTAAATCCCCATTTTGCATCGTGGGCTCCCCTGCTATCAGCTTCAATAGAAATTTCAAAATTTTACATAAAATTGACAATAAAAATTTCCTCAGACTGGACTTGTTTAAAGAGCTGGAAATTTTCAAAGAACTTTCCAACAATGATCACTGCTTGAATATTCGAGCAAACTTATACAGAGATTTCCTTCCCCTTCATAAAAGGATTATGAATTGTAATTAAAAATTAAATGAAATTCGGTATTAAAATATATAATTCTATATTGGTTCCTTCCCAACAACAAACATTTTCAAAATCCATAGTGGATCACTCCTCAAGTTGGTACCAGTATTTTAAACGTGACACTTGACTTGACACATTCTCTGAGACCGAACCACATGGCCTCAATCTCTAACATGTATTTCGTTGGTTATTAGGCTAATTAGTTTTATATAAATCAAATCATACAAATGTACTATGTCCTCGTTTTCGATACTTCCTGTTGCTCGACAAGTGAGTAATCATCAATAATCTTTCCTAAATTCATATCCTCAAAATATAAAAAATTTAATTTTCACAAAACACTTTCTTTCAATTAGATCACTCCAGGTGAGCCCTGATGATGCTTTGCAATAAGAATTTATAATTATACACTTTTATACAAAAACTCTTTGATTCATTCATTCAATAAGTGTTATCAGTTTCCCAAATCTATTTATTTTAGTATTTCCTGCAGTACAGATGAAACAGATTCTCACATAGCATTAATGCAAATAGTTCAGACTGATTCAATTGCGTTCTGGTGAATGGTAAGTAATGTTGCTGGCGAATGTTTACAGTTATTAATTGATGCTGTTACTCCCAGCAGCATAATTATCAGTGGTTTTCTTGAAAACGATTAAACTTAATTGTTTTGAACAGACCCGAGTGCGCTACCATCTAGAGAAGCAGCAAAAAATTGATTTTCCGTCTTCAAACTGACTTTCCGCCATCGTGAAATGCGAATAATAGATTGTAGCAAATAGCTTGTGTTGTATAATAGAGCAATGTTAGTTTTTGTGCAGCTAGCAATTTCAAATGGATGCATACGAATGATAACTATTAATTTAAATTCAAGAATCTGGTATGTTATGAGAGTGTAGCACACTATAGGGACATAAAGTTGAGTTGTAATAGGCTCCAGTTTGATCAAACAAGAGTCTAGCACAGGTAATGATGCATTTCCTGTTTCATTTTTGCTTCAGCTGCAAGTAAAAACGAAATGAGAGGCAGCAAAACATGGCTTGATCATGAATCTTGAATATATCTGGATGAGATAAATAAGGTTATTTTTCAATAACGTCTATTCAACTTGTGATATTAAAATCACTCACACACACACATTCATACCGGGTGACACAGACTCATGGTATCCCTTTTTTTTCTCAAGCTACTACGAAATCGAAAATGTTGATTATGCTCACAAAGAGACACTATCTGATGTAACAGAAGATTTTTTCCAACTCACGATTTTTCCAGAAATGACATATGATATAATATCAAATGTGAGCTGGAAAATTTCATTTCGAAAAGAGTGAACGTGAATGTGGACATTTTGCAAAACTACATCTAAAAAATACTCACAGCTACCTAAACATTCATCGACACTCTATGAACATAGTCAATTCTGAATGGGCATCGAACTTTCCAATTCTCTTCCCATCGAAATAAAAATTGAAAAAAGGCAATTGGTATTCCGCCTGAAAGACAGATGTGTATAGTCCTAGCGGTTAGCTGTGGTTTAGATTTCTATCCGCTCGGTATATTCCATCTCCCGTTCTATGTTTGGTCTTTGATCCATCTGTATACCAGGTGTTTTTTCCAAACATGTTTTTGGGATGACTAACGGTCTTCCACTCTTCACGGCTTGTGATTTTGGCCGTGAAGTTTGTGTTAAAGGTGTACTTCGGTGTCATGTGGTCCGTGCACATATTCAATATCATATTCGATATGTTCGGTCCGATCTTTTCTAGTTCGGTGAGTTTTCCAGTCTGAATTGGCCCATCCTGGCCTCCCCCATTATCACGAAGTGTAAAGGAAGTAGATTCAGGAGTGTCACCAATGCAGCTGTTGGGGTAGTTCTCATTGCTCCCGTAAACATGTAAGTCTTTGCACCTTGTCTAATTTGTTGATGGCGGTCGCCTGCTTCATCTTTGGCCACCAGACCAGATATACTTTTGTTATCATGGGTTTAACCACCATCGTGTGTAGCAAATATACCATGTCTGGTTTTAGCCCCCATGTTTTTCCATAGGTGCGTCTGGCGAGCATCAGTATACTACCTCCGCTTTCCTCTTTATCCTGTCCAAATGTTGGTTCCAGGTCAGTTTGGAATCTAGGATTACTCCCAGATATTTAACCTTCCCCGACACTTGTATTCCTTCACCTCGAAGTTTTAGAGGTCCGAGACCCTCCGTTTTAGTCCTCTTGGTGAATGCTACTGTGGTTGATTTGAATGGGCTTATGTTAAGCCCTTCTTCTTCGGTCCATCTTTTTATAATGTTCAGGGCCTGCTGCATGCAGCCCTCCACTACATTATTGTATCCACCCTGGACTAAGAGGACTAAGTCGTCTGCATAGCCCAGTGATTCATACCCATTATGGTCCAAGAAACATAGGGGCTCGTCCATTACAAGGTTCCATAACAGAGGGGATAGAATCCCCCCTGAGGACAGCCCCTTGCTACCCGTGCCACGACTGTTTCCCCCATAATGGTTGTATATACCAATCTTCCCCTAAGAATGCAGTCTATCTACCTACAACTTGTCAATCTCTCTTCTTCTCGACGCCTGGATGATTGATTCTAACGACGTATTATCAAATGCGCCCTCAATGTCCAAGAAAGCAGCTAAAAGTACTTCTTTGTTTTTGTAAGTATATTCTACTTTTTCTGTTATCCGACATGGAGCAGTTTTTGTTAGCATACTTGACCTGTATGCATATTGGTCTCGATGTAATGGTCTGATAGCCAGTGATACGTCTCTGATATGCCTGTCAAGTAGTTTTTCTAGTATTTTCAACGCAAATGACATGAGACTAATTGGTCTCAAAACCTTCGTCGAGGTGGCCCTGATCAGTATCCAAGTTTTTGGTATGTGTCCCAGTGCTAAGTTTGCCCTGAGAAGTATACACAATTTTTTGAAAAGTACTTCCGGTCCCTTTTGAAGCATTATTGGGTATATGCCATCAGGTCCCGGCGACTTATGGGGTTTGAATGAGTTTACAGCCCATTTAATTTTCTCCATATCTATCACCTTCTTTGTCATTTGCCAGTCCTCCCTGGATGCCCTTTTCGGGGTCTCCAGTTCTGAATTCGCCCAGGACTCCGGTGTTAGATTTGTAATTTATGACCCGGGACAGTGTACCCGGAAAGCAAGTACCTTAAAGACAACCTTTTCTATATTATGAACAAATATTTAGATCAAGAATAGATTTTCATTCTGCATCTACCACCTTATAATAGTTCTTCACTTGTATCTATTCTGAATGGGCATCGAACTTTTCAATTCTCTTTCCATCGAAATAAAAAATGAAAAAAGTCAATTGGTATTCAAGTCTGTCCTAGCAAGTACCTTGAAGGAAACTGTTTCTATAGTATAAACGAATATTTAGATCAGGAATAAATTTCTATTCTGCATCTACTACCTTATAATTCTTCACTTGTATCGTTTATGATTCTGCACATAAAAATTCGAAAATTTTCTGCATAAATAATTTTTCAGCTCTCTTTTATGTGACTTTTCCAATATTATGTAATTCATCTGAATGGAATGAACGATTTATCATTTTTCATACAGTTATCTTGAAGAAGATAGTGGATCTAACTTGTTCAATTGATGACCTTTTTATAAATAGTAAATGTATCAGTTACTTGAGATACTAACAAACTGATTTCCTGGAAAACCCAGAAAAACCTGCAACACCACATCACCTGAAATAACTGTTCGTTGAACCTTGTCTGGAGTTTAATGTTAACGAATGAGCTGTGGTGAATCATCATAAAAACTCAAAACTCAAGTTAGAGGATTAGGATGACAGGTGAACAATATGCAAGATTTCATCCGAACGAAATATCAATTGAAAATTTTGTTTACTTAAGAAGGGAAACAAATGATCTAGTATTGAAAAACGAACATTAATTCATACCTAAATACTACTACTTTCGGTTTGAAGAAAATTAATAACTTTGATCAGTGAAAACAATTGAATTCTCTGGCACTACCGGTATGCGATAAAAATTGGTCATTTATCTGAATCTACCAGAATACATACTTACTTGACTAGTGTAGTTATTTAACGTCCGAAATGAAATTTGTATGTTTCAATTATCAAAAACATGAACGGTTTTGTTTAGGTTGGACGAAAATTTACAAACTTACATGGACATTGATATCAAGAGCATGTGATTCAACATACGATTAAATTTACATAACACAGCTTCAAGATGAAGTAATAACATTGAGTGTACAATGTAACCGATTCGAATAGTTGCTAAAATATGTAACCGGTCTCAAAATGGAGATCATCTCTCAGTGGGAATCTATGACTGTGGCCGCACGTACAAGGAAACATTTCAATATCAATATTCTTGCCAGGTCTTTATTATGGGCTTGTTCTTTCGAGCACATGTAATATTTCAGTCCTCGGCGGAGGTCAAAAATATAAAATACGATTCTTTCAACACTGTATCCTTTCATGTTATCGTTTAGCTAGATAATGAATTACAATAAGCAATTATTCAAATGTTGATTTAAAAAACATCGATTTAATTAAAACAAATTAGTATGCGTCAGTTTATTTAAATGATAGGATAATCAGGAATTTGCGATATTCTGTCTTAACAAATATCTCTTTAATTGCCTTTTGATTCGTTTTCTATTCAATTAAGGAGAGGATGTCCTTGGAATTTTTATTGACTTCGTTGAAGTTGAAAATAAGTCAAGATTATTTTGCAGGAATATCTGCTGATATATTGCAGACAGTAACTCATTCACTAGGCTTCAATTTTTTGCGAAAAACAACTTCCAAAAAAGTTGGATGAAATCCCAGTGGAACCGTTTTTCAAAATTAGGTGACAAGGTTTCATATGATGGAAAATCTAGTTGAACACATAACGTAGAACATGGATTAACAATAATTAAAAATCTACAGACCACGGCTACTTTACCTCAAAACAGAAAATTATCTGTTTCATTTCATTAACTAATTTAAAATCCACTGACAGGATTTTGCAGAGATTTGGTAGTATAATGATTTGAATGAATTGGCTTTTTGCAAACTTAAATTTCTTTTTTCAGGTTTATAATTAGGCTGGCTGGTAATTGTTTTTTCGAAGTTTTTATAAAATTGTATATTCTTCTCCTGGCGAATGAAAGTGGTTTCACGAATGAGGGAAACAATTTATCTGAAACAGAAAACGATGTGATAATGAAATAACTGAAATGATAGTTGAATCGTATCTTCGATAAATCAAATTAATTTTGTTGTAACTCATTCCGTTCTTCAACTCGCATGAAAAATCTGCAATGATGAACGAAAAAAAGTTTAACAGTATAACTATTCGTTCACAATTGAGGGAAACTATAAAAATGCAGTGCGGAATATTTATATATATTTTCATGATTGAAAAGTTGTTGATTTAGAATTTTAAATTTCTACAAATGAACGGATCTGCAAAAATATTAGTACTATTATAAAATTTATATAGAACGATTTTTCGAGCATCAAATGGATAATGAAATAATGAGGAGGCACATCCACGCACTTTTGGAATTTAGATTATTTTCTATGTTTTTTACCACTTTTATTTGTAACTAACGTTACTGCAGTTTCGTCTTATACGGACATTTTCAAACTTATACAATAAACTAAATGTCCGTATAGGACGAAACTGCAGTAACGTTAGTTACAAATAAAAGTGGTAAAAAACATAGAAAGTTTCTTTTCTCTTTTCTCCATTATGATTTCCTACCACTACATCCATCAATTTGTAGATTATTTCGTTTTATTTTCAGTATTATTTCTTTCTGAAAATGTAATTTTCACTTCACAGATCTGAAAATGTTTTGTTTCTTCATAATCAATGGTCATTGATTATTCACAAATTAAAATTATACAAAAAGAAATAAAATAAGATGGTTCTGAATGATGAGTCAATCAACTGAATCATATAAAAAAACTATAACCAAACAAATCACAGAGAAAAGGTCATGTCAGATCGTTTCTTCCATTTATTCAATTTACTGCGGAAGTTGCAACTTCAACACTGTTCACCCAGAACAAAGAATTTCCTGACACAGATGTCTTCTTTATTTTGTTAAAGAAATTCACCGTACGAGTTTATTCGTCGACTTCCCAAACACCCTGTATGATATAACAAGTGAAATCTATATGGAACCATTGCTGCATCCATGATAATGATTACGAATATTCACGATATCGAATTTATTTCCAATATGCGTTTTACCTCGCGAAGGTCACTATAACTGAGGAAACTACTATGTAGTGAAACACATATTGGAAATGAAGTGAAGATTTGTAATTATTAACATGAGTAGAGTTTTTGATTTTCACCAAGTCAGTGTATATAAAACATAATAGTTGTGTCGAAATGACAACTCTTTTGTTCATGATGGAATACTTTCAAAAAAAATCATCTGTTTTTTGCCACAGTTACTGTTGCCAAAAAATTAGGCCCTCTATTTATAAAATAGATAAATTCCTAACTTTACCACAAACTTAAGTTGAATCTCATTAACGACGCTTTTTCATGTGGTTTTTTCCATCATAAACCAAATTATCAACATCAATAGTGATAAATGTATAAGGGATCGCCGTATATTTGTCTGTGCTTTGTGTGGGCTAATCTCAAAAACGACTCAAACGATCTACGTGCGGTAAACTTCACTTCACTCAAGCAAGTGTTTGAATCATTTTAATTGGATCATAAATGTTGAAGTTATGTTAATTTAAAAATTTACTCCAAACATTCGTTGAAAAAACGCTATAAAAATACTGTTCGATTTGATTGAAACTTTGCTTAGCTATATACCTGAATAGTTTGTAAAACAATTTTCTGATACATCAAATATAGACAAAAATATGAGAACATTTTGCTATCAGAAAATCTGGGCCATAAAAACTGAAGTTCTGCAGGTGAATGAAATCGCGGGAAACAGGTAGTGCATAATTTTGCACTAGAAAACATTGATTTTAGGTGGGTTATAATATTTTTCTTTGGATGGAAGGGTCAATGACTTATTGTCATTGCCATTCTCTACAATGAAATATGTTTATAAAGTAATGTTGGAGATGTTAATGGAAAAGGGGCCATTATAGTGACCCATATTTATAAAACTAATTCTGAAAAAGAAAGTTTTCTAGTGTAGTAGAAATGATGAGGCATATCATACAAACTGCATAAATAAACGCTTCATGTGTGGTGACATTGAAAATGTACATTATCATAGATTCAATCTATATTTGAATGTATCATCTTTCGCTCCAACCGATTTCCTGGAGTCTTTGAAGTCCACTAGATACTCGTTAGGACAACAAGAGGATTGTTCTGAATTCTTGAGGTTCTTGTTGAATACTCTTCGTGAGCAAAACAATAGCAGAATCCATATTCCTGACCGATATGGATTGAATGATTCCGTACAGTCTATCTCGTCTCATGTTTGTAAATCTTTTGCTGGAAAAATTCTCACTTGTTTACTTTGTAAACGTATATGAATTTCTGAAACTTCAACTAGCGTTTCCACAATGACAAATAACCAGTCAGTGCAAAGCTTATTGTTAAATCATATGAAAATGGAACGTTTAACAGGTTGCAGTAATTTTTCTATTTAATGAAAAGGAGCAAATGCAGATGGCAGCTCTTCGTCGGTTGGCACTATGGGTTCGTTTACAAACAAAAGTATATCATTGTACAGTAATTGACTGGTCAAAAAAATAGGAGGGGCGCCACTGTAACTTACAAAATATCTATGTCAAAGAGTACTTACTTGGAAAGTTGAGCAACCGAGTAATGACTAAATAGTTGTTATACTCCAAACTATAAGAGACTTTACCATATGATGTTATCAAATTGACGAGTGTTAATCAATAAATAAATAAAACATAGTAAAACATACAAACATTTAATATTAATAACTCTTCAATGGTTCAGAGCAAAAGTTCCCAGAAATAAGACTTGTAATTCTAATAATAATATTCAAAATGAGATACTTCGAGAGGTTAATTGATTAGGTAGAAGATGTTTTAGGAAGTTAATTTCCCAGCGCATAGTACTATGTGGTGGTTTAGATATATTCGTTGCAAAAAACATATACTTTAACCTGAGTGTATCTAGATTGAATGTACATTAATAATTAAAAATTTAAATGATAGGATTTTTTTCTGTGTAAAAAATATAAAAGTAAAACGTGTTCCTCTGGCGACAGCACTTTGAAAACTGAGTACGGAATCCCAGGCCAACCAGGACTGGAGTGATGAGTGGAGCAATACTACGATAGCTTTATTCTCTCTGAGTGCAATCAAATGTTCATCGGGCTGAACCATGGAGTGTACACTTCGGGCAAGTGAGCCCTATTGGAAGCATAATTCCAAAAATATCCTTGAAATGTAGACGAGAGGTTAAACCAAAGCTTGGGAGATAACCAACCAGAACAGAAACCGTGACAATTCCCTGGGTGAAAATCCTCCGTGTACAACAACCCTATAAATGTTTTTTTAATAGAAACTGTCCTATATTGTCGCTAACAAGACAACAATGAAAAGAAAAGTAGGAAAACTCACCTTCCGTGAAGGGTTTTATCTTGTAGCAAAAAAGGCGTTGGCGTGGTACAAAGTATTCAAACACCAAATTGTCGTAAATGTTCAATATAGGCCCCTATCAAAATCCAGGACGTAGTGGTTAATAATAAATTGGGTAAAACGAAATATCCACTAAGGATCATTTAACAAATTCAAGATAGGTCAGCCGAACAAAACCAGAAACACCTGTAAGGCAGACACTTGTCGTTTTCGAGAAATCTACCATCCTGACTGATTAGAAAAGAATTCCTTTTCGTCATCTTCTTCTTTTCGGAAGATAGGGTACTAGCGTTTTGACCTATCAATATTTGCATATTCCGTGCATATAAGGACCAATCTGAACAGAATAAAGTAATGGTATGTTTGGTTGTATCTGGTCAGACACCCCATAAAGCTAAATTGGCTACACTGACGAAAATGAAACAGTTGACAGTCGAAATATCATCAAACAGCTGACAATTAAAATTAAACAGAAAATACCAACAGAAAATTTCAACTCGAAGACACTCCTTGTGAAACTTATCCATAACCAAAACATTCGAGATTAGCAATGGATGAGGTTAGACAATCAACTTAACATATCTATGTTGTTATTTTCACGTTCGCTGAGGGTAGGTCACCACGGAGTGAAATCTATGTTGCTCTAAAACTTTTTTATTTTTTTACAAAATAAAGTAGCGAAAATTTACATGCTACATGGTGATGATCGAATGTTTTGCCAAACATGCGCCAAACTAACTGATTGTTATGAGAAAACAAGTATAGCTGATGCACCAGTCAAACTAATAATAACACTGATGATCTTCAAACATGACACAACATCTGACGGAGCACCAAACTCTCACGAAGGTCTGCAATCTAGCAGACCACTATTATAATCTTCATGACTTCAACAATGTAGTCATTGTTCACTGTGCTTCTGGCATTGAATCTGGTCATTATTACGCCTTGCTCAAAGACGAAACGGACTGGTTTAAGTTTGACGATAGTCGTGTCACTAAGTGTTCTGACGATGTATTGAATTTATTGGAGCCTCTGGAGACAACCCACATTTTGTTTTATGAAAGAGAGGACATAGGCAGATCAAGATCTTCAGATGATGCGGTGCTGCAGGTTTTTCTGGTTTTTTTTACAGCTGAAAAAGCATATGCGCCACCAGAATCAATGAAGTTGCCCCGGAGCGCCAATTAATTTTTGTTGTTGTTTTATAATTTCGTGATTTGTATTTCGGAAGTGTTAATTATAATTCACGATCCACTGAAACTGAGAACCGACTTTTCTGAAAACCGGTTCTTTGAAAAAAATCAGAGTTTTTTTGTACAAAATGTCATGAATATTGAAATAGTTTATATGATTTTATGATAACTTCTATAGTATTGTAGATATTCCAAATATTATACGAAATATCCATGTTTTCACTCGAATTTTCAACAGAATGCTGAACTTTTTTAAAACGCTGAAAAGGTCCCAGACTTTTTTGCAGAAAATTTTATGAAAAATAATAAAGTTATCAATTATTGTCGTCACTTTCTGAAATACATCAATTTTTATATAATAAGGTATCGGAACCGAATTTTTAAGACACCTATTTTTGTAGAAAATTTCAAAGTAAAAAAAATAGTATCAAATCATTTCATTGTACTGTTAATAGTTTGAAAATTATTGATAAAACAATATTTCAATTGTCACGTCCAATAAAAAGGCTCCATTCGGATTTTGTTCCACTTTCACTAGAGAAATGGGTTAGGAACAATTCAACTGGTTGCAATGCAATCAGTAGAATACGTTCAGTAGTTCTGGATGTTATTCAACAATTACTTCGTAATCAATGGAAATATTAACTATTAATTGCAACTGTAAAGTTACACTCCTGATATTATACATTTTTTTCTGGCGATGCCGCCTTTTTGTTGATTTAGTCACTATCAGAAAAATGTAAATTCCATCTAATTATTTTGGGTAGAAGTTGGAAACATCTATCGCCATTTCCGGTTCCGTTAAAGTTTTTATATAATTAGTTCTGTTCGAAAGGGATAACAATATACATTTCTGTGTTGGAATTTTAATGAAATGAAGGACAGTTTAATTACCTGGAAGTCAAGGTGACAGAACATTTAGTTGAAATTTCCAATCATCCAGCGAAACTAACACGAATCATGTAAATTCGGGAAATGTAAATTGAACAGGTGTAACCGAAGAACCATAAAATATTCTTATATTTACTGAAAAATATATATTTTTTGATCTAATGATAATAGATATCTACAATTGATTGAAAAAAGAGTTTTTTCTGAGAAATTAGTTTTTGAAAAAAAGTTGTTTTCCCAAACTCTCCTAGTCCCTTATCAATAAATGAAATTAATATGCCTGGGATCAAAACAGTAGTTGAAATAATCACTAGCCAACAAATAAGAAAAAAAATGCACTAATATTATAATGGCTATACATGAGATTTCAAAGCATCCTGACTGCGACTTCGACATCACAAATTTTCCATCACGTAAAGATTTGGAGTTAAAGTAATTTTTATTTTATACAAAAATTTTCACATATTATAGGGAAATATAAGATCAAAACAAGAAAAAAACAATATATTTTGAGGACAAGAGACTTTATTTACAATACACATAAAAAACATTCAAATGAAGTCTTTTGTGCATATCCTTTTTGCAAATGTTAACTTTCGTTTATATGTTTCATCATTTTCCCTCAAAAGGAACCAATAATAATCCCCCATCATTGCTACAACCCATCTGCCTTGGTAAGGTTGCTCCATTGTCAGTATGTCTTGGTGGAACCTTTTCCCTAGTTCGTCACTGACAGCACCCAAATTTTCTGGGAAAAAAATTCAAATAGGAGTGCAAGAAATGGATTTTGAGAGACATGCGAGATCCCATTCTGCAGTAGTTTTCAAGTAGTTCTTCTACAAGTGTTTCGTAACTTTCTACTTTCTTTTTCTGATTGATTCGGCCGTTACTTGATAAAGATCCATAGTAATTTCAAAAACTACACCTCACTATTTGATCTCCACAAATTTTGTAAATCTGCAAATCAAACTTCGTAAATCTGCCCTGAAGACCTAGTAACATGACTTTTGGGTCACCACATATTTGCTACTTATACGTATTATAACTTATTGCATTTAGAATAAGTGACATACTTTCGTGTGTTTCCTTCATGGCAACTGCATGTGCAAGAGGAATAAAGGGTCTGCCTTCACGTCGTCTTGATTTCAAACAGGTTGGAGCCTGGCTCCCTTACCCTTTGGACTGATGTTTGCCAGAAGAATAAACGGGTCATAACTGATGGTGAGTGTTGATGGTATGGCGACATGAATGTCCTCAGACTACAGTACTGCCCTTCACGGTGTAACGGAGGACATAGGGGCCTCATTCGACAGAGTGTCGGGGCCTTCTATATCGGGAGGGGTCGTCTACAGTATAATCCAAAGCTTCCCTGACTATTGTAGAGGCTCTTTGTGAAGCAGAACAGCTTTTAAACTTGTTTTAGACGCTGTGTTGCCAGATT
Source organism: Leptinotarsa decemlineata (assembly GCF_025532065.1). Taxonomy (NCBI): domain Eukaryota; kingdom Metazoa; phylum Arthropoda; class Insecta; order Coleoptera; family Chrysomelidae; genus Leptinotarsa; species Leptinotarsa decemlineata. The sequence continues at coordinate 6,904,712 of NW_027412545.1, read as the reverse complement.
TTAAACAATTTCCTCAAATTTAGGGGAAAAGTGAATTTGGAATGTCGTGTTCATTACATTTTTGTAAAAAAAATCATAACTCAATAATCTCACGTGTTCGAAAATTTTTACTATCATTTTCACATTTAGGGACCAAAAATTAACAAAGAACTGCCTTTGGAATTACTGTCGTTAATTGGTTGTAAACTAGTGTAATTATTGAGAACTGTCATTGTGATAGAACAAATTTGACTCTTCCAGACGTGAAGTTTTCTGTAAGGAGTGAGTGAATCGTTCATAACTGATATTCAAAGAGGTGCTAGCTGAAAATTCCTTGATTCCTCAATCAAACAATGAAAGTCTTCTAAATCAAAACATTCAGTGTCTGAGAACCAGTACAGATGAACTAGAAATATTCTTAATGGATTATGATATAAATGTCTTATGCCTCACTGAACAATGGTGTTGTGAAGATGAACTGAACGTTATTAGTGTAAATAGTTAGTTTATAACTAGTTTATAATACATAATATATAATATATAACATATAGGCACTGAAGAAGCTTCCTATTAGAAGCGAAAGCTTGACAAAGTGAAGCAGAGTTTTGATTTTTGATTTTTTGACTGAGAGATCCCGTTAATCCACTTCACTGTACATTTATCCAGTCGCTAAGATTCTCAGGATTCTTATCTTATTGTACTTTGATTTGGAAAAATCTATTTCTAATAGATATTTCAATACCAACAATTTATAGTTAACCACATCTAAAACAAACTGCACCTTGTTTAAAACTGTTCACAAAAATATTATTTACTAATTATGGAGTATTTTCAGCTCAGTAACGAAAGACTAGATATTTCAACAAGTACAAAATTGTACGGAATTTATTCAGATGATGAACTGGCCAATAAATGTTATGTATTTATAGTGTTGAGAAGTCACTTGAAAATCGATGCACTGAAAGCGGCATATTATGGGACTCTTTATCCTTTGCTGGAATATGGAATAATACTATGGGGAGGGGGTACACAACTGGAATGTTTTTTCAGAATGCAAAAACGTATCTTGAAAACATTGTTCAATATGTTCGTGAACTTTTTTGAAGATGACACATATAGACATCAGTATCCCATCAGACGGAAATCCAATTATATTGTTCCTAAACATAGATTAAAAATACAGAGCATGGACCGCATTACGCATCAATTAGATTCTATAATTTAAGCTTCCTAGTCACTTCAACATTATCTATTTTTTACTCATTAATCTATATCTGTGATATATCTTATTTTTTCCTCTCATTTTTTTATATTCGCTGCATTTACCTATACCAAGTGATTTTATTTATATTAATATCAAAAGACATTTGGTGTTGATTTTTCTGACTTTAGTTTTATCAATTGTTTTAATTGAAAGCTTCAATAAATCTATCTATTATTTTAAAGGCTAAGTGAACATGTGAATGGTAAATGCAAGGGTTTTATTGGCATTTGGTATAATATTTCATTCATGATACTTCACACGAACTGATTCTTTAAAAAAATCACCAACAAAGAGGTAGATTTAGAAATTCTCAAAAAATGTCACCAGAATTCCCTAAAATTTGAGGTTTCACCTTAACAAATTTACCCAGAATCAATATTTTGAAGAATGTTACTACCAAAATGATTTTTATGTCATCAAACTTCCTTTTTCGGAATGATAAACTATTCGTATGAAAATGAAATTTTACATAATTCCGACTTTTTTGTTTTATAGCCTATTAGTGGTAATATACCCGTTGAAATTTTTACGAGGGTATGATAAGTGGGTTATAAAATCTAACTGTACCTTCTTGTGAAATGTTTTTTCTGGTTTAGTGATAATCAAAAAGCATTCTCATAATCTATTCACATAACGAAAATCTTCTCCAGGAACGTTAATTCACAAATAAGAAAATTAGTAAGCATATAAAATCAACAAACCGAGGAGGTGATATCTCCTAACGACTATAATAAAATGATACAAATATATCTTGAGGATTTTATCAATGGAGTTATAAAAAAGGAGCAATTCAAGAAAATTTAAAAACACCACTTTCCAATCGGGTAATGGGCATTTTATTCAAATTTCAATGTGTTAATTAATGTATTCGGAATGATCCCGGAGATTAGTTCAATTAAATCGAACGAGCTCCCGGTTTTAGACATTCCAGTTGCCGTATCAACCTCAAAGACACCAATTATACCAAATTGGTGCGAATATATTATCGAATCGACTCCAAAAACAAGCACCTGGATAGCTACTTAACCAATAATTGAGTCTATAATGATTTCTGTCCAAATATTGCGCCTTTACGCAAGATGGAGTCTTTTATTGCCATACATACTCTCTGTGTGTTCAGTAATAAACGTTAATTTGTTACAGAAGTCATCCGGTTGCAGGCAGTTAAAGCGCCATGATTGGCTGTCGGGATACCGGGTGAATACAAAACAGTTTTCATTTCTCTCATTTTATGGTCACAAGAAACGTTCGTACAGTGTCTGTCCCTTTCATCGTCGCAAGTAAAGGTGACAGGGGAAACTGAAATTACAATGAATTCATTCCAATAACGGAGACTGAACGAGTGTCTGGACCTTCGCACAACTATTACACCCTTTTTTTCATTCTGAGCCTATAATAATGTATTGCAAAACATATGTTGCGTGTTTTTAAAACTGTTTAGTTGAAATCTCGCAATAAAGTGTTTCTTGAATACGTTATGGATTTTCATCAAGTATGGGCCAATTCTATCACATACTTTATTGTGGGATTTTCACTTTGATTATGATGTTTCAAAAGTTTTGCCCGTTTTAATGTCATGTGAATTTGTAGCTCCATATCTCAATGAATATTTATTCCATGGATCGATAGAGAATTTTGTATTCTATCAATTGATGCTGTCCTTTTTTTTCAAATTTTTTTTTTGCTTCTCAACTTATTACTATATGATGTCGTTGAGCAATTTTCGATTTTGAATGCTGCTACTTTGTACATTCAACAGTATGATCCACAGACTGATGAATGTGACCTTGTTAGAGGCGAATTTCAATAAAGAACTGAACATAATAAAACAAATAGCCGTCAATAATCAAAAAAGTTATACAGCCAAGCTTTGAAGGAAGTTTATCCAATTCGAAGAGATGAGAATAAAAGTTATAGAACCTCAACCTACTCAGGCCAACCCACTACAAATATTTCAAATTTTCTGCAGAACAAAGGTGTAAATATTGCTTTCAAAACCAGCAAGAACTTCGGCATGCACATTGAGAATAACAAAGATGAAAGTTCAGTTTCAGAGAAATCGGAAGTGTATAAATTATCGTGTGACTTATGTCCGATATTTTATATAGGTCAAACTGGAAGAACGTTCAAAGCCCGCATAAAGGAACACAGCGATAGTTTCTAGAATGTAAAAATGAACTCTACATATACCACTCAATGAATCACAGAGATACATGAGTTCAATCATGAATTCAAGCCCCTCCATTTACAGAAGAAAGGTTTGAAACTTAACCTGTTTATTCATATAGCTAATGAATTTATACCTGTCCTTTTCAGGTAGATTCATTCATTAGGAGCTAGGCAAATAAGTAGACAATTTGTTAGAGTTCAAAAGAGTTGTACAATTATTATCGCTTGAGAAAGCTATTGTAAACCAAAACATGTGTCGCGGTTTTTGTAAAATTCTTCAAAGTGAAAATCATACAATGAACAGTAATAATGAGTTTTACTTCACAGAGAAGAAAACTCACCAAAAATGACCATGTTTACATAAGAGGCCTGATCCCTCAGCACATCAACGCCCGTCCGCACGTTTCACAAATCACCGTCCGAAAATTAAACAAATTGAGCGTTGAAGTTCTGCCTGACCCAACATTGTCCCCAGACTTTCTCTCCGATAGAACCCTCGCCAATCAGGAACAGAGAAAAACGATCTTCGTCGACTTTATCGAATCCCGAGCAAGAAATTCATATTCGACTTGTTTTACGTTCTTGTGATGTACTATTTGGAACCTTTGGTGTAGTAATGAATATTACTGAAGATGTTTTTCTTTAGAGTTCATACAACATTTAAAAAACATGGCTCTGCAAGAAGGTGAGATTTTGGTTTCTTTTTATGTTAGTTCCTTATTTCCTAGCGTCCCAATTCCACAGACCTTGCAATACCTCAGGGAATTACTAAAGAAAACTAATCTCAATAATAACGAAATCGATGAATTCGTTTCTCTTACTAATTTGTGTATGAAACAAAATCGGTTCCAGGTAGAAGGTTACTTTTATGAACAACAGGAAGAACGGCCATGGGAAACCCCTTGTCGCTCTACCTGGTAAACCTGTTTGTGAGCAGATTCGAAATGGAAACCAAAGATTTGCTAAGGTATGTGGATGATATTTTCGCGATTTTCGATACCAAAAAATCGAATATTGAGGACTTTGTTTCCATTTCAAATAATAGATGTCCATCAATAAAATCCACGTATGAGTTAGAAAATAAGGGACAACTACCATTTCTTGACGTTTTGGTAATGAGGAGCCAATATGGAGGGTTAGAATACGATATATTTAGAAAAGTAACAAGCACGTACATGTATATTCCTGACAATTCACATCACTGTAGACAGCACAAACGTGCAGGGTTGAATTTTTTATTGCATTTTTTTTTGACTTTTCCTCTAACACATGATAGTTTCACAAAAGAAAGACGTACAATACAGGAATAGCAGCCACTAACGGTTTCTAGAGGGATATTGTAGATGACATAATAAGGAAGAAGAAGTTTAGGTTAAGAATGAACGAAATCTCGACTTTCAAAAAGGACAAAAACCAGGATAAATACATCTCAGTTCCATACCACCAATATACGAAAAATTTTGGAAAGATTTTCAAGAAACTAGGTATGAAGGTGGTTTTTAAAACAAGTAAAACACTACATAGCCTTTTGTGAAGTCCAAAAGACAAAGTCGAGAATTCGGAAAAGTCTGGAATTTACGAAATTGAATGGTAAGGACTGCGATGCAAAATATTATGGACAGACAAAAATATCTATTAAAGTAAGATATAGGGAACCACATAGCACACTTAAAATATGGAAGACCTGAAAAATCAGCAGTCGCCCATCATATTTTGCAACAAAACCATTCCATAGACTTCAGTTCATTAAGATTAGTTAGACAAGTTAACAACAACAGGAAACTAGATGCCTATGAGAGTGTAGAAATAAGTAAACACAATAATATTATGAATAATGATGACGGACCTATACCAAAGAGCATACTATATAGCTTGTTAAAATAATCTTGTTGGGTTTACTGATTACTACATAGGGACACTTTGCAAAAATGAATTTAGATAGGCAATATTGTGAAATTAATTTTTATATAGCTGAAAATTGTTTTATATACAGCTATAACAGTTAAACATATATTGTGAAATAATAGATAAGGCAAAATTGTGAAATTAGGTTGGTATACCTGTATGGGTGGTACACTTGGATGATTTACCTGGATGGGATATCTATGTAGCATAAATAGCGTTAGCTTCGCCTTAGTTACTAGTTTAATCTTCCTCTTTGAAGATGATCACTTGGTGATCGGAACACGTGTCGAGGTGTTAAAAATAACGATTTGGTGTTGGGAAAAAACTCCAGTAATATTCATTACTACACCAAAGGTACCAAACAATGCATCACAGTGAACCAAACCGTTAATAATTAAAATGATATTTTAAACAGTATTGTTGAAGTATTGGTTCACCATCGTTTTATTATGTTTACTTATTTCTATACTCTCATAATGAAGTAAAGTTTATGGAATGGTTTTGTTGCAAAATATGATGGGCGACTGCTGATTTTTCTGGTCTTCCATATTTTATGTGTGCTAAGTGTTCCTTATGTCTTATTTTATTGGATCTTATTGTCTGTCCATAACATTTTGTCTGTCCATAACATTTTTCTCGACTTTCTCTTTTGGGTTTTCCAAAAGGCTTTGTAGTGTATGACTTTTTAAAAAATTTAGTTCCTTGAAACTCTTCCAAAATTCTTCGTGTATCATTGGTATGGAACTGAGATACCAAAATTTACCTTGGTTTTTGTTTTTTTTTAAAGTCGAGATTTGGTTCATTCTTGAACAACTTTTTCTTTCTTATTATATATTCAACAATACCCCTTCAGAAACCATTACTGGCTGCTTTTTCCTTTATTGTACGTTTTTCCTTTGTGAACCTCTCATGTGTGAGGAGAAAAGTCAAAAGACGAGGCACTAGAAAATTCAACCCAGCGCGTTTGTGCTGTCCATAGTGAAGGGAAATGTCAGAAACATACCTCCATATTGGCTCCTCATTACCAAAACGTCAAGAAATGGAAGTTGTCCTGCTCATGAACAGGTTTACCAGGTAGAGCGACGAAGAGTTACCCATAACCGTTCCCTCCTGTTGTTCATAAAAGCAACCTTCCATCTGGAAACGGTTTTATTTTATACACAAATTAGTGAGAGAAACGAATTCATCAATTTCTTTATTATTCAAATCATTTTTCTCTAGCAATTGCTTGAGTTATTGTAAGGTCTGTGGAATTGGGACGCTAGGAAATAAGAAACTAACATCAAAGGAAACCAAAATCTCACCTTCTTGCAGAACGATGTTTTTGGTATGTTGTATAAACGATAATGAGTTCTTTATACTAAAACCTGGTTCCGCAATAGGCAATCAAATTCCTTGGTGAGCCATTTTGTTTTACGTTGACAAAAGAGCACCGATTCAGATGTTACAGTTTGAAGTGAACTCCTGAAACGGACAAAACTGTTGAAACAACCAAGACATTCACCAACAAATAAGAATTTAGTGGAAGAAAACAATGTTTTCTCAATCCCCTGAAGGCGGTATGAATAAATATTCCTTTCATTTATACCGTCAACAGACACACTGCAATATGAACGACTTGGATTTTTCTATAGGAAGAAAATATTTCATTATTTTCTGTTGGGACTTTAAAGGCCATGGTAATATTCTTCAGTTTATTTCGATAGCGCGTTGAATACAAAGCTTTTGAACATGGAAGCTAGTTGATCAAGAACCGGGAAGCGTCTGAAACTGTCAGCATTAAATCTGCATTAAATATAAAAAACAATTGTTATAAATGTTTATAAATTTTCAGGAATGTTATCCGAAATATAACTTAAGGAGGAAGTAGTGCAAAAATGCGCGAGTATGACCGGTGTTAATAAATGACAATTTTTAGAATTCTTAAGGAACTCGAGGAAAACAGCAGTTTTTTGGAGCCGAAAGTATCCACCAACAGAAAGTGTTTCATTATCGACTAAGAATTCAAGAATTCTATTAGGAGAACATTACACTCTTTTTACACAAAAAAAGAAATACCTACTTCGAATGAAGTTTTGTTAGTTATTCGTGAATACAGTTTTTTCTGATATAAGAAGAAATATATTATGGAAGATATTACAAAAGCTGAACTTCACGTTTGGAAAACAAGATAGAAAGAACATGTTAATAGAAAAATCAAATATTTAGGAGGAATATAGAAAGTCAGAACACTGGATAAATCTATTTTTCATTTGGATGATACAGGGGCGAATGAGGGGTTCTTTCAGTACAGCCATACTTTCCTACTTCTTGAAAATGGTTCTAAAGTCGAAGTCGAAACATCGACCAATGCAAAACTATGAACGCGGTTCAACCCGAAATTCAGGATGTTTAAATTTCTAACCGCGGAAACCTATATATTCTATTCGTATACATATCTGGTGACGTTTCGAAGACTTTATCTATTTACTTTATCAAACCTACGATCAATTTGATATTATTAGTGTCAATAATAATAATAATAATAATAATATCAAGTTATAAGGAATTATAACTACAAATTGTAATGTTTTGATTCGAATAGGTTGGATAAAGAAAATGGATAGTCTTTGAAACGTTACCAGATGATACATTTTCATTTTCATATGCATGATTTCATAACTTCAAGTTACTGACAAATTAGATTTTTTTAAAAAAAGCCAATTCATCAAATGCAGTAATTCTTTGCCGTTTCTATATCTGTATTTATTTTTAAATTTAATATTCTCATTACTTCATATATCTGTAAAAGATGACAATCGTAAATAAAAAACTATTTCAAATATCAATTGTCCATTATACAGAATATATCATTGGAAAATTTATACCAATACCCTTAGTCCAATCCCTATTAACGAAACATGATGAACAGCGTCGGCCGCCTCTTTTGAAATTCTTTGTCGCAAGTCACGATTTTAATGGCTCCTTAGCGGCGTCCTCAAGAGGCATAGCGGGTAGGAATATCTCAGTAACTTTGTGGATGAATTGAAGAGCCACATGCTTAAGATGGCTATGTTGCTTTCTTTGATGTTCCGGCATATTTGCATTCTTGAAATTCTTTCACTCTCGGTTTTTTCAGAATGAACAATATTTAATTTTACAAATATCTGTCACATATTTCGTTTATTATTATTACATATTATTACATATTATCTGCGTTTGTTTCAACTTTTTGCATAATCGTTCATTTGTTTCTATTCAAACTATCACATTTGAGAATTGGCACAATCAAATAAGAGAAATTCCCTATTCACAGTTTCCTTCAGTAGGTCCATTTATATTCAAATCATACAAATTGATACATTCAAACAATTATATCCTGTATAGAAAATAAATATTTCCATGTCGAGGAGATCCATCAAAAGCTGAAACAATGGAACAACAACATGCAAAGCTTGACGGATCTAAATTCGATTCAAGATTTGAGTGAAGGAAGCTTTGACAGAATACGCTTTTGTTCCATTGATCCACGACAAGGCTAGTAGATTTATGTTAAGAATTTCTCCACTATCGACTGAATAAATTTAGATAATTTGATGTATCATCAATGGTTCCTTGGTATGTGCAATTTAAAATCAATAAATTTACATAAATTGGAGATTCGATTGAGGCAGTTCAAGAAATGATGAATCCACAAAATATTCAGAAGGATAATGAGGTAGAACGCTACAAACCTTGGCCTAATTAATTAGAATAAGTACCATGTATTCAGTATCCAAGTATATATATCCCTGATGAGACCTATAACAGATAAAACCAGGGAGGTCTGATATTGGAATGCTTTTGGGTTTTGATATTCAGTTGCTTGCTTACAGTGACAATTGCAGAGAGTGACAGATTGCGATTTCACATTCGGAGTTCAGTGACTTTGCAACCGCCGTGTCGCCCCTTGTTTATCATTGATAGGTACTCTTTGTTCGAGTTTTCCGTGTCGATCCTAAAGATGGTGTTCACTTCGGTGTTTTTCTAGAAATTTCTCTTCTGAACCTATTTACGGGTCATCCATATCGCCGGTAGGCATAAAAAATATGATTTTACTCAGCAGAAATTATTGGTGAATTAACTGACATTTCAATTGATTTTTTTTTCATTTCAAGAATGAAAAATGGTTCTATGTTTCCAGAATCAATCCAAGTACGATATATTTATTTTAATTATCGTAACTGTTGCTCGTGAATTCGCAAGAGTGGACTTCAGGCATTTTTCAGATTTTCTAACAGCAGAATGGTTTCATGCGTTAGGCTGTTTCAAAAGTTTTGTCCGTTTTTTATATCAGGGAATACTTATTTATTTCAATCGAAATAAAAGTCTTATTAATCAGTGCCTTTTTACCAACGTGACACAAGTCGATTAATAATAATAATAATAATAATAAAAATGGGGTTCCCGAGATTCGATGAAGTCGACAAAGGCTGTTTTGGCCTGGTCCTGATTGGCAAAGTTTCCACCGGTGAGAAAGTTTTCGGAATGCTTAAAAAGATATTAGTCGCTTAGCGAAAGGCCGGAGAAGTGGGTGGGACAGAACTTTGACGCTCAATTCGGTTAATTTTCGGACGGTGATTTCTGAAACTTGCGTTGACGTGGAGCAGAATCGAACCTTTTAGGTTGGCCAGTGCCGGCTGCCGCTAACGCAATTTCTGGTACATTTCGTCGATTTCTTCACGATAGGACTCTGCTGTGGTGGTTTGCCCCGGTTGCAGAAAGTTACAGTGAATCACACCAGCCGCTGACCACTATACAGTAACCGTGATCTTGTTTTGGGGGGTTTTCACTTTTGGAAAGTGCCGAATGGCTCATCGGTGTCCAAACACTGTTCTGAATGACCGGCTGTTGTCGAAGAAATCAACTTTTCGTCACACGTTAGGATCGGATCAAAAAAATAATCATTTTGGTTACGCAAAAGCAAAGAAGAAAATACCTCGATCATTCAAATCGTGGAGCACCCACTTTTCGAGCTTTTTGACTTTTCCAATACATTTTAAACAATCAAAATCCGCATGGGAGCTGAACCCCAGTTCTTTCGCCATTCAACGCACCAGGGTTCTCATATCCTCGTCCTGAAATACTGTAGGTTGACCACTTTGGAGCGTAAATCTCCGGAACGAAATTTAGCAAACCAACGTCAAACAATACGTTTATTAACACTATCATTTCGAAATTCCTGGTTACTATTTCGAGCTATGGCAGCTACTTGCTTCAATTTCAATTTGTAGAGGAAATTGACTGAAAATCGCTCAACGATATCATATACTTAGTAATACGCTGAAAAGATGCGTTCAGCCTATTCCTAAGAAGGTTAAGAAAAGTTCTAAATAACTATAGACCAGCTGCTTTGCTATCAGTGAAATCAAACATCATGATGAAACCGTAAACCACTTTATCCTTGAATATTCGGAAGGTTTTAATTAACATCTTGTGCGATCGTCAATATGGCTTTCGGAAACAAAGGTCAATAGGCGACCTTCTATCGTATGTCACGCATATTTGGAATAACGCAATTGAGAAACATGGAGAGTCAAGAGCTTGATATTTTTAAGTCCTTTGACTGTGTGTGGCATGAGAATTTGTTGGTCAAACTTCGATGCTATGGCTTGTCGGATCATTTTTGTGACTGGCTCTCCAGCTTCTCTCGAATACTTTCACTATCAACTCTGTTGTTCCCCAGGAATCCATATTGCTTCCAACCCTATTTTTATCGTATATCAACGACTTATTGAAAAAACAAGAATCCAATATATTGCTTTGCTGACGACAGCACACTTGTCTCGTCATTCCATTTGGATTCCAGGACATCGGCTGCGGATGCACATCTTCACCGACAGTATATTTCAGTGAGGATCTAGAAGTGATTTCGAATTGGGGTGAAACCAACCAGACCCAGGCATCGGTTTTCTCCAAAAACATAACTGTCTCCGAACCGGATATAATAATCTCAGAACAGACAATTCTGCTTTCTGCTTTTGCTAGTGTGATGTTAAAAGTGGACACCAATATGTTTTGACACAATCACTTGACACAATCACGCGAACATCACTTGCAACCTTGATAGTATGGAAGATCGAAAAGAGGTTGGAGATTAGTCTCTCTTTCATAGATACTTTCATGGGAAGTGTTCAAGTGACTTGGCACATTTGCTTCCACCAAGTGCGGTACACATCCGAAATACGCGACGGACTGTCTCTGCTCATGAATTTGAGGTTCAACTCCGTATACTTCGAACTTTTTCATTTGGAGAACTGCATTTTCCTAAATAGATTTAATCTCCAGCGATTTAAATCCGATGTGAATCGGTCTTTTCGCACAGTCACCGCTGTTAGAGCACCTTAATGGTTTTCCTCTAGTGCTTGTGTTTTGTCCTTGAAATAAAAAATCGATATGGAATAGTCATGCCTAAGCTGATATCGAAGCAATATTTTTAGTCATAGATAAAAATCTCATGTGGGTAGGGTATATTAAACTAATATAAAAAATCTGATATGATTTCCATCTCAAATTATAAAATATTGCCGTTAACTTTCAATGGATATAATTACCATTAGTTTCCACGGGTTCATAGTTTTCTCTTTTTTTTGCTGAAAACATCGTATTTCTGAATTTCAGAAATATTTACGACAATCATTTATCGAGATAAAGAACACGGTTGGATGACAAGTGCTACTGACTACAAAGTAATGGGCTATCATTCAAGACATCCTGAACATCTGTTCTGGTAAAAAATTGTCAGCGATATTTCCATGACAATTTAAAAGAGAACATGACACAAAACCAAATAAAAAATATTCCACAAATATCTCGACATCCAGAACGGGCACACATATCTGTGTCGGAAGTTAAAGAGCCAACTAAATGATCATTACTAAATATTTATTGCCCTGGGCGTTTTGTAGGATTAATATCCATCTATCACCAGGCCGACACAAAGATTGTCCCTGCTATTTAACATTCCGAGCCTGAAAAACGTTTCGCGTCACTCTTAAATCCGAATAAGAGGAGTTATTTCACGTCTGAATAGAAAAAATCGAGAGTTTTTGAAGGAAACTGTTAACAGATAATGTAAATCTATCGCTGATTCTAACATCTGACTAGATTTCCATTTGGGGATAATTTAAAGTTTCAGAATCGCCATATTGTAGATCTTTCATAAATCGAGTGGAGTTTTTGATATTTGAAAAATTGTGAGACAGTTGTTTATTTTCAGGTACTATTGAATGATAGCAAAGAATCTACTTTGACTCTTTTGCTTCAACAGATGTAGGAGAAAATTGGTAATTACCCAGGAAAAAGATTGTTTGAATTCAGTATTAGCGTTTATCTGAAAAGTATTCTCTTGAACGTGAAATTACATGATTTTGAAAAATATTCTTTTTTCTATTTGATTTGTTTGTATCAACATAGTTATTTTTGTATTAGTTCGTAAAATGAGTGTTTTTAATGGCACATGTGCCATTAAAACACGACTTTTATACACGAAATACAAACAACATTTTTTGTATAACTGTGAATGTGAATTTACTTCGTATGACATATATTATTAATAAATACTTGCAATACATCCTGACGTGATTTTTGTCCCGAAAAGTTATCGCTTTTCAACGACTGTCTTGAAAATATTATTCAATGTTTTTAATAAAATCGTATTCAAACATTTTTCCTCTCTGGAAAAAATAAGTCCAAAATAATTAAATAATACTTTTTTTTTTCAATACATTTTATCCTTAATGTTATCAATACTCCCAATACAGCATCCAGTGGTCTATTTGTGTCGTTACTATAGAAACGGTTTCTTGGCATCCCACTTGTTTGACTGACTGTGTAGTTTTTCACTTGGCCTGTATGCCGCTAGCCCTAATTCAATTTTATGTGACTATTCAAATACTAAAAACATATAAATCATTATAACTTTAAAATTCAACTGTTCAAAAATAACTTTTCAAAACGCTCAAAGGTGTGAACTTGTTTCCTCCTTTTCATAAAAAAGGATGTATGTATTTCCACTCACAAGCGATTTTGGTAAAATTGTTAACACATGTGAATCATTGTATTCGTGCCACGTGCCAGTATAGGGATTTTTGTAGAATGCTGTATAATGTCTGTTGTGGGTTGACCCAATGTGATTCGAAAGTGCATATAGATTATAACGACAAGGAGTCACATTGTCTGCTGCATAATTGTTCATATCTGATCCATCTAGAGGAAATTCGATGGCAACATTCAACTTGCCTCTAAATCTTTCTATTAGAGGGAATATTTTAGAATGAATGACTGAAATACGGGGAAACTTATGGATCGATAGAGACTTTGTGCATTTTCTTCTTTCTTTGCAACTCGAACACGTCGGTTTTTCATGTCCATCCAAAGTTTCCTCTCTTGCGAAGAAATCCAAGCATTGTGATAAACTCAATTGGTCAGTTCTTTGTGGTATGGGGAGTGATAAATCCCAGAAAGGATCGAAGTTTATAAATGAGTGTCCACAATGTGTGCACTTCATCGTAGATTTTAATTGACCAACGACATTATCTACAATCTTAGAGTCATATGTACTCAAATGAATCAGCCATGACTGGGCTTTTCCGCTGTTGTTCAATTTTTCGTTAATCTCCGTTACGGTAGGTTGAGGTTTCTCAATAATTTCATTAACGTCATCATGTAAACCTTTCAAAAGATAACGAAGGAACTCATGGGCATCTTGATGCGCATGACCCATGAATCCCGAGGGGCAAAACTGTGAATCTGACTTTTTAAGGAGACTGTGTTCACTACTTTGTTAGATGAATCGTCTGACCACAATTCCTTGATAACTTCTGCGAAAGCTTTGATTGAAACACCCTCCGTACTAGAAATATTAGTATTGTTATCTTTCATGTACTCATCCTTTTTCAAATATTCCAGTAACCATCTCGTATTTGATAAAAATTGGATTACACTGTTCATGAAACTGGTGTTGCCAATATTTTTCAACCCATTAAGCAATAAGGGTTTTGACTGAGGAATGTATCACTGATTTGTTATTGTAGCTGTTGGTGATACGTTCGCTACCGCTATTTTCTTTCCAGTAATCACGGATGCGATGATTGTCCCATCATTGGACAAACGGAATAAGAAATTTGAAGCTGAATTGCTTGAAAATGAATTAGATATATTCATGGTGGTTTCTTCGAATTTGTGAGAGAAAGATAATTTCAGAACTTGCTTATTTTCCTCTGCATCCTCTGAGACAATTGGAAAATGATCAATCTCCTTACTCCATTTTGCGTTGTTCATAGACAATTTTGATTAGATTTGTGAGTTCAGGAATATTTCATCTAATTTTTGAGTAGACGGAAGAGTACCCAACCAATATCGATGTGGCACACTGATTCTTTGAATTAAAAATGAATAGGATCGGTTGTCATTAGTAGAATTTATCATTCTTCCACCAATTTCTTTCAACAATTCAAGAGCAGAATGTTTCAATTGCCACAGGAAAGAAACAGTAGGAACTTAGTAAAATGGAGTATTTCCGAAATTTTGATTTTTCTGCAATCATAGCAGCTGCACCAGTAGTGGAATTAGACGTAGTGGCAAAGTGTGAAGCTGCAACTGTATCCACGCAGGTAAAGTCCCGAACACAAATTGAAGAACCTAACCGAAGACCTATCGATATTCTAAAGAGGGTACCCAAAGAAGCCACGGGAAGAGCATTCAGCCAGGCACCAGATTCTTTGGAAATAACAGCTTTGAGTCTAGCCATTTGAATATTGGAACGTTCAGCTGACTCAAGAAGTTGATTATAAACCAAATTGATCATTGGATAATCCCATTTTCGGGAAGGATATTTTTCGTTTGAGATAACCATTTTTTTTCACCATTCAAGTAATACGCATCAGAAATTTCAGACAAAGATTTGGAAAGAATGGAGTTGATCAAATGACGAGAACTGTTATGAGAGTAAAGAAATTCTGGCAGTGAGAGGGACGAGGCTAATCAAATACCTTCAACCACCAGAGTTAACTGGTAGAGTAACTTGATTCAAAGTGATATCTTCGAATTTATTATTGGTAATTTTTTGTAAAGATTTTGAAGGTTTTCAAGAAGATAGATGCTGATTATAATAGTGGTAGGTATTGATACCTCATTAGATACATCTGAGGAAGCAACTGCAATAGTATCTAATATGTTATCGGACAAATCCAAGTTAGTATATTTCGGGAATGGTGCGACAAGAAACATTTAAAAAAGGTTGCTGAAAACATGCGTATAAGCTATTTTGAGGAAAAATAAAAAATTATAAAACCTCCTACGTTATGGAGTGTCTATTCAATGTTGGAAAGTACATTGAATGTTAAGGAAAATATTGATATAAGGAAGTTTTTGAAATTGTTCCGGCTCATTATCACTCGGATACCGACGAAAGAAATCTAAAGTTTCATCAAGGGATGATATCAATGAATTTATTCAAAATGCTGATAACGAAACAAATGTACTTCATAAGTTACAGATTAATCATAATTTTTTAAGACTAGTAGTAATTTCAATATTTTTTATTTGTATGTTGTCCTAATTTTGGGTATTGGCGTGCTTGTCGCCGTGAAGAATTATTACTCATAACTATTGATGCCACTGAATATGCTGGATCTATATTGATTGATCAAATACCTGATACGAAGACCTATTCCACAAAAACTTTTACTGTTTCAAATTCTTATTATATATAGATATACCGCAAGTATAGAGCACTACGGTCGCCTCATACAAAAAGTAACATAGTGAGGAAAATGTATTAACCAACATGTGGTGATGAATAAAATACGGAAATTTTTCAGCTGGATTGCAAAACGGCTATAAAATAACATGTATAAGAGCTACAAAGGTTTCAGGTCAAAGTAGAAACTCTGTTACTCTTCTGCCCAATGCAGTTTGCAACATTACATCTATGAAACGTCACGGTGGCTGGAAATCAGCCTCCGTAGCAGAACCATAAATAAAAGATACTTTGAATAACAAAACTGAGATTTCTAACCGAATATTGAATTGTCCATCTTCTTCCAAACAAATTGAAATATCTAATGAAATTGTGGAATCAACTCTTCAAAAGATATGTAACGTTTTTCATCAGCAGCAACATGGAACATCTTTGGGAATTTATGTTGGAAGTAATTGTTTGAACTTCACTAGCATTTATTATTCCATAAATGAAATTTTTTTATGATGATTAATCAATGAATACTTAGCTCTGTTAGGAATAAATCCTTCAAAAAGTAATATTTCATGTCTATTTTGTGAATTATTTTGGCAGTGAAAAAAAGACTTTTTTTCACGGTGATAACTATAGATGGATATATAGGTAGATACATTTATTTAACTACGTTACATAATGTTTATAGCAGGTCACATAAATAATAGTCTGATTTTAACACTAGGTTGTGATCGTTTACACATAGTAAAGGGTAAACAAACACTTGCATAGCAAAAAACAAAATGTAAAACAATAACAAAAATAGCACAAACATACCATTTCACAAAAGGCTAACAAATATCGTAAATCTACAACAACTTCAATGCCAAGATTAACAACTAACAGTCCCTTCTTATATGTTAATATTATATACGACTATAATAATATCAAAAATTATTTTTGTAAATATTCTTCTACATTCTAAAAACATCTAGATTTGAAATATCGTCTCATTCTGATTTTGAAGTGATTGAAATTAAGACTTCTTAAGTTTGACAGAATTTTATTATATAAATTGGAAGTTGTCAAACTTAGTTTGAGTATTTTCAATAAGTCGCTAGATCTGGTGTTATATTATATAGTTCATTGAAATTATTTCAGTTTTTGAAATTGAGCAATGAATGTGTTTGTCTGACTAATTAAATTTTTTTCTTGCAAATTTTTGGTTCGAAAATTTTATTTATAATAAACGCTAAACCGCATATTTTATTTGTTCTAGAACAGAATGGAACTTGGAAAGATGACAAAATTCACAACTATTGCATTGATAAAAAATCACCTGAAATTGAAAAAAAGCTTCAAATGGATGTGATATAAAATAAATGAAATCCACCTTCTAGATATAGTTTAGGATTATTACCAAAAATAAAAAAGTACACGCAGATGATTGGTTTGAAGTAATCAGTTATAAAATCATTATTTTCAATGAATTCTTGGCTTGCTTATGATATAGATATATTGAATTCGACGTCCCGTGAATCTCCCTAAAAAATAAAGGAAAGGAATGAAATAATACAGTAAAACTTTATGAGAACCTTCTTTCCATCATCCTACAGCTCGTCTACAAATGGTTAAACTTGATTTTCATTAGGATCAAATCTGAAAGTTTTGTATAGGTTTTGTTATCGTTCCAATTAGGTGATATATATGTTCATATTAGGACCAATCAGGAATGAGAATTCGCATGGATACCACATTACCACCCCCACAACCCATTGAAAATATAAATACGATTGAACACGGAGCTCCCTGGTCAGCCGTTGCTGAAATTTCGAGATATTACCTTGCATTCAAAGCGTATACTACTGAAGATGTAGCCGTAGTAGCAGACGAAACGACCATGGGTTGTCAGCACCATTTTTTAAAATCGTAACTGCGGCTGTGAAAGCCTATGTTCTTATGTGCATTTGCAACAATATATGTAGTCGAAGTAACCTGTACTGTGAATAGTTGAAACTATCAGCATCTCAAAGGCCAAAAAACCAATACAGAGAAACAATGCCGCTGCCAGCTAGTCCACGTGGACTGAAGAATTGGCGATTCGTATTGTATAATTTTTACTAACCGAGTTTTATGATTGGCTGAAGAGTCATAAAATTAAAGATGAAGTCATGTTACGGTGACGAATAGAATGTGGGGGATGAGTATCGTCGTCAATGTTCAGTTCAGGCACTGATCGCGATTTTAAAAAAATCAACAACAACATTTAAATTTGAATTGACGGGGTTATATTTTTTAGGAGTGATTAATTTTTGGGAAAGAAAGTTTTTGGCTTTCTACTAAAATAAAAAATCGTAATTCATGAATGAAGTGTGTGTATTTTCTATAATGTTATCCAATTTGGTACTGAAGAGCCTTAGGGCAAGTGTCTTAAGGCGAAACATCGGTGTATACCAGTGAGGATGGCAGTGTTCTATGTAAGTGCAATTTGTTACCATTCATTTAAAGTAGAACTCATGTGAATGATATCTGATTTTTATTCCACAAGGAATGTTTGTAATACAAACTGAGTAGAGAAAAGTATCTTCTGTATAATTCAGTGTTCATATAGAAGTATTTTTTCGAAAGAATTTTTTCTTTCGTATAATTCAATGTTTATATGGAAGTAGCTGTTTCAGGAGGACTTTCTTTCAGTTTGTGTCTGAAAGTTACTTCTTTGCATGATCTACACATCCATGTATAGAGTACTTCCTTCCTTTCTTTGGAAGACTCCCTCATCCTTCTTTTTTTTTGTATCAAGATAGAGTAGTAGAAAGCCAGAAACTTTCTTTCCCAAAAATTAATCACTCCTAAAAAATATAACCCCTTCAATTAAAATAAGATTCCTCTAGGCTGGGATTAAATCAAATAGGTGAATGAATGTCATTACGACGTCATCGATGACATAAGCAAATCAAGCATATTCCGTGACATTAAAAATCGTAATTCAATAATGAATTGTGTGTATTCTCTATAATGTTATCCAATTTGGTACTGAAGAGCCTTAGGGCAAGTGTCTTACGGCGAAACATCGATGTATACCAGTGAGGATGACAGTATTCCATGTAAGTGCAATTTGTTACCATTCATTTAAAGTAGAACTCATGTGAATGATATCTGATTTTTATTACACAACGAATGTTTGAAATACAAACTGAGTAGAGAAAAGTATCTTCTGTATAATTCAGTGTTCATATAGAAGTATTTGTTTCGAAAAAATTTTTCTTTCGTATAATTCAATGTTTATATGAAAGTAGCTGTTTCTGGAGGACTTTCTTTCAGTTTGTGTCTGAAAGTTACTTCTTTGCATGATCTACACATCCATGTATAGAGTTACTTCCTTCCTTTCTTTAGAAGATTCCCTCATCCTTTTTTTTTGTATCAAGATGGAGTAGTAGAAAACCAAAAACTTCCTTTCCCAAATATTTAAATAGTATTATATATATATATATATATATATATATATAATATATATATATATATATATATATATATATATATATATATATATATAATACAGATATTGCGATTTTTATATAATCAGAAATGATTATTGAATAACAAAATTAGTTAGCTTCCTGACTATATATGTATTATATATATATATATATATATATATATATATATATATATATATATATATATATATATATATATATATATATATATATAATACAGATATTGCGATTTTTATATAATCAGAAATGATTATTGAATAACAAAATTAGTTAGCTTCCTGACTATATTACTAAAGGGGAACTGTTGGAAGGTAGGTTGCACTATATGGATTACTTGAACTATACCTGTGCATTTGCAAAAAATCTGACAAACATTTTTGTTAATTCGGTAAATCTTTCGAAACACTCTAGAAACTATACGAAAAAAGTGGATTTCATTCTTCTAGCGTATAATTGAATGTAATAAAATTAATAATATATTCGGTGTTAGAAATCGCGTGAGTTAATGATTTGCCAATGACTTCGAATGAAGCTCTCGAACACCGCTAATTAATTACAAAATAATGCTAATACCCTTACTCAACGGTTTGAAAAGTGGATCACTCTGTATTCAAATCAGTAACAAAATAAAAATAAAATTTTATTGAGCAGTAAGAATAGGAATAAATTAGTAATTCAACATTTTTATAACTGTTTTTCGACTTAACAAGTCAAACAAAAGTAATTAATTATAACAAAATGCTAATAAATTTATATGATATTATGGAAATGACCTTGCTTCGAACCAAAAGCTGCAGAAGATTCTGTTCTTCAACTAATTAGTCTTTAATTTGCTGTTAATTGGAAGTAAAATTGATGGGCTACTTTCGGAACGGTCGGAACTGTACTAACGAGAATGCTAATATTCTTTTTCGAACCCGAATCGTCAGGTAAATGAATTGAATCGTTCTAATACAATGAATTTTTATAACTGACGCTTTCGATGGATTCAATGGTTCATATAATAGTCATTTTTTAAAGTATGATGAGATTTAATGTTAGAAATTGGAGGTCACGAAGAAAGTTGAACGGTGTCAATCACCATATAAAAAACTGAAAAGTTTATTCGATTTATGAATCAAATTCCACCTGTAAAACTTGTGAAATATATTATTCTAATTGGACAGGGACAACTTCAATTCGGTATGGTATCTTGAACGAGATTTTAGTAATGCCTTCCTGTGTATAAATTTATTATAAATACTGACAATTAACCAAAAATGCTTTGAAAATTGTGTGTGAAAAAAAATTCCACTAAGATATAGAAGTGATATTGAAAATATTGTTTTTCATTTATGAGAAGAAATGATGAATACGAAGAAGGAATAGGTTCGAAATACACTTATCTATTTTGTGAAATTATGTTTTTCAACGAAGGTATTTTTCATACGATGGTATTCTTTAATCACTATGACAATTTTTAGGCTTGTATGTTCTTTTCTATTGATGATGACTGTATACGAGGTATAACTTGATGATCGTCACTGAATTGAATTCGAAGAACTGATAGTTATACAAACTGTCCAGGACCTTTTTCTTTTATTTTGACAGTCTGTCCTTCATCACCAAATCATTTATTTCTAATGAAATACCTTATTCACTATTGATTTGAAAAAATCTGATGATGGTTTTTATACCATGATTCAAAAAGAAACAGTCCTCCAAAAAATTTCATTAGTTCGGACTCCCATTGTCTGATATTATATAAAATGATTTGAAATCCCTGAAAGGAGTAAAAAAAAATTTAAAATAAATAGCCGATAATAATAATTATATTGAGCATTATTTTTGAGCATCATATTTTTTTGCTTAATATAATTATTTTTTTCAGCTATTCATTTTCAATTCTTCTTTTTTAGTCATTTCAGGAATTTCAAATCATTTTATATAATATCAGACAATGGAAGTCCTAACTAATGAAATTAATCATGAAACATTGTCAGTCATCTTTAAACAAGTCCTCCGAAAGTTTGAAAATAATTCACAAGTAGGGTAATGAATATCCATAACATAAATATACATCATAAAACAGGAGGATGATCAAAACTGTTTTGATCTTCCCCTTGTGGATGATCACTTGGTGGTCGAAACAGGTGTCGAGGTGTTAAAATAACGGTTTGGTGTCGTGTGAAAAACTCTTTGGTAAACTACGAAATAAGATATTTCTCAAGTATTGTTATTTCAGAAGGTGATGAATTGGTAGGTATCTATTTTAAAAACTGCTGCAAATGAATATTTCATACCTTGATCAAAGGTGATAGAATATAATGTTGTTGATACTATATACAATATGCTAGCAATACGAATACAATGGTGTACGTTAAATCAACTTTTTCCATGATCTTTGGAATTTCTTGGCTCGCATTCCATCATGCATGGAAGTCATAGGTGTACATTTCCTAATACAATTGTCAGAATTCATTCCAAAAAGGATTCAATCGTTTTGTGATTCAATCTTTGAATTTATATTAATTTTGTCTGTATTTATCCTTCGACTCGCATGTTATGCAAATGGCTATAGTTGTCTAGTTAGCGATGAATAATACTGGAGTTTTAATTCAACACCAAACCGTTATTTTTAACAACTCGACACGTGTTTCAGTCACCAAGTGATCATCTTCAAGAGAAAGATTAAACTACCTACAATACTGGCCTTATTTATAACAAAGATACCTGTGTTAGGTACTTACGTTTTTAATGTCTTAACATTTATTTCGCAATGTTGCCTCATCTACTAGTCAGGTGAATCTGATAACAAAAAATATTGTTTCAACAAGCTATATAGTAAACTATTAGGTATTGGTCTACCATCGTTATTCATAATATTATTATGTTGACTTATTTCTACACTCTCATAGGTATATAGATGCCTGTTGTTGTTAATTTATCTAATTAATCCTAATGAACTGAAATCTATGGAATGGTTTTGCTGCAAAATATAATGGACGAATGATGAATTTTCTGGTCTTCCATATTAAAGGTGTGGTAAGGATTCCTTATATCTTATTTTTATAGATCTTTCAGTCCGTTCGTGATATTTTGCATCGCAGTCCTTACATTTAATTTCGTAAATTCCGAATTCTCATCTCTGCCCTTTGGATTTTATGAGAAGTTCTGTAGCGTAGTTCCTTGAAAATATTTCCAAAGTTCTCAGTGTATTGGTGGTATGGAACTGATATATATTGATCTTGGTTTTCGTCGTTTCTAAAAGTAGAGATTCCGTTCATTCTCAACCTAAACTTTTTCTTTCTTATAATAATATCATCTAGAATACCTCTCGAGAAACCGTTACTGACTGCTGTTTCATGTATTGTCACTTTTCATTTCTTAAATTCAACCCAGCACGTTGGTGCTGTCCACATTGATGTGACCTGTCAGGAATATACTTGTAAGTGCTTATTTCCTTATGATGCACTGTTTGGAACCTTTGGAATAGTAATGAATATTACTGGAGTTTTTTCCCAACACCAAATCGTTATTTTTAACACCTCGACAGAAGAGTTTAATCTTCCCCTTTGAAGATGATCACTTGGTGATCGACATGTCTTTCGATCACCAAGTGATCATCTTCAAAGAGAAAGAAGAGTTTAATCATCCTCGTGTTTCGATCACCAAGTGATCATCTTCAAAGAGGAAGAAGAGTTTAATCTTCCTCTTTGAAGATGATCACTTGGTGATCGAAACACGTGTCAAGGTGTTAAAAGTAACGATTTGGTGTTGGGAAAAACTCCAGTAACTGCTGACTTTGTAGAATATTGTGATCAAAAAACGTGTGGTGTTGAAAATAACGGTTTGTTGGGATAGAACTCCAATAAATATTCACTACTACACCAAAGGTTCCAAAAAGTGCATTACAAATAGTTGGTCTAATTGGTTCAATACTTTCAAAGATAGGGCCTCCTGAGTGAATCTACAAATGTTCCACTGTAGCTTTATTGGCTTCTAACTCAACTATAATAATTAAGGCTCACTTCACCTTGTGATGTTAATTTTCACAATACATTTTTCGTTACTAAAAAAATTAACATTTGAAAATCGTCCATTCCAGTTTTTCACTACAATACAATAAAACTTGAAAAGTATGGATATGAAATGTTCGATCTGTCAAAATTTATATGGATTTGACAAAATACATGAGATTATGTATGTCTTGCAGCAAATTTGTTTCACATATTAGGTTTGTAAATTTTATAATTTTCATTTTCTTGGTGAATAATGAGCCGAATTAAAAAAAAAACATGTATGGAAAATTGAAATTTATATGTTTTCGTTAGAGCACACTGTATATACTTATATATGATTCTGAAAAACTGCTCGTATACTGTTTAATTCATTGATTTTTGGTATAAATGTCACGGTCAACCGGCAACGCTCTAAGTGATATTTGTGGAGTCAAAGATACAAATGTTTGGAATATACGCCTCATAGACAGCTAATTGCCCTCATATTGCAATATCCTGCCAAGGAAACGTTATAAAAAGCTCATTATATGAACTGTCACAAGTTATAACCCCGACTTCACTCGTGACTTAACGCAGGGTCTGGTTTGTTCATCGCTACCATAGGAAGTAGATTAATATTACGTTAATTAAAATGTTAATAACATACAATTAGTCGCTGCAATTACGGCAACAGAACCGCACTCACTAAGATTATTATAAGAATAGATTAATAATTTGTCATATAGAACACAAACAAACTATTTTCTTGGTGAAGGCTTATCATTTAGAGCGATTAATTTCTTCATTGTCTGGTTGAACTCGTTATTATCGTTGTTGATGAAATAATTATTTCCAAACATAAATTTTTAATACCTTCATTAAATTCGAGTAGTGAACGTATGTCATTGAAAAAATATTAAGGTTTCTCTTTTTGTTTCATCCACTTTTTATTTGTTTCATGTCCTACATGAACTTTTTGATATTTGGAGTGACAGTCGAGAAGTATGAGATGTTTATGTTTTTTTATAATTAGGGCATTTACCAGATTAGAGCATAAGTCGCTTTTATGATATGTCACACATGGAAAGTTATATGGATTATAGTGGATTCGTTAAAAAAGTGCCTTCGAAATCTGAATATATTTCAGTCTTTTCCTAATTATGAAGAAAAGAGAACTGTTGTTACTTCTTTTAGTAGAAGTAACTGTTGTTACTTCTTTTATTTGTATCTAACGTTACTGCAGTTTCGTCCTATAAGAACAATTTCAAACTTATACATTAAACTCCTGATTTCCTAATTATTTTTTTTCTGAAATTTCGGAGATTTTTCTAGTGAGTGAATTACGGTTTCTCAAAAAGAAACCAAAAAATATGGGGTTGGTAGATCTGGGCAATCTTATGGATAAACATGATTAAGTCAAAGATATTTTTGTTTTTTTTTTTCATCTAGTATACTTTATTAACCAAGTTTTTTCAACAACTGCGATAGACAGTATCAAATGTATCCTCACATGTTGTTCAAGGTTCGAGTCAGCTCTTACTCAGGCTTCTTTATGAAAAGACAGAAATGCATTTCTGGTTCAACTTTGAATCACTGATGAGACCTAAGATGAATTGTATTAACGCTGCCTGGTGATAGGATTATGAAAACTTTGTTTTTAAGCTCTGGCTTACTAGTACACTCACAGTGAAAGCTACAGAGAAAGGCAGAGGTCGAATTTCGTCTGAGTTAATATTCTAGGTAAAATTATCTCGGGTTCAGTTTTTGGGACAGAATTTCAGTTTAAATTCTTGATGTATGTGGAAAATTTTGCAAAACTATTACAATGGATATTTCCTTGTTTCAGTTGATTCCAATGGGGAGCCACCCAAGCTGAAATGCAATTTAAGAAAGCACAAACCAAATAGAAAACCCAGGACACCATTCACAACACAGCAACTCCTAGCGTTGGAAAAGAAGTTCAGGGATAAACAATATCTAAGTATAGCGGAAAGAGCCGAGTTTTCTAGTTCACTTAGATTAACGGAGACGCAGGTGAATTATTTTACATATTCTATACATTCCTCTTGATGAATACTTTTTCATCTAACTCACACGTGTTCTTTGAGTTCGAAGTATAAACTTTACGAAGGTTTTTTTGAATTACTCTGAATTATGCGGAGTTTGATATTTCCTTGAACTAAACACATACTCAGCCTAAGTTCATATGTCAAAGAGGTTGTAGTGTCACTTACACTTTTAGTCATATACACGAATAATTTATTAAGTGTAAATTAGCGGGACATTTTGAGCTGATTATAGAAGTACCCAATGGTCTGTTTCCAATTAAACGTTTCTCACTATTGCAATGGTTAATCCATTCTCTGATATTTCCAGAACAGAAGTTTAGTATCACATTTTGGTTCCAATAATTTCTCCAGCAACATTCGTTTTTGTTCCGTAGCCTTCTTCTGATACGTGTTGTATTGAGTAACACCTAGACATCTCTATCTCAGTTTTCCAGACTACTGTCATAATTTTTTCGCAACTCAGTCTTCATTGTTGTTTTGGAGGTGGATCAACAGTTTTGAAACATATTTTATATTCAGTTTTCAAGATATTCGATCAACTTATCAGTATATCTTGTTTCATATGGATTAACTATAAACTTCGAGTTTTTTTGGAAAAGTGGTGAATTCACGGAAACATTCAGTTTTTATCATTTCAATTTTAGGATATGTATCGCCGAGCGAGCACCATTCAGTGTTCCATCATATGAAATTGATAGATTGAAAATATTTTTTCCGCATTTGTGTTCTTAAAATTTGTCACAAAATCGTATCTTTCTTTGCTAATAATTAATATTATCAACATATTGTTGAAAAAAGTGTTAACCTGTCCATTTTTCTAAACGACAGTGATATGAGATGAATGTATTTTAAAGTATTATTATTTTTTACATTAATCAAGTTCTCAACCCTCATAGGCATTTTATATGACTTCTTCGATTTATGGCTTATAATATAAATGCAATAATTCAAAAAATTATTCATCATTCAATTGTAACATAGAAATTATTCTGAAATGGTGAACCAAAAATTCTACATAACTTCATTTGCTTCTACAGAGCTCCAACATTGAAGAACTTTTACTTGATTGCATTTTTTTTGGTGTCTATCAATTATCTGCCAAAATTTGAAAACCCCCTCACCCTCAATACTTCTTTTTGATATCTCTGTTCTCACTCTGAAATATAAATATAGCAACAAACCGAATACGGAAGTGACATAGACAGAAATGATGTTTGAAGTTTGCAGTCTACATATTTGAAATATGCTTTATCGAATTGAAATGATTATATTCTTTAGAAGAGTTTAGTTTTTTGGAAAAATGGCTCTTGGCTTTCTATTTCACCATCTTC
The DNA here is from genome assembly GCF_025532065.1 of Leptinotarsa decemlineata. Lineage (NCBI taxonomy): Eukaryota > Metazoa > Arthropoda > Insecta > Coleoptera > Chrysomelidae > Leptinotarsa > Leptinotarsa decemlineata. Next base: position 6,877,825 of record NW_027412545.1, on the reverse strand, counting down.
ATATGAAAAATGTGAAAAACTTCCAGAGGAAAGAGCAAAGCAATGAGTTCAAAATAAACTCTTGAAAAAATGTGTAGATCATGAATAGTAGTTACTTTTAGATACGAACTCCCGATACAGAAGTATCGAAACAGAATAGTACTTTCGAAACAACAATTTTTTCATATGAATCTGTTAAAAATCTGTTTTTCCGTTAATCAGCTGTCGCCCCCATACGAACGACAACTCTTAGAAGTTGAGAAACTTGTGTGAGCTAAGGACTAACGAGGTCTTACCTTTTAACGTGTGATTCCTAATACGGTTGCAGAATCATCCCAGCTTCAACCAGATAAATTCTCTCGAGAAAAATATCTGGTCGAGGCAGGAATCTAACCCACGGTCTTCCGATCGTGAGTCGGGCGCACTACCACCGCGGCCAATTTCACAATAATTTGTTAATGCTTCTGGAAGTTTCCTACATTATTTGTACAAAGGTGAAGAAGTAGAAAGCTTGAAAGCTTTTTTCTTAAAAAGCTCTTAATTGGTTTGTTGATGATTTGCTGCTGGTGTTATTTGTATTTTAGAGAGGCTAATCAATTGAACAATAAGACGTTGCGAGAATTTTTTTCATTATTAAGTTTTTGCTTCTTTTTTTCTTTTTTTGTGAAATTTGTAATTCTTATCATGAATAGTGATTTTTATCAAGTAACGGGTCAGTCTATTCATAATTCGCAAGAATTTGATGCAGGATTTTCAACAAGCAATGAATGTGTTATTATATCGATTTCAGTTACGTCGAATTGTCATTATATCGAAATCTAGACCCATGGAATAGGTGTCTTTTAAAACTACTTATTTGTATTTTGTTAACGCAAGCGGAAGGGATACATTTCGGATTAATGATGGTTCGACAAGAATTTGACGTAATCCAAATTTCAATTAGCGGAATGGAGTGAAGTTTCTTAGATTTTGACCCTAATATATACCTACCGTAAGGATATAAAATTCTTCCCCCCTTTCAACTGCGGCAGATCAAGATATTAAGATCGGACCAAGTTTACTTAGAAAGGCATATATTTCAGTACTTTTTCATTAAAAAACTGTGATACCTGTTCGAAATGATTGATACTAGCGAATTTATATCCTTTTTAAGAATCTCCGAACAATTAGTGAATGATCGAATCAAAACCCACACAAGTTTATCCCAATAAATGAAATGAAGTCTCTTTTTAAAATGATTTCTCACATTATTGATTTTTTTCTGAGGAATTTCGTTGCAAACACATCTCATTCATTAGATTTCATGAAAAATCCAATATTGTTACATAAGGTGATCCAGAGGGCCATTCTGAGGAATCACCTCTGTTTATTCACCGGTTTAAATAACCAGCCTGTCATGAACAAACGTAACATCAGATTTCCATTTCATCAATCATAGTTCTGATACGATTTTGCGGCATATCCAGATAGGTACATTTTCCCTATTCACTGATTTTTAAAAAACTAAAATTTTCAGTGAAATGGAATTCTCAGGAAATGAGTGGTATACAGTTTTGAATGAATTTTCAATTCGATTCATGATATTCATCAGATTGTAGATCTGGTACAATTTTCAAATATAAAACAATGTTGAATAAAAAATTGAAAGATCCATCAAGAGAGTTATCATAAACCCCCTTTCTGATTAAAAAAGTTGATAGCGATCTCCCGTCGTCATGTGACATTACCTCTATTTTATTTTTTGTTCACACTATACAGGGTGTCCCAGAATTCAGTTTACGAGCGATATCCCCGTCACTTGTGAAGCCGGTAAAATTTAACAAAAGCGAAAAACTAGTCTCTGGTTTTTGAGATGGCTTCCCCAAAAATGTTCAACCAATTATTGGGATCTTCATGTGACTAATGATATTGTTGTAAACTAATTCCGATATTTTGATCCTAAATTTCCGCTTTGAATAATAATTTCCTCATCAGCAACACAAACCATTCGTAAGTACAAAAAAGTACCAGTTCTCCACAGTGAATTGAGTGTCAGTTCATCTATTCCATTACAGTTCACACAGTTCCAGAAATCCCCGCCCAAGCGGGGATTTCGGGATTCACTTAAGCGCGGCAGATTAATATACAGGGGGATACCTTGTACCCGGTACAAGGGTACCCGGTACCTCCACCGCCAGTGAGGGATAAAGGATCAGATTAGTAAAAAAAAATTGATCGTCAGAAATTCTCGAGCGCATCAGATTGAGGTAGGGTGAGTTAATTACCTGCTAAAAAGTGTATATTCCAGTAATCTGACAATTTGAGAGTGACTTAAAGAAAGGGGAGGGCAGCAAAGTTGTAAAAAAATCATGTCATTTCGACATTCTCGAGCGAAGCTAATTTTCTTTTCATTTTGAAGGAAATAATCCAAGGATAACGAAAAATATATAATTTGACGATTTCCGCAAGCCGAAATAACAAAAATTCGTCGAAAAAGTTCAATGCGTGCAGCTGTGTGATACCTATATATATTTTCCTCTCCGAGTTTCTATTTCTCTATTCTCTATTCACTTTTTCTCTATCTATTACTCTCCCACTCCGTCCCCACTGTGAATTCTGTTGCCATGACGCCATCACAGCTCATCACAGAGACTCGTTCGTAATGAAGATGAAGATGATGAATAATTAATCAATTAATTGATGGATGTAACCGTTACTACGTGGTAGGAAATCATAATGAAGAAAAGAGAAATTAAACTTTCTATGTTTTTTACCACTTCCATTTGTAACTTACGTTACTGCAGTTTCGTCCTTTAAGGACATTTTCAAACTTTTACAATATGTAAGAACATTTTCAAACTTATACAATATATAAAAGTGGTAAAAAACATAGAAAGTTTCATTTCTCTTTTCTTCATCAATTAATCAATTGATTATAAGAAATTAAATTTTTTGAGCTTTTTCTTTAATTATTTTCTTATAAATACAAGTATTCTATTTAAAAAACATACACTTATTTATTTGCATGCTATTTCCTGAGCTTTTCAAATAATTAAGTTCAAAGAATTAATTTTTTTTAATATTGTTTTTGTCAGATTAAGCGAATCCCTACAGAAAATCGTCAGATTATGAGACAGCACGTCTAAAACATGAAGATGAGCCATATATATCTTAATCTGACGCGCTTGAGTATTTTAAAATGGCGAATTTTTTTCGCACATTTTAATAATGGCCGGGAGTTTGCGTCAGATCGAAATCGTCAGATTATTGAATGAGACCTTTTTTTGTTGCACTCAACACCCCCTTAGAAAATCTGACGCGCTCGATTAAATTTTTTTTCTTTTCACTTTCAACCCTCACGTACAACCACCCACATCATGCAAACGATCAAATCAACATACCATCATTATTAAAAATACGTAGGATATTGATGCTATCAATATCTGACGCGCTCGAGTATGTCCATGCAACAGTATTTTTTTACATATTCAAAAATCTATAGCCGCTTCCCTCACCGATGAAACGGTATATATTATATAACATGTTTTTTTTTCTTATCATCTAAGCTTTGCAACCTAATATGTCTCGATGACGCTCGAGTAAATCCCCATTTTGCATCGTGGGATCCCCTGCTATAAAATGTACTCATAACACTGCATTTGCCTTATTGAAGAATAATTCCGCTCTGGAAGATGACAAGAAGAAGAAGATAAAGCAAATGTTCTGGTTTATACTGAAATGAATTCACAGGCTCCTGTATAAGTATTAGCAGCAAAATTTGGGGTTAGTAATAGCACTATTCAGAGAGTTAACAAAAAGTACCACCAATCGAAAGTACATTTGGTGCAGGATTTGTGACTCAAAGATTTTGAACGTAGGTTAGAATTTATCTCGTACCTTCACGATAATCCAGATGTCCTTAAGATGATGGAGCAATAAAAGCTAGTTTCATAGTAATGGTGTAGTCACACATACCTAATGCTCATCACTGGTCCAATCACATTGGATAGCAGAAACTCAAACAAAATGAAGTATGACAATGTGGTGTGGACTTCACAATGACTATCCCCATTGGGATAGTCATTGGGCCATATTCTTACACTGGAAGTTAAACAGAATAACGATATTTATATATGCGGAACATATATCCCTCTGTCCTGATGAGCATTGATGATATATCATGGTTACCCAACATCTTGATGATACACATATGCTCAGAGATGGATAAAAGACAGTGGTGCAATGCGTTGGCCAGCTAGTTTTTCTGATATGATTCCATTAGATTGTCTGAAAGATTTTCTGGAAGAAATTGTACACCAAATGACTTCAGTAGATCACAAGGATCTCAAGAATATAATTTGTCGCGCATGTGATACCATCACAATAAGTAGGATTACATTTGCACTAGGAAACTCATGAAACCATAAGAATCTTGTGTGGAAGCACATATGGAGCACATATTCTGTAGGATTCGTTAATTTTCTTTGTTTCATGTAGATCAATGCAAGTTTTGAGTTAAATTTCACTAGTTTGGACTTCCATTGTCTAATATATAAAATGATATGAAATTCCTGAAACAACTAAAAAAGAAGAATTAAAAATAAATAGCTGTAAATAACAATTATATTAAGCAAAAAAAAAACTGAAATGAAATTATAGTGAAATAAAATACAAGTGAAAATAAAACAATTGAACAAAAATGAAAATGTTAAGAGATTTCAAGCCAAGTTAGACATGGAGAATACCCACAACAGAAAGTGGGGGAAGTTACTGCGGAAACAATGCCCAAATACAGACCAAAAACAGGACAACTATGGAGCCGCCAACGTCATCGACATGAGTTTCCGCCCGCTCACGGGAATAGAGAAATCCTTGTTGAGGAAAGGCCTAAATTTCGCCATTGCGCCAACATCTGTGCCCACTTCGGAGATTATTACTGCAGTGGAATCCACCAGTTCCCTTATTGACCAGAAGAATTCAGATGGAAAATCAGAGAACAGCTGGATCGATAACCAGTTCCAACATCTAACATCAGCAATGAAGAACGTAGAGCTCTGAACGGCCTACGTAGAGACAACACCATCAAGATCCTACTTGCAGATAAAGGAAACGCTACTGTGGTGATGGATACTGTTCTCTACGAACAGAAGATCGAAGAGGTTCTTCAGAAGGGACGATACACAAAAATCGTACGGGACCCTACGGCATCAATGGAAAGGAAGTCGTACTAGATTTTGAAAAAACACCAAGTCTATTTTCTGGACAAGGAAAGATCATCACCAACACCGCACCACAGTAAGCCTCCTTGTATGGACTACCCAAAATTCACAAGAAGGACGTTCCGCTTAGACCGATCACCAGCTCCAGAGATTCGGCTACTCAAAACTTATCTAGATTTTCACATCCTATAATACAACCATTACAAGAAAAAACATCGTCTTTTGTGAAGAATTCAGGGCATTTTGTCGAACTATTAGGGTCAATTGAAGTCACACAGGAAGATCAACTAATTAGTTTCGACGTGGAAAGCCTTTACACCAACGTTCCGGTCGAAGAAGCACTCCAAATCATACAGAGAACGCTATCAGAAAACGGGAACCTGGAAAATCAAACGAATCTACCTATAGAAGTAATTATGGAAACTGGTATTTCCAATTGAAGGACGAATTCTTTATACAAAATGAGGGACTGCCAATGGGATCGCCACTTTCATCAGTCATAGCCAACATATATATGGAGTGGTTTGAAACTCTGGTCATTGAAGAAGTCCACAAGAAACCTCGAGTCTGGTTGAGATATGTTGACGACATCTTCATAATATGGAACCATGGGAATACTGAACTAGACGCCTTCCTGAAACACATCAACAGCGTGAGACCTTCCATCACTTCCACAATGGAGAAGGAAATCCACAACGAACTGCCATTCTAGACGTTATGGTGAAGAGGACCGACACTGAGTGGGAAACATCTGTATATCGAAAACCCACTCATACGGGACATTATCTGAACCACGAATCACACCACCATCAATCAACTAAAATAGGAATCATCAACACACTATTAGACCGTGCTTTCGGGTTCTGTAATAAGAAGGAAGGTCTCGAAAAGAAACTAGACATCATCAAAAATGATCTTCAACGGAATGGCTACTCCAAAGCGATGGTAGAAGAGATTTTGACCAAAAGACAGCGGGAGCGTAGCAAGGAAGAGAAACCGTCACAACATGTGCTTGCACTTCTCTACATCAGAGGATTATCGGAGAGGATAAGCAGAATTGGTTACAAGTACAAGTACAACATTAGAACCTGTTTCAGATCCGGTAACACTATCCGTAGCAGCCTCACGAAAACCAGGCCACCAAACGCGGACTGCGATTCCAAGAATTGCATTTACCGGATACCCTGTGAGTGCGGAAAATCCTATATTATATTATTATTATTATATTATTATTATATACTAAGGGGTAATTGAATGTTCGCATTGATGAATATAAGAAACACACAGCGAGGGGAAACAAGCAAATCAGGAATGGCAGAGCATGTTTGGATCCATCAACACAACATCGAATGGTCCCAAGCTGAGATCTTACACAGAGAGGAACATTGGTTTAGGAGAAAATTCAAGGAAGCCGCATACATGTTGTCGAACAACGTATTCAGCCAAGCCAGCGTAGAAACGCGCAACATATGGAAACCCATCATTAAGCAAAAAATGGCCAACTGCCGCCAAACGGGCATCTCCCACTGAACCAGTGAAGCGGAAAAAAATGGAAAGCGGGGATAAGTGAAAGTACTCGAACGACCCATAAATAGTCATCTCTCGGAGGAATCAGTCCAGTCATCACCCGAAGACGATTGTGGATACTAACAATCGAAACGTCGTGAACTAACTTGGCTTGAAATCTCTTAACTTTTTATTTTTATCTTTATTTTCATTTTGTATTTCTTTTTTTTAATTTTTTGTTCAATTGGTTTATTTTTACTTGTATTTTATTTCACTATTATTCCATTTCAGGTTTTTTTTTGCTTAATATAATTGTTATTTACAGCTATTTATTTTTGATTCTTCTTTTTTAGTTGTTTCAGGGATTTCAAATCATTTTATATATTTTACAATGGAAGTTCGAACTAGTCAAATTCATCATGAAACATTGTCAATCACCTTCAAACAAAGTTTTGAGTTTTTGGTTGAAAATTACTGTTCAGAGCATTTCGATAATGAAAAATATAACCTCTCTGTATTTACAATGACAGGAAGACTCAAGTGAATTATACAATTGTTAGGGGTGCCATTTGAAAAAAACAAGTTGTGGGGCTTCTTTAGAAACTGAAATGTTTACATCGATTTCAAAAATGATCCCAAAATGTCATCATGACATCTTTCGAAACCGCCTTTTTTCATTTTTCAGCTTCACAAATTACGGAGATATGGATTGTAAACTCAATTCTGGGACACTCTGTATAATCGTTATTCTTTATTTCTTCCACTTTCTAATAAATGAATCGAAATAAAGTTAACATGATCAAAACTGACTTGTCGTCTTTCTTTGCAGGTGAAAATATGGTTTCAGAACCGCCGTGCCAAAGCCAAGCGTCTTCAAGAAGCTGAATTGGAGAAACTGAAAATGGCTTCTTTGTCCCGCCACCACCCGCACGGTCTTTACCCTCATCCAGCCCTGCAGGGATATTTTTCGCCAGGAGCGCACCCCTTAGCATCCCTATTGGGGGCACGACCTCCTATGGGCCACATCGGACTCATTCCACAGCCGCCTCCACCCCATCTGTCCTCACCACAGGGAAGCATTCGATCTCCGAGCCCCCACATGTCCTGAATACGAAAAGGGAGGGCGATAAAGTCGATGTTAGGTGTGTTTAATTAGATGAAACGTTGCTTTGATACTTTCAGAATCCCCAAATGTACCGACTAAAGCGTAAGGAAGACAGTTTGAAATTGTTACGAGGGTGGTTGGAAATGATTAGGACCGACTGGAAATAACGACTTCTGTTTTGTATATTTTTTTCTATAGCACATGAATCAATTGACTTAAAAGAATTGACTAAATTGCGCTTTTTTGATAAATGACTATACTTTTTAAAATGTTTTCGAACTACAGTGAAACAATTATTTTCTTAAGCTTTGTCGCATTATTATTCTTCCTCTTTAGTGTTTATGAAGTTTTCAATTCAGCCAGAAACGTTCATTTTGATATGCTTCGACACCGTAAATTTCGTAGTAACTGAGGCTACAATGTAGAGCTCAGCAGCCTAAGAAGCTTTCACCTTCTTGCTCTTCTAACTGGTACCTAATCAGTGAGCTAGATAATTTTCGCAATAATTTCATAGTTGATACCGAGGTCGATAGTACTAGAAGTTCTATCAGAAAATTGTTTTGTACATCTCCAGAAACTACGATATTTGTGGCAACTGTGGCTTCAATATAGGGTATAGCGACTAGAGAAGACTTTTCATCCTCCTGCTCTTGGTGATATGGTTCCTTCTTGGAATACTTTCACAGTATGTGAAGCTTGATGCTCTACTGGTAATTGTATCACCCTGTTTTGTCGGTATATCCTTCAACACCGCAAATTTCATAGTACTTGAGGATCCAATATATGGTACAGCAAACGTAGACGACTCCTGCTCTTTCAACTGTCACTAAATTAGTACCAACATTTGCTAACATCATAGCTACAAAACCATGAAATCCCAGAATTGGCAGTACTATTATTGGTTGCACGTAATGTACTTACTTCTTGATGGTTTCCAAAACACTCGCATCAGATTCTTGATCAGTGATGTAGAATATGAAAATTTCTCGATAAGTCTAACATTACCTACGTCTACCATTTCCAACTTGTAGAGATCATTTGATTGGCATGCTCTGTATAGAACCATTATTGTCATAACCTAAAATCATAAACAAAAATTTTGAGTAATAATCTGTAATTCGAAAATTTACTTTTGAGTGCAGGTACCCCTCATCTGCAATTTCTTTTAAAAATCTATCAACCTCTTTGGGCTCAAGAATTTCAGACTTGGTTTTGCAGCTATCGATTAATTCATTCATGAAGAAAAAATGAAGTACCTGTAAATGTTCAGTTGGTTCATATTTAACATTCCAATAGTGTGGTCAATCAACAAATAGTACATCAAATAGTACGACCAAAAAGATGATGTTTTGACTTTTCGACAATTTATGCCAATTTTTATTTTCTCTATCTTTATCCTTCTACCAAAGGCTATTTATTCTTTATAGTAAATTAGTCTCAACTTCTATGGCAGTAATTATGAACCACCTTAGCTACCTCCTTGTCTAACTCGGTGGACAGTTCAATTTTTTGCTCTTCGTCCTCCAATTCTTTATAGCATATCATTTCTTGCATTCCATTCAGTTTTTTTGACACAGAAATAACAGTTTTTGAAATAAACAAATACGATAGCAACCCCCAAGGGACTCATATTAATCCATATTTTTGACACGATTGAGGATTGGCAAAGTATTTGTGAAATATTTTTCTCAAGTTTCTCTACAAAATCTGTGCTATAGAAAAAAATAGAATATGCTGGAACCTCTGGCGTAGAATAAATCCAAAAACAAACACTTTTCCCAGTCGACAAAAGTATTGCATTTCTGGTGATTGGAAAAATTGCTTGTTTTTGAATTGTGAAATTTGGTCTACACTAAAGCATTTATTTACCGTTTTGGAGAATAAATAACTCTTGTTCCACTTGACAGTGATCCCATTTGTAAAAATAATTTGTTGATGTAGAATCGCCCAGTTAATCCATTATATCTTAGACAAGTAGGATTATTTTAACACACAAAAATCCAAAGAAATTTTCATTTTTTAACGAAAGTCAATTCCAATCAGTCCACTCTAGATATTTTCCAAATTAATTTATTAATATGAACGACATAACCAAAGTCAGTAGCATCATGTTCAATTGCATAAAACTATGTGAGTGATCTGGCAGTATAATCAGTGGCGGATGTGCCTGCCGTGTACCGGGATAATACATTTTAAGTAATGAATGAATTCGTATCGTTTTTTAATTATTCTGACTAAGAGAAGTAGCCAGTTCTTTACATGTTTTACATACATTTCGGTATGACCGAAAGAAAAAAAAAACGGAAGTGTATACCTCTCATGACTAATCTTACATAAAAAACGAACAGTTCGTTAACGTAGACCTAGATAGACAGGAAATAGCTTTACTTCTCACCCAACACTCAATTATTGTTAGGAATCACACGTTAAAGGGTGAGACCTCGTTAATCCTTAGCTCGCACAAGTTTCGACTTGTGAGGGTTGTCGTTCGTAGGGGTACGACAGCTGGTTGATGGAAAAACATATGTCAAACAGATTTTTTTAAACAGACAGAATATAACTCCAACGTCGTGCTAATAGGTGATCGTTTATTAATGCTTGACGAACTACTCTATCAGAGAAACCCAAAACCAAATTTCAGGTTCAAAGTTTTGAAATCACAAATTGAGAAGAGATTAAAGAAATGAACATTCGAAATTTCTCTATCGATAACTTTGCCCTTCAAAACAAGTGTTGAAAATAATAATACTTGCTTCTACTACAGTGAAACATTCTTTTTTCAAAGTTGTTTTGGACTATCTGAATCAGTTGAATGATAATATTCAGCCATCAATATTGAATTCAATCATTCATGAATGATAGTCTCAAATTACCTTCTCAAAAAGCCAATGGGCTCAAATCGGTTGACCTGATGGGTCACTCTTGTGGTTTATTTTAATGGGTACATTCAACAGAAAAGGTTTTTTTGTTTCGTGGTGCATTTCATTAGTTCGGATTTCCATTGTCCAATATGATATGAATTGATTTCAAATCCCTGAAAGAATCTATAAAAAACTAAAAAGAGGTTAGCTGAAAAATTACAATTATATCAACAAAAAAACTGAAATTACAATGGAATAAAATTAAAGCAACAATCAAAAAGTCCAAAAAATTGAACCATTAACACGGGATGAAAATTGAAAATTATTAACAAGAAATGAAAATAAAAATTAAAAGATTCCAAGCCAAGTTACTTCACGACATTCGATTGTTAGTATCCACAATCGTTTCCGGGTGATAACTGGACTATTTATAGGTAATTCGAGTGCAGTTCACAGTCCGCGTTTGGTGACCTGGTTTTCGTGAGGCTGCTACGAATAGTGTTCTCAGATCTGAAGCAGGTTATGATGTAATACTTGTACCCAACTCTTCTCATCCTTTCCGACAATCCTCTGATATAGGAAAGTACAAGTACTGGTTGTGGCGGCTTATCTTCTTTGTAAGGTCTTGCCAGAGTCTGTTCCGCCATTCGTTGAAGGTCATTTTTGATGATGCCTAGTTCCTTTTCGAGACCTTCTTTTGTATTACAGACGCCGAAAGCACGATCTTATAGAGTCTTGATAATTCCTCTCTTAGTCGATCGATGGTGGTTGGATTCCTGGTTCAGATACTGTCCCGTATGATTGGGTTTTCGGTATACAGATGTTTCCCATTTAGTATCGGTCCTCTTCACCAATACGTCTAAGAATGGCAATTCGTTGTGGACTTCCTTCTCCATTGTGAAAATGATGAAAGGACTTACCTTGTTGATGTGCTTGAGGAAGGTGTCTAGTCGTGCATATTATTAAAGTGTCATCCACCTATCTCAATTAGACTCGAGGCTTCTTGTGGGCTTCTTCAATGGCAAGAGTTTCAAACCACTCCATATATATGTTGACTATAACCGGTGAAAATGGTAATCCCATTGGCAGTTCCTCATCTTGCGTAAAGAATTCGTCCTTCAGTTGGAAGTAACAATTTCGTTCAAAGCATCCTAGTAATTTCATGATTACTTGTATCGGTTAGTTTGTTCTATCTTTCAGGTCCCCATCTTCGGATAGCTTCTTTTGTATGATTTGAAGTGCTTGTTCGACAGGAACGTTGGTGTAGAGGCTTTTCACGTCGTTACTGATCAATGGAAGTCCGAACTAAGGAACGATTTCATCTTTCTCATAGCAATTATATTTTTCTTGTAAGGTTTTCCGGTAGAAAGAGAGGACTTATAATGTTGTAGTCATAAATTCTTGCCAACTCGTTCAAATTTTCAGGATGTTGTACGTAAAATCAGTGGAGGTGTTCGAGGACTAGAACAGTTATTTATGACGAATTACAGCCCCGTTCTGAAAAGTTGAACATAAATCAGGGTTACTTACTATCCAGTGAAAGTCATTGAACGGATAAAATGAGAATTTGGAATTTGTCAAAAGCTAGTATGGCTCATACCAGAAACTGTAGATAATTTCTTGATAGGTAGGAGAACACCGAACACTACTTCTATATTTTTGTTTTCCAGTTTTTCATTCCGAGAGTTTCTTCTTGATTTTACCATAGAATATTCGGATTTCGCTATGAGCTGAGTAAGTAGGTACTTACTTTTAATATACTCAATATATGATCGTTAAATAAGTATGCTACCGTTGCACACTACATCTACCGTTACCCTCGTTACACATTTGAATTATTCAAAATATAAAGCCAAAATATTCACGATAAAAATACTCTGAGATACTAAATGTCATTTCCATCGGAAAAATATAACGAAAGTGACAAAAGGTTTGGTAAATTATATGAAACTATTATCAGTATTGATTTTTAGGTTCCCAACATCTCAAAACAAAAATAAACAGTTCTCAGTGATTTTGATTCTGAGGTAGACTTCGAAGCTGGTGTATTTTATTTTACCGATTTTAATATCGCTTTCTATTTCAAAGATTGGATTTCTGTTTTTTTTAAATCACGATATTCGTTCTCAAAATGTTTATTGTTATGTCAAACATCTCAACTTAGTAATTTCCATACCAACTAAATTATTTCTATTCAAAGTTTTCAAAAAACTTCTTATTAAGTATGCAATAAAATATGTTGAAAATTTTACTGTATTGATTCGAAATTGAAAATTCATGATTGTGCCATGGCTATAAAAATTACTATTACGTTATTTAAAAAAATGCCATATCTCCTCTTGCAAAGACGACATCTATGGGATCCACCGAAGGCTAAATATACGAAAAATAACAATAAAGGAGGCTACCAAAGGCTGTCGTTACAAAATTAGCTTCAACTTACATCGCAGAACAAGATTCCGTTATCTGCCTTTCTCTATAGTGTTCACTGCGAGGCAACTATGTAGTTGAAACAAAAGCGAGAAAACAAAGCACCATGCAATGCAGTTTCGACCTTCTCTAGGTCTAATCAGTGGTGCTTGGCTGAACCACGGATGAATTGCTGGGCACAACTGACCTTAAAGAACTTGACTGTGTTCAATTTATCACGTCACTTATCATTTTGTATTCATTTCTCAGTTGTTTTCGATTCGTCAATTTTGGCCTCCAGCACTAGACGGTAATTTTACTGTGAAATTTCTATATTCCTTTCGAGTACATTGTGAGCTTTCACTGCCGGAGATAACTTTGACAAACCTATTTTCCGGGTTTCTTAGTCCTGGATACTTGATGTGTTCAATAAAACTTCAATGTGATATTTTAACTGAAGATGTGTTTAGTGAAAATCGCACAATGAAATGTTAATTAAATATCTAAGAAGAACTCAGCTAAACGTATATCTATCTCAAATTTCTTGTGGCTTCTTTTTTGTTTACGACAACCTGTTAATCATACGCTACTGATTTGAAATACAAAATATATTTTGAATCAAATTGAATCGCCTAACAAAATGACCTCATAACATCATCATCTAAATTACACACGATGTGATCTTTACACCCATTCTAATCAATATCTAACACTTACCCAACGATAAATATCAGTCAGTCATGAAATGATTGTTACTTCAATTATATTAATGTTCCTGATAATTCAGATGAAAAAGTATGTTTACATCAACAGCATACGATGACTGCGTAGTATACTCCAATATAGTCGATATAAATTAATTTCATCAATAGTTATTGCAGAAATGATGGATTTTGTTTTGAAAATTTCAAAAAATTGTTTGTACTGAACGATGGAAGATTCATGCAGAAAATCAAGTAATCACGTATTTGAAAATATTTCAACACTCTAGAACATCCTAGAATATTCTGGAATACTATAGAATGTTCTGGAATATTCTGGAACGTTCAAGAAAATTTCCGAACGTCCCAGATCATTGTGAAAGGATCAAGAAAGGAAGTCCTGTGTTCCCAAACATGTTTGTTCCAGTAAGTTCGGGAATGTCGTAGAATGCTCTGGAATGCGAATGTTCCAAACTATTCCTAAACATTTCAAAATATTCCGGTTATTTTGGAATGTTCCGGGATGTTGTGGAATACTTTTGAATATTCTGGACTGTTCAGGATTCTACTAGAGTACGAAACTTTCAGTCCTCATATCTTCGAAAGCTCGCCCGTTGGTTTGCTATCTGTAGCACCAAAAGTTACTAGCTTTTTATGGCGTTGATTAAACAACAGAAATATCACTGATCTTGTAGATTGTTTTTGTTGATGAGTAATAAATGTAATATTATTATTAATATTTGTTATGTTACCTGTGCGAAACCGGATCGGGTTACTATTGACTAATGATTCTAGATTCAGTTTATTCTGAGGATGTGAAGTTATCAGTCATGGGTAATAATATCATAATGATGTAATGGATATCAGAACCACTGAGTATGTTGTATAATTCTGTTTTAGTTGAACTCACTTGAAAGAGCACTGAAGAAATCGCACAGTAACGTAATACCTAAAATCAAAATATTATACAAGTTGGAAAAGCATTTTTAATAAGGAATTCTAAAAACAAAAAATCAACTAAATGAACAAAGAATTATTACGTACATTCTGACGTTGGAAGTATAATCTTGAAAGAAATTAACCCTCTTTGTTCTGTATTTCGTTCTTAAAGGACCAGCTGGTGACAGGAAGATGAAATTTTCGACAAAAATACTTGGGAAATGGATTGATTATTTTATTTTACTTGGAGTCGAGAACAGAGTATATTTGAAAGATGTGCTAATCAAATGCGAGAATTGTTCCTTGACGGATTGAATGTACAGAGGCTTCTGTAAAAAAATAAATTTCGAAACAGAAGTTTTTGTAATGTTGCATTAAACATATTTTCAATATATTCTATTCAAAATTATGCTGGTCAATAATCAGTATTATTCTGGTAGTACACCATTTTCAAGGAATTTTCGTGTTCACTGCTAGATACTTCTATTATTTTTTTATCCTGAAAATTGTACAGGTTGGGCGTTTTTCCTAAAGACCCGAAATCCGCTTCATTAACTATTTCCCACGCATTGAAAATCATGAGTCCCGAGTAGATGCAATCAGCCAAGAGTGATAGCCTTCTACATTTGTCCGACCAATATTTCTGCTATAATATTCTTCAATATACTTAGCTTCAATATATTTAGCTTTCATCAGCCTTAGAGTGGTGAATAAATGAATTCGGTACCTTCTCATTTTCTAAAATGGATTCAACTTTAAATAGAGAGGATCCGATGGTTCATCAATACCGTAGAAGTGTTGAGGGTGTTGAAAAAAAGCTTTCATAGGTCACTTTATGTTAATAAATATATACTGAGACTACATAATGCTGGAAATGTCGCTCTGCGGTAGGTTCTGCACCAGAATACCTATTACGTGATTATAGTTGACCAGGACGTTGAATACACCATGGTACACAGTCGCGATAAATTCCTCAGTTTCCGACTCGTATCTTTGATGAGCTAAAATCTTCAATGTTGTTGAAGAGAACCTCATACATTAGCTACCTGCAGAAGAAACCAAGCCAAGCCGGTTTCTCGTTCAGCTGTCTTAAAGAGAAATGTTCCAGTTCCTGCTCTCTCTCTCTCATAGTCAAGGAACATGCACCACTGAAAACTGATCATTCTCATGCGCATTTCCATAATTGCCTTTTTAGTGCAGACTCGGTTGTACTTTTATAATACACCATACAGTATTTTAAAACCATTATTTCTCCAATGGACCTGTTCAAAGAAACAGCAAAATCAAACGAATTTATCTATTCATTATCCAATAACTCGAAATTGAAATGCATACAGAAACAAGTGTAATGGTAGTACTATCCAACAAATCTGCAACAATAGCAGAAAAAGAGATTAACTGCTGTTTCTATCTATTTCCGAAGAATATTTTGCACACACAACGGGTTAGTTTTTGACCATAAAAATTAAATTTATTTTTGGCCTATTATTAACAAAATTATCCAATCCAATGACTTGGATTTCATCTTGCACGGTTGAGAAGACATGAGAAAATTATGTCTGGCACATGTGTCTGGTAATTACTTTACTTTTTTGTTTCTTCGGTAAATTCAGCATAAACAAGTGACAACCGCTTATTTACTGTGCCAACTTAAAATGAAATAATAGGAGTCGTTCATTTATTTATAAATTTTGTTCTATTTGCGGGTTTAGTTAATGAAGTTACAATGCCAGTGAATTGTTACTTTTCAGAGATCAATGAGAAAGATGAAGTTGGACGAAAATACGGGAATTAATATTCTTTTTTTTTGTGAAACAAATGAGTTTCTCCAGGAAAACGTTATTTCAATCATGTATCTCAAAAGAAATGTTGATCGCTACTCATTTTCACCTGGTTATTTTTTGGATGAACAAAGGATTGATAGATTATTATCTTTCATGAGTATAACGATATGTCTAATACAAATATGAGCCAGACATTTTTGAATAATTTTTATTGTTCCTCAGTGTTTACTGGACTTCAGCACATATTTAACATATTTTCTTTTGATGACTTTCCAGCCTAGTTTTATAAAACAATGTGTTGTTTATACTATCTGGTTGTTCACAAGTACATTGGTCTCTTAACATGACATGTCGAAGCAGCTTAGCAAACATTGAAAAAATGATGAAAAAATCCACCACTTGTTGTCAGAGAATAAAATCCTTTGAGAAATTACAGAATATTACCGCAGCATACTCATCTTGGTTTGTATATTCAAACATCCACTATATGAACGAGAATAAGGCATCATTGCTTCTTTTGATTAGTTGAAAATCGAATTGCTCTTTTAGGTATTACATTTTTCGATAGTTAAAGGCTGTAAAGTCGAATTCTTACCATTTTTTCATTAGCTTGGCTAAATTGTTCTTTTAGATGATTTGATTCACAGTCAGTTTTCAAGTATGCCCCCTCACTATATGTGAAAGTTTTTGTTTTTATACGAGGAATTGGGAGATTAGGATTAGCGTTTGGTTAACTCGTTCACGGGCAGATGAGGCGATGACAAACGTATTGTTTGTCGTTTGTTTCAGGCTGATTCGAAAAATGATACTCTGAAAAAAATTTGATCTTTAATTTAAAATCTGTTTTTCCGTTAACCAGTTGTCGCCCCCTTACGGACGACAACTCTTAAAACCGAGGCAGGAACTAATGAGGTCTTACCTTTTAACGTGTGGGAAATCATCGACTTTATGTTGATGATGGAGACTACTTTGCACTGACGAGTGGCCAAACAGCCCGAAACCGGTCTGCAAGTGTGTCCGTTCTATTACCTCTGTGAAGAATCCTGCACGGATTCCTGTCGGATGTAATCCTTTGGAGGTATCAGCCAGGAAATTAGTTGTTTTCTGATAGGTGTTATTCCATTAACCTACAGTGTGGGTGACTTGAGACTGACCTGAAAGGTTGGTTTTTTGTCAAATAATTTAATTTACAGATAGTCTTCAAGTATGCCCCTTACTATATGTAAACTTTTTTCTTTGGCTCTTTTTTTTAATCGAAAATGATTTTTAAAATAAGTGTGAAGTTTTTTATGACTTTGAAATACCCAAAATTTATGTGAAATATTGGAATAGTTTGAATTTATATCTTAAGCGACGATTTGTGAAAAATACTCCGTAGGTAGTAATCACATATACTGATAACATTTAAATTTGAAAATGAGGTCACTGGGATTCTCGAATATTGAATTAATTTGATTAGCAATTAATGTGTTTGTTTTTCAGTCAAAACCCGAAACAAATTGATCCTACTTATCTAAATCTAATAAATAATAATGGGTTATCAGACAGTCATGACTGAGGCCACTCGTAGATGTTAATTAATTTCAGAAAATAATAGATTCTGATGGCATTTCTGTTTTTTGATAGCGAAAACTTTGTAAATAATTATGTAAAAATGTGTATATATGGTTGTATATGTGTAAATTATTCAAATATATCACTGTAAAAATATTAGCAAAGACACGTGAATCTCTATTAGGTGATTAGGTTTCTTAGTGTTAAGTATTATTGTATGTTCTATTGGAAAACAGTAAAAAATGTAAATTACTACTGGCTATTTTTTTATTGGATTTCTGTTTTTTCTACCCCAAGTATGGTATTGGAATTAAAATATAAAAAAGCCTTTTTTGCTATGTACAATAATTTCAAATACGAATTAACATTCATAACAAGTAAGTAGAACTGAAAAAAGAATCTCTGTAGACACTGAAGCAAAATACTCAACATGATTGTTTCCTTCCTTTCTTTGAAACATATCCACATTTATTTTTTTGAAAAAAGATGGAGAAGTAGAAGACCAAAACCTTCATTTCTCAAAATGCTCAACTTTGTTGGAAAAACATGATCTTAAAAATCGACACAATACATAACAAGGATCAACCAGTGGAGGATTATTCTACCATTTGATATTTACATTGAATAATTTCACCAATACATTTATTTGCATTGCATTCAAATACACTGCCCTTTTTATTTTTTTATATAACTTTGATATGTTCACAGGCTATCAACCTATAACCTCTAGATAAAGATAAGTGATGACAAAATATGTGAGAATTCTATAAAACAAAAATTATTTCAGAGATTTTCGATAATAGAAAAAATAATCAATCTATTTTTTCAATATTTCCAGTTTTCCACAACCGTCGATAATTTGAATGGGATCAAATCCATTGTATTGCCTAGATAATAAATTTTTACTCAGCAGTCAATTGAAATATTTTAATTGCAAAAAATGATGCAACTTTGATTTCCTTGTGACAAAAAGGATGGAAAGAGGTCCAAAAATATAAAAATAGGTCATTGCTGTTCAACAAGGGTGAAATGGCAATTATTATTTGCTTGCTCGGAAGAATCAGTAGTACGCCATGGAAATATCGAATAGGTAAATGGTATAATTTAAAAATAATTTTTTAAGAACTTTTGGTCATCAGTTACTAGGATCTGTTTCATGTTATGTAATAGCTGGATTTCTGAAAATCTCAGATTGATAAATTCCTAATAAAAAAATACCTACTAACAAATTATAAAAGTTAAAATCGTCGAAGAATAATTTATTGGGATTGATAATTTTTAAAGCAATACTCAAAAGTATTGAAGACAAATATGTAAAGCTATTTGATTTCAGGTAGACAATATAATAATTTCTTTTGAAATATTCAAATATTATTAGGACAAAAATTAAAGGTAGAAACGGATTGATTCTCTGTCGTGGAATGAATCCAAAACAAACATATTCCGTTCAATTTGTCAGATTGACTCAAGTCAAAGTTGAAGTGATATAAAGGAAGGTACAAGATAAAACTACATTCATCAAAATAAATTCCAATGATAAATCAGCAATAGGTGTATGCATCTCTCTGCAATTTACTACAAACAACAATTTGAGAATACCAGTGCCTGAAAATATTGAATTGTTGATCCAATACCAAACAGTGCTCTTTCGACCAGGAAACACGAGCTCTCTAACATAACTCTAACAATGACTGTCAAAACCAAAAATCTCTTGTAACAATAATATTGCACCCTGCTCCCTTGTTGGCTTCAAACGTTAATAAAACATGATTGAGCAATAAATCAACTGAAAAATCAAGAGGTATTTATTTGTCTCGAACGCTCTAATCCAAAGAAACATATACGGTATATTTTTCGAGGGGGATTTCAGTCGTTCATTCAACTTCTTCCATGGTATCGAGATACATGCCGCAGAATGTCGAGTAGAAACATTTTGCAATCACTAGCGAGTTGGTTCAACTGGTGAAAAAACCCATAGAAATATAGGATGAGGATACCAACAAAAACTATTCTCAACAAGCCAATGTCCTGGAACTTAGGGATGAGAGGCTGATTTGGCCATGTTTAACAATTTGGCCAATTGCCTTAGTCTTTGACTCTTTTTCGCAGATTTTCCTCTAGTGAAATTCAGAGAAATAAAGTATCTTATCGGCTTGCAAATACAAAATCGATCTGAAGAAACACTGAACTGATGTAACCAAGATATATCCAGAACCAAAAAAAAACAAAATTGAATCTAAAATTATTGAATATCCAAATGGATTCTGGTCCTCGACGAATGCATTGAATGATGTAATTAAATGAAGTGGAAAGTATACTCAAGAAGTGCAAAAACCTGATTACACCGGCTCTGGGCAGAAGTGATAAGTATCTAATCCTGTAACACTAAAAATTCAGGTCAGGTAAGTCAGTGCGACCAATTGCATCAGCTATAGGTTTTCTTTCATATAAGATCGCCAAATTCGCCATATTTGATAAATAAATAACTGAAAAAATACGATTTTTTTGGTGAATTAGAGATATCTAGATACTGAACAGCTTGGTGCGATTTATTGCTCGAGAATCCTCGTGAACATTCGTGTCAACTCCATTAAAATATCTTTTACTCTCAAGAAATGTATACAAACAAAAAATAACTTGAAATGAACATGTTTTGATGATATACTCAAGGAAATGAGACATAATCTCAAAATCGCAAAAAAACGCAGCAGATATGTCTCGAAACCCATACTATATGGCGGCATTCAGGACTCTGAAGAAATATTGCAATATCCAGCAAAAACTGAAGAAGTAGCAAATAAAAAATTTATTCTAAGTTCCCATAAGAGTTATCTCATGAATAGGTACCTATTTACCTATACAAAGAAATTAAGCAGTGTTCCTCAGGGTTCTGTTTTAGGTTCACTATTGTTCTTGAGTTATGACAATAAGCTATGTAGTTTCATGAAACCAGCAAGATATACCTTGTTTGCGGATAAAACGACTTCATTATGCTCTTGCAAATACTTTTCTAGCTTACAACTAATGACGCGAGATAGCAAAACTTCGGAATATAATTCGTCTACTACTAATAAGCTGACTCCAAATGAAAATATAACTTGAAATATAATTGTATCTTCCAATCTCAATACTCATCCATCTAAAAATGTTAGGTTATTTGGTTTCGTTATTGATAATAGATTGAGCAGATTCGATTATATCAAAGTTGTGAATGACAAACTTTCTACTGTTTTGTTTATTCTGAGACGATTAAATAATGTGGTCAGCTAGATGATGTTTAAAAGGGGCTACTTTAGATAATTTCACTCAGTTATTTCATATGATACAAAGAGCATGGTCGTCCATTTTTTATTCAACTTGGAAATTCATTGTATCATTTAAATATTAAATAAATCTGATAGACATTGTGATGAGCATACATATGGAACGAGATACGCAAGTTCATTGATACCGCTCAGACATAAACTAACAACTAATAGGAGACATTCACTAAACTTACGTTGGTATAATAACTTTCACTCGTTTCTAAAGTCACTAAGTCTTGAAAAATTTGGATCTTTCAAAAAGTGTCTCCTCCAACAATGTTTTGATGACATTGAGGAATATATTGTGAAAGACCTCATTGAATCACCAGATATTCTCCTTTCAATAAACCATTTTATTGATTTTTTATTTATGTTTTTAATCAGCCTGTACTTTTCACTTGTATTATTTTGTGAAGTAGATGACTCAATCATTGTAATTTCGAACAAGGATTTCTGTATTTGTGACTTGCCATAAATCTACTACACACTATCCTACTCTTCCGAACGTAAACAAAATTTGTCTTCAGGTTTTAATCGACAGCTGTTCAGTTTCGAATGAAAATTTCATATTTTCAATTCTGTTCTATATTTTCAATAATATGTATCAGAGTTACAGAAGAAAACAATTGAGCCTTTTGTCTATAGAAACCAGTGAAAGCGTTTTTCTGAATTCTCAATTGTGTCGATGATATTCAACGATTGAAGAAATCCATTTCATTTGTGATTTTTGATGTTGTTGTTTTACTCGTCATTCAGGATTTTCGTTCAATTTGAATAAGTTTATCAAAATCAAGACAACATCAGTATTTTTGGCATATTCAGGAGAAACGACTTGGAACTTGACCATTTTCAACAGAATAAATTTTAATTTTTTGGATTCTTCTACAAAATTTGCACGCGATTTTGCATGATTTTTCATGTCCCATTTGCTTATTTGTTCACAAAATCGACAGAAAAAACGTTACAGAAAATACAAGAAAAATCAAATTGACAGTATTTCTATTTTCTTCTAAAATATAATATGGAAGTTTTAGGTAGAATACAATTCTTTCGACGGATAATAGAAAACAAAACCAAACACATTCCAGACAGACAAACGATACAACTGACTTTTTATGAAGAATAAAAAAGAATGTTTCCTCTGAAGCATCTGGCGATCTATTTCATCTATAATGAAATAGTTTGGATCCCCTTCGACCAAAAAGCTTTGAATTCGTTTTGATTTCAATAAAGAGAATACCACCTAATCTGCTAATCTGAAGTGACTATATTTTTTACCCAATGCTAGCATAAGTATCAGTAAACTATATTTTCAACAAATATAACAAAGATTCACCCGAAACGAACTGAACTCAATGAACTACATAAATGAAAAGTCAAAATTCTTTGCAACTTCTTTGAACTTGATATCAAAAGGACATTACAAAAAATTCAACTGACTTTCACCACTCCCACGCTCGTCTCATGTCAACTATAAAAAAAATGTCTTTCCACATTCTGTCACTGGTCTTTCATAAAGTCATTCAACCCACACAGGGTACTCCAGTCCAGTCAAATTCCCATTTCTAAATTTATCTAGTTGTTCTCCCCACAAAAAGTCCATTGTGGGGTTGAAGTTCACTTCATCATTCCACAATAGAAAGGTGTTCAAGAATAAATCATTGATTCATGGCTGAAAGTGGCCTTTGTTACGAATGCCCTTTATCCTGTTACTAGTGATAGTTGATACTTGGCACACTCTCGTATCATACAAGCAAATAATACGATGTGAAATAAATGAGGTTTTCGCAGTGGCGTATCTGTAAATTCGAATTTTACACACAACGTATATCTACCTAGTTTCTGCAGGTGAGTAGAATGTATTTTGAAATAAATACCATTCCAAATAAATTTGGAATTTCAAGGTTTCTGAAAAATGAATATCTTAGTAATATTTTTCAATACTTCAAAATCTGTCAAGTATTTTTGATAATAAATTGAGTGTTGAAGCTTCAGACTTTTTTTTCAAATGAAGGTATGATTCCAACTATATTTCTGGATTCATGTGGAATGTCCGAGACTTGCAAAAAGGAAAAAGAATCTACATCATTTTTTCTGCACGTGATGTTATAGTAATGCTTCTTCAGTTGCATCTTTTCCAGTTTCCATTTTGAAACAGACACTGATTTTTCTGTAATTCAATGTTGATTGAGAAAGAAAGTTTTTGGCTTTCTACTACTCCATCTCGATACAAAAAAATGAGGGAATCTTCCAAAGAAAGGAAGGAAGTAATCAATTTGAAAATAAGTAACTGCATACATGGATGTGTAGATCATGCAAAGAAGTAACTTTCAGACACAAACTGAAAGAAAGTCTTCTTGAAACAGCTACCTTCATATAAACATTGAATTACATGAAAGAAAAAATTATTTCGAAACAAATACTTCTATGTTTGTTTGAAGGTGATTGACAATGTTTCGTGATGAATTTCAGTCATCACCCGAAGACGATTGTAGATACCAACAATCGAAACGTCGTGAACTAACGTGACTTGGAATCTCTACACTTTTTTATTTTTATTATTTTCTTTTTGCATTTCTTTAATTTTTTATTTATTCAATTATTATATTTTTACTTGTAGGTTATTTTACTATCATTTCATTTCAGGTTTATTGTTGCTTAATATAATTGTTATTTTCAACTATTCTTTTTTAATTATTCTTTTTTACTTGTTTCAGGGATTTCAAATCATTTTATATAATAGACAATGGAAGTCCGAACTAGTGAAATTCAAATACTTCTATATGAACACTGAATTATACAGTGTATTTCAAACATTCGTTGTGGAATAGGATCAGATATCATTCACATGAGTTCTACTTTAAATGAATGATAACAAATTGTACTCACATGGAACATGATCTACACATCCATGTATAGAGTTACTTATTTTAAAATTGATTACTTCCTTCCTTTCTTTGGAAGATTCCCTCATTTTTTTGTATCGAGATGGAGTAGTAGAAAGCCAAAAACTTTCTTTCCCAAAAATTAATCACTCCTAAAAATATAACCCCTTCAATTCAATGTTGATTTTTCTGTCAAGTCTTATCACACACCCTTTCAAGTTCTGTTAACTGAGGGACACCACAATACAAAAGCCTGGCATAATGGCACCATTGCATACTCGGATACGCAGAATAGCGGCAACAATAGATTTCACTTCAACACAACCAATTAATACGAACACCCCTCCCCCCTGGACAATAGATATTCCCCCTTGCAACACTGAACTCCTCAAATTCCCAAAACACGACACTCCTAATTTACTCATCCTAAATTCCTTCAGAGCAATATCCAATAAATATACTGAATACAATCATATATACACTGATGCGTCAAAATGTGAAGAAGGAGTGGGAGCAGCAGTTATCAGCGAGCATGGTAGTGACTCTTATAAACTGTCAAAAAGTTGTAGCGTATACACTGGAGAGCTATATGCGTTATCTAAAGCCATTATGAAAGCAAGGAGAACAGATGGAAACACTGTAATATACACGGACTCGCTCAGCTCAGTGGAAGGGATCCAACAACTTTATCCCAGACATCCAATTTTACAAAAAATCAAATCAAACCTGGCTGCATTATATCAGGGGGGTAAAAAAGTTGAAATAGTATGGGTCCCATCACACACTGGGATACCAGGAAATGAAAAAGCCGATGAAATGGCTCGCAACTCTTCCACAAGCCTTGTATCACGAATAATGAAGAAAATACCATATCAAGACTTATACAACCAAATTAAATCTGTAACCTCGCATCTATGGAAAGTCAGATGGCAGACACTTACAACAAACAAGCTCTACAAACTAAATCCGAACATGGAAAAGCCGAACTATTCTGGACTAAGCAGGAAACATCAGACGATTCTCACTCGCCTAAGGATTGGACATACCAGACTCACACATCAGCACATCTTGAAGAAGGAGCCACCACCAAATTGTAACTGGTGCTACACAACATTAACTGTACAACATCTATTTAGCTGTCCCCAATACCAGCAGTACAGAAATGCTCTTCTGCTACCTAGTGACATCTCCATCCTTTCGAATACAAACTTTAGAAAAGTGATTCAATATATCAGTGATATTAAGATTACCAACATATTGTAAATATTATATTGTTCCACCGCAAATGACCCTTTGAGGTCGAATGCGGATTGAATAAATAAAAAAAAGCCTGGCATTTATGATTCAATAAAGAAGAAGCTATTTTGATCTATTCAAACTTTTATGCTCCCAAGTGGAACAATGCTGAGTGATAAGTGATAATGCTGAGTGATAAGATAAACGGGGATTTCAGAGCAGTCCTTTAAACATCTCATGACTACATGAGGACAATAGTTTCCATCTTCTGTCCCTAATAGAAATCATAATATCTTATTATCAAAACATCTTCTCATCTACTTATCGAGCCATACTTGTGATGACGACTTCCCTTATACTATCTATGGGATCAACAGTCGTTGGAACGATTGGATGGCATATTCGTAAGAAACGTCCTGATCATTACTTCTCAGGTTCTATTAAACCTGCTTAAGAATGGCCAGAATTCGCAATCTGGATGGAATTTCTCAAACTTTTCCAATTTCCGATCGACTAGGTTTTCAAAGGCACTGTAAGTCCCACATGACCCATTTACCTGTTGACCTAATTTTGAAAATTTCTTTCTCAACAACCCTTTTTCGTATCCTTATTGTTCTGCGCTGATGACGGATATTATTAACGTATGTGTTATGGATTGATATTCTAAGGACTTATACAGATAATTATTTTTCGGGTTGAAAAAAACCCAAAACTGCAAAAGGTAGAGGAGTTAGAGTTATCCAGAAATAATATAAGAACATAGGTTTCTTTGGACGGATTCACGATTAGACAGAACGAAATCCAGAATGTCAGGCCGTGATCAAAAGAAACTTTTAGTAACAAACATATCGTTTGCTATTGCGGTAGACAGCTTCAGTGGTGTGCATTGACTGAGATGATGAAAGTAGTATCTCAAACTGAGTCAGTCGTTGCTGAGACTTCGAAATACTA
This sequence comes from Leptinotarsa decemlineata, assembly GCF_025532065.1. NCBI lineage: Eukaryota > Metazoa > Arthropoda > Insecta > Coleoptera > Chrysomelidae > Leptinotarsa > Leptinotarsa decemlineata. Next base: position 6,851,412 of record NW_027412545.1, on the reverse strand, counting down.
TCTTCGTCCTCGCTGTCAACGCCTACACAGCTAAAGATGTGTAGCAGACAAAATGTTTCTCTCTCTCTCTCTCTCTCTCTCTAGGTTCTCTTGGCTATTGCTTCCGTGCGGCGCATTTAGCCAAATACTGTTTGATACGACCATTCAAACGGCCAACCAGCCTGAGTTTACTTCTCTCTTATCTCATCCATTGCAACAATACGATATCAGCAGTTCTTGGTTCTTATCGTTTGGATTACAGATCTCAAAATTGTTGTTTCTCAAACCAGCTTCATCGGTATTTTGGAATGGATCTCACTAGGCGTATTTACTTTCTAGTTGCTTCTCCTGATGAATTGATGGAGTAGCTGATAACAACAGTTTTCCACCTTGTACATATTAAGAAATAAATGCCTCATTGAGAACCGCCGCATCGGTATTTCACAAAAGTCATGCTACACAATTTCTCCAAAGACTTCGACAAAACAATTTGGATAAACAATTGGTGAACGTCCCAAAAAACTCCTTACGGTGTGCTTACTCCGGAAATTCCTTCAGTACTTTTGAGTTACTTTGATGTATTGATGTTGCCTGAATACGTACTTCTGAAGACGCTGCAAGTTACACCAATTCCATTGGTCATTTTAATGTTGAAGGTGCAATGTATAATCTAAATGATAACCTTCACCTGACACAATCCATTACTGGAAAAAATGCAGTTTTCAAATCCAAAATATTCTCAATTTCTTAAAGACATTTCAAAATGTGGTATATTCTTTGAAGTCGGTAGCTTTGGCTGAAGATAACAATTCATAAACAATTTCTCAAGCTCCAAATGGATGTTATGTAATGTAAAGAGTTCAAAAGATTTCACTTTTCAAATTCCGGTTTATATTTATCATTAGTATCCCTAAATGAAAATACATGTTTTAGTTTACCTCAATTTTTCTCGAAAACTACTGTTTTTCCAAAATAAATAGTCCTTCATTTCCATGAAAAATTGAACAAGAAATTTTAAACAGAGACTTTTTCAAATGATAAGTATTTTGCTTAAAAATAAATGTTGAAATATGAGCATCTAACCAGGAGCACTAATTAGAAGCATTGGAACAAAAACACCGCTAAAAGAATCGCTATGTGAAGCCTCTTTTATTTATTAAATTAATAATGGAAGCTACATCGAAAAAAGTGTTCATTTTGAGACTGTCGTGTTTATCCAAAATGACTTATTTTCGGACACACATGTCCTACCTTCATAATATTACTAGAGAAATTTTCCGTATGAGTTTGTCTGAAACACTCTTCATCAAACAGAACGTTTATAGTTACTTCTTTTAAGTCTACACAATCTTCAGATATCTGGATAAAGAATCAGTGAATGGTGCCGGACTTTATTTCATATCACATTTGTCAGTTTCTTTACCTTAATAAAAATTCATTTTAATCGGGCGGTTGTATGAGAATTAATGAAAACTTGTACCTCAAATAAGAAAATTTACAATAATCAAGAAGCTCATTATAATTTTCGAACTTACATCTTGATAACATCATCTCGAAAAAATTCTCTGCTTCTGTCAACTACCCGTGACTAAAAATGTTCCCCTTAATTAACCCAGGACAAGAATCTACTAACTTTTATTGCTGTTAATTTGGCTATTCCCAAAATATCATCAACCGCATGTTTTAAATTATATGAACTGTTTCCTTTCCTTTTTTTCAACATCAGATTCAACAGATACACCAGTGATTTACAACATGCAATTAAAACTGAAAATAAATTATATTAGAAGAAGAGAGCAGAACAGCAAATGTATTGGATGTTGCGGAATGTTTTAGGTTTCGCATATTTTTCGGGGACCATTAAGCAAACTGAGATTTGGAAAGCAGATAGTAGGTAAAATACAATGAAATAAAATTGAGGTTTATATTTGGGGTTTGATAATTCTTATTGATATATTAGTTGAGTGAAAGAATAACTGTGCTAATCTGCTAATATCCGTCAAGTTAAATGAAGACCTATAATATTATTATTATAGTATTAGAATTAGTGTCTAAGAAAATATTGAATTTGTCCCTATCACCTCATTTACAATAACAATGAATTCATTGCAATATTTCATTCTCTTTTATTCATGCACAAAAGTAAACAATTCTTTCTAATTTTTTGTTACTCCCTTCGCATCAAACCTATTCAATGATGTAAAAAAATCGAATATAGCTCGTCTGGTTCTTAAGATATTCAGGGAAAACCAAAAAACCCCAAATAATTTTTTTGCCTATATCTTCTTGATGTGGGCACTTGATGTGGGCTCTCAGAATATATCCATGAGTCTTTTATACAGGGTGTCATCTGACTTGGGCCATTCCCATATTTGAATTTTTAAATACGGACCTGTATCTTTTGTTATAGTTTTTGTATCATAGACGTTCACTTCATACTGAGAAATTAAATTAAATTTTATATTTCACAATGCTTCCGTAATATTCGATTATAATTTTGTAAATTATTCCTCTTTAAATTACGACCCTGGAAATTGGTTGACTGAGTTGAATAAAAACATAATAGCAACTTTCACGTCTCCCTATGTATCGTAGAGTTTTTCGATTTTTTTTTTTTCATTCTTAGGTACCTATTCATATTTTTTCCATTTCTCTGAGCGTTTTCTACAATGAACTTCGAATAAAAAAACATTTTATGATTATTTGAAACATATCTACATCAAAAATATATTATGTGTTTCAATAAGCAGAAAAAAAAATGGTAGCAATAATAACATCCCAAAAGAACACTATAATTGTAATGCAAATTGAAATGAAGTAATTTATATAGGTACCCATTTTTGAACTCAGTTTTTCATATTATTTATTGCCCTTGATACACTTATATGCTGCATTGTTGCGAAATCATTCAAAATCCTCAATCGCGAGTCTTCCACATTTTCTCTCTGCCAGCGTAAATCCTATTTTTCAATGTCATCCATAGAAAATAGGCCAAAAAAGTAATATCTGGTGATCTTGCAGACCATCGTGTTGTCCCATTATTTGTCTCGAAATGGAAGGACTCCTATTCGAACATTTATTGCACAATTAATTTTTTGTGTATATAAATTACTCACTTCATTTCAAGTTTCATTATAATTATAGTGTTCGTTTCGGATATTATTATTGCTACAATTTTTTTTTGTGCTCATCAAAAGACATATAATATATTTTTGTAGAAATGTTTCAGATAATCATAAAAGGTTTTCTTATCCGAAGTTCGTTGTAGAAAATGCTCAGAGCAATGGAAAAAATATAAATAGGTACCTAAAAATGAAAAAAAAAACTCTCGAAAAACTCTACGGTACATAGGGAGACGTGAAAGTTGCTGTTGTGTTTTTATTCAACTAAGTCAACCAATTTATAGGGCCGTAATTCGAAAGGGAATAATTTACACAATTATAATCGAATATTACCGAAAAATCCCTGAATATAAAATTAAAATTAATTTCTCAGTATGAAATAAACGTCTACGACGTTTGGGGTGGCCCAAGTCAGATGACACCCTGTATAAAAGATTCATGAATAAATTCTGAGAGCCCATATCAAGTGCCAATAGCAAAATGTGAACAGATTTACAATATGTCTGCAAATAAAGAAGATATAAGAAAAAAATAATTTAGGATTTTTTGGTTTTTCCTGTACATCTCCAGAACGAAAAGAGCTATATTCGATTTTTTCACATCATTGAATAGGTCTCTAAAATACGCAACTTTGCCATAATTCAACCGACACTCTTTTATCGATTACGAGATCCCCATGTACAGAAACGAATTTGAATAGCCCTGTATATAAACATAAAAGTCAAGCAAAAATATGTAAAATGAATAAGTTTGACTCAATCTATAAAGCCGAGTCATATAAATAAACGGAATATAAATAGTACAGATATACTCTACCACGTCTCGAAATAGTCCTCATCCAAACTATCGTAAGCTCCATTAAGTAGTGCTTCTTTAATAGATTTTCTAAATTTTTTGAAAGAGTTATTAGTCTTCAGGCGTAAGGGTAGGAGGTTATATATTTTTATGCCTTCGTATATAACTGATTTTCTGATCAGGTTCCAGGAAGGTATAGGTAGAGGCAGATTGAGACTATATGTCCTACGTGTTCTTTGATATTACTGGGGATTATCAGAGTTTTCGCGATTTTTAAAGACTAGGCACACGCTTTCTTGTTAGGCTAGGTTAGGTCTAAAGTGAGTGGATCTATTCGACCCTCCACCGCAACCCGCAAGGGTTTATTGTGGCTCACACCTATCCAGACTGCCAAATAAACCCAGACAAATAAACGAAGCCGATTAGTTTGTATGGTCAGATGGTAAAAGTACGGCTCTACCAAACTCTAAGAAACTGATTCGGTCCCCAGCGGGGCAGGCACAAAATATATGCTCTGCTGTTTCTTCATTTTCCAAACAGAGGCGACACACACTGTCTTCCGACAGTCCAAGTCTCTGCATATGATGATTCACATGACAGTGACCTGTAAGAAGGCCTTTTAGACATCGTAGTTCATCCCTACTATAGTCCAACAACTGTTTGGTATCAAGCTTCGAAGGGTGAATGCCTTGGAGTGAGCCAATCCTGGAAGATTCTGCCAGAAGTCCATAAATCTTCTTGTCATCCATCGCCTTGGCAAAGCCTAAGGCGATGCTAATAACAGGTTCTGGTCCAATGAAGCTGCTTGCAGCACCCTCCTTCGCAAGGGAGCCAAGAGCTACCAACGCTGCTTGACTGTCCGAGAATATTTTTATTGACTTGTGTCTGAGGCTGGATTTATCCAATCTCTCCTCACACAATTCAATGGCGTAAATTTTCGCTTGAAATACAGTCGCATAAGTTCTTAGGCAGGTAGATATATCTGTCCTGGTCACGCTTTCTAGTATTAGTAACGAAAATAGAGTGAGTATTCTCTGAGAGATGAAAACTGACCTGCATGAATGTTTGGGAGATACTTTACATATATCGTAATGCCCTCTCCTGTGAAATGAAAATACTATTGAACCTTTGTTGGCTACACATGCCCCAGAAAGCAATACCGTATCTGAAGTGGGACTTTGTGAGAGAGCCATACACTGTTTAAGCTGTTTCTGAACTAATCTCGCTTGTAGCCATTTTACGGTATAACCCCGACGCCAGTTTTTTACTAAGAACCAAGATGTGATCATCAAATTTCAGCTCGTTGTCAATAATTAAGCCTGGAATTTTGTGTGGTGTTCACGTTCTTGTGGGTCATGATCAATAGTTATACCTGTCATGTCATACTTGAACGTGAGTAATTTGGTCTTATTGATATTCAAGGCGAGTGAATTAGAGTCGAACCATTCGTTATCTTTACTAATTCGTTCTGGATTTTTTCCTTTAATGTTTAAGAATCTTTTCCGTGCCACAAGATGGTGGTATCATCAGCAAAAAGGGTGAATTTGCCTTGAATATTAAGAAGCGCCAACTCCAAATTGTTGGAGTACTGGTCTCAAAACTGACCCCTGTGAAACGCCGCCATTAATATACCTGCATTCCTATGATTCTTGTCCTATGAACACTTTTTATGTGCGGTTCTCTGAGTAGGACCGGAACCAATTGAGGACACATTCTCTGAATCCGAAATCTTCAAGTTTTCGCAGCAATATTCTGTGATTCACGCAGTCAAAGGTTTTTGTTAAGTCATAGAATGCTGCTACGACTATACTTCCATCGTTTATGTAACCGTATTGGTGTTCCAAAAGTTTGAACATTGCATCATTGGTATTTTTATTGCCTCAAAAACCAAATTAATTTTGATTAAATAGGTTATGGCGTTCCATAAAGGTTATGAGGCGAATCTTTATAAGTTTTTCGATTATTTTCAATAGAGTCGTTAGCAATAATATTGGGCGATAATTTGATAGTTGGTCGATTTTCCCTCCTTTGTATAAATGAATTGCCATGGCTGATTACATACAAAGAGAAAAATACCCAGTTTGCCATGATTCACTTCTAAATTTTACTGTCTATGTCTACTACAAATAAAAAAAAATGGTTACTTGTTCTGTGTGTACGCCATCAGTGTTCATACTGATGTTTTCAATACTGATACGATATTTTCTTGCTCTTTCTCTACTTCCATTACTTTTGTTGAATTTTTATTCAGAGGAATTTAGTATTTCCCTAATCTGGTATTCTAGGTTTCTAAGTTAAGTCGTAGATGAAATGTACAACTGGAACCCCTGATAAACCATGAATATAGGATGATGAGCTATTTTTTCGGGATTCGGGTTCTGTGTTTTTGATCCTCACAACGTTTCAACAAAGTTTCATTTGCCATCTGATAATGTCTGGAGTTCAGAACTGGATAACCATTGTGTTCAAATACTACTTCACAATTTACACAACACCAAGATTTAATGCTAACAGCTGTTTCGACACACTGTGTCATCTTCTGAGTAAGTTATAAACAATGTACTTCTCTGTTTTTTTGTTTGAAAATAATGAAGACATTATTTTCATTATCATTTTAATCACCTGATCTATTAGAACTCGGCGAAGAATTATGTCTAGTCTTTCAGTCCAGCATTGATTATTTACCTGTAATATTATAAAGTATAAAATTGTTGTGAATATAAGTACTTCATCAATCTCACTTGAGGAAGATATTGTATAGCGGAACGCTTGTCAGTAAATTATATGAATTGGTGTTACAGTATGATCCACTCTAAATGGCATTGAAGAAAAAAGAATTGAGACTTTCTATGTTTTTTACCACTTTTATTTGTAACTAACGTTACTGCAGATATCTCCTATTAGGATATTTTCAAACTTATACATTAAAACAGTTATACAGTTTTAATGTATAAGTTTGAAAATGTCCTTATAGGATGAAACTGCAGTAACGTTAGTGACGAATAAAAGTGGTAAAAACTTAGAAAGTTTAAATTCTCTTTTCTTCATTATCATTTCCTACCACGTAGTTAACGGCTACATCCATCAATTTATCTGAATGGTATTGGCTTATCAACTGCAATAAACTGCCTGGTTCTCAACCCCATTGTAAAGAAAATTATCAAGTAAAAGATTCAAATGTGCTACAGAAATTTAAATTATATTTTGCATAATATAGGAGATATACAAGTAATTTATTTAAATATTGCAATTCTATTCTATATTTAGTTGAGTGTCGATATTGCTATCCTCATCTAAATTAATTATAATTGGCGCAATTGATTTCACAGAAAGGTACGAGTTTTCAACATTTAGAACAGAACTTTTCGAACTCTTGGTAGGAATGTCATTCACACAGTTCCTAATTAATTCTACCACAGTACCACTCAAAGTCGGAGAATTATTTTTTCCGCACACGCTTGATTCAAGTTGGGGCCACATAAACTCTATGAATATCATTAGTTTGGACTTCCATTGTCTGATATTATATTAAATGATTTGAAATCCCTGAAGAAGAACTAACAAAAAATAAATAAAAATGAATAGATGAAAATAATAATTGTATCAAGCAAAAAAACGTGAAATGAAATACAAGTAAAAATAGAACAATTGAACAATAAAATGAAAATAAAAAGTTAAGAGATTCCAAGCCAAGTTATTTCACGACGTTTCGATTGTTAGTATCCACATTCGTCTTTGGGTAATGACTGGACTAATTCCTATGAGAGATGACTATTTATGGGTCATTCGAGTACTTCCACTTATAATAAATTGATGGATGTAGCCGTTACTATGTGGTAGGCAATCATAATGAAGAAAAAAAAAAAGAAACTTTCTATGTTTTCACCACTTTTATTTGTAACTTACGTTACTGCAGTTTCGTCCGCCTATACGGACATTTTCAAACTTATAGTTTATTGTATAGTATTGTTTCATTTCTCATTTCTTCATTACTTCCACTTATCTTCGCTTTCCTTTTTCTGCTTCACCGGTTTAGAGGGGAATGACCGTTTGGCGCTTGATTATGGGTGTCCATATATTGCGTATCTTTACGCTAGCTTGACTGAATACATTGTTGGACAACATGTATGCCGCTTCTTTGAATTTCCTTCAAAACCAATGTTCCTTCCTGTGTATGATCTCAGCTAGGGACCACTCGCTGTTATGTTGATGGATCCAAACATGTTCTGTGGTTTCTACAATGTTTATTCAACTATATGTATTACTTTACTTTTTTTTTGTGATTTGAATCTGAATGAACATTATTATCATTATTATTAATTTTTTTTCACCGTAGTGTCCGCTGGTCAGGCCCTATCCCCCGAAGCCCCGATACATTCGGGAGGGCGCGCCAGCATTATCAACCAACCGAGGATCATGTGCCCTGAGCAAACGCAGTGAGCCAAGAATGACAACCTTCTGCATCTGTGCGGCTAAGATTTCTGCCTTAGTGCGGCAAGCCGGTATGATATTGAGATTCGAGAGTAGAGAGGACATCATTCCACCAAGGACTCCAATAATCAGAACAACCATCTTGACAGAGTGATCTGGATAGAGTCTGCGGAGTTCGAAGAGAAAATCTCGATAGTTTATTCGTTTTTCCTTCTCTTTTCCGACGATATTCGTCTCGCCAGGAACTGAAAACTCCACAACAAATATCGTTTTGCTCTGGTGATCGAGAAGGACTACATCAGGCTTATTAGCTTGTATGAGCCTGAGGGTGGAGAACGAATAGTTCCAATAAATTAGGCACTTCTCGTTCCCCACAATGGATTCAATATTCCCCGGAGCGTAGGGCAACACCAATGTCAATACCGTAAGAGTGCCGTAGATGGTAATATAGCACTCTCAAGGCCGCGTAATGTCGATGGATATAGATCGAGACCGCATATGCTGGACATGCTGATAGCAAGTGCATTAGGGTCTCGGGCGCCTCACGGCATGCCCTGCACCTTGTGTCAGGAACCTCTATACCCATCACGCGACTGCGGTAGACTGAGGTGTTGAAGACACCATCCTGGCAAGCCATGATGAACCCCTCAGTTTCCGACTTCAGCCCACTCGACCTGAGAAAAGCGAAGGTCAGGCGCTTTAATAAGCCAAGGTCTCCAATGTTATTGAAGAAGACCCCATGCATTGGCTCATCCTTGTGTTTCCGCAGAAGTAAGGTGATCTCTGCGGCTTTTATCTGAACTTTTTGCTGAACAGGTTCCAACTCGGTGACAGAGTTGTGGTCACCTCGTTCAGTGTCGAAAACTATACCGAGTTCATCAGCTGCTCGAGCAGCTGCTCTGAAGAGAAATGCTCCAAGTCCTGCTCTCTCATGGTCACGGACCATGCAAATAAGAGGATTCGAACTCCTGACGACTTTACAGGCTGTAACCAGCACCAGATCTGTCGAAGTTTGTGCTGATATTTGCCGCGGAAAGAGTTTTTTTACTGCTGTTACCTCTTGTGAGTGGCGTTGTTTCACCCCGAGGTAAGTATACGTATCTCCGGCATCCAGATGGTGTAAGATGCTTCCATCTACGAGCTGCACATCCTCTCCGTAGTCCCCGCATCATCCCCTTTTGAGATGGACCATTGCACATTTGTCTATCCCGTATTTCATCCCGATAGCATGCGTGTACTCTTCCACCACCCTCAAGGACTGATGGAGATCCTTCTCTCCAGAGGCATAAAGTTTAAGATCATCCATATAAAACAAATGGGTGACCTTGTGCCTCCGGTTTCCGGGGGTTCCGCAGTTATACCCTCGAGTGTTTCTGAGCGCAACGGATAATGTCAATAGTGAGATGCAAAAGAGAAGGGGCCTGAGGGAATCACCCTGAAATACACCCCTTCTGAAAGTGACCCACCGTGTTTGGACTCTTGCTTGACCAGATGTTATGGTAAAGCGAGTTCGCCAAAGTGGTATCAGTTGTTCAATGCATCTCACTATTTCGTCGGGTACCGCAAGGCATCTGAGCAAATGCAAGATGAGCTCATGCGAAATTGTATCAAATGCCTTACGGTAATCGATCCAGGTCATAGAGAGGTTACGCTTATATTGTATCGAGTCCTGCGTTACACATCTATCGATGAGCAGGTTCTCTTTATTATTATAATTTTTTTTTTCACCGTAGTGTGCGCTGGTTAGGCCCTATCCCCCGAAGCCCCGATACATTCGGTTAGGGTAAGTGATCATTGGGTCCGAGAATCATGTGCCCTAAGCAAGCGCAGTGAGCCAAGAATGACAGCCTTCTGCATCTGTGCGGCTAAGATTTCTGCCTTATTGCGGCAAGCCGGTATGATTTTAAGATTCAAGAGTAGAGAGGACATCATTCCACCAAGGACTCCAATAATCAGAATCTTGACAGAGTGATCTGGATAGAGTCTGCGGAGTTCGAAGAGAAAATTTCGATATTTCATCCGTTTTTCCTCCTCTTTTCTGACGATATTCGTCTCGCCAGGAGCTGAAAACTCCACGACAAATATCGTTTTGCTCTGGTGGTCGAGAAGGACTACATCAGGCTTATTAGCTTGTATGAGCCTGAAGGTGGGGAACGAATAGTTCCAATAAATTCGGCACTTCTCGTTCCCCACACAGCGTTATATTTAGAATGCCAGTTTTACAAATGTGTGGATTGCATTATTACTCGTTTCTTGTCTATTTTGCGATATTTAAAGCAGGCAGAGCTTGCCAAAGAGTAATGAGGCTACAATTAATATGAGTTTCATCATTGATGAGCCGGTGCTCATCGTGCTCATAGTGTAGCCTTTCGCCTTACCGAATATTTTTCCCAGTCGTCTAGACTTTTTGTGACACCAGATTCATTACGCTTTTTCCTTGATTCGATGGGATTTTCAACAATTCGTCTAACTGAAGTAAGGGGCACCTTCGTCAAATTACTGGTTATACTTACTGCAGCACCCACGTTATATCCTTGATGAAGTAAGGAACTATAGACATTCTTCAGAATAATTTTTGCGTCACAAGATAAGTAATTTTTCCTTAACGCACCACTAGAAGAAGCGCTATTACTTTTTATCCACGAACGCCACATTCTGCCTATTCCGTACGTTGGGGTATGGAAAATTTGCTATAAATGTCGGAAATAACATACAGTACGCGCCAAACGTGATGGCGAGCGATCGCGCAGGTATAGACTCTCTCAAGTAAATTCCCATTGGATTACGATAAGCCCCTTGCCGGCCAGTGTCGTACCTGTAATTAACTTCAAATAGGGTGGCAAATGGAACATGCTATATTTGTGATTTCTTTTTATGTTTTATATAGTATTATATGTAGTAGTACGGTTCATTGAAATGTTATATAATGATAGACTCTGTATTACTGGTTTTTTGTAAGGCGATAACTTTCTGTCAGAAACAACACAAATTATCCAGATAATGCCAAACTCCAACAGCATTGGAGGACAAGTAATGATACGCCTCTGTACAGAGCATTTGTATGTCTCACAAGAACTGTAGTGGAAGTTATATTGAAAATTATTTTGTGCGCATGGAGTCGGGCTCACCATCAAGTTTGGCGCTTGCTGTATGAATGTTTTCAAATTATTGCATGCGGTAACACAAGTGAAATACAAAGACTGAAATAATATAGAGTGTGAGCCGTAACCATCCATAATCCCTCTCTGAGAGACAAAATTAACTGCTTTGATATTATTGGGATGGGAAGGTCATTTCCTTGTATTTCCAGTATTTTGAATTTATTCTTCATTGGGCTTTATATATGCATGAATATTTATAAATCCGGTACTCTTACATTTATAATGGGCATTCTAGGGTTTTACAACTTAAGGGTCTGATTGGTTTTATTATAATCGTTTAGCCAATACCATATACCGTGGATCAGCCCGTTCTATCCAAAAAATGGAAAAGACACCTTTTAATAGCCGATAGCATTGATATGGTTTATCTCCAGGAGATTGGGAGAACACTAGTGGAAGATTTTAAAAATACTACGGAAATGTTGCCATTCCATTTTATGTCATTTTCTTGGCCGGAAGTTACCATCAGCTTTGGAATGAACACGATAGAAATATCGCTTAAAAAACAGACGTCGGTCCGATACAAGAGAACAATTCACTTTGCATCTCCTTCCAAGCAAAAATTCGCCCCTTACTGGAATATTAATCGCGTGCAGTACCAATACACTTTGAGGCTTCTTGGTCCATACAAAGTTGAGAGGTCCCTTCAAATTCATTCTCTCTAGCTTCTCTGCCCGTTAACCATCAGCTCGCCCCAGAATGATCCAGAACAAGTTTTTTTCCATGTGGTGCAGAAAAAATTTCAGACTTTTAATTCTTGTCGTACCCCTATTATGTCAATATGAATCGAATTTATTTCTGTTTGTCATTCGAAATCTTTGTAAAACAAGTGAATATTGCGTTCGATTAAAGATTTTTCAAAAATTGGTCCTTATGCTAGTAGAGACTAAATTTTCTATAAACGTCTGGCAGTGAATGAATTTGGTTATTATATTAAAAATTGATGGTTGAAGTTTTTTGAAAATTGCTTTTATTATCTTCTATATCTAATATTACTTTCATTTGGTTTATTATTTCGAATTTATCACCCTTTGAATGAAATTGTTTCCAGATAGTAATCAAAGAATATAATTTCATCGGATTTCAAAAAAGAGTAAAATACAAGATTAATTGACTTGAAGTTTTCATCCTATTCCATAGATAAGAGTTTAGGTGAGCATGAATATCTCCTTTTACGAATACATCATCTATGCGATCGACAGAAAAGTAAAACTTATCCAAGATGCACTAAAGTTCCAACAGCCATCTATTGAAAAGCAGTGTCTCGATAACAACTGCCGAAAGAGAAATGCCTTCTATCTCTTCCTGCAGCTCTCACCCAACAAGGCGAATATATGAATCTAGAAGCTAAAAACTTGCCACAGATACTGCCAGTAATGCTGGCAAACTGTACTACAACTGTATTGTCAGACCATCCCTTAATAATAATACTTGGTAAGTATGGAGACACTATCTGATATCTCGACAGAAAATTCGAATAAAATTAACAAGGATCCCCAAAGATGGTTTGTTACAAAGCCAAGCTATTAGGCACCTGAGGCCCATATCCATTTTTGTCGCCATGAAAAAGTTATCCGAAAAGAGATCAGTCTGTTCAAATTGTCGTTCTCAGTATTGGAATAAACAGAAATCTTGGCCGGCCAGTGAAATGATGGCAGATGGCAGAATTATGTGACCCGTCTACTCGGGTCGCATAATTCTGCAACATAATGATCAATTTTCTAGCGGTATGGGGAGTGGTGACTCTTTGTTATCAGCGCCCCCTCCATATATATATATATAGGGACTGAAGGGAATGGCCAGCATAATGAAAATTACTTTTTAGTTCTTCCACTCAATTCAACAATTGTACACAGAATGAGGGATAATCGTATTGTTGTGAATCATGCCCCAAAGAAAATGACACCGGCCGCCACTGGTAGCCATACACCAATTGTGACATAGCTAAGAATTTCGGCGAAATTTCTACCATATTGGATTACGATCAAACGCTAGTCACGAGCATATCGAGACAGTTGAAAGGAAGTTAGAGTGCGGTACGCGAAGCGATCTAGTACGGCGTCATATATTCGAATAATAGTTAAAGTTTTAGTTGAAGTATTTGTTGTATCTGTGTCTGTAGAGTAGGGATGGTGAGTGTAGGCCCACAGCACTTAGGTCACATGTGACCATTGTACATCCTCCTGAGGAGTTGTGCTCCTAGGTCATCGTCCATCCTGTCTTTTTCAGGAAGGTGGACAGGTCACTGGGAGACATCTTTTTTATTTTGGCAGGTGTAGGCCAAGACTCGCCGAACACACACTCTCTTATTGACAATAACTCCGGACACTCGCATAGGACATGCCTGACAGTTTCATCTGTTCACACATCCTGCATAGAGGTGTGTCCACTAACCCTATATTATGGAGTTGTTTCTTTAGTTGACAGTGGCCAGTCAGAAATTCTACTGTTAAGCGTAGGTTTTTCCTGGTCATCGCCAGATATTTCTTCGGCGCCAGCTTCCCAGGGTGATCCTGGCAAGATTGCATCCTTTGATTTCATCCCATCTCTTCAGGAATTGAGCATGGGTGTGACGTTTGGCTAGTTCCGCAATAGTCGAAGTCACCAGGCCTTAGGTGCCACTAAGTTGTGACGTAGCAAAAATCGCGCGAAGGTACGATGTTCGCTGCCGGCCTAGATTACGATATATAAACGCTAGCCACGAGCATATCGAGACAGTCAAAAGGAAGTTACAGTGCGATACGCGAAGCGATCTAGTGAGGCGACATACATTCGAATAATAGTTGAAGATTTAGTTGAACTGTTTGTTGTATTGGAAGTGAAACATAGTTGAGTTGGATTATTGTTCAGTGTAGTAAATTATTGGTCAACCCACGGAAAAAACGTAACAGCGTGTTAAATCAAATAAGTTTCCTCACATTCTTGTTCCAAATGAGGAATTTAACTTTTTCCCCATACTAACCTCGAACCGCAATATAAACGTTTGGTTTCGACACTGGTTGAAATATTTCCTGAATAAGGAAATAAATAAGGAAGTGGTTCATATTTTCAATCATTTCATTACAAAGATTTGATAGTTATCTATCGCAACATTTCCTTAAATCGAAGACATGCAAGGAATTTATCATACAAGCCAGCTTTTGTTAATTTATTCCTGTTTCATTTTACAGCTATGTTGCCTGGAATATCTCCAACTTTTCCTCCATATTAACCTCGAACCACAATAAAAATGTTTCGTTTTGTCAAACCTTGCTTATCAAAGATGAATTAGAGTTTCCACAACAGTCTGTTGTTGAAAAAATGAGCCTGAATATCAACTGCGGAAAGAGAAATCGCTTTCTGTTTTATTTTACAACTATATTTCCTGGAATATCCCTAACCTTTTCTCCATACTAACCTCGAAACGCCATGAAAACGTCTCGTTCCGACACTGGTTGAAATCTTTCCTGAATATTGTTAGTTGATATTTCCTAATCATTTTATTACAAATATTTGATAGTTATCTTTTCACTTTGAAATTTCGTTATTTCGCAACATTTCCTTATATCGAAGATATGCAAGGAATTTTTCATACAAAACAGCTTTTGTTAATTTATTCGTGTTTCATTTTACAGCTATGTTTCCTGAAATATCCCCAACAATTTACATTAATTTTTATACCTAATTAAAATGATGGGTGATAAATATGTCATGAAAAAGGTCGAATAGTACTAAAAATTTTGGTTGATACGTGTGTTGACATTGATTAGAATTTCGATAAAGTTCCAGGGGCGTAGTGTGATATGTTTTAAAGGAAATAATCGTTTAAGTGAAGCAGAGCGATTTGAAAGTATTTTGTTTATTAATTCGGACTCAAACCCATTGTTTACTGCTGTTTACTGTTTACTTTCCAAAAAAGTCTACGAGACGTTTTTCCTATTGATAAGTTAGATAATCAAAATTATAGAGCTTTGACGTGTTTTGGACATACAACAGAAAAAGTGGCTTCATTTTTGAGGAAACGAGATATTTAAATTACATATGGAACAAGTAATACGTTGGGAAAGTTAGTTGAAAATAATAAATATATAACATTTAAATTCGAGAAATAAGGAGTATATAAATTAAAGTGTGGAACGTAGCCTACGGTATATATTGGTCAAACTGGCTGAACATTCAGGAATCGAATCCAGAAACATCATATGAGCTATGTAAATAAGAAAACAAGTTCAACATATTCAAATCATCTTTTAGAAGAAAATCATATCTTCAACGAAGAGTTCGAAAGTTCACACAAAAAAATAAAGGATCAAACCTGAATCATTTGGAAGCAATGGAAATTAATAAACTTAAAAATTCAAACATTTCAATGAATGACCAACTGGATTTGAATAGATCACCATTATTGAACTTATTTTCTTAGAAAAACCGAGAAAGAATTATTATTGATGTAGAAGTAAGGTAATATGCTTCAGGTTATCATACTGACGAGGTACCTCATGGAGAGCTTTAGGTTTGTTAAGAGGAAGTCTCAATTTATGGTTACTTTTAGTGTATAAATATTAGTGTAAGAAGCAACTTGTAGTATTCAAAGCACTGTTGACCGAGCCACTGTGTTAACGAAGCATGTGATATACTTTTCAAATAAAGTTTGTGGAGAATAAATCGTGAGGTGTAGTTTATGAAATTACTATGGATCTTCATCAAGTAACGGCCGAATCAATCAGAAAAATAATCAATATCTGCACAGATGCTTCGTTTGTTTGACCGTTTTGGGCTATTTGAATGAACAATCCCAATCTCCGAGTATCGTATTTTGGATGAAGTTATGAAAATTGTAATAGTTCGTGTTAACAAATTACTAATATATAAACAATTGTATAATGATCACTGACTATTCGTATACCAAATGAACTACAGGTAATTGTTAATATAAAAACAAACGCCGAAAGAGATTATTTTGTGGAGTACGCAGAAATGAAACTCGGTACAATTTGATATAAATTATCTGTAAACTATATCAATCCAACAAACATAGCAACTGAAACAAAGATAGATGTGTGATCAAAGCATGATCATCACACACATTTGCATTTATTGGCTATTATAAACGATCCTCCGCACGCTGGCCAATCAGATTTAACTGCAATCGGCTAGCGAAATCCATTGTTACAGTGTCGCTGTGGTCAATTACGTTTTAATGTGTGTTGTATGTATACGGTATTTTAAAGTAAAGTATTGATACGACTGGAACAAACTGTCCCTACACTCCACCTAAAAATTTTTCCATACCTCGCCGCATATTATTAAAAAACAAAAAATAAAATGTTAGTCGTTCCTTAGTGCGACTCTATACAAGCAACCTTGTCTGGGATATCACATGCACTACGTATGATTATGTTTTCGAGCACTCCATAGCTTAGAAGGACAGAATATAGATTGAGTTAATTCCGAGGAAGGTATTTCATAAATGAAGTACCTACATTTCTTACGTCTGTTGCGCCTATGCAAACAGTTAATTGCCGCTGGAAATTTCAACTAATTTAGATCCAGATAAGAAACACAGTAGCTACCAGTGTTTTGTTCAACACATAGCAGACTGGTTCTGAAATATCAAGTCACTGAATGCCAACATTTCAAAAAGGTTTATACTTTAGACATTACACACGTAATCACACGTGGCAGACCAAGAATTTAAGAATTTCGTTTCCGAAACGTAAAATTGCTGAACCGTTTGAGTTATTGAAATGATTTGTAATCAGTCACATCACAACACAGTAGACTCAAAGTTTTGAAAACTGATAAAAATTAATTTAATTTGTTTCTGTGACATTCTGCGTTAATCAGAATTATAAACGACAAAACTGTTGAAATTTAGTGATTTCAACAGAATTCAACCCAATTTTTGTATACTATTTTGTTGAGCTGATGTGAGATCAGAGGAATCTTGCAGACTCACAAATAAGGCTACATGTTGTAAAATATCCTCTGGTGGCTGGTTAGGAGGGACCCCTTGAGCTGTTGAGCACTGAATCCAAATAGCTGTGTTAGGAATCACACATTAAAAGGTAAGACCTCGTTAGTCCTTAGCTCGCACAAGTTTCTCAACTTCTGAGAGTTGTAGTTCGTATGGGGGCGACAGCTGATTAATGGAAATACAGATTTTAAACAGATTTTTTAAACCTCCCATGCCCCTCCCGGGTTGAGTGACCTGAATTGAAATCTTCCCCACACGATTACTGTGTGCAGAACATCCCATCTCGTCCTTCCACCACTGCTCCTCTGGAGCGGTCTCAACTTACTTGCCACACAACGGCACTTGCCACACCGGAGACGAGTGTCTTTTTAGTCGCGAGCAAGTGTTGGTTCTCAGTGAATCTGAAAATGAGATTAATTTGAAGTCTGGTTGGGAAATTTTTATACTTACCGGAGCCGCCTGACAGCAACACTTGGGGGTGGTCTTTGGTTATGCTTCGTTGGCCTTCTGTCTTTGTCCCTCTCTCGGAATCTGGGGTCATCCCTGTTTAGCGCGTTGTGAGGGCCGATTAGCGCTGGATTGTCGTGCGCTCGAATTCTATCGAATGTGTCCTCTGCGTGTTTCCTCATGTATGCGTCCACGTAGTGTATGTTCAGGTCTAGATCCCGGAATATGTAACTATTCGGTACATATCTTGGAGGGTTTACGGCGGCCCTTACGCACGCTTTCATTAACGAGTGGATCTGTGTTCTGTATGTCGCTGCGCACTGGCCCCAGGCAGTTCAGGAATACAGGATTATCGGTAGTATTACGGTCTTCATCATCAGCAGCTTCACTTTCAGTCCCATGTTGCCTCTTCGACCTATTATTGATAATAGGTTTTGTTGGGTAGATCTCGCCATTTCTATTCTCTGCCGTACATGAGACCTGAACGTTAATCCTTTGTCTAAGTTGACCCCCAAGTATCTAGCTTCGTTGGTCCACGGAATCTCTTGTCCGTTGAAGACGATATTTCTTTCCGGGTGTACCCTCCTCTGAGTAAACAGTATTGCCTGACTCTTGTCAGGGTTTGTACTGATCTTCCACTGGTTGGTCCATTCCTCTAATCTATCTG
Organism: Leptinotarsa decemlineata; assembly: GCF_025532065.1. Lineage (NCBI taxonomy): Eukaryota > Metazoa > Arthropoda > Insecta > Coleoptera > Chrysomelidae > Leptinotarsa > Leptinotarsa decemlineata. The sequence goes on along the minus strand of NW_027412545.1, from coordinate 6,832,854 downwards.
TCTGTTGCTGCAAGTATCTAGTGACATGCGCTTGGCTTGTTGATCTCGCCAGAAGAGCTGTGTCGTCCGCGTAGAGCATCACATGTTAAAGTTGTTCTCTGGCTTGGGCACGCCTGCTGTGTATACCGAGAAGAGGTGTAGCGAAAGGACTGCACCTTGTGGGCCCTCTGCTTCCAGTAATCGCATCGTTGAGAGTTCTTGTCCTACTCTGCAGCGGCATCGCCGGTCAGCTAGAAAAGACTCGATTAATCTTACCATTTGTTTCGTGTAGCCAAAGTTGATCATTTTGGCCAGTAGTCCGTCATGCCAGACTCTGTCAAACGCCTTGGAGACCTTTGAGTAAATCGCTCCGGTGTTGTATCCTTTGCATAGGTTGAAGCTTCCCGTTGCGAAGTCTACTACCCTTAGGACTTGCAGCTCTGTCGAGTGTTCTGGTCTGAAACCGAACTGTTCGTGTGGTGGTATTCCTAGTGCGTTGGTTTGATCCAACGCACTAGGATGATACGTTCTGCCACTTTGCTCAAGGAAGGGGTTAAGCTGATTGGCCTGTGGTTATCCGGGAATAGGTGGTTCTTCTTTGGCTTCAGGATATGGATAACCGTCGCCTCTTTAAACGGGTACGGGAAGTGCTGCAGTCTGAGTATAGCATATATGATGATTATTATAGCTGCTATAATCTTTCGTGGTAGCACTTTCAGAGCCCGGTTTATTCTTTGGTCTGGGTAAGTAGCTGATAAAAACTCTTACATGAAGCTCAACAGTACTTTGTGGCGGCGGTGAGGGGCTCCATTGTTAGGCTCGGGGTTGAAGCATTTCAGTCACTTGGATCCAAACTATTCGGGTCAGCGTTCGAGAATTCAATATAGCTTTCATTGTATACAACTCCTCACACATGAGGTGAACCTATCACTAGGAGTAAATGATTCTTTATCGACTTTATTCCTGTCATCCAGAGACCACCCATACTTGGTACGTAAGCAGGCAAAAAATGAGCAGTTTCTAATAGCATCTGTATTACAAACAGATTTTGAATATTCTATGTCTATATGCACCAACGGAATTCTGATCAATATATACAGGATGTGTCATTAGTTTATCATACTTTATGAAAGTTTTTCAAACATTTTCGAATCGAAGTGAAAATTGAATATTTATCAAAATAAGCGTTACAGATTATTTACTTTTGATTCAATTACCTGTCAAACCCACCAAGGTTGAAATAACTCACGACATTATTACCGAAATGACATTGATTTGTAAAGTGAAAAATGATTCAACTACGACACTGTTTGTACCAGATTTTTTCAAGATGTTTTCAAGTTCTTCTTTCGTTTTTTTCGTAGAATTTAAAAATAAGACTACTGATGAAAGAATAGTGATTGTTCACAATAAATTCAATTCACTAGTATCGTGAAATTTTTTGATAGTAGGTGACAGGTAGTATCATCAAATTTGTTGAGCTTGCAAACATGATTGTATTGGTACATGTCATCGATTGAACATGATCAATTTTGAATTAGCTGAACCATTTCGTTTATACACTAACAGATGGAAATGCTGCAGAATCTCGTCGACTCTATCGAGAAAGATCCTAACAGATATATTCCAGCAGAAAGACATTTTACTAGATTACAAGTTAGATTGTGCGAAACTGAATCAGGGAAACAGGCTGAGCGTCCTGGTAGACCGAGGACAGTAATGACACCACAATTAGGGAAAGCAATTTTTCAAGAAGTTGACGGCAATTCTTCTACAATTACCCAAAAATTAGCAGCACAGTTCAATGTCAGTCATCGAATTGTTTGGAAGGTTTTCAATACAAAGTTATTGTATCTTTGAGTATACCACAAGCAATGAGTGAAGGCACTGCAAGCCAATTTCACTTGTGAAGTTTTATTCACAGATATGGCTAGTTTTTCAAGGTATGTCATCACAAACTTTCATGATGATCATTCTTGGGCGCCATGGATTTCATCAGGAATACTCGGTTAACGTCTGGGTGGTAATTTTTGGTGATCATCTCATAGGTCCGCATTTATATAATAAATCACCGGTTGAAAATATTGATATTTCTTCGTCAATTCAAAAATGCATTTAAGAAGTTCATTCTTGAGAATCCAAGACAACTAGTTCACCGCTATTTCGATGCTCATGTTAGCTAAACAAATCCTAAACCCTAGTATGTTGTTGTGTACTACTCACATAAATGAGAGCTTTATTATCATCCTCATCAATATTACTTTATGAACTATGTTTTTACTTCTACATTGTTTATTCTTTCTGCGTAACTATTATATCATTCGCATTCCTTTTATAACATTATCACATTTTAATGCGAAACATGTGCAACAACATATGCCGCGCATTGGCTTCATCCATATGTTTCGTAAGATAACACCTTTGTATTACTATTGAATAGAGTTACTTATTATTATTACTTACATAAATAAGGAGGAACTTTATAATTACTCTGATTATTATTATTTTATGTATTTATTGGAATTTTTCTATTGTTTAGTACTTGTTTATGTATGTTATTTTTATCCGTATTTTTAGTAATTATTTGACAAAACAAGTGTAATAGCACTTATCGCTTATCGGCTTTATTCACTTTATTTTATTGAGAGACATTTCTGTGTATTATGGAATTGAATTGAATAAAGATTATTATAATTTCCGTCATCTCTGACTCAATAGTGTAACGTAGACAATCTCTAGAAAATACATTGCCAGAATTGTTAGGGAATGTACCTTTGCTAGTGAAACGGAATATGTGGTTAATACACAAAGAGCACCTGCTCATTTCACTGTGAAAGCCCGTGAATGTCCCACTGATACTTTTGCTCATCAGTGGATAGGTCATAGGTAACCTTAACCATGACCACCAAGATCTCCATACTTCAACCCTGTGGATTATTTCTAATGGAGATTTTTCAAATCGCGACACCAGTTGTCGATGAAAATGACTTGAGAATTAATAGGATGCATAATTTCAATGTCATACGCAACACCCCAGGAATTTTTGTTCGTGTATGGCACTCGATGAAGAAACAACTCGATGTTTGTATTACAAGTCAAAGTTCTCATTTTGAGCATCTAATTTAATTATTCCTCATTATTTCCAATGCAATTCCATATTTATAAATAAGAGTTAGGAGTATTATGTAATAATTTGAAACAAATTTAACCAAAAGAATGAAAAAATAACAGGAATTGTAATTCAAATTAACTTAGGACAATTCGAAATCATTTACTTCGTAGTAGGCTTTCCTCAACAGAATACTCTTCAGTTTCTTTTTGAATATTTCCAGGTGTGTTTCTTTCATTTCAATAGTTAATTTATTGAACAGTCTCATTCCTAGATAATTGCGACTAGTACTTGCTAATTAATGTTGTGGAATCTGAAGGTCTCTATTTCTTGTATTATAATTATGATTATCACTAAGGGTTTGATAGTTGCTGATATTTTTTTTATGAATACTAAGTTAGTATATATGACTGATGAAGGTAACGTCAAAATACCTAGCTGTACAAACCACGGCTTACAACTTTCCAATCTGTTTAAACCTACAATTGCTCTAATTGCTCTTTTTTGGAGTAAAAAAATAGGCTGTAAGTAGATAGAGTGTCCCCAATTTAATAATCCATATGTCATAACATTATGAAATAGTGAATGGTATGTCATGATAGCCGCTTCCCTACCTAAATTAATTTTAACTTGTCTAATAGCATAAATGGCCTTAGATAACCTACTCGAAAGATTGTCTGTGTGAGTTTTCCACGACAAGTTGCTGACCAAGTGGATTCCTAAAAACTTTAACGACTGAGCATCATTTCCTTGGTTTGAGAATATCATAGAAGCTGTTTTCGCTTTATTGATTTGTAATTTATTTGCGTTGAACCAATCATTAGCTGACTCAGTTATGTCCTGGATAAAGGTGGTTTCCTCTCCTTGTCTTACACTCGTATAAAATGTTGTGTCGTCGGCATATAAGATAGTCTTCTATATATATATATATATATATATATATATATATATATATATATATATATATATATATATATATATATATATATATATATATATATATATATATATAGAAGACTATCTTATATATATAAGAAACAGCAAGGGTCCAAGAATACTGCCTTGTGGTACTCCATATTCTATTCTATTCTATGAATTTATTGTCATGGTAGGTACACAGATTGTGTTCGATTTGTCATATAAGATCGCATCAAATCAAGAGATATACCTCTGAGACCATAGTATTTCAGCTTTTCGAGTAAAATATTTTTTGAGACACAATCGAAAGCTTTACTCAGATCAACAAATACGGCCAAGGTTGATACTTTGTCTTCGAATCCCTCTCCTATGAAATTGGCTAGCTCAAAAACTGCCCCAGCAGTACTTTTCCGCTTTCTAAATCCAAACTGCGAACTCGTGAATGAATTATTTTGTTCTAAAAATGAGGCTATTCGTATTGCAATTATTTTTTCAGCAATTTTACCCAAAATGGGGACCAATGCAATTGGTCTGTGGTTTGATATCGATGTTGTATCTCCTGATTTGAATATTGGTATCACTTTCGCTATTTTTAGTTTATCCGGAAATATTCCAGTTGTTAATATATTATTTATTATCTGAGTTATTGGTTTTAGTAATGCATCTAAGTTTTCTTTATACATACACACTGAGTGGTTGTAGATGTCAGTTGAATTGGAATTCTTGAATGATTTCATTATATCAGTTATTTCTTCTTCTGTTGGAGGATACATGAAAAGTGAATTTCCATTTACGGTAGTAGGGGATTTACCTAGATGTGTCGAGAAATGAGCTTTCGAGGGTGGGATTTCATTAATTATTTCATTTACAATATTCCCAAAGTAATTGTTGAATTCTTCGGCAGATATCGTCGTAGTTGTCTTTTTTTAGGTTTCCTTCCTGTATTGGTGTTGATGTGCTCCCAGATAGCTTTTGGTCTATTAGACGACTCGCGAATACTATTCAGCGCCACTTGCTTTTTCCTATTAATAAGTAGTTGTTCATACTCGTATTTCTTTAATTTGAATTGTTCTTTTAATTCTTCATTATTTGGTAATTTCAACTCTATTAAATGGTTCAAGTTGGTGATATCTGTCTTGGCTTTTATTATGCTAACATCGACTATAGCTTCTTTATTTCTCCGGTAATTATCACCCTTCACCTTGATTAACGGAAAGCTCATTTCGTGGTAATATTGAAAAATATTCAGAAATGTTTCAGTGCACTCATTGGAATCTGTTATTTCATCTAAAGCAACCCAATTTTCTGCAGTCCCCCCTCTCAACATTCAAACGCGACAAAATGTCACAGTCGAACAATTTTTTTTAAAGAATGGACATACGAGCTATATGAAAGGTATTTCAATTCTCTATCCACTCAACTACCAAAGTTTCTGTACAAACTAAACATTTTGAAAGTAATTTTACTAACTTATCAAATGGACATGTAGTGAACTGATTCCCAATTTTGGCATTAGAAATATTTCAATTCTATTCATTCATACAGTGAATTTTTCAAATTCCTGAATATATTGATTTTCGAACATTTCAAAATATTGAGTTTCAAACCTTCCTCTTCCAAAGTTTATACGATACGTCATATTCGTGGTTGAACTCACTCCCCTCTGCCGGAAGATAATGTGCTATTGGAGGATTCACCAGACTACGTCAATGTCCCATGACGTTTATTATCGTTTCTAGAAGTGGGATATTCCTATTAAATTGCTTGTATTCGTAGTTTTTTGGACAGAATTAGGTCAATAATACAAATCTTATAATCGTTTTTGACAGCAATTTCCTTGATAAAACTCAGTTCTCTTGACAGTGGAAGCATACTGTTAAGCAGCCTATTCAATGCTGCCACTTTATGCTGATAGAGATGTGTAAAATCATGTATGACTATGTTCGTATAAGATGGTTTGTGGAAAATTGTAAAATCACGTTAATTACTTAATTTAGTAATAGTCAAGTGTAGAGAATTTATTGAATTATTTACCTCCGTTTCACTCATGAATTCAATTGATGAATATGGAAGTGGCAAATTAGACAAACTTGTCCAACTTTCTACTTGTATCAGTAAAACAGACTACAAGGTGGATATAATTGACGCCATTCTTTCCTGGTCTGAACACTTTATGAAACGATAATAAATGTCATAGGAACATCATTGGTGAATCCACCAAGACATCGCTGATTTTTTCAATAGAAAAATCATATAATTTGAGCAAATTCATCCCAGACGTTTGAACACGTCTGGGGGAGCTATTGTATGTCGAAACACTTGCCGCGGTTTTGTGAACTGTTTAGTGAAAATTCAAAAATAAAATGTTACTTGATTACGTCATGAATTTTCATCAAATTGCCGAACAATTCCATCACATGCGCTACCTCACGGCCTCGTATCATCTACGGAGAAAATCATAAATGCCTTGAGGTGATACAACCAACGCTAATTATGTAGACAAATGATACACGTCAATAAATTATAATCAATAAAATCGCCGCTTGCGGAAGGCCCATAAATCATAATATAACATAATTAATTCATATTAGAAAACGCGAAGCAATACAGCCAAGTGTTAAGTTGAAAATAATAGGTTATTGAGCACGCAGATTGAGGGCCAGCTGGCTACGGGGGTTCTTCTTCCCTGCGGTATAGAATGGGCGCGTAATTGGACCCCTGTGGCGCGGCCGGACCCCCTGTTACACGAACTGGCCTCACATAAACGTGATTGTGGAATAGGAATTGTTTTTATTGTGTGTTTCTCGGAAATTTCAGACCTGTTAATTAATTATGAAATGCCGTGAATTCTTTCACTCACTTTTTAAAGGGGGAATCTCGCAGCAAGTATGTTGATTCTTTGAAATTTCATTATCCTCATGTGAAGACTGGCGATAATGTTCTTCCGCGATTCGACAAAAAAATACTGGAAATTTGATTAGGTTCTGTTCAACAAAGGTACCTGTGAATCTGAATAGTAAGGAGAAAAAAATGTCATTATTTTTAAAATAAATACAGTTTTACGCCTTTCTTCTTTACCTGAAGTTCTGATGCATTCAAAGGGTGCACCGTTAACATCAACCAATGATCATCTTCCACTTTAATCAGGTCAATCTAGACATTAGAAGGTACATAAATTCACAACAAGTTGCAAACGCGTGTAACTGTTCAAAACATAGTTAAAAATAAGATTTTGAAATTCCGAATGATTCCGATGCCTGGAAGAAAATTTATTCGAAGTCTAAGGTCAAAAATCTCGAAAAAATTGGTTTTTCGCGATTTTCAGAAAAACGGTTTTATCATGAAATAACCTCAGATAAATTTGTAGATTGAAATTGTCTACAAAAATGTATCGATACTTTTTTTCTTAGAGCCACCGTTTCTGAGATATGACGAGTCAAAAAGTTGTAAAAGTTGTAATCGTCATTATATGCACACGTTTCCACGCCACCTATGAGGTAGTCTACTTAGCCGCGTTTTTTTTTATCGTGGTTTCCCCAGTAGGCCTATTCCACATGTCTGTTCCCAACTAGCTATTTCGTATTTCATAATAGTTGCGGAAACGTTTCGGAGAAACAAATTATAAAACTGCATTTCTCCCAGAAATGTTTTCAATGTGTTTATAAAACTGCTATAAATAGGAAATTGGCACCGTTTTATAAAACATTATAGTTATTATCAATATTTTGTAAGGCCTTTTACAAACACTACAAAACAGTTTTATAAACCTTTTGGCAGTTACTATAAAATTTGTCTAACACTCTTACTGCACTTTTGCAACATATTTAAGCGATACTTATGAAATAATCAGAAGACAGTTATATAAGAGTTTTTTAGTAGTTCCAAGTAGGCGTTATGAAATATAATACAGCCAAAAACGATAACAATAAAATGAAAAACTGTTGAAAATATTTTCTTGAAGGCGCAAGAAGTAATTTTGTATTGGACACTAGGAAAATTTAATATATATGTCACCAACTGAAAAATAACAAATAGGAAGGTTGAAGCCATTTTAAAATTTCACTTTTGCACTAATAAAACTGTAGAAGACATTGTTTGCGTTTCGAAGATTGATATTTTTACTGCAAATGAAAATTTATTGACAAATATATAGTCTATTATTAGCAAAATTTAAGCGCGTCACTCACTTGTAAATGTTTTCGGTAAAATTATTAATTAAACAAAAATTCAATCTGTCGACGTATCAATGTTCTAGTCGCAAACTTAACTCACTTTATAATATAATGTTATAATATTTATGTACTTTTCAGCTGTAAATATCTTTATATGTGCGGTATTTCATATTTTCAACTCATCTAATTTCACCATCCCGGATCGCTATCATTTAAAATGGCGTCGTTCTATAAAATAAATTGGTATCAGTAGCAAGCATTTCAACGTATTTCAGCTACTATGTTACCCCTTTAAAACTGGTAAGAAACACTTAGTTCTGGGAGAGATGGTATTGTGACAGAGTCGGACTACTTTCAAAGCTACATGTTTCTACAAAAGTCCTTGTATGAATAAAGTATTTCTCACATATAGTTTGAATAAAAATTATCTGTCGGGATGTTTTGGCTAAAAAGTTTCTCTCATCGATTATAAAGGCTAAACGACGGGTTTTAACCATTATAATAACCTTTTCCTGTTTTTGGCAAAAAAAAAATTGAAGCACTAGGTTAGGTGGGATACTGTTTTTTTAGTATTTACAATATACAGGGCGACTCAAAGCTTCCAGAAAGTTTTTTTTAAGGAACACCAAGTCATTTCTACGTCTATTTAATGCACCTCGAACTGAATCTAAAACTAGTATATACCCCTCAATTAATGTTCAAAATGGCCGCCATTGATATATATATATATATATATATATATATATATATATATATATATATATATATATATATATATATATATGTGTTGCATATGTGTTGTTTCCTGCTTTCGGCAAACAAGTGTTGCCCATCTTTACACTTGGCTGCAACACGCTGATGAGGCCAATAGCCAGAAACACGTGTCCGCGGTTTGCCCCCTTTTTTGGAGTGTTATGTCCATTAATTGTTTATTTTTTGATTTCTATATCATACACACTCGATAAAATCTTCTTTGTCTATATATATATATATATATATATATATATATATATATATATATATATATATATATATATACAGAAATATAGATATTATCTATATTCTGGACCCGGAAGTCACGCAGGTGACTGCCTACGTGGTGATGTTAGATGATGCCTGGGAATGCTCGGTCTTCTAATTGAAACCACAAATGTGCGGTTGGCTCCTGTTGGTGACACCGTGCATATGTGATGTTTTTTTTCATTTTTGGTTGTTGTTGTCCACCTTTGCAATTGGCTGCACCGCGCCAATAGCCAGAAACACTTGTCCGCGGTTTGCCTCCATATTTCTTGAGTGTCATGTCCACGAATTTCTTTTTTTTTATATATATATATATATATATATATATATATATATATATATATATATATATATATATAGATGTAGGTTTTCACGGATGGTAGAATATGATGTGTTGTTTTTCCGGGTGTTCATCCGTTGTGTACTATTCGATAGTCGACGTTTCGCCATCATCTCAGATGGCATTATCAAGACGAGTTACTGCTTCGCTTCGAGAGGTGTAACACCTCTCGAGGTGTAACACCTCGTAAACATAGTACATGATTTTGACTCTTTGCAAAAGTAGATACACTTTTTGACGAATATATTTCGGTTTGACTTTGAGCCTTTCCTGGCTTCAGAAAGAAAATAGTGTTTTCAGGTGGAGTTCGAGCAGTAAGAAGTACGAGTATGTCTACATCTTCACCAATAACAATAGTTGTATTTGTCAAATTAAATTGCTCTATAGCTGTTTTAATAATCAGTACATCGGCATCGTTATTAGCTTGTTTAACCAATATATTTTCGCCAATAAACTTATCCTTCAACATTGAAATGAACCCAGATTTGTTGTGAGTATTTGCAAGAAATTTCTGTTGACTGGTAGGAACTGTCATAAGTTCATCAAATAGAATATCGGAAGATGAAGATGTTGCTAAAGTTCGACGACGTTGTTCTGCAGCTTCAATATTTCTCGTGCAATCATCATAGCCATCAAATACGACCGTAATTCTGGCACCAAAATGTCTACGTACATACTGAACGTATTTATTTGAAATAATGCTAAATGTTTCTTCACTCTCCCACACAACACGATATAGTAAGTATCCACCGCCAATGAGTATGTCGTATTAGTATTTTTAATTTCAATATTGACCTGTAGGAAACAATCGTAAATGGCAGACTTCTGTGTTTTACGCATACCAATGTCGTATCTCAGAAACAGTGGCTCTAAGAAAAAAAAAGTATTTGTAGAAAACTTTATGATCTACAATTTTTATATGAAGATATTTTATGATAAAACTCACCGTTTCCCTGAAAATCGCGAAAAACCAATTTTTTTCGAGATTTTTGACTTTTGACCAGGAATAAATTTTTTTTCAGGCATCGCAATCATTCGGAATTTTAAAATCTTATTTTTAAGTATGTTTTGAACAATGGGGAAGCAAACTGTCAATTCGTTGTACATAGAGGGCGCTAAGTGTTTGTCATCAAAAGATACATTGGTTATGGGAACATTTGTGATTTTTCGTTTTCATTCAGAGAAATGGGTCGTTGTGCTTCTTTCGGGTGCAAAGAAATGGGAGTTTATAAGTTTCCTGAAGGTAGTGTTATGAGAAGAAAATGGGAAAAATCTTTGAGGATAGTAAAGTTCAAATGTACTGATCATTCTAGGTTTTGTGGTGAACATTTCAAAGATTCTGATTTTGAGACTACTTCAAAGACAACTGGTATGTAGCATTCATTCTACTTAATTATATGTGATATTAATTTTATAAAATTTTATACGGTTTTCACTCCAAAGAAAATTTTTTGAAAAATCAGCTGTACCTTCCATATTTCGCTGTACTTCGAATTCTATCAGTCCACGGATGTTGAGATTAGAAAAAAGGAATGCTGAACGTGATTTGAAGCCAGCTAGTAGTGAATCATCTGAAATTTTCGAAGATAAAGATACCAGCTTCCTCTCAATGGTAAGTATCCAATAAATAAATTTATTATATTGACTGCTCAACACCACTGTATTTCATTTGATTTTCAGATATAAATTATATAGACCTCCAACAAGAAATTGCTTGAGAAGTTACTTTCCACCCCGAGGAAGGTAATCCTGATAAGGAAAGCCACCTAATCAGCCAGTCCACACAAACACCAACTTTATTCAGATTATTTTCCAATGATGAATTTCTAATGAACAAAAAATCTGTACTTTATTATACAGGTCTCTCTTGAGGAATATTCTCGAAATTGAAATGTCTATCATAAGCCTCTGATCTGAAAACAAAATTGAACCTTAAAACTTGCATGTTCTTGAGGTTAGAATAATGTTCATTGATTATTAGTGAAAAAACACAAAATATGTGTTTTTTTTCATTAATATATTTCTTGGGAGCAAATTAGATGCAAAAAAACTGTCTTTATAATGAGAGAGTTGTTCAAATATGCAAAATTATGAACCTTTCCACTAGATCAGCTTTCTTCCCTCCTAGGGTTGCACCTCTCCTCTGCCACTCCTCCTTCAACTGAGCGATACGCCATGTAGAATACATCTTGAATTGCAAGCAATTTAAATAAGAAACTTTCAAATAAATCAATAAATAACGGTGGAAACTTTGACAGCTAATGACCAATGTGACACTCAGCGCACTCTGCCGGATGAGTTTCCCGTAATCATCCCCATTACAAGCAATTGTAACTTGTTGTCAATTTATGTACCTTCACTCTTATTTTTTAGTCTAATTTGACCGGACAACTTATATGCCTCAATCATATGCCTCAATTGAGCCAATTGAGCCGTGTTTCACTGTAGGGAATCCATCACTCCTCTAAAAACTCCTAAGATAGGAATAACCAATCAAGCAGATAGATAGAGTCTGCGGAATTGGAAGAGACAGATATGCCACTTTTCGAAGGATATAAGCAGATACCGCATATGCATAACATATCGACAAGGCTGTTCACCCATCAAGGTATAACGTGATCTCAATTAAATACATCATTTTAAGAAACTCAGTTTCCGACTCCAGTCCCACTCGACTTGAGCTAAGCTGAGATTAGATTACATGTTACATGTATGTATCGGCTTATCCAAAAAACAAATTCAATTTCTGTTCTATGGTTTTAAACTGTATAGTATACTTTTTATTGAAACAACGATGAAAATAAAATAAAAACAACAATAAAAATTAATTGGCGCTCCGGGGCGACTTCATTGATTCCAGTGGCGCATTTGCTTTTTCAGCTACAGGAAAACCCGGAAAAACCTGCAGCACCACATCATCTGAAGATCTTGACCTAACAATGTCCTCTCTCTTATAAAACAAAATGTAGGGTGTCTCCAGAGACTCCAATAAATTCAATGCATCGCCAGAACACTTTGTGACACGACTATCGTCAAACTTAAACCAGTCCGTTTCTTCTTTGACCAAGGCGTAATAATGACCAAATTCAACACCAGAACCACAGTGAACAATGACTGCATGAATATTATAATAGTGGTCTGCTAGGTTGAAATGTTCATCTATTTCGAACCTTCCAAAGAGTTTCTTGTTTCCGTTAGAGGTTGAGTCTTGTTTGAAAATCATCACTGTTATTATTAGATTGACTGGAGCCTCAGCTATACTTGTTTCCTTATATCATTAAGTTAGTTTGGCGCATGTTTGACAATACAGTCGATCATCACCTGTTAAAAATTCCATTTTCAGATGATTTAACAATAAGCTTTGCACGGACTGGTTATTAGTCGTATTAGGAAAAGCTAGATGAAGTTCCAGAAATTCACATAAGTTTTCAGTACTTCTTGAACATTTACCACAGAGTAAACAAGTGAGGATTTTTCCAGCAAAAGATTTACAAACACAAGACGAGATGGGTTGTACGGAATCATTCAGTCCAGAGCGGTCAGGAGTATTGATTTTGCTATTGTTTTGCTCACGAAGAGTATTCAACAAGAACCCCAAGAATTCGGAACAATCCTCTTGTTGTCCTAACGAGTATCTAGTGGACTTCAGAGACTCCAGGAAATCGGTTGGAGGGAAAGATGATACCTTCTTACGAAACTGCAGCTGTATGAACAGTTGTTTGAGTTTGATGATGTTTAATGATGAACGTTCTCGTTCATCATTAAAACTTCGTTCTTGAAATTCTTCGTCATGAACAACACTTGTAAAATGCTATTCATGTAGTAAGTGTTTCCTAAATTATCCAATCCAATTTTCTTCTCTAGATTTTCAGGACAACTATCTACTGATTCGTAAGGAAGAACATGTTTCACATAATCTCCTTAAGAACCATTTCTCAAGCTGCGATCGATCCTTCCAAGTGAAGAAGGGTTTCGTAGAGGGATCGATTCGGCTCTTGCTTCAAGAAGCTCTTCCACTGAAAGGGTACCAGTTCTACGAGGACTGCAACTCATTTTTGGGGGCAAAAATGACCTGAGTCCACTGACCGCACTGAAAAAGAAGAAGGTGGATCAATCACTTGTGAATTAACCTTGATAGGAGACTGATGAATATCCACATATCTCGGCTTGTTTCGAAGAGGTTTCAGTTCCGTACTGAAATTAGGGCAATGCATAATCTCATCAAAATTATGTGAAGGAGGAATAGTTCCAAGTACTGAAGCAGCATTGCCACGTTGAATAGCAATACTAATTCTTTCTATCAAAAAAGAGCTAGAACGGTGATCTTTCGTTGCTTGGCCTATTCTCCTTCCGAGTTCATGAACAAATAACAGAGACTCCGGGCCATAAACACCAAAAGTTTCAACCGCTACTGGATGAAACAGATAGTTGTTTCCAAGATTTTGGTATTTTTTCCTTTTCAATTTCTCGCCAGACAATGCTGCAGTTCCAGCAGACTTGGAACTTTCGGCTAGATGGGAAGCCGCGACCGTGTCAACGCAAGTAAAGTCCCATACCACAGGTTTACCGTATTTCCATGGTATGAGAGACATACCATCTGGTCGTTTACCAGATGTTGTAAACTATACAGAAATAATTTCTCAGGTCCTTATATAGAATTGGTGACTATTTTTTCAGGTCAACAGGCAAAGAGTACGTGGCTGAATTTCGTTACGACAAATTATTCTCTTCGAAGTTGACAGACCATGGTTATTTTCCTCAATCTGATAAGAACCTGATAGGAGATCAGTCTGCGGCTATCTACGTCAGGTAGGTGAGAATAAAAATGTGTGGCTAGTGAAGTAGGTTCCCTGTGACACACTTCATAAAGAAGCTCTTTCATGACTGCATGGTTGCGGAATTCTAATTACACCCATGAGCCAGGAGACGCTCTCATGATTCTCCTATTCAACATGTAGCCATCCAAAGCTGAATTTGCAGCTCTGAAATTGCATCTATGGACCATCTTTTGAAATATCCTCTACGTCAACTATAACGCAATACTGAAGAGAGTCTAGTTGATTTGTTGATATCGGGATATAAAAACATCTGTACATCAGCTATATCTGACGATATACTTATTGGATTCAACTAGGCAGGGCTTTTTGGCTGCTGGTTTCGGTGAATCATTGTTTGAGAATGAGCGTTTGCTGGCCCGTTCAGGAAGAGATTGTTTCCTCTTCTGATGCAATTTCTGCTTCTGATGTTCAAGAATTTGATTCAGAAGAAAATTCATGAGATATTCCGCTCTTGAGGTAGCATAAGTCGCTTTTTGTCTGCACCTCCGAGAAGTATTGGATTCATGCAAGTGTTGGAAAACTTTACCTATATAGTAGGGAGCTGATCAGGTAAAGTCGGTCGACTTCCGAACACTCAACATATTATATCGCCAGAAGATGACACATTCTTTGTCAGTTCAGCATATTCCTATCCGTGGAAACCTTAGATTCAACATTTCAAACCTTTACGGTAAGATGAGGTCAATCAAGTAAAAGAAGAACTCAAATAAAAACCAACAAACTATATAGTAGGAAGCAGATCGTGTAAAGACAGTCTGATTTTGAACACGTAACAAACATCCCTTTAACTATATAGTAGGGAGCTGATCTAGTAAGGTTGGTCGACTTCCGAACACTCAACAGAAATCGCCAGAAGATGACACGTGATACTTTGTCGAAACGTCGTGTTTCATTCTGTCGGCTTCCTCTTATTTACCATGATATCTCTTTCCTCTTCATATTTTAAATCATTTGCAATTATAATAACTTCTTTTGTTTCGTTATGTTGAGTCATACAATACATTAAATTATTATCTATACCCCTTTTATTATACCACTTTGTTTCGTATCGACAACCAAGACAAATTCAGCGGTCGCTCAAGCAACACCTTCTTTAAATTAAAACACTACAATGTCTACTCCAACCTCAAAAGTCTACGGCCTTCTATTTTTTGGTGAAATCAATCATTTCTTTATTTAAGTTACCAAGTGCAATATTTGCTAACCCCAACTGTCAATGTCCATTTTATAATTATATCTATATGTATATCGTTCGTGAACTCATTTTTATCGTTTTATACTTCTAAAAGATCAATAAATCATATATGAACAATTATCATTTCCAAGGTTTTCTCGTTGAGATAATGATACAAATCCTACATTCCAATTCATTACAAAGTTTCGGGTATAACAATATTTCGGGACTTATTTTCATATTTGAATTTGTTTAAAATGCAAAATATATTCTATATAAAATATTTTTTTATTTTTCTCAATGAAGCAAGTATATTTGTATAACTTTAAATTGAAAACTCAACTTCGCGCGGTATGTTGTTTTGGTGGTTTTATTGAAAACAAATACATAGTTGTAAAATCACTGCAAGAGGTGTTGCCTATCTGTAGGTCGACTCATCAGAATTATAATATATATATTCTTTTCACCTTTATAGATAAATGAAGAGGCTCATGCGCGGCCCTCTACAAGGTCGACCGTCAGTATGAATTATAAATTCGTCCGGTCTGAACAAGAAAAAAACGGGAAGGTCAATTTCGATATCTATTTCCTAACCTCCCTTTCACCATCTTTTGTTATTTCCTGTTTGTCCAGGTGAAAATAGATTAGAAGAGATTCACAGGTTTCCATTCAAAAAAGGTAAGCTATCCTACAGTTCACTTTCATTTATCTTCAATAGTTGCTCTCAAATATGATGAAATATTTCAGAATCATGTAAGACCGTTAAATGCTGATTGTATATCGACTTATCTATAGTACAAGATGATATGGTGCACCCATCATAATCTTAAATAAAAGTTGTTATTGTCTCGTGAACCCTCTTATATAATTACATCCATCCATTTTTATAGGGCTATCATGGCTTCAATATTCATGACACGTCGTATTTTACGGGGATAACGTTAATTTGACAGATAAATACACTTTAGCCTTGAGAATAGGTTCATTAACTAGGTGTTAACAAAACTGTGAGCGTATCATCGTCTTTATTACCCATTCAATCATGTATAAATGACATTAGACATCTTCATATTTATCGTGTTCCTGGACCATTAATTGGAGTTTGACGACAGAGTGAAGTAGTTGATTTATTGCTAGTGGAAAGTCAATACGAGTATATCCAATAACATTTTAAGGTTCTCTGAACTTGTGTCTACTCAAGAAGACAAAAACTAATCTATATTAGACGCACTATACTTATTATTAAAATTTTCTTCTCCCTGGAATTTGTTTTTGAAATTTTGAAAGTGATTTAATGATGTGTTCCTCATTAGAAAACAATATACACAATACTTGTAAAATGTATGTACTTTCCATAATCAGAAAAAATTAAAATTGGAGGACTCATCCCAGGGAGTTACTTCGTAAAACCAGTATACTATTCTCCAAACAATGTGTGTTATTCATGAATGATTTGTATTCAATAATTTGCCTCTCAAAAGAGTACCAGAAATTTCACCTTCTTCATCGGAATAAAAAACAATTATATCTACTAGTCGCCCTCGTTCTCTTTTATATATCAGTGATATCATTTCTAATTTTTTCGACAGATGTTTTATAAAGTTTTGATTATAAAATTTGCCATAGTTATAATATGATGGAATTGGCCAATACTTGATGAAATTTCGTTATAACGCACTGATGATACTTAAATTTGTTATATCAAAGTTGCTGATCGATTTTTAAAACATCCGACAGTATTCTTTATAGACCAGGGCTGAAGCCTTCAAAAATGGTGAGAAGTCAAAAAAAAATAACAGTAGGATGAAACCCATTGGAAAAGGAGGGGAATATGATAAAAATTGAAGGAAAAATGAATTACCGGCGATCTGAGTTCGGGAAGTGGGAGGGGATGAGTTTTTAAGGGTAAAAAATGATTCATCCTCATTTCCGACAAAACTACAAGTCAAATGAAAACATGTTGAATGGCATAGTTGTAGGTAATAAAAAGATCTACAACTTTTGTATTCACAATTCTCACACATAGCCCCAATATTTATGCGAAAATTTCAAATAACCAAGTTTTTGTTTTTTTATTTCCATCTTTTAAAAAAAAAATTCTATGAAATTTTGGTGAAAACTCAATATCTTATGTCCCAAATTCACTGTAATTTATTTGATTTGAAATATTGATTTTTTTCTCCGTATTTTGAGCTAATATCAAAAAAGCACCCTTATTTTCAAACAAAAATTCTCATGTCAAAATATCAACTTTTTTCAAAAGGTCGGTATCCGTTTTGTTCGCTGAAATCTCTACTTTCTGATGGTGTAAAAAATATACATTACTATAGTAAAATGGTATTAGAAAATCAAAAAATTGAAAAAAACTTTTTTCAATCACTATTTACAATTTTGAGCTATTTATCAAAATTAACTCTTCAATTAACCAAAAAACGTGAGATTCCATGTTACTTCGAAAAACTAAATGATTGCAAATCGAAATATACTACTATACTATATTGTTTGTTGATTATATATAATCAACAAACAAATGAGTTAATAAAGTTAATATTTAATAAGACATCTATATTATTTTGAGAAGGTTGTAGAATCTCTTTTCAATAATATCTGTAGATGCCTATTTGTTACTGTTTTGAAATAATTTATATATCTGAGGGACCTACGGGAATTGAGTGAACGATCAACAGTAAAAAAGATATGAAAACTTATTTACAATACGAGCTTGCACCTTTTCCACTGCCACTTTTTACAGAAAATGGATTTTTACTTCACAAAATAATTTGGCAGAACTATGAAATTTGCGCCATGTAGAAAAACAACAGCTATATTGTTTTTGATAGATACCCCGAAATTAAAACATCAGTTACTGTCACAACAGTACCAGCAGCTACTTCAACTAAAAGAGAAGAACGTATAGTGGAAGATAAACCTCAGATAATATTCCAAAGTTTGATTCTCAAATATCATACAAAAATACCATTTTTGCAAGAAAAATTTGTATCTAACGGGAAAAACAGGACAAAATAATAAAAACTTTAATAAAAAGATTACAGTCACACATGTTTTCCTGTAAACAAGTAGAAGAAGAAGAAGATGCTAATTGCCAGAGATACTAATAAAACTGTCATTGTTGTTGGTCCTTTTAAATCAATTAAATTCAAATAATCATTACATTCATTTTCTCAAACCAGGTTCTGAAAATGAAAAGAATCTATTTTTCACGTCTAAAAGTTTTGAACATGAATCCTTCAGAAATATTGTTGCATTTCTGCATTGTTTTTCCGGTTGCAATACAACATCTGGATTTGCCGGAAAACAAAAGAAAAGTATCGTAAATTCATTATCAGACGCTAAAAATTTGTCAAATTTGACCAATGCAAGTGAAAAAGATATAAAAAATGGATTACGATTAATCAAATCTATTTATAAATGTAAAAATGAAAACAAAACACTGAAACAATTAAAATTTCAAAAATATCAGTTGGCAAAAATTATATGAATTTTTATTTTGGCAAACCTCCCACCCACAGAGGGAGCAGCAGAACAACATTTTTACAGAGCATATTATCAGCTTCAAACTTGTTTGGGTAACAAACTGACAGATATTCGAATTCGTTTCTTTTTTTTGCATTTTCTGAGAATATTTACTGTAGTAATGTATGTTTTTTTACACCATCAGAAAGTAGAGATATCAACGAACATAAAGCACACCGACTTTTTGAAAAATCTGATATTTAGACGCGATAAATTTTGTTTGAAAATTAAGGTGCTTTTTTGATATCAAGTCAAAATAAGGTGAAAAAATGAATATTCCAAATAAAATAAATTACAGTGTATTTGGGGCATGGAAAAGTAAGTTTTCACCAAATTTCGTAGAAAAAAATTTATTTTGAAAAAAATAAAAAACCGAAAACTTGGTTATTTAAATTTTTCACATAAATCTTGAGGTTATGTGAAAAAATTGTGAATACAAAAGTTGTAGATCTTTTTAATACCTACAACTTCACTCTTCAATCTTTTTCCATAGGACTTGCAGTTTTGCCGGAAATCAAGATGAACCATTTTTTACCCTCAAAAACTCCCCCCTCACACTTTCCGAACTCAGATCGCCCGTAATTTATTTTTTCTTTCATTTTTATCATATTCTCCTCGTTTTCTAATGGGTTCCATCCTACTGTTATTAAAATTATCGGTCCTGGTCTATTAATATTAGCTTCCGGCAATTCTTACATTTTTCATAACTCTCTTCAAAAATGATAAGCTAAGTACCTAATGGTGTATTTTTGAAAAAATTTTTTCCAGTAAAAACTTGCTTTCCAAACTATCGGTCATATGACGATGGTTTTCATAAGACGTCTGCGCAGACGGAAATAGTTATAAATTATGCATATAGGGTGACTCTCCGGGAACATCAAAAATTTTAGGAATGTTATGAAAATTTAGTAGAATGGGAATGACAGTAAGCACAAGTTAGTGAAAATAGTTTCAAGTTCTGAACACTTCCGATTATACCCGAACTAGGCTCGAACTTTGTTATTCCTAATGGGACACTCAACATTTTATTACAGATTCAGAATCTACATGGAGTTCCCGATATATTCTATATTCAACAATGTTTATCCATCTTGCATATTTTTCTAAATATTTGACGTTTTCCATTTGAAAAAATTTATACTGAACGAAAAATATTCCAAATTTTTCAATTTTGTGTGCATGGTGTCCACAAAAACTATTGAATATTGATATTCAGGGCTTAACCAAAAGTCCATTTTTTTAAACAAAACATTCAACATTCGAAAAGACAATCTTTTCCATTTGAAATACTTGAAATGCATGGGTTTCATAGACATAAATAGTTTAATGATTCAATAAAAAGCCAAAGAGAAATTCACTCAAATAAATATAAGTTAGTTGTGGAAAAATTCCTGTAAACTTTAGAATAGGTAGTCAATTGATTTATGTACCATCCAGAAATGTCAAAATAACTACATGGTTACATCTCACGCATGATGATTATTGCAGTATGTTCATGCTTTATCGGTCGGTAGCCAAGCGGTTCGGAGTGGGTGATTTGTTCACTCACTCGAATTGACTGCCGTGTTGGTCGGTGGTTCAAGCCCTAGTCTGAACGATTGATCTTCACTTGCTATCGTCCAACCCGTGTTAGGAATCACACGTTTAAAGGTAAGACCTCGGTAATCCTTAGCTCGCGCAAGTTTCGACTTCTGAGGGTTGTCGTTCGTAGGGGTGCGACAGCTGGTTAACGGAAAAACAGATTTTTGAAACAGATTTTTTTTATGGACATCACGACAAAGTTCTGAAAGGACTATGTGATATTTTGCCGCCTAATATCCACAAAAAACACCGTTGTAGAACACACTCACGAAAATCGTTAAATTCTATAAAACTCATAGTTCCGTGAAAGAAATTATTGAAAACAAAAAGCTGATTGTTAGCAATTATAATGTTGAAATTGATATTCTTGGATACTGTATCGCAAACCAACAGTTTCATTGAGGCATGCTGCACAACAATTTGGAATTTTCAGGAAATCAATAAGAAAGGTTTTGAAAAAACAAAATTAAATATTGACCATTCAAATTCTATTCTGTATAGAAATTGAAAAAAACCAATTTTCAAATACGTGTGAAATTTTGTGAATTTATTTCAAATTTCAATACAAAATTTTGTTGACCAAAATTTGTTTGAATACTTAATATAATCAATTAGACAGCCAAAAAACTTGTTTTCACTCTCGCATTTATCTTTTATGGATGTCTGTGATCTGTTATTCATATTTAGGATTCGCTTCATAATAGCTCGATCATATACCGAGTATTTCCTAACTACGAAACTTCAGAGGGTGATTCGTTAGGTCATTTTAAAAAAGTTTTCATGAACATATGTTCGAAGTTGCTTCGTGTCTGATATACAGGGCGTTGAATTTGAAGGAAAACGGTAATAATAAAATATCATCAATATTCTTATTTGAAGTAATAAGGCGCTTATACAGGGTGTTCATTAAACATGCGGCAAAAAGTTAAGACTATTCCTTGGAGTATTCTAGGGATATTTCGTCCTTTGATGATTTTTGATGGGGCGCTTTGTTTCGAAGGACAAAATATCCTTAGCGTAGTCCAAGGAATAATCTGTTAATTTTAGGCCGCAGTTTTTAATTTTTTTGGATCAAGCAACTGAAAATACAACTTATTTCTCGCTTGTGTTTTCTCAATTTCAAGCTTCGTTTTCAAGAAAAAAAATTACTTCTAAAAACTATCCAAAGACAACAAAATAAAAACCATAAGTAAATAATAAACAATTTTGACTTAAAAGTAAATGAGCGAAATGTCCACCTTCTGATAAAATACACAATTGTAATCGATTTGTCATTGATTGTCTGATTCGATTCCTCAAGTCATTGACATCTACTACAGGAGTTTTATAGAAAAGAGACTTCATATGACCCCATAAATAGAAATCTAAAGTATTCATGTCAAGACTGCGAGCTGGCCAGTTTTGAGGTCCTGCAGTCCAATCCAGCGATTAGGGTATCGAGTTGCTGACGACGTCATCTAAAGGAGCTAAAATGAGCTGGAGCCCCTTACATAACCGCATGTTGCTTCTCACAAGTACAAGCACTTCTAAAGAAAAGGGTTAATGATCTCGCAAAAAGTCTTGCTGAAAGGAAAAATGGGCCAATTAGGTAATCACCAATTATTTCTACCCAAACGTTCAGCGAAATTTGTTGCTGCAAATGACTTTCTCTAATCACGTGGGGATATTCATCGGCCCAAAAATGGTCATTGTGAAAGTTCATAATAGCATCTCGTGAAAAATTTGCTTCGTTCGTAAATAAAATATTTGCTGAAATATTATTATTGTATGCTATCGCATGAATGAACCATCTGCAGAACATTAATCTTGGGTGAAAATCCCAAGGCGGTAGAGCTTGGACCCGGTGAATGTGATATGGGTCTGGAAGGTTTCTTTTTACAGCTGTCCATACGGTTTTTGGGCTGACTTCCAGCTGCAGTGCAACCTTCCTGGTACTAATTGAGGAATC
Organism: Leptinotarsa decemlineata; assembly: GCF_025532065.1. Classification (NCBI taxonomy): domain Eukaryota; kingdom Metazoa; phylum Arthropoda; class Insecta; order Coleoptera; family Chrysomelidae; genus Leptinotarsa; species Leptinotarsa decemlineata. Next base: position 6,810,241 of record NW_027412545.1, on the reverse strand, counting down.
TTCTTCTATCACATCAAGTACATATTCTTCTAGTTTAGGCATTTTTAATGAAACTACCAGTTTTACATAACCTTGCATATACCTAATGTTCTAAAAGTTTTAACACATGAAATTACTCTGTTTAGATATCTGTCCTGGTAAATTATCCAGGCTTCTTCCGCATTTCTATTTGCTTATTGACAACTCTTACGAAATAGTTGTAGTTTCAGTTTATCAATCTAAAATAAATCAAAACTCAGTGGCGTACTTTTTTCCCCAATACTTTTGGCTGTGGTGCCCACTGAGACTCCACTGGACCTGTCAATTTCAATCTAGTTAGTGCTAAATAAGCGCCTCATTACTTCAAATAACTGTAGCAAATTTCAAATAAATCGATGCAAGATTGTTTATTATATTTTATAAATACCTTTTTTTTTAAACGTCAATGCCCTGTATTTCAGAAACGAAGCATCTCCGGACACATGTTCATGTGAATTTTTTTTTTTAAAACGACCTAACGAATCACCCTATGAAGTTTCTCTTTCTCAAAGCAGACTGAAAATACTTTTACCTATTCTTATAAAATTGTTTAGAGCTAGTCTGGCGTGGAACTATACACGACCCAGTTGGTTGGCAGCAAGTATGAAAATTTACTCAAAGTGGGTCGGAAAGACCCATGCCCTAAATCGGTACGACCAATTTAATCAGCCTTACATCCTTCCTGTTGAAAGGACTTGGGAGGATTCTGGACGGACACATTAGGAGGGTGGCATTATATGCATACCCTCTGAATAACCACCAGTATGCTTATCAAACCGACAAATCGACAGATTTAGCATTAAACAATCTTGTAGAGCAAATTTACCAATTCTTTGACAACAAGGAGATTGCGGTTGCTGTATTTCTCGATATTTAAGGAGCATTTGACAATGCATTATATCTCTGGCTAGGAAAGGTATAGAAACGACGATAACTGGCTGGATCTTCGCCATGCTGATAAACAGAACTACAACTACGACTCTTCAAGGCGAGTCCATTAGGTTCAGGGTCACCAGAGGCTGCCCTCAGGGATTCTTTCTCTCCTTCCAGGATTGGCTCACTCCAAGGCGATTATTCACCATTCGAAGCTAAGGTGAATAATCCCTACTATAGTAGGGATGAACTACGGTGTCTAACAGGCCTTCTCACAGGTCACTGTCATTTGAATCATCATATGCAGAGAATAGGACTGTCGCCTCTGTTTGGAACATGATGAAACAGCAGAACACATACTTCGTGCCTGCCCCATTGGGGATCGAATGAGGTTTTTAGAGTTCGGCAGAGCTGTACTCTTACCATCTGACCTGAAAGACCACTCACTATACAAACTAATCAGCTTCGTTAAGAAGCTGGGTTTATTTCCTCGAGTGTGAATAGGTGTGAGCCACAATAAACCCTTGCGGGTTGCGGTGGAGTGTCGAATAGACCCACTCACTTTGGACCTAACCTAACCTAAGACACACCCTGTATTTAAGACGCGGTGACAAGGTTATGTTCATGGTTGTTTGCATTGCAAAATTGTGTGTAATATGAAAATAGTAAAGGGTGGTGACTTGATTGAATGACATGTGTTAGTAACATACTTACTTATATTTTTTTCATGCATATTTTTATATTATATAGAAAACACTAATTATCATACTGAAAGTTTCAATTTCATTTTGAACATATTTTCCGATTTAGGTTATTTAATGTTTATAAAATGCCGAAAATTCCGCCACGTAGCAGGAAAAAATGTTTACCAGGTTGATAAAGTTACATTTCTCACCAGATAAAAGAATGTATTCCACTTTATTTTGAGGTTTCTAATAAACTGTTTACAGAATTACTGATTCACTGTGATTTTTAGTTCTACTGTGAAATCGGTTTCTCGTGAATTAAAAGTTATTTTTGTGAAAATGAAAAAACTAACAAAGAAAAAAATTCATGTGTTGAGACGGTGCTACCTGATTTTCTAACCATTCTAAAAGAAACCCAATACCGAAAATTATGTTTGAATACTGTTCTGAAAACCATCACTTTCAGTGCAGGCAAGCTTTAATTACCTTTGAAATTTTTCAGTATTACGAGAAACGAAAATTGGTAAAATATTCGACCTCTCCCGTTCAGAATTCTATTTTTCTGATTGGAAAAGCGGAAAATTTCCAAACTGACACCTTGTATAACAATAATAAACGTGGCACTACAGAAAATTCAAAGTGCAAAACATTATCGTTTTTTAGTTCACAAAATGAAATAAACCCTTCGCAAATTATACTCTCGGCGTCCACTTAGTAAATCCGCCATTCATTCACAAAATTAATTACCTGAATCATTACCAGCGTGGACAAAATACAACATAAGTCGAATCCATTCAGGGAAACAAACGACTAACAATTGCACCTTCATTTATCTTCCACATGGAATCGTGAAACAATAGCTAATCTTCGCCCTACGCCATCTAGCAATTATAGGGATAATTATGGCAGTCACCATTTACAAGCCGGGAACAATGGAACCAGAATAAGCTAATTAACCATAATGGCGCATTCTGAACTAATTATGAGATCCATATAATGGTGGAATACCGATATGCGGAATTTTAATTCGGTACTTATATGGTGAAATCATTTTCAATAAGGAACAAAAGTGATGTTGAATTCGAAGTAGTGGACAAATTTCAGTAGTCAGTATTCAATTGTTATTTTTCTCTCGGACCCTTTTACCATTAGCGCTGTTTCTATTATACATCAACGACCTATTGGAAAAGACCAGAAATTCAATATGCTGACTACAGCACTCTCGTCTGTTCTTTCTATTTGATCACCAATGACAATTAGCTGCCAAAAGTTTATATCTCAGTGAAGATCTGAAGAAAATTTTTGCTTATGGTGACACCAATAATCAGTCTGATTTCAAGGTAATATCGGTTGTTTAACCTAAAATGGTGAATTTTACATAACCTGACACAATAATGTCAGGCGACTCAATTTTTTTTATTTTGAACCAAACAAAAGCACTATAGGAAAATCCTTAAGGCACTCTTAGAGCGGTGCCTGTGCGGAAGTAACGATTCACATTGGATTCGAATCGCTGGAGATTAAATCCATTTGGAAAAACGTTCTCAGGAAGAACAGAACAATACTCCAAAGAACGTCTGATCTGAGCTTTACAAAGCATCAATAGTTTTCTGATTCAGAACAGTGTTTCAAGCTTTTGAGAAGCAGCCTTTACAATTCCAGCGACATGATTGTACCAAGACTTATTGGTGTTCATTTCAATCCTCAACAAACGTATCAAAGCAGAAAGTGGAATTGTCTGACCTAACATTATTATATCCGGTTCGGAGACATTTATCTTCTTGGAGAAAACCAATGCTTGGCATTCAATTGAACCTGGTTACTTTCACCCCAATTCGTAATCACTTCTGGATCCTCATTAAGGTATGCAACCTCCTGCTGCCAGTGAAGATGTACCTCCGTAGCCGATGGCCTGTAGTCCAAATGGAATGACGAAACACATGTGCTGTAGCCAGCAAAACAATTTATTGGATTCTTGTTTTTTTTCCAATAAGTCATTGATATACAATGAAAAGAGGGTTGGAGACAATATGGATCAACACCAGCGTTGATGGTGAAAGTATTCGAGAGATATCCATCGACGGCTACTTGCAGGAAATGTTCTTTCAGGAAGCTGGAGAGCCATACACAGAAATGATCCGACGAGCCATAGCATCGAAGTTTGGCCAGCAAACCCTCATGCCACACACAGTCAAAAGCCTTAGAAATATCAAGCGCAATAGCTCTTGATTCTCCATGTTTCTCGATTGCTTCATTCCAAATATGAATGCCATACTGATGATCGCTCAACATCTTGAAGCGTTCCAAATATTTGAGGATATGGTGGTTTATGACTTACTCCATGAATTTTGATATCAGTGATAGCAAAGCGTCTGGACTATAGTTATTTGGAAGATTTTTATTACTCTATTTGAGAATAGGCTGAACGCGAGCAATTTTCCAATAAGAAGGAAAAAACCCCTTTTTTGTAAAACAGGTTGAGAAGTCTGCAAAATACTGGTGTGAGTTCATTTGCGCACTTTTTAAGTACGATGACGGGCACTTCACCAGATCCAGACACTTTGTTGATAATTAGCTGTTTCAAAATTCGCCTGACTAGACGCTTTTGAAAAGTTATTTCCGGCATTGGTGGATTCTAGTGTGGAAATAGTGGGTGGTGTCTTTTCCAGAAAATCAACTGTGGATTGGGATGCAAATTATTCAGCTAGTAGATTTGCTTTTTCTATAGCTGTTGTTGCAATTGTACCATCCGCTTGTGTTAGTGGTGGAATTGTGGGTTTTGTGAAGTTCTGAATAACAGCTTCAGCTACTGACCAGAAGGATCTAGACTCGTTAGGATTAGGAAGCAGTGTATGCCATATTCTCTGATTGTGAAGGTCTTTGCTTTCATTCATTCCAAGTTTGCAGTTGTTGCGAGCATTAAAAAACCTAGTTAGGTTTTCGACCCTGGGATTTTTTCACCACTGCGTGTAGGCGACATTTTTGGAAGCGACAACTTGTTCGCAATTTTTGTTGAACCAAGGTTTTCCGTTAGAAGGTCTTTTCATTGAAAAAGAAATATATGCATCCATGGATGATAGAATAACTTCCGTGACTTCAAAACTGAAACAAACATCTAGCCAGGGGTAATTTCGGAAATGGTCTTGAAGATCCTCCCATTCAGTTGATCTGTATTGCCGATTGATTTTTTGAATATCAAATTATTGTCTTGACACTATTACGTCAAGGAAATGGAAACGGCAACTTCTTATAAACTGGAAACACTATTTCAAACTTGAAAGTTTCTTTCAATGCATTAAAAAAACAAATTAGATATGTTTTGGATTTTTGTTCACATGTTCACATGTATGAAAGGAGGTGCCACCTCTAAGCATAGTCTGGGTCTGGTACATTCTATTCAGAAAAAAGTCATCCGCTCTGCGATTTTCTGAATCTAAATGGTTGTTTCGGAAGTGTTTCTTTCTTTAAGTTTGCATTTGAAAGTAATTTATATGCAAGATCTACACATCTTTGTAAAGAGTTCATTCTTGAACTTATTTACTTTCTTCCTCCGTTCGGCAATTCCCCATCATTTTTTATGGAGATGGAGAAGTTAAAAGCCAAAAAGCTTTTTTTTACAAAAACTAATCTTTCCTGAAAAATATGGCTCTTTCAATTTGCAGAATCACTTATATCTATAGATACTTTCAACGCAAGTGATCTACCATTTGTCAGAAGTAAGCGACAAAATAACTTGAATAAATAAAACATATAAAAATAATTCAAACCAAGTTACTTCACAATCGTCTTCGGGTGATGACTGGACTATTCCTCCAAGAGATGACTATTTATATACTCTGTCTATTCAAGCAGAAGAGTGCTAAAAAATTGAATAAACAATGAAGAATATAAAAAGAGAAACTAAGTTACTTTACAATCGTCTACGAGTGATGACTGGACTATTCCTCCGAGAGGTGACTATTTATTTAATCTGTTTATTCAAGCAAAAGAGTGATGAGAATTAAATGAATAATTAAACATATAAAAAGAATTCAAACCAAGTTACTTCATAATCGTCTTCAGGTGATGACTGGACCATTCCTCCAAGAGATGACTATTTATATACACTGTCTATTCAAGCATAGGAGTGCTAAAAATTGAATAAATGAAACATATAAAAAGAATTCAAACCAAGTTACTTCACAATCGTCTTCGGGTGATTACTAGACTATTCCTCCAAGAGATAACTATTTATATACCCTGTCCATTTAAGCAAAATAGTGCTGAAAAAATTGAATGAACAATGAAAAATATAATAAAAATTAAAACCAAGTTACTTCACAATCGTCGTCGGGTGATGACTGGACTATTCCTCCGAGAGATGACTATTTATATACTCTGTCCTTTAAGCAGAAGAGTGCTAAAAAATTGAATGAACAATAAAACATATAAAAAGAATTCAAACCAAGTTACTTCACAATCGTCTTTGGATGATGACTGGACTATTCCTCCGAGAGATGACTATTTATATACTCTGTCCATTCAAGCGAAAGAGTGCTAAAAAATTGAATAAACAATTCAAAATATAAGAAGAATTCAAACTAAGTTACTTCACAATCGTCTTCGGGTGACTGGACTATACCTTCGAGATATGACTATTTTATACTCTGTCCATTTAGGCAACATGTGCTCCAAAACATTATCATAGTGCACGTGATCTCCCAGACAAGGCTGCTTGTACAGAGTCGCACTAAAGAACGACGGAAATTTTATATTTTTTTTATTAATATGCGGATGAGTATAGGAAACATTTTTTGGTGGAGTGTAGGGACACAAATTATCAGTTCCTTCAGCCGTATCATTACTTGACATTTTGAAAAATTAAAAATTCAAAATACCATATATGTACACACCATAGGCCACTCCGACACTGTAACAATGAATTCCGCCAGCCGATTGCAGTTGAATCTAATTGGAGGCTTGTTTATTTCACTCAATAAATGCAAATGTGCGTGGTGATCATGCTTTGATCACGCATCTACCTTTGTTTGGGTTACTTTGTTTGTTGGATGAATATAGTTTAGGTTATTCAAATACTTTTACCTATCCCCCTTTTCCTTCTCACCGGTTTAGCAGGAGTTGACCGTTTTTTTATTTCTTTTCACTCTGTTGTCATTTTCATCTTTTATCTTGATTATTTTATTTTATTCGTTTCATTGTATTTTCATTTCACGATTTATTGCCTGTATGTAATTGATATTTCAGCTATTCATTCCAAGTTTTTTCTGTTCTTTCATAGATTTAGAATCATATAATCATATTAGACAATGGAACATTGTCAACCACTTTCAAAGAAATATAGAAATACTTAATCCTCGCGAAAGATTTCAAAACTCTCTCCCCGAACAAAACAGAGCCAACCCTGTGCGCATCCGAGTTGGTGCAATGAGAATGGCAATTGTGTAGGGGCCCCGGTCTGTGTAACAGTTTAATTTGCACATTAGCTCCCGACAGAGAAAGGCTGAATTAATTAACGCCATTATCGCCTATCATCTGTTTTAATTGCCTCGCGAGGGCGCCATGTTGTTTTTACTAGAAATTAAAATGGCCGCCCCTAACAATGGTGTAGTCATTATATAGAGGCATAATCAGAATACAGAAATGGTAAATTGCCTAAGAGATAACAGACCCGATTTACACCAGACGAGTTGCAATTTGCTCCATTTACTTCATAGCATTCGTAACGACAGTTATGAGTTGCTGTTATTCGTTTCTTCTCCAATGTTACAATTAATTTGATTTAATTGTTATGGGGTTATTTCAGGACAACTAGATACAATTCACTTTTTAACCAACACAATTTTCTATTTACTTAGTCTTATGCATATGACTGTGCTTGAATCCAAAGAATATTCTGTGGGAAGAATGCTCTACCATGTGTTTATTGGTTCAACGGCCAAAGTTTGTGATGGAATGATCTGTTCAGATAATCTACCGTATGTACAAAAATTTCTAGTAACAAAAATAAAAGTAAAAGACTTTCTAACATAAAGGGGTAGGTTGGTAGGTCTAAAGTGAGTGGGTCTATTCGACCCTCCACCGCAACCCACAAGGGTTTATTGTGGCTCACACCTATTCACACTCGGCCAAATAAACCTAGCTTCTTAACGAAGCCGATTAGTTTGTATGGTGAGTGGTCTTTCAAGTCAGTTGGTGAGAGTACGGATCTGCCGAATTCAAAGAACCTGATTCGGTCCCCAGCGGGGCAGGCACAAAGTATATTCTCTGCTGTTTCATCATTTTCCAGACAGAGGCGACACACACTGTCTTCCGACAGTACCAGTCTCTGCATATGATGATTCAAATGACAGTGACCTGTAAGAAGGCCAGTTAGACATCGTAGTGCATCCCTAATGTAGTCCAACAACTGTTTGGAATCAAGCTTCGAAGGGTGAATAAACGCCTTGGAGTGAGCCAATCCTGAAATATTCTGCCATAAATCTTCTTGCCATCCTGGTGTTCAGTGTTTGTTTGGCAAAGCCCAAATCGATGCCAATGACAGGTTCTGGTCCAATGAAGCCTCCTTTGGAAGAGAGTCAGCAGCTTCATTGCCTTCCAGGCCAGTATGGCCAGGAATCCAGACCAGAGACAATCTGTTAAGTCTTCCTATCGAGGAGAGTCGTTTTTGGCAATTTGCTACCAATTTAGACGTTGCTCGGTAGGAGCCAAGAGCTTCCAACGCCGCTTGACTGTCCGACAATATTTTTATTGACTTGTGTGTGAGGTTGGATTCATCCAACCTGCAACTGAAAACACTTGCACTAGAACCGGAAGGTGTTTTTGATCCATCTGTGAACCAACAACTATCTGAATAAAGGGGATACACACAGTTCTGAAAAATTATTATATTCCATTAAATTAATGAGACACAAAGTTTGTGAAAGTTACTCAGTTCACGAAGTCTAAGACCGAGTCCTAATAAAGAAAGAGCACCAAAAGGGGGTTCACCAGACCACCAAGATTCGAAAATTCTGGTGCTTTTATGAACTTGCTAAAATCAAAACTTCAAGGTGTGAAAATTGGGATATTAACGACAATTTTATTGAAAATATAACCGCAACAAGCTCTAACAGAATGCAAATGACTATGAAGCAGAAATCTTTAAATAAATTCTAATATTATAGTCCTCTAAATTTATCAAAAATGTTTTTCGTTAGTCGGATTCATTTATATTTACACTAGTATGAAAGTAATTTATATTTTGTCTTATGTCTGTATACTCAAAACATATTGAGAGGGGAATATTTTTTTAGGAGAAATTACTTTTTAGGAGATAAAACTATTTGGTTTTCTACTCCATTATTTCATAAAACGTGGGGATCTTTGGAAGAAAGGAAGGAATAAATTGAAAACGTCAATAAAAGTCACATAGATGTGTATCTCATGCACCAAAGTTGTTTCAGATACAAACTGAAAGAAAATGCCCATTCGAAATAACACTTTCAAAGAACAATAAAATACATGAAAATCCCTTTTTTTCATTCAGTTTGTGTACCAATAAACACCAGATAAAAACAGATATTTATTATTACTTCAAATGTAACCCTCTATATATCATTCAATTTTTGAATTTTTTCATAATATTTTATACAATGAATCTTACTGGAGTTTTAACCCAACACCAAACCATTATTTTAAACACCTTGATACTTGTTTCGTTCCCCAATTGATCATCTTCAAGATGGAAGATTTAACTTCCTCCTGGTGATTGAAACACGTGTCGAGTTGTTAAAAATAACGGTTTGGTGTTGGGATAAAACTCCAGTAATATTCATTACTACCCCAAAGATTCCAAACAGTGCAGCACAAATTGCAGACAATGTTCAGAAAATACTTCGTTCTTCGTGAGCTCCTGACTTATATTTTGATTTCTTTCAGTGTTTGAGTAATCGGTGGATGGTGGAGCTGCTTTTTCGACTAGAAGTATGTGGACTTGTGATGCACTGTTTGGAACCTTTGGTGTAGTAACGAATATTACTGGAGTTTTTTCCCAACACCAAGCCGTTATTTTAACACCTCAACACGCGTTTCGATCACCAATGGATCATCTTCAAGAGAAATATTGAACTAAATATACGTACAATATTATCCTCATACCATAGATACCTCGTCTAGGTACCTGCGTCTGGAATTCACGAAATTAAATGTAAGGACTGCCATGCAAAATATTATGGACAGACAAAAGATCGATTAAGACAGATAAAAAAATCTATTAAAGTAAGATATAAGGAACTCTTAGCAAACCTAAAATATGGAAGACCAGAAAAATCAGCAGTCGCCCATCATATTTTGCAACAAAATCATTCCATAGACTTTGGTTCAATAAGATTAGTTATACAAGTTAACAACAACAGGCAAAATATTTTTGGGAGCTAGATATGAGAGAGTTCAGTGTTATAATTGTTTTATTGAAAACTTATCAATTTTGCTAAAATAACCTATTGAAATGAAAAGGGTTCACTATTTTGTTACTTTGTTGATTTTCTTGTACATGATGTCTCATACTTTCTAACCTATAATATTAGTTTTGGTTGACTAGGAAACTGACTTGACTATTACATACGGACACATTGTAAAATTAATTTAAGACTGGTAGGTAGATAAGGCAACATTGTGAAATCAATTGAAGACACTTAAGACACAGGTACCTAGAAGAGGTATCTATGATATATATTAGGATAACATTGTACATATATTTACTTCAATCTTCCTCTTAAAGATGATCGCTCGGTGATCCAAACACGTGTCAAGGTGTTAGAATAACGGTTTTGTGTTGGGATTGAACTCAGGCATGATAACCAAATTGGTATCATCATACATTGCATCAGCAGCTGCTTTTTTATCAGTCTTACACGTACAGTGTTACGAAACTCTTAATTGTACAAATTATCCCTTGGGACAATTTGAAACTTTTCATGAAATAAATGAACAACTTCCATTTGTGTTCCTATATTAGATATAATGGAATTGACCAATACTTCATGAAAATCTATGACGTGTTCAAGTAATTCTTTATTTGGATATTTTTCACTTGACAGTTCACAAAACCGCAACAATACAATAGCTTTCTCAAGCGTTTTTATACTGGCCAAATTCTACTGATTTTTTTCTATATATAATTACAATTTGCATCATATGCCCATCTTAAGTAATGACGAATAACTTTATTTTACTCGAGAGTAGGTCAAAAGTTTTGTTCATTTTTGAGAGTCTACTATAAAATGTAATATTTCAGTGAATACTTATTCAGTTTCATCAAAATGATCGCCATTTGAATCAGTGCACTTTTGCGAACGTAACACAAGTCGTCTAATTATATTGTCATAAAAATTGTGTGCTCGGGATTCTATGAAGCTGACAAAGGTCGTTTTGTCTGGACCTGCTTGGCGAACGTTCTACCGGTGAGAAAGTTATCGAAGTGCTTGGAAAGATGGTAATCGGTTGGCAAGAGATCTGGGAAGTATGAAGGGTGATGCAGCTCAATTGGTTTGATTTTCGGACAGTGATTTGTGAAACGTGCGGACAGGCATTGACGTGCAGCAGGATCCGGTTCTGTTGACCAGCGCCGGCTGCTTCTGACACCATTTTTGGTACATTTCGTCAATTTCCTCACAATAGGACTCTGCTGTGATGATTTGTCCCGGTTGCAGAAAATTATATCGAATCACACCAGCTGCTGGCCACCATACAGTAACCATGGTCTTTTTTGGTGGGTTTTCACATTTGGAAAGTACCTCATCGGTGTTCAACCGTCGCGCCGTACTGAACGTCCTTGTTGTCGAAGATGCTCCACTTTTCATCACACGTGATGGTCCTACTCAAAATAAGATTGTTTCGGTTGCGCAAAGAAAAGTAGAACAGACCTCGGGACATGACAATTCCTGTCGAACGTTCAAATCATGGAGCACCCACTTTTCGAGCTTGTTAACCTCTACAATCCTTTTTAAACCATGAAAAAATCGCATGGGAGCGAATGCTCAGTTCTTCCGCCACCCCACGCACCATTCGTGATGGGCCAGTCTCCACCACGTTCCTCAAATCCTCGTACTGGATCACTATAGGTCGACTACTTCGGGGCTCTTCTTCGAGGCTAAAATCTCCGGAGCGAAATTTTGCAAACCAACGTCCAACAGTGCGTTAATACTGTCATTGCCATATAACTGTTTAATTTTTCGGAATCTTTCATTAGCGCTTTGGTTCAATTTGAATTCATTGAGGAAATCGCCTAACGACATCCTACAGTAATGAGATGAAAAAAGGTAAAAAAATTTGATCTGGTGAAAATTATATATAGTACAAAATTCTACATCCATTAGTATATATCACGACACAGTAGAATAAATATTTATGAGATATGGAGCTAAAATAAACACGTGATATCAAAACGGGCAAATCTTTTGAAACAAGTACCTATACATAAATAGTTGATTTTTCAAAGGTGACCTGATTATTAGGTATGTTCTCAACTATACACATGTTAAAATTAACACTCAACTGCTTCGTGGTTTCTGGTCTCTCAAGGTGCTAAGATGATTTCTGTTCACACGTCTCACGCGTGCTCTTTATTCGGGAAGTAAACAAAAATTATCACCAATTACACTCAGAAATCCATTTTTCTCAATAGTAATCCAACAATTAGAGGCCGTTACAGATTTATGAAAACATCATCAATTAGCACTTCTGCAGTGATTATTGCTTTGCCTCATAATGAGTATTTGTAATGATGCTATACTACCTTTGTGAGTAGAAGTTATTATTGAAATGATATTTGATGTGGAAATTGAGGAATGATCGTTTGTAATGTTTATTGCTATGTTTAGTAACAAATGTTTGTTGATACATGACGTCTATTTGTAGAATAATCATCATGAATTCGATACTGGATGTGAGAATAATTTCCGAAAATTTTGAAAGTGTAATGAATACTGTTTTGATGCATTGGTGAGAAATTTAGTTTTTTGAATTGAGTTTCTCTATCAAGTATAATGTTCACACCAATTTTTCCATTTATCTTCTGATACTTCTCTGTGGGACTTCCTTCTATATGCATAATCAAATTTTCATCATTCCATCTTTCCACCAGCTGCCTTGTCATTCATTTTGTTGTTGGACTATACATACCTTTTGTAAGAGATCAAATCGATAGGAATATACAATCAAAATTCAAGTTTTTTCTTTCAGGAATTCAACAGAAAAAATCCAGGTCGGTTGAAACGATGGGCCTATCTGCCATTGATCGGGACCCACGTTTTCTTTCAATCCTTTAAGTGGGGTGTGGAGAGTCGCAATCACCACTTTCTACTCACGAGTGTCTAGTCAGAACATGATCCGAACTATTACCTGCAACTCGTGTTGCATTGCAAACGTTGGCTGAACCCTACGAGATAGATCAAAATAATGTACAACAGTATTGTACACCTCAAAAAGGTCTACGAAAAAGTCCGCAATGTTATATGTCTATCTCTTAAGGATATCCCACAATAACTATGTTTTATCCTTTGATTTTTTACGAAACGATTTTAGGCAAGACAGCAATAATTCTTATTCAATCAAGTACATTGTGCATTAAATATAAATCAATTTGGCTCCTCACAGCATGTGATTGAAATGAATATTTTTGAAAATATCACAGATTTAAAATGCAGGGACATAGTGGTTGCGGCGGTACCGGCCGGGGAGCTGGCAGCGCGTGCTTATAAATAGCGCGTCGAAGGTTGTGCTTCGCCCTATAGCACTTTATGATCAGCAGAACTTTATAAAATCCACAATTTCATCACTAACACAAGCGGATGGTTCAATTGCAACAACAGCCATTGAAAAAGCAAATTTAATAACTGAACAATTTGCGTCACACTCCACAGACGATTTTCTGGAAAAAGCACCATCCACTATTCCCACACACACACACACTATTCCACAATGCCCGAAATTACTTTTCGACAGCGTCTTGTCAGACGAATTTTGAAACAGCTCAATATCAACAAGGCGTCTGGCCTTGATGACTTGCCCTTCATCGTACATAGAAAGTGCGAAAATGGATTTGTACCAGTATTCTGCAGACTTTCCAACCTGTCTTACAAGAAAAAGGTTTTTCCTTCTTGTTTCAAATAACTGTACCAGTCGCTTTGCCATAAATTGTACACACCTCAGCAACTTTTGATGTTTTATAAAGCTCAGATCAGACCTTCTTTGGAGTATCGTTCTCATGCATGGAGCTCCGCTGGATTCCATCCAGAAAAGAGTCGTCCGCCTGATTGGAGAGCGAACATCACGTGCAACCTTTATAGCCTGGAACATTGAAGGAAGTTTGGAGACTTGTCTCTCTTCTATAGATACTTTCACAGGAATTGTTCAAATGACTTGGCACACTTGATTCCACCAAGAGCGGTACATATCAGAAATACGCGACGGACTGTGGCTACTCATCGTTTCGATGTTCAACTTAGCACACCTCGAACTTCCCTGTTTGAGAACTCTTTCATCTGGAGAACTGCGTTTATGTGGAATACACCCCCTGAGAAAAATTTTCCAAATGGATTTAATCTCCAGCGATTCAACTAAAAATGTGAATCGCTACTTTCGCACAGACACCGCTCTGAGAGCACTTTAAAGATTTTCCTGTAGTGCTTGTGTTTTGCCCAGGAGAAAAAACGATTTCCAATGGTTTCTGACATTATACAACAGTCCTATACTTACAAATAATTATGAATTCTCTGTGTTACAGCATCAGCCAACTTTATAAACTTCACGTCAGTAATTTTTTTATCTTTATTAAATTTCACCAATAATTATAAAAAAAGATACACGGAAAGTGCATGTTTTACTAACATTGTATACATACTTTGGCTCTTGGTGGGAGCAAACGGCATAAAAAGCTGTGGAATTAGACAAAAAAAGAAGACAGTTTGGAAAAAAACAGTGACAGAAATTGTAATCTTCCTCACTCCTGTATTTTCAGATGAGGATATCTTTGTCACTGATAATTGCACATCTTTTTAGGGCATTTTCCGAAATTGGTACAACACGTAAATACAACACATTTCAAAATAGTGCAATATATTGTATAATTGTGAATCATGAAGCAACACTACTTGAAGAGACTATGTCTAAGTCCATATACGGCATGGAGAAAAAAGTAAACTACTGGAACAATTGCGATAGTTAAGTAAAATGTTGAAAGAAGATGTATTTTTCTGTTGTATCACAAAGTTATTGACACATAAGTTTTTAACTCATTCAAGTAAACAGACGCGTGATATTACATTGATATCTTTCAAAATGAAAGATGATGGTTCTGAATCTATTAAAAGTTACGATGCAGCAAAAATAGAAAAACTCTGAGCTGAATCTTTCTGGAAAAAATAATTTTTTTCCTCAAATATAATAGTTTAATATTCATATGAATTAAATTTGATGTAGAATTGTTGGAAGATTCATAAAATGTCATCATTATATATCAATGTACTGAATATCCGTAAACTTGTTTATGTAGCATCTCTTGACTAGAGCATCTTTTGACTGTCACCAATTTTAAATCCATCTGTGATTATATATTAAATAAATACCAATAATAAAGCAAAAGTAGTGCAATAGTACTGGAAGATTAGTATGATTCCTACAATTTCTAATGCGAATGATTTTATTCCATGGACTATGAAAATCCAGTCATCTGCGAATGTCCCCAACGTGCTTTTCCTGTGTGATACTGGCTCCATTTCGCAGAGAGTAGAGATAGCCACGAAAATGAAGTAATTAAAACTATAAAGGCCAGGTTAATTGTTTTCCCTACCATCACGTAAATTAAAACAAACCAATTATGGTTCGCCTTTGTCGCAATCTCTCGTCCTTTTTCGTGGCCGTTACGTCTTTGTCGCACTCGGTGACCTGATAGTTCGGTAAGAGTAATTTACGACTCCAGAAAATTGTTCGTGAAAGAGATTTCACTGATGAGATTATTTTATTTGAATGAGGATTCTCATTGAATGTTAGGTTTTCGGTCATAACTGTGAATGTTAACATTTTCTATTCTAGAGAAAGTAATTGACCACAGGATAAAACTACGAATAGTAAGATCGAAATATTTGGATGAATGGTCAAACGTGGTAAAAACATTCATCAAAAGGAGACAAAATGAATAGTCAATATCGAATAATAGTTATTTATTTATAAAAGGGAAAAAATATTAGATTTTAGCTCGAGGTTGTGTTGTTGACAAACAACCGAGAGCTAAAATCTAATATTTTTCACGTATATAATACACAATTTTATTCTGTAACGGGAAAAATGACGATTTAATGTTGTAAAAAGCATATTATTGCAATATATCAAATTCAGAAAAGTATCTATGTGAAATTTGAATTTTTAAACAGGTAGGCTGTTGTACTTATAGCGTTGCTAGAAAACCAATCAATAGAAAATCAAATATGAATTTAATTCTGTGATTTGATTTAAAAATTGCGAACTTAGTGGTCAATAGTTGTTTTGAAAAATGTCTAATTCCGAGTTTTCTCTGACTCCACCGGAGTTAGTAGAAGCAGCGAAAGTAGCGTCACAAAAATTATTGCCAGCTAAATTGCGTAAAATTTATGAAACCGTGTATTCAATATTCATGGAATGGAAGATGAAAAAGACATGCACTTTTTTCCCGGAAACGGTGTTATTGGCTTTTTCAGAACTGGCACAACAACAAAAGCCATCAACAGTATGGTATGTTTGGTTTAATTTGACTCTAAGTATTATTTTCATGTATATGTACAATGCTATTTGACCTGTCCTATAACTTTGTAAGTTCTACAGGATGAATAAAGTGATTTTATTTGATTTTATTTGGTCGAATTATTCAATGATTAAAAGTATGTTACAATCCAATAATAATGTAGATATTTCAAAATATTTCAAACTAATTACATTTCTGAAACAAAATGGGAAAGGTTACACGCCCAAGAAAGCTGCGATATTTATGAGTACACATATTAGTGACTTTTTAAATAATGCTCCTAATGAAGGTTATTTATTGGCCAACGTTACTGTTGTATTTGGGATTGCAGGAGCTTGTCGAATTTGTGAAATCAGCCAGGTAACATTAGATGATATTGAAGATTCGGGAACGTTTTTAATTGTGAAACTCAAGCAAACAACAGGAGATTTGTAGTTACTGAAGAATATATTAAATTTTACCGAATGTACATAGCCCTTCGTCAGTAGTAAACGATCGCGCCTGTTTTATGCATGTCGCAATGGAAAATGTATCAATCAGGTTGTGGGTAGCAATCAGTTTTATGAGGTACCTGAAGCAGTGGCTAATTTTCTTCAACTTGAAAATGCCAATTCATATACAGGTCATTCATTTTGAAGATCGTCTGCTATACTTTTAGTTAAATCTCGTGGAGACTTGATGACACTAAAGAAATATGGTGGTTGGAAGTCATCAACGGTCGCTGAAGGGTATATTGATGAATCGGTACCACACAGGACAGAAACACCTAATAAAGTGTTTAGAACGTTTGGCAGTGCTGAAATAACACCCACACCCGATTTGCGACCAGGTACATCAACGGTAGTTGTGTCCATGTCAGAAAAAAATATAATTTCAACACAAGAAAATTCGACTGTTGTACCGAATAGTTCAAGGAACATATCATTCATGCAATGCACATTTAATAATTGTACTTTTGATATAAAGGAAATGTAACGCGGACTGCGATTCCAAGGATTGCATTTACCGGATACCCTGCGAGTGTGGAGAATCATACATCGGTGAAACTAAGAGGCCATTGAAAGTTCGCATTGCTAAGCACAAGAAACACACACAGCGAGGAGAAACCAGCAAATCCGGAATAGCAGAGCATGTTTGGACTCATCAACATAATATCAAATGGGCTCAAGCTGAAATCATCCACAAAGAAGAACACTGGTTTAGGAGAAAATTCAAGGAAGCCGCGTATATGTTGTCCAACAACGCATTTAGTCAAGCTAGCCTAGAGATACGTAACATATGGAAACCTCTTATCAAGCGAAAAACGACCAACTCCCGCCAAACGGTCATCTCCCGCTGAAACCAATGAAGCGGAAAGAGGAAAGAGGGGATAGGTGAAAGGTGAAAGCACCCAAATGACCTATAAATTGTCAGATCTCGGAGGAATAAGTCTAGTTATCACCTGAAGACGATTGTGGATACTAACAATCGAAACGTTGTGACGTAACTTGGTTTGGAATCTTTTAATTTTTATTTTTCATTTTTGTTAATAATATTTTTTTTTTATTTTCAGCTTTCAATAATATTTCAATTTTTTATTTTCAGGTTGTAGCTTGTATGTTATTTCCTTGTAATTTCAGTTTTTTGTTTCAATAAAATTGTTATTTTCGGTTTTTATTTTTATTTTTTTCAGGGATTTCAAATCAATTTATATTATATTAGACAATGCAAGTCCGAACTGATGAAATACACCACGAAACATTGTCAACCACCTTCAAACAAATATGTCAATGCCCTTTGATGCTTACTGTCATTACTTGAAGTTAGATAGACTAGGATTATGGCATATTAACGTTTTTTTTTGGAAAGAATATAACATCAAATCGAATATTAATTCTGCAAAAATAGAATGCTCAGGTATCGAAACAGAGCTGGGCTCTGAAATATGCTTCTAATTCGAATAAACACGCATATATATTGAAATCTGAACCCAATAATTAAATTTAGTTCGATGAGGATATTCAAATTGCAAAAGTAATAAAACAAAAAGCTAACAGAAACGGAGTTATTTTTACTAGAGTTGACAACGATTGCACGGTTATTGCGATAGATGAAAACTAATAAGTAGACAAAACTCTAGATTTCCTTAATTCAAGCCCCTTCAATTTCCTGAGAGATGATCATAAAAGAGATGAAGGAAACACTAAGTTCAATACAGATGGAAGTGATAAACGTAGGATAGTGATCATGAATCCACAACTACCCAAATTCTATTCATTCCTTTATTGAATTACATTATATTAATTTTTCGACTATACCTGTGAGATATCATTGGTAACGGCCTAATACATGAAAATCTCAGAAATTCTCATAGAATTCGAACCTAAACTAATTTCAAGTCACGATTTATTATAAATAAAACGTATCAATTGGTGAATAATATTGAGAGCATAAATCTTCCTGAACACATTAAATTAATATTGTTTAATGTGCAAAATTCACTTCACAGTATCCAAATGAAACAATTGAGCTGGTTGAGTGTCTCTTAGACAGAACCCATGTTATTGGACATTCTTGATACACTCACTATTTGTCTTTTTTGAAAGTATTTCCAAATTGATGAAAAGTTTTATTCATGCAGCGAAAGGCTTAATGTAATGGGAAACCCTCTGAATCCCTTGTTGGCTGAAATTCTCAAAGATAACCTAATCTAGAGAATGAAATTCATAATAATTAATTGATTAGAAGTTTCTTATAGTAGTTAAGATATGTCGATTATTTTTACTAGTACAGGTAGGTATTTGTGAAAGTTTGTTGAATTTGTCAATTTTATTCACGGTTAAATTGAATTCACCACTGGAATGTAGATGCATATGGACAATAATATTTTCAAATTGATTGCTTTCTTCCTCCTTTTGGAAGATTTGGAAGATGTTATTACCGTACTGTCATATATGACATGGATGAGTTCAACTCATTCCGTGACACAAGGTCGTTATTATGAACCAACTTAGTGTTTTTTCTTATGAAGTTATCCGTATTTGCTATTGAAGAGCCGATAAGGCAGGAGTCTTACGATGAAACGTCGGATGTCCATCAGTACGGATGACCAGTGCTCCATGTAAGTGATATTTTACTCCTTTCACCAATTATATTGTGTAGGAATCCTGTGAATGATATCTAATTCAATTCCACTACGAATGTTTAGAATACAAAGGAATAGAGAAAAGTGTTTTTCGTATAATTCAGCGTTCATTTGAAAGTATTCGTTTAGAAAGTATTTTGCGTGTAATTCAATGTTTATAGGAGTATAGCTGTTTCGAAAGAGCTTTTTCTTCCAGTTTGTGTCTGAAAGTTACTTCTTTGCATGATCTACACATCTTTGTAAAGAGTTATTTTTTGAAATTGATTGATTTCTTTCTATTTTGGAAAATTCCTATTTTTTTGTTTGGTATCAAGATGGAAAAGTAGAAAGCCAAAACCTCTCTTTCCCCAATATAGATATTATCGATTGCATTCTTTTGAAAAAACTGTGAAAACAAGACATGAACTAGGTCAATTCAACTTCAAGAAACGATAGTAAGTGTCAGAGATCATTTTCTGAAAAAAAATTGCCGTGGCTTACAAAACACATTATAATACAAACAAATTCATTGAAAAATAACGACAAAACTTCAGTGCGCATAGACCAGGAGTATATAAATTTATGGTTCTTGTCCAAAATTTTATATTAGCCAAACGGGAAAAACTTATTCTTGAAGCATAAAAGAACACAGGAGTAGTTTCTTGAATGTGAAGATCAATTCCACATCACAAAATATCTTTTGTCAGAGTGGCATAATTTCAATAACGACTTTGACGTGTTAAATTTTAAAGAGGAAGGTTTCAAACTCAATCCTTTGGAATGCTTGGAAATCTATAAATTTATCAATTCGGATCATTTACCGAATAAATACTGTTCTTTAATATTGAAATTGAAAATTAGTTGATACACTCAGGTAATTTGATTTTTTTATTGAATATCTATCTGAAGGATTTTGTTAAATTAGTTTCCTAATTTTCAAATTATTAATTAGTTTAAACGTAGACTAAGCTTGAGTTATTGATCATCAATTAGGTAGAATGTCATAGTATTATAATTGTTAATTTGTTTAATGCTAAGTTATGTGGCTCTGGTTTCGACTTGAATCATCTTCGTTTTCAGCGTAAGTAAAGGTGTTAGTGTTTTTTACTTACAAATGCTAATTTGTGAGAAAAACAAATTATTGACACCTGTTAAATATATAAATTGATAACATATTCATAGCTAGGTGTAACTCGTTCCTATATATTCACCGAAAAAGTTCAGAAGAAACATATGTGAAATAACGATGTTCGATAAATCTGTATGACTAAGTTGAGATGCTTGAATTGATATGAGGTAAAAAAAAATATTGACGAAGTGTAATACCAATACTATACGAAGGAAGGACTAAAACCGTCAGTCATTAGCGACAATGCGGTACTAAAAGCAAATTTAAAGTTGGAAAATTGAAAATTCTTGTTGTGTAACCAAAAACAATCAATTCTTAACCTATTGACAATATCATGGAAATTTTCATCATGTTATTTTATTAGTCAATAAATTACTTCAGTGTCAAACTAGTCGGTGAAGAATGTTTCGAAAATAGTTTTTTCACAGTTTTGGTGTGTAGGAAGAGTGGGTGATCTTAACAAATTAAGGACATATTTCAATTTAATCATAAAAATCGATTCATTGGCGCAGTGTTGTTCGGTAGTTTGGGAAGTTATCAACAAAACCTACCAAGAATACTCGGCTAATAACCAAAATGGTCGATAAAGTTAATACCGAAAAAAAATAAATGAATAAATTTTCACTTCATTCATTGATGATTGTAATCAACCTCGTCACCTTCCATGGTTCCCCCGTTACAAATAGAAGTCAACATTCACCGATTTAACAAGTTTCGTCAACGTTCCGATCAATTGTTTCGAGATTTCGGGGGAGTCCCGTTATTTCCGGATGAGTTGGTTTAAATTTGGAATCATAGGTTGTTAGCGAGAGACATGCATTAAGGGTATTATGCAGCATACAAGGTTTAAATGAAAAGGCGGGCCTGAGATACGGGCGTCAAAAGGGCGATAAGGCCAATAATTGAACGTTTGCAACCCTCACTTAGGGGACGATCATGTTTAGATCGCACATTTAGATCAATTTTGTTTGTTGTAGCCTTAACAATTGATGCATTATAATCCTCGCTTTATACTTTTGACTGACATAGAGATAAGAATTATTCTGCTTTGTTATTCAATAACGAGAAATTATTTTTGGATTTGTTCTCGCACAATGACGGTAATGATTGAAATGGAGTGAGACAACATTTCTACGAGTTCACACAAAAATATAGCGATTTGGAATCACACGAGAAAACGGTATCCTTAGTTTCAAGTAGATATGTCCGCCAAAAAAAAAAAGTTTTTTTTTTTTTGGCGGATCAACATGAAGACATATGGGGTTGAAGAGTACTTACAGTAGTCAGTGCATTGATTAAATCGCCCTGGCCTCTCGACATCTATGCCACCTAAGCAGATTCATATGAGACTTCATATTTAAAATGAGGGAGAAAAATAGAATCCCGAAACATACTTTCAGTAGCAGAATCCAAAAAACATTTTTTTGTGAGAATATTTTCTCCTTTCTCTATAATAATTCGTGAATTGACGTGGTCCCTCTGAACAATTTCATATGTATATGATCAAGTAACTGGTGTATATACAATAAAGATCCCAGAATTCTCCCCAGACCGGTACTCCAGCGTCTACTCGTAACAGTGCTGAAATCATGTCATTCTCAACAAATTGTGTCCTATTAATGTCAGACCAATGATCAAAATTGCCTGGTGGCCGAAGGCTATACAGAAAACGGTTCAGTCGATTCTCTCTGATGGCTTACATACAGTCAGGCGTTTGACCATCTGTGGTGTCTGTCATCAGTACCCCAAAGTCAGCGGCCAAGGATATCATTCTAGATCTACCTCCTTTCCTTGTTTTTCCATAGAGAGAGGCTAGATAGACTGGTCGGTAGCCAGGCGGTTCGACGTGGTTGCTTTGTTCACTCACTCGAATTGACTGCCGTGTTGGTCGGTGGTTCAAGCCCTAGTCTGAACGATCGATTTCCACTTGATTTCGTTCAATCCGTGTTAGGAATCACACGTTTAACGGTAAGACCTCGTTAATCCTCAGCTCGCATAAGTTTCGACTTCTGAGGGTTGTCGTTCATAGGAGTGCGACAGCTGGTTAACGGAAAAAATATTTTTCCAAACAGACTTGTGCGCATCGCCAATTGCACAAATCAATCTAACGAAGAGTACAATAGACTGCCGATTACCACTGTGAGTCACAACATTCTGGGAATGACCTCTGACATTATGTCTCCAACTGTCAACTACGAACTACCTACACTACAGTACGTTTCCTGAGTAGAAAAGACTGGATCCTCCAGGAGAAGAAAATATTAAGAGCAGATAGTTTTAGTTCACAGATGGATTAAAAACAACTTCAGGTTCTAGTGCAGACCCACACACATATCAATCCGCCTAGGGACCTATTCGACTGTATTTCAAGCAAAAATGATATTGAATTGTTTGCGGAGAGATTGGCAGGATCCAACCTCATACAAAAGTCAATAAAAATATCCTCGGACAATCAAGTAGCGTTGGAAGTTCTTGGCTCCTACCGAGCAATTTCTAAATTGGTAGTAAATTGCCAAAAAAAAATCTCCTCAATAGAAAGACTCAACAATTTGTTTCTGGTCTGGATTGCTGAGTATACTGGCCGGGAAGACAATGAGCCTGCTAACTCTCTTGCAAAGGAGGGTGCTGCAAGCAGCAGGTCCTGCCAAACAAACATGGAACACCTGGATGGCAAGAAGGTTTATGGACTTCTGATAAAATATTCCAGGATTGGCTCACTTCAAGGCATTCATTTAACCTTCGAAGCTTGAAACGAAGCAGTTGTTGGACTACAGTAGGGATGAAATACGATGTCTAACAGGCCTTCTCACAGGTCGCCGTCTTCTGAGTCATCATATGCAGAGACTCGTACTGTCGGAAGACACTGTGTGTCGTCTCTGTTTGAAAAATTATGAAACACCATAGCACATACTTTGTGCCTGTCCCGCTGGTACCGAATCAGGTTTTCAGAGTTTACATAGCCCCATTCTCACCATTTAACCTCACCATATAAACTATTCGACAGCTGAAGAAGCTATTGTCTAGCGAAACACGTGTTGCCTTTTAATCGAACTGTTTAGTGAATATCTAGAACTAGATAAGAAATAAACCAGTTTATCGATAAGCCAACCTTGTATTGGCTCATCAGGTGAGCTGATTGTTGATTGTTCCAGAAAAAGTACAGGTGATTCATTTTCTGGTATTAGATATACTTTTTGATTTGAACTCATTGGGGTATTTTTGCAAACTGAGGAGAAAAGATATTAGACAATGCCCCTAGTTATGGAACCACCGTTCCCACGATTTGCTGTTCTCATTGAAACCTGATCTGCTGCCAGTGCTTTTCCAATAAATTCTTATCTAGACTTGCGGAGCGATACATATCCTTTCAACTTTTATTTTTTTCATTATGATTGTAACTCTTGCTAGAGAAAGTAGTCTCTCATTGTACTTTTATAAAATGAATACTTTTTTAAAAAAGACTATTTTCCGTTCTGAGTATTTAACTCCCTTCTCAATTTTTTTTTCTATTAGTAAGGTAATTATTAAAGACATTGAATCGATACCTATATCTGGTATACCTATATCTGGCATTTGATATTTTAATGTCTAATCTGAATAATCAGTTATCGATATCATGCTATAACAGCTACTATATATTTTTTTCTCACTCATGACATAGCCTTGTCGTGCATATGTTAATTCTGTTTGTTTAAATCTGTATTTTGGTAATCCGCTGTCGCCCCCATACGAACGACAACTCTCAGAAGTTGAGAAACTTGTTCGAGCTAAGGACACACGAGGTCTTACCTTTTAACGTGTAATGGAACAATGCATATATGATAATAATAATAATAATAAAAATGAATATGTATGATTGATGACTTGTTTACTTTATGGTAATTCATGATCACTTAAATGAAATGAATAAAAACACTTTTGTCTAAATACCACTGGTAAAGAATATTACTGGAGCTTTTTCCCAACACCAAATCGTTATTTTTAACACCTCGACACGTGTTTCGATCACCAAGTGATCATATTCAAGAGAAAGATTAAACAGTTTAATCTTCCTCTAATATTCATTACTACACCAAAGGTTCCAAACAGTGCATCATAAGTACCACTGGTAAATTTTATTTCTACGACCGGTTTCAGGTTTGGGAAATTTTACCTCTTTCATATACTACATTGTGTTTCAATCTTGTGAATGATATCTGATTCAAACAAAATACAAAAAGTGTTTTTGTGTAATCCAATGTTCATATAAAAGTAGTTGTTTCAAAAGTATTTTTTCTTTCGTGTTATTCAATTTTGATATGAGAGTAATTTCATAAACTACATTTCACGATTTGATCTCCACAAACTTATGGCCTCATCCAGGTTCAGACTGTTGACAGCTACGAGACTATCATCAGCAAACAAATTAATGAACTCATAGTCTTGAACAAAATTGATATCATTCAAATAAGGAATGCATAAGGAATGTCCTAGGACAATACCCTGGAGATCGCCGGTGGTTATATTTTTTTACTGGAGATTACATCATTCACGTTGGTTATTTGAGAACGTCCTTTCAGGTATGTATGTATACTGGGTGTCCCACATTTTATGTGACAGGCAATATCTGGTTTTTTGAAGGAGATACACAAAAATGTTTCATACAAAAGTTTTAGGAGTTCATGAGAGCTATATTTTGATATAATTTTTAAATATACAGGGTGTTTGGTGTAGGTGCTACAGACCAAAATTCCATTTTTTAAAATAGAACGCCCTGTATATCATTACATATTCAGATGCTACGTTAAATTCTGATATCATTTCATGTTTGGTTTTTGAAATTCGGTTACGGCGTTGTTGAGTTATTGCTTAAAATGTAAAGTCTTGAGAAAGACCATTATTTTTAAAAATATCTCATACAATTATTCTCTCTGCATCAGATCACATGAAAATTAGTCAAAATTTTGGGTGTTCGAAGTAATGGTTTCAATTTTGAGTTGTGGAAATCAGTCAGGAATCATTTTGAATATGAAACAATTGCGAAATTGAAAGAGGTGTATTCGAAAACAAATCTTTAATTAATAACAATGTAAATAATATAACTTGATAAATCATTTCATAAGAATGGTAGGTACCTAGAAATAAGTCATAAAAATTGTTAAATATTATGCAGGCTTCGAAACGTCGAATCACTTCTCTCGTACAAGTCGCTCTTATAATATCAGGCGTAATATCACTGCACGCTAGTCGAATTTTCATTGAACTGAACATGTAATGATATACAGGGCGTTCTATTTTAAAAAACAGAATTCTGGTCTGTAGCACCTACACCAAACACCCTGTATATTTAAAAATTATATCAAAATATAGCTCTCATGAACTCCTAAAACTTTTGTATGAAACATTTTTGTGTATCTCCTTCAACAAACCAGATATTGCCTGTCACATAAAATGTGGGACACCCGGTATAGTAAGGAGGGTGAGTGTATACCCACAGCACTTTGGTCACATATAACCCATTGTACATCCTCTCAAGGAGTTGTCCTCCTAGGTCATCGTCCATCCTTTCCAGGAAGGTGGACAGGTCACTAGGAAACATTTTCTTTATATCGACAGGTGTAGGCCAAGACTCGCCGAACACACACTCTCTTTGGCAACCTTGAGGTATCTCACGGCGGCCTCCGCGAAGGTTTTGGAAGGTGTAGCGCCATTACTATCGAAGCGCAGCTTCTACAATCTTCCTGGTGTTCCCTAGTGGAGGTGTTGAAGTGAGGGCACTTTCCTGCAGGAACAGCCCGTTCCTTGCCTTTATTCAAGGCGGATATCTTGGCGCCCGCCGCAGGAAGTGCCCTTGCTGTTGAAGGTGGAGTGGGGGAGGAGGAGGGTGCACTACTAGTTGCTGCCACTCCTGCCTCTTTCGCACTCTTCCTCCTTTTGGTCTCGGTGACGCAAATGCGCCGCCTTTGTATCACATCACGAGGTGATCTGCTATGTCCAGCCTCATTCCAAGCGGTAGATTGGGGTGGACATTTCTGTTCATCCCCAGCCACCGCCATAGATTGAGGTGAACACTTCTGTCCAGCCACGGGATTGGTTTTTGTTGTGTCTGAGCCCCGCATTACCAGAGGAAGGCTGATTACAGTGAGGTTTCGCCTGGTTCCCCAAGGGGATCGTTCATAACCGCATATCACCCTGCGGCCATTCAGCTGTCGGCACGATTCCTTACACCTTAGCTTGGGTAGTCTGGACCACGGTGGCATGTTTTGCAAAGGCTTTTGGGGAGTTTCAGTTCCCCCCACCCTACTTATTTCTGCCACTGACCAGGAGTCTGGCGATTCCGTCTGTAGGCCACATATTGGCTTCCCGAACAGGGTCAACAGGATATCAATATCAATTGTTTCGAAAGCTACTTTAGAGTCCAAGAACACTGTAACTATAAATTTATTTCCGTTTATCAAAGTCTTCCACTTTGTTATGACAGTTGCAAAGCAGTCACAAGAATGAGTTGATCTATAATGTGATTGATAGTTTATTAGTAAATTATTATCATTAATATATTTGCTAAACTTTTCATGAACTTTAGTAACTATCCTCTAATATTTATCTGTTTTTTATTTGGAATTATTTCGTATAAGATCCCTGTTAGTAACTATCCCCTACATTTTTCCTTTAATATTTATCTGTTTTTTATTTATAAGTGTTACGTACAAGACCAACAAAGGGCTGTTGTCGCTATTCATAGAACTCATTTCACTTTTCGATTTCCAAGCTTTCAAAGGCATACAGAAACCTGTTTTCATGTTCCGGTCTCTACAATTTCAAACATTTCTCATTTATTCTGTGGTCGTTCTGTAAGGCATTTTGAGCGACACTAGATTTATCCGGTCTATGAAACCGAATATGCGAAACATGTTCCTTGAAGCGAGTTAATACAGTCTGCTTGGTTTGACCAACATATTTCCTCTTGTCTTTTGGACTGCCCAACACTTGTTGCAGTGTACGTGCAGTTTTGAAAGCCACTCTTACATTCAATTTTTTTAATGTTCGGACCAACCCATTAACTCATTTCACACTTTCCACGATTTCCAAGCTTTCGAAGGCATCCAGAAACCTGTTTTCATGTACCGGTCTCTACAATTTTAAACATTTCTCATTTATTCTGTAGTCGTTCTGTAAGGCATTTTGAACGACACTTGATTTATCCGGTCTATGAAACCGAATATGCGAAACATGTTCCTTGAAGCGAGCTAATATAGTCCGTTTGGTTTGACCAACATATTTCCTCTTGTCTTTCGGACTGCCCAACACTTGTTGAAGTGTTCGTGCAGTTTTGAAAGATACTTTTACATTTAATTTTTTAAATGTTCGGACCAACCCATTAATGTATTTGGGTTCATATAGAAGCACTACGAATTTTCAATCTTCTTCTTTCCGAAAGGTCGAGGTATTAAGAAGATACTCCCTAAATTTTTTGTTTTCTAATTAATTAACTAATGAAAAAATGAAAAAATAATAATCCCTTGAGGAATCTAGCTTGGTTAGCAAAACGCGCGTCGAAAGACAGTAATCCTTGTTCTGGTGTTGGGAAAGTGTTTTCAATAGATTCATTTTACCCCAGTAAAATTCAGTACGAACTGAAAAAATTTAGAATCGACCCGAAAATTCAACGTACTCAATATCATCTTTCAAAAAGCAAAAAAAGGCGTATCTTCCAGAAGCAAGCAGCTAGAGCCTAATCTTATTGTTTATGTGACTATTATTACTCTTTCGTACTGTTTTTATCTCACAATGCCGAGTGTTCATATTTTATATGTATTATAATAAAAACCTTCTTTCTTTCTGATATTAAAAATGAAATCAGCAGCTTCCTCCCAGAAAAAATTTGATTTAATTTTTTTTAAAATTTAATATTTCATTTCGAAATATTTTTTTTCAATTGTACAAGTTTTATAATTGATACTTCCGAAATACAAGTCATGAAATTATAAAACAACTACAAAAATTAATTGGCGCTCTGAGGCGACTTCATTGTCGCCCCGGAGCGCCATTGTCGTGTAACTAAGTGACACGATAGTCGTGTCTTTTAGTGACACGAGTATCGTGTCTTTGACCAAGGCATAATAATGACCAGATTCAACGCCAGAACCACAGTGAACAATGACTGCATGAAGATTATAATAGTGGTCTGCTAGATTAAAATGTTCATCCATTTCGAACCTTCGTAAGAGTTTGGTGCTTCCGTCAGAGGTTGAATTATTATGAATTATGAATTATTCAACGTTGCAATGCAATGCTGCTTCGGTCCTTGGAACTATTCCTCCTTCACGTAATTTTGATGAGATCATGCATTGCCCTAATTTCAGTACGGAACTGAAACCTCTTCGAAACAAGTCGAGATACGTGCATATTCATCAGAATTCTCTCAAGGTTGATTTGCAAGTGATTGATCCACCTTCTTCTTTTTCAGTGCGGTCAATGGACTTAGGTTATTCTTGCCCCCCAAGTATGATTCGCAGTCCTCGTGGTTCTGATTCTCTTTCAGTTGAAGAGCTTCATGAAACAAGAGCCGACCTCTACGAAACCCTCCATCACTTGGAGGGTTCCGTAGAGGTCGATTGCAGGTTAAGAAATGGTTTTTATGCAGATTCTGTGAAACATGTTCTTCCTTAAGAATCAGTAGAGACTTGTCCCGAAAATTTTGAGAAGAAAATTGGACACTTGCTACATAAATAGCATTTTACAAGTGTTGTTCATAACAAAGAATTTCAAGAACGAGATTTTAATGATGAACGAGAACGAGAATGTTTCCTACTTATTCACCAAACTCAAACACCTGTTCATGCAACTGCAATTTCATAAGAATGTATCATCTTTTCCTTCAACCGATTTCCTGGAGTCTTTGAAGTCTACTAGATACTCGTTAGGACAACAAGAGGATTGTTTCGAATTCTTGGGGTTCTTGTTGAATACTCTTCGTGAGCAAAACAATAGCAGAATAAATACTCCTGATCGCTCTGGATTGAATGATTCCGTACAGTCTATCTCGTCTTGTGTTTGTATATCTTTTGCGGAAAAAATCCTCACTTGTTTACTTTGTAGTAAATGTTCAAGAGGTAGCAAAAATTTATGTGAATTTCTGAAACTTCAACTAGCATTTCCTAATATGACTAATAACCAGTCCTTGCATAGCTTTTTATGAAATCATCTGAAAATGGAACTTTTAACAGGTGATGATCAACTATATTGCCAAACATGCGCCAAACTAACTGACTGTTATAAGAAAACAAGTATAGCTGAGGCACCAGTCAATCTAATTATAATACTGATGATTTTCAAACATGACTCAATAAATTTATTATTTACTATATGTTTAATTGTGCGTGGTGGAGGGGAAGTGACAGTCTAACGCGCCTTGTTCTCGTATCAAGCGACTTCAACACACTGTGTACCGGATATTGCTTTGCTAAGTCTATTTAAGTTACTAATCTCTAGCGTATTAGAACTCAAATTTTTCTTAATTTCAGAATTCAGTATAGTGACAATACTGAGCTATTACATTTTCAATGTTGGTATTTATGACTTTCTCTTCACCTTATTACTACATAATCCATATTCAATAAGTCTAATATTGAAGTCGTTGATACATCACTAAGACCAATATATTTTATCATTACAGATAAAATGTCATTTCTTGGAAAAGTTGATACCTTAGGACCCATGCTGTTGAGAGCACTGATGTTGTTTTTCATTGACCAAATTTTCAAAATTCAAGTGAATTACCCAGAGCTCAAAAATGATGTTGGTCAGATCATGACACACAACATATACGAACCTCTTTGGTATAGGATGCTCCTTGTATACCTATTTAGGTTGGAGATACTTGCCATAGGTCAGTATAATTTTCATATTTTCATTTCATAAGTTTGTCGGAAAAGTGTACGTTTCTCAAACATATAGATTCGTAACGTATTAGACTATTAGTGGATACGGGATTTTAGAGATAAGAAATTCGTAGGATTCGTTTCATATTTTCGCTTAAAATATGCCATGAAATATACATTCAGTGGATCTAATCACATCAAAATTCATTTAAAATCATGAACAATTTGATAACTCACTTTTTACTTTTTTTTCAGTGTGCCTAGCAACAGGATTTATGTTGACCACAAGCTCCAAACATTTGATCAGTGCTTACGCGGTTTTGAGTGTCGGCGTCCTTTTTAGTTGGATTTTTGAGATCGTTAATCCAAAGCCGAATATTGGATGTTGCAAAAATGAAACTATTCACCTGCTGCATAATATCCTTGCTCTCAACTTCGAG
The DNA here is from genome assembly GCF_025532065.1 of Leptinotarsa decemlineata. Lineage (NCBI taxonomy): Eukaryota > Metazoa > Arthropoda > Insecta > Coleoptera > Chrysomelidae > Leptinotarsa > Leptinotarsa decemlineata. Next base: position 6,779,377 of record NW_027412545.1, on the reverse strand, counting down.
AAATTATTTACACAAAAGTTATATATTTCTTGGTGTAAGTATACCTACATGCAGCAGGCTCTGAAACCAATTTTAATCATGAACGTGTACTCCACACCAAAGAACCTCATTTTGGGAAAACTGCTTCGTTTAACTTTCCTCATACCATTGGGCTTAGCTTTTTCGACAGAGACATTTTTACTGAATCACGCTCCAATTTTGGTGACCCTGCTTCATTTACCACTGGTGAATTATGTTGTATATCTTGTTCCTGGAACTCGAAAATTTATAGTAGATTGCTCCAGAACTAGAATGCTGAGATCCAAATTTCCAAGATTGGAAATTTCTCATGTATTGAGAACTTTTTGGGTCTTACGAATTCTTGTTGCACTTTTCTTCTTCTCTGGTCAGTGGAATAGAAAAGATGGAATTTCAAAGTTCTCTAGACTTTTGAAATATTCATCTGTGGTAGGATGCGAAACTTTTGTAGCTATTCTGGGCACGGCTAGCATAGTTTCCTATATCTGTCAGTTCATTGGAATACTTCTGAAGTGGATTTTATTCAGTGATAGAAAATGCCACATAAATTTTGAATCTGTCTCATTTATGATGTTCTTCTCTTTAGCCCTTCAGAATGATTTAACCCACCTGGAACCCGAGTTAAGATTTGTGATGATATGCAGAAATATGTGGATCCTCTTTATATCTCTTCTTCATTTCATACATCAGTTAGTGAATCCCTTATTAGTGAATGTGGTTACTTCTCAGAATCTATCTCTTAAAAAACATTCAAAAATCTTATTGGTGAGCGGAGTTGTGATAACAGTGAGTTTTTTGATCATGTATTTCATTTTCAAAACTGTAGAAAATAATATATTTCTCTTCGGGACTTTTATGCTTTGCATCGAAGTTATTATGAAGTTTTGTGTGTCTGTAGTTATATATACTCTCAATATGATTTATATTAGAAAGCAAACTTTTTGGGAAAACTTTGACAGTTACACGTACTTTGTAAGAGCTTTTGGAAATATTTTTGAAATTTTTGTTGGAATATCACTTTTATTTAATGGACTTTGGTCGCTCTTCTTTGAATTTTTCAACGTAATTAGGGCTATCAAGTTAGGTTTCTACATATATCTCAATATATGGTGTAAAGCTAGAGTAGGCTGGTTCGATTTCATAAATCGTCGAAGGATGATCCAATCAATAAAAGGCATGTTAGAAGCTTCTAATCAGCAGTTGGATCAATTGGGTGATGTTTGTGCCATATGTTATCATGAGATGCAACATGCTAGAGTAACTGAATGCGGGCACTTTTTTCATGGAGTTTGTCTAAGAAAATGGCTGGATGTTGATAACCGGTGTCCACTTTGCCAAAAGTTCTTATAAAATATTACTTTTTGTAGTATTGTCCCAGTGAACTGTGGTGTCGCAATAATACACCTCACTATTTTTGACAATTAGGCTAGGTTAGACTATGACCTGTTCGTATATCTATGTTGTAACTTGAAGCGGTTTTTTATTCTTGAAATATTATCATACAAGTTGTTAATTGTGCGTTGTTACAATATTTCTCGACGAGCTAACTACGTCTTGTTAGTCACAAACAGTCTACCATAATATTTTTCGGAAACAATAGTTGACTTAAGTTTGTTAGCGATTTTTATAAAGCCGCAAATAAATGCAACCAAGGACTGATTGTATAACTAGTTGTTTATTGTGAGACTAACTACACAACCTCCGTAATTATGATTATTTATTGCACAGCACATTAAATACATTCACAAAATTCTGACAACTACGACCAACCACTACAAGTGCAAAATACTGTCGATATGCCTATTCATTTTATGCCGTTTACTCTTCTTGATTGATTACTTCGCAAAATGCAACATGTGCTACTGGTTGCCTAAAGATCAGTAGTAGAACAATTATAATTTGAAAAAATTATACATCTCACGTCACAACATTAACCTATCTGTTTATTTAACAACTTTACCAGAACGAGTCATCTGTATATTTGCATAGTTCGAACCTATCGGAGCATATACAGGGTGAGTCAACAAGATTCCCTCGGTCGATTGCTATCAGAGGAAAAAATTTTCCTCACTGTTCAATTTTTTGCAGTCAAATCGATAAATACTACCTATTGAAATTATTTTTTTGAATACTGGGTGATCCAGTCGAGCGTGGCCAACCAAAGCTATTCCAGGAAAACCTATTTTGCAGACAATATTTTTTCAATTCACCACCCGCATGTCTACAACAATAAGTGCATTTTTTAGAAATAGTTAGGTTAGGTTAGGTTAGGTTAGGTTAGGTTAGGTTAGGTTAGGTTAGGTTAGGTTGATAATTTCTGGAATCTCAACTTTCGGAAACAATATGTAGGGTGCTCGGTAAAACCAGCCAAGTTTCATTCATTTTCAAATAGACATAATTCAACATTTTCAAATGGAACACCCTGTATTTTGTCATTTGTATGAAATGTTTAAACATTCCACTACATTTCTTATCGGAGGTATACTATACCAAAAATTTTTTTTTTACAAATTATACCAAATTTTAGTAATTGTTGTTACCACAAAAAATGTATTTTCTTACGTTCACTTACTCGAATTTGTTTTTCAAATATTTAAACTAATCGCTAGTACATTGGCATTTTTCATGCCATTTAGTGATAGTTATCAGTAGAAATGCGTAAAAAGCTAAAGAATATTTATACTGATTTTTTCTTTAAAATTTAGTTATCCATGACTAACATCAAAAAAGGAATTTCGGAACACCATGTGTTGAAATTTCTTTCGCCTAAAGATTGAACCATTGGGGGGAAAGAGAACCTTTGGGGGAAAGAGAAGTTTCCCGAAGGAAGACAACCAGATGGAAGGGCATTTCAGGCTCTAAAAATAGGATTTGAAAGAACTGGTAATGTGAATCACGAGAAGTTCGAATGTATTTGCCCTGTAACAAATGAAGAGAATACATTTCACATCGCTCTTCACCTTGTTGAAAATTCCCTTGTGAAAACCAGGCAATTAGGATTTTCTCAAATCAGCGTGTCTCAAATGATACGAGCAAGCAAATTTTACATGCAATTGATGCAAGAATTAAAAGGAAGATATTTTGAAAACCGTGTTCAATTTTACCGATGGGGCTTAGAAAAGATCAGGAAAATTATTTTTTCGATTTTGTGTTATTTTCTGATGAAGCAACTTTCCATGAAAATGGAACTGTGAATCGGCATTACATGCATTATTATGCAACCGAAAATCTCCATTTTGTTCGTTGCCTGAACCATCAAAGTGTTTGGTCAATAAATGTTTGGGGTAGAATTCTCGGAAAAAGAGTTATCGGCCCACATTTTTTAGATGGGAATCTCACTGGAAGAAAATATGTAAGATTTCTTTGGCATGAGTTTTCGAATTCATTGGACGGGGTTCCAACTGGAACAAGATTTAGAATGTGGCTACAACAAGATGGTGCACCAACACATTTTGAAACTGAGGTACGGGAATACCTCAACGATCATTTCAATTAAAATGGATAGGTTGGGGTGGGCCTTTGACTTGGCCACCCAGATCACCTGACCTGTCCAAAATGGATTTTTCATGAGGGTATATCATATGGATTGTCTACCAAACTCCTCTAACATCTATAGAAGACATGAAACGAAGAATCACTAGATCTTTCAGGGAAATCCCAGAGGATATGCTGGAACGTGTGGAGAATTCGTTTAAAAAACGACTGATTTTATGTGATGCAGAAAATAGTCGCCATTTTGAACATCTTTTGGACTCCTCTATTCACTAAAAAATTTAGGCGTTATAGTTCATAATGAAAACAATTTGAATAAGTGAACGTAAATAAATGAATTTTTTGTGGTTACAACAAATAATGAAACTGGTATACCTAATATTGAATTATGTCTGTTTGAAAATGAATGAAACTTGACGGGTTTTATCAAGCACCCTATATATTGTTTCGGAAAGTTGAGATTCCCGAAATTATCATAGTGATGTTGATTAACTATATGCCTAAAAAAATTCATTTATTGCTGTAGACATGCGGGTGGTAAATTAAAAAATTATTGTTTGCAAAATAGGTTTTTCTGGAGTAACTTGGCAATGCCGCCATAGAAATTCAAAAAACAAAAATTCCTTACAGAGCTCAAACAATATGGAATCGAATGACGTATTCATATACTGGGTGTTTCATTAAAAAAAATATAACTTTGGTTGGCCTCGCTCGGCTGAATCACCTAGTATGGAAGAAAATGATTTGTTAGGATAGTATTTATTGACATGACTGCGAAATTCGAAAAATTGTTCTTCCTGGTAGCAATGGACCAAGAGAATCTTGTTGACTCACCCTGTAGACGCCTTGCTTTGGTTATCTTGAATTATATGGCTGCTATCCCTGGAAGTATTACAAAGAAGATTTCTCAAACTAATAATATCACAAAGTCAACGTTTTTCAACTGAGGGTTTATATAATGAGTGTGGAACCTTAGATGTGCCACAAATGTTTTTTCTCAGTACAAACGTGAAATACCACTTCAGTTCAAACTGAGGAAAAACTCGTCACATACTCTACACGTCACTGCGAAAAATTAACATAATACTGAAAAAGTCAATCACACGAAGAGCTCACTCCTTTATAGGCATAAAAATTTATAATATCATACCAGAGGAAATAAAACATATTATATCTCGATCATTATTTAAAAAAATTAAAATATTTTTATTTACAGCCGGGAATTAACTCAAAATTCAGTAGAATAAACACTATTAACAAAAAACAAGTAACTGAAAAAAATCATTGTGGTATTATTGACATCCAACAAGATTCTCATCAAGATAATTACTAAAGTTGGCCACATTTATATTGCTGTGCTCACTGATAGAATGTTAGGCCGCATCTGTTCAAGAAGATTCCGTTAATTGTATATCAATTTTGTTCACAGTGCTGTCTCTATTATGCAGTGCATTTCTTCAATGTCCCCCATCCTTTTATTATTTGAACAGGTCAACTCAAAAAATTTAAATTTGGGATAATGAAATTAATGCCGAAATACTTTATTTTCAAGTGAGATTGACAGATGAAACTTTTAAGATGGCAACTGGGCGCCCTCTGAAAAAAAAATTAAATAAAAAGGGGGGTGACACATCATTTTGAAGCTCCTGACTGATACTTCACAACCCTAGAATATAAAGCCAATATCTTCACTTAATACAACATGGGGGAACATTTAATAATTTCCTGAAGACAAACACATGATTACCGGTATTTCTAGAAATATTCTTTTTTAACTGCCATATGGCAATTCCAACAACCCGATAAGGTTTGTTGAGTTATTGAGTTATTTTTTTGTTTATAAAAAATGTCAGTACGACAATGAACATCATTGTTTAGTTAGAATATTCCCATTTGGTTTTCGGTGTTACTAGTAGAACAATCTCTAAAATGGTCAATTCTCGTCCATTGGAATAAAGCATTGAAGCGATTTTTATTTACGGTACGACGCTTAACTTTCACCTGACCGAAAGGATTTTCAATGAAAGATTTCCGAATCGTCCTATATGTAGAAAATATTTGAGGGAACTTGTATACAAATTCACAACTACCGGTAGTGTACATTATAAAAAGTCCCCAGGTCATCCGTCCATTCCGGAAGAACGGCAAGTGCAAATAATTGGTGAGATGTCTCCTTCTACTGTGTGGAGACTTTTGAAGAGAAATAGGTATGTATCATTCATACCAAATTAAAATCAATTAACTGAAGATGACACTGATCGTAGAACAGAATTCTGCAAAATCATGACGGAAACCATTGCAAGGCATGCTACCTATCTCCACAATATTTGTTTTTGTGACGAGTGTTCACAGACAAAATAGCCGTCATTGGAGTGACACCAACCGTTACGTTTAACGGAAAACATATACCCAATATCCAGAAAACAATAACGTTTGGACAGGAATATTGGGAAACCATATTGTAGGACCTTTATTTATTGATCAAAATTTTATAGGGGAACTAACTGTATTTGAATATGCTGGAAAAAATTGTTGACCCTTTCATCAATGAAATCGTCTAAGCGAATCCTAATGAATTAGATATGAATAGTGTAATCCAACAAGATGTAGCACCACCACATTACTCATCGAGACAAGTAAAACACTATTTGGATACTACTTTTCCCGGTCGTTGGATTGGCCGTTGAGGTCCTGCAGAATGGCCAGACCGCTCGCCTGATTTGACACCTGTTATGGAAACTTTTTTACGGACTTTATGGACTTTTTTATGGAGATATTTGAAGCAAAAGGTGTACGAAAAGTGAACCTGCTTGAATAGTGGATATACGGCAGAGAATAATACATATTTTTAGAGATATTGACCTTACTGTGTTCGAAAATGTTCGGCTTGAAATATCGGATAGGCTGTTCATGTTCATATGTCAAGAAGTTCAAGGTAACCATTTTGAGCATCTTATGAACTGACCTCAAGCTTATAACCTCATAATATACAGTTAAATGTCAATGTATTCAGACAATTATTAAAAGTTCAGCCATTTTGTAGTAGTTGGAAGAAGATATTGACATTCTATTCTAGGGTTGTGAAGCATTTGTCAGAAGCTTCAAAAAGATGTGTCACAAAATCCCCTATCCATTGAATTTTTCCCCAGATGGGGATCAGTCGCCATCTTGAAAGTTTTATCTGTCAATTTCACTCCAAAATAAAGTATTCATGTATTAATTTCATTATCCCAAATTTCAACTTTTTGAGTTGACCCGTTCAAAAAATAAAAGGGGTGGGGGACATCAAGCACTGTATTTGTGTAGTATTGAATGTAGGGCTGGGTGGTACATAATGATCCCTTGGGGCAAAACGATTCCCGACCGTTATATCGACAGAACAGCGGCATCTAGTTGACTTAATGTGAATTTCATGGACGTGAGACCACCCAAGCAGTTTAGCGCAAACTGTCAAGGTGGTATAAGTGGTTGAAAAAAAATAACAAATCATTGAAAATTACTGTGTGAAATCTAATGTAGTTTTATGTCAATATTGTGTATGTTTTAAAGTATTTTATATTTTGTGACAGAAGTGTTTGTATCAGTGTTTAGTGCCATTCTTCAACGAAATCAGGCCATTTGTGTCACGTTAGATGCGAATGTAAGGTTATGGTTTAACAATTTTGCCGGGAAGGTAGTTTGGGGCAAAATGATCCTTCTGATTCCGGGGATCATTTTACCCCCTGTCAGTACATGATAAAATAAGAAAAAAGTATTGTAAAAAATATTAAAAATATTAAATATTTACAGCTTCAAGTAAAAATCGTCCACTGTATAGAAACCATTTGTCGATAGAAATGATTCAAGTTTTTGTTTAAAGGCAATTAGTGGCAGTGTCTTTATACTATTTGGCAATTTATTATAAATACTCGTTTCAACAAACACAGGAGACTTCATATTTTGTAGAGATATGTTTTCGAGTTGTGAGCATATTGTTTTTCCTGGTATTATAATTATGTACTTCCGATCGACAAGGTGTCTCATATTCTCATGAATGTTTGTCAAGAGTTTTAAAATGAATATGCTGGCACAGTTAATATTTTATTCTCTTGAAATATCTCCCTATACACGATGTTCTGTAATCAAGGTTGAAAATTAACCTCAACAGTGCCTTTTGTTTCACGAATATTCTGCCAATTTCAGTGGCTAACCCCCAGACAGCAATGTTACAACATATTACGGAGTGAAATTTTGCGTAGTATACTGTTAGTAGAGATTTAGTATCTAATTTACTTTTTAGTGATTTTATTAGGTAATACGATTGGTTCAGTTTCTCAGATGTAAACTCTATGTGTTATCGTCATGTGAAAAAGGAATCATTCATTATTCCTAAAAACTTTGTACAGGTTGATGATCTCAGAGATTCATTAAGAAAATTGTAAGTGAAGGTATGTAGACCCCGAGGAGAATATACAAATTCAATACAAACTGTGTTATGTACATTAACGATTAGTCTGTTTTTGAAACACCACTCATTGAATTATTGCAATGCAGTGTTGATTTGGGTATTCATTTCATCCGGTGTTTTGCTCGATAAAATGTTATACGTATCATCTGCATAAAGGTACACGTTACCATAACTTATGTTATCAGAAAGATCATTGACATAGAGTAAAAATATCAACGGACCAAGAAAACTACCCTGTGGTGTTCCAGTTGTAACAGAATACTCGTCAGATAATATATGGTTTTGTTTCACCCTAAAATATCTGTTATTCAAGGAAGACACAATGAGCCAATTAATATTGCCTCTGATACCAATGTTGAAGAGTTTTTCAGAAATTATTTCAATACTCAAGAGTATCGAAAGCTCTACTCAAGTCGAACAGAAGTCCCACAACTACTTTTTTCTCATTGATTAAATCGTGGACTTGTTGAACCAATTTGAGTGCTGCTGTTTTCGTTGAATGACGTTTTCGAAATTGGCGTGAAGTTATCCACAGATTTCTGGCCACACATGCTGACGTAGAGGAAAATAAAAATCTGTGGTTGGGATACGTAATTATCAGCACCCGTACTAATATCTGTGGTTGGAAATACCTATTCACTATAGGTTCAACTTGGAATTATTAAGACTATTTGGTGTTTAACTTTTTTATAGAATCTTGAGTAGATTGACGCGTTGATAATCGTTTTTTCATCAACAATACAGAATTAGGGTAAAATAAAATTGGAAATATTGGACTTAGTTTCCAATACCCCATATAAAAATGATATCCGATGATGTGCGTCCACCAAAATAACACAACTTCCACAGTTTCTTGAGTAGATTAACTTGGTGATGACAGTTCTTGTCATCTAATCAGACTCACTTTTTGAAACACCTTGTAGAATTGGAACCATATGATGTGCGTTCATGAAAATCACACATCTCTTGTAGAATCTTAGGTAGAACGATATAGTGAAAACCGTTTTCTTGTCACCCACACAGATTTCGAGAAAAAAATTGTTGTAACAATCAGACTCACTTTTAAAACACCTTGTAGAATTGGAATCATATGATGTGCGTTCATGAAAATTACACAACTCTTGTAGAATCTTGGGTAGATCGACAGAGTGAAAACTGTTTCCTTGTCACCCATACAGATTTCGATATAAAAATTGTTGCAACAATCACACTCATTTTGTGAGATTCTTTGTAGAATTGAAACCAGAAGATGTGCGTTCATGAAAATCACACAACTGTTATAGAATCTTGGATAGATCGATAAAGTGAAAACCGTTTTCTTCTCACCCATACAGATTTCGATAAAAACATTGTTGCAACAATCAGACTCATTTTATGAGATTCCTTGTAGAATTGGAACCAGAAGATGTGCGTTCATGGAAATTACACAACTGTTATAGAATCTTGGGTAGATCGATATACTGGAAACCATTTTCTTGTCACCCATACAGATTTCGAAAAAAAATTATTGCAACAATCAGACTCACTTTTTAAAACACCTTGTAGAATTGGAACCATATGATGTGCGTTCATGAAAATCACACAACTGTTATAGAATCTTGGATAGATCGATAAAGTGAAAACCGTTTTCTTCTCACCCATACAGATTTCGATAAAAACATTGTTGCAACAATCAGACTCATTTTATGAGATTCCTTGTAGAATTGGAACCAGAAGATGTGTGTTAATGAAAATCATGTTCATGTGGCCAGAAATCTGTGGATAACTTCACGCCAATGTTTTCGAAAGCCATGTTGGCACTTGGTTATCAAGCCGAATGTTTCCAGGTAGTCATTTATTCTGCGCGATAGAATCTATTCAAAGATTTTAGAGAAAACGCAGATAATCGATATGGGGCGATAATTCTCGATGTTAGTGTGCGATTTACCTAATACATGCGCACCTAATACATAAATGTATTAGGTGCGCAATTGGTTCAGATATAATGTCAATACATTTTTTAACGAGTTCGATAAAAACCTCATAATATAATGTATTTTTTTCATTGGTAGCGATTCCACAAAATTTTTTAAGTCTACCCCTGTGGCTGGTAAGAAAAACATTGTTGTGTTGACATTTGGCATTGTAGTTCCGTTCCCTAGATGGCTTCCTTTGAAATTGATTTCAGTTTTTTCATCTACAACACTTTAGAAATATTCTCCGAACGTTTTCGCGAATTCATCACTGATTAAATTATCATTATAATTAATAGAAATACTTTTGGTTTCATTAATTTCAGAGGGCTGTTTGATAAAATTTCAAAGTGTTTTACTTGATTCATTCACTTTTTCATAAAAATTATTGATTTTTTCCTGACGTATCTCATTTTTAACAGTTTTCCTAATAATTTTATATGCAGTGTTACAAATTTCGGAGTTTTTTGTTTTCTCAAATGATTCGAGTACTTGAGGTCATCAATTTTGCGCCTCAATGATGAAAAAAGATAAATTTTTTCATTGACCTGCTTTTGGCATAATAACAGTTATCTGAACGTACAGCCATACATTTACCATGTACGTTTCATATTATCCTATGCATTATTTATTATGTATCATATTCTGTCTTCAGTCAAAATATATGTTCAACATTTATGATATGTTAGAATGTAAGAATGAGGAAATTATCATTATTGTATTATCATCATTTTCCTGTAATTTATATAAGATTTGTACATTATTGATTTTTCACTTTTTGTTCCGCACATTTAATAATTCATTTCATTAGCATTCATATACTTATTCACCATTTAATATTCAATATTTCATTCACTTGTTCTTTTTCCTTCTCAAAGATAACATTATCAACCGTATTCGAATGAATGAACCACATTCGAATAAATGAAATGTTTTCTTCTTCTTAGTTTTTCTTTTTGTAATCCTTAATAGTGGTAATACTGAGTTGTCAACATTTCAGTATTCTCATTGGAGATTTATATTATTCACATTCGGCAAATGTAACATTCATTCTTTAGAGAAACTTCATCGAAGGTACATATATGTTAATCAAGAGAAAATGGCTTTCCAAAGAAGAATTAGTGAACTTGAGGTAGTAATGTTGAGAGTGCCGCTGTTTTTTGTCATCGACGAGATTTTGAAAATTGGACTGTCCACAGCAGAAATCAAAAATTATTTTCATAATCTCATAACTCCCAGTATATTACATGAAGAACTACTGTATAAGATATTCCTGGTTCAAGTATTGCGGTTGATGGTCATTGCACTAGGTCAGTATAATTTTTTATATATATTCGTCAAGTTTTTTCATAACTATTTTTGTTGAAACAATTCTCATTATTTTATTTGCTGTGACGTAACGAGTGCCCATAGCAAATTGATTATTTGTTCAATAGGTTGAATACGTATTAATTAATCATTCAAATTGACTTTCCACAGTATTTTGATATGTAATGAGAATTTGTGATGCACTGTTTGGAACCTTTAGTGTAGTAATAACTAGAGTTTTTCTAACACCAACCCTATATTTAAACACCTCGACACGTGTTTCGATCACCAGATCATCATCTTCAAGTGAAAGATCAAAAAGTTTGATCTTCAAGAGGAAAATTAAACGGTTCAATCTTCCTATTGAAAATGATCACTTGGTGATTGGAACACGTGTCGAGGTGTTGAAATAACGGTTTGGAGTAATTTTTATGTTATGAACATGTTCACGATAGATACAAATTAAATCACTTTATTGATTGAGTTGATCAGGCAAGCACAAGTAATTAGCATTCATCTTAGCTATATTGAAAACACGAGAAGTTCCGGGGAAATTAACGAATGAGCTTTTCAGCTCATGTAAGTTTGTCCTAAATATTTCACGTTTATAGCATTCAGAGCCTTTTATTTTTCCTACAGAGGTATTTACTATTTACATATATTAACAGGTACCTGTACGTGGTGGTACTTGGAAATGTCAGTGACGATTATACAAATTTATATTCGAATTGTTATTGACAGTATCTTCAAATGTAGTATAAGTCTTTGCTACCTGCGATATCTTGAGGTTTAATTGTTTGACAACTAGTAGATATGAAAATTTTAAAGATATAGTTACATAAAGCCAAAATATATTTCCTTATAATTTTTTCATACACTTATAAGACTTCTTGAATGTCCTGAAAAGCATTTTATCGTCAAAAATATTTTTACTTCACTTTGGACCTATCTGGTATTTTGAAAGTTGAGTTATATCGAAATTGTGCCATATAATATTTGTTGATTTGCCTAATACTGAAAGTTCATCATTGAGGACGGAATGAAAAAATTAAGCCATGTGATGTGGTTAAATTGTGTGATGAATTTCAGATTCAATATTTGCGTAATATAAAGACAGATGGTACTGGATATTGAATATATTTCTTAGATATTTGAAAATGTAGGATTACGAATTCAATGTTTTGATAACGATGTATTTTCAACTTTAACTTGTCCTCGGAAATACTACCTAAGAATATTACCTCAAGACCAACTAGAAATATTTTGTGTTGAATTTAAAATGAAAATCATTTTTTGAGGGGTAGTGTTTGAAGGTCATTGAAAATGAAAAAATGTCTTCTGCACAAGCATTTGGATGATATAAGTTAGATAACACTATTCATTTATTATAATATGTCTTTGGAACGATGGGAACTTGATAATTATTTGGTTCTATTAATTATTACTAGGAATTCAAAAACACGTACTTGATTATCATATTATGAATTGAGGATCATTATCACGAGTAGGACTGAAATTCATTAAAATAATGAATAGTATTAAGTATTAAACCACATTGACGTTAAACAAAAGTATGAAATTTTGTAGCACAGTAATATATTGCAGAAATAGAAACATACTGTTTTTGAATTGACGTGAAAGTAACCAGGTGCAATTGAATGCCACAAAAACCCGGGCATCAGTTTTTTCTAAAAAGACAAATGTCTCCGAACCGGATATATTGATGTCAGGTCAGACAATTCCACTTTCTACTTCGATAAGTTTGTTGGGGTTTAAAATGGATATCAATATGTCTATGCACAATCATGTCGCTGGAATTGCAAAAGGCGCTTCTCAAATACTTGGAACACTATTCCGAACCACAAAACTATACATGACTTGCAACCTTGATAGCCTGGAACAGCGAAGAAAGGTTAGAGATTTGTCTCTCTTCTGTAGATATTTTCACGGGAGATGTTAAAGTGACTTGGCACATTTGATTCCACCAATTGCGGTACATATCGGAAATATGCGACGGACTGTTGCTGCTCATTTTTTTGAGGTTCAACTCAGTACACCTCATTCATTTGGAGAATTGCGCTCGAGTGGACGTTTTCACCAATAGATTTAATCTCCAGCGGTTCAAATCCAATCTGAATTGCTATTTTCGCACAGGCACCGTTCTTAGAGCATCTTTGGGATTCTCCTGTAGTGTTTGTGTTATGCCCTTAAAAAAATGCGCGGCAAAAAAGAAGGTATATATAAACTGATTTTTTATCAGCGTATTCCATTATTTTCATTCGCCCTCAATGTATAAAAATGATGAGATCTGTTGAACAGATAAAAAACAACATAAGTAGGTACATAGTCATATTCGATATAAATATCAAACTTGGATTTTTAAATTATATATATGCTACTTCTGTGATGTCCTGTAATATTATCATGTCTTACTTATATTATGGACTCATGTTCACAACATAATATATTTCCTGAAATGTGAAAGCTATTGGCTCTTCCTAAAATATCTAAATCCAAATACTGTCAACAATCCTCGCGCCATTAGCTCATTATCTTCGTGTTCAAAGGTATTTGAAATCAAATGTTATTCAATTTCTTTCATTATTTTACCAATCGACCGGTCACGATTCCGTAAAGACCACAACAGCTAACTTTTCTCTTGAAAATAACTGATGATATTTTCGAAGCTGCTGACAGAGGTAACACGACTGATTCAATATTTATAGACTACTTCAAGGCTTTTGATGCCAAAAGGTATTCGATTTCGTTTGCTATTTTTAAATTTTATCGGGTTCTCTGAACCTGCTGCGGATTTAATAAAAAGCTACTTAGGGATCATTCACAATTTGTAGAAACTTCGAAGGGAAAATCAAGCAGTGAATTCACTAAACTTGGAGTGCCTCAGGGGTCGATACTTGGGCCCTTATTATTTTGCGTATACACTTGTGATCTAGTTTTTGTTTTAAGACATTTAAGTTCACATATGATGCGGATGACAAACAACTTTATCTATCATTTCACCCTATTAACGTTGCTACTGCCAATCTGAAATTAAATGAAGATCTAGCTCGTCTTATTTTAGCATCTGAAGCTCATGAGTGGTACTAATAAAGTGGTACTAATCGCAGCTTGGTGGAAATATATATTATTATTGTTATTGGTGATACAGTAACATGCCAAAAAATGTAAATGTATCGAAATGGATGTGAATTTAAGGTTCACAAAATATGTCAAAAAATGTGTACAGAGAAGTTACATGAGTTTGAAAACGCTGTACCCTCATCGTCATTTATTATCGACAAGTTTGAAAATAGCATTAATAAATGCTCTTGTGCTGAGTCATTTTGCATATTGTGATGTGTATGGTTCATGTTTGGGTAAAATAACATTAGTAGAATTGAAAGAGTTCAAAGATCATGTCTCGTTCATATTAACTATAAAAAACATACGTGTTTTACACGGTTATATAACATACCTATACAATTTGTATAATATTTCATACTAATATAAGTTAGTGAATTTTCGTTATTCAAATGTTGTCACAAAAAATATCTCATTGTTGGTCAATCAGAAAGTCATTGATTTCATACATAGACTTCATACTTCTGTAAAATTTTCAGCATGAACAATTAACATGTTTTCTCTCTCTTTCTTCTTTTCTTAAGGCTAACCCAACCGTACTGTACCGGTTCATGTTGGTTCTAGCCTCATTTGTTGTTTTATAAATATTAATAATTATTGTATTTATATGTTATAAAAAACTACAAATAAATCAAATGTATCATTTCATTTCAGGTTGCCTAGCATTATTTGTATACAACCGCAGCATCCACCATCTGATAGCTGCTTGCACCTTAACCGTTATGTTAATCCTAACCCAATGGACGGAATCGAATAGGGAAAGTGGCGTCAATGGGTATCTTCTAAATGATACAGTTTCTCAGAATTTTGAAGAACCATTTGCGCCTAAAGTATACATCGTAAATCTTAAGCGTACCTACTTTTTACAATCACTTTTACTGGTAATTCTTATTAACATTTACTCCACACCAAAGAACCCAGTTATGAAAAAACTACTTCCGTTGACTTTTCTCATACCACTGGGATTAACTTTTTCAACACCGGCATTTTTGCTGAATTGCGCTCCAATTTTGGTGGTTCTCTTACATTTAACACTGATGAAATGTCTTGTATACCTTGTTCCTGCAGTTTGGTATTTTGGATTGAATTTTCTCAGTATTACAATGTTAGATTCTCAATTGTTATGGTTGAGAAAGTTGAAAATTTCTTATGTATTGAACACTTTCTGGATACTGACGGTACTTGAGCAAATAGGAGTTTTCTACTTGTCTGGTCAATGGGATGAAAGACCTGAAAATTCAGCGTACTTCACATTTCTTAAATATGTAATGGCCACAGGATGTGGATCCTTTATTGCTGTTCTGGGAATGGCTCACATAGTTGCCTGCATCTGCAAGTACATTGCAAAATTTATGCAGTGGATTTTAGTAACTAACAGAGATCATACCAGAGATATTATGTTCATCGCATTTGCAAAATTCTTTTTTTTAGCCCTCCAGTATGGAATAATATTTTCCAAACCTGAGATGAGAATTATGATATTGTTCAGAAATGTATGTTATCTCTATGCATCTCTCCATCGTTCCATACATCTGATGGTTCATCCTTCATTAATGAGTCGTTCTGATAATCTCATGAAACACGTAGGCCCCTTATCGGTTAGCGGAATTGTTCTTTTATTGGATTTCGTGTTCGTATATTTCATCTGGAGAACTCAAGAAATTGGTACATTCCTTTTAGATGTAACTGCGGTCTGCTCCATCGCCATCATTAAATTTTGGGTGTCTTTAACATTATACACTCTTTTGATACTCAGTGAGAAGAGGCAATATTTCTGGGAACACATTGAGGACTATATTTATTATGTGATTACTTTCGACAATATTCTTGAACTTTGTATAGGAATATTCTTATTTTTCAATAGAGCTTTCATTCTCTTTTTCGAAATGTTCAGCGTAATTGGAATTGTCAGGCTACTTCACCAAGTCTATTTCAACGTATGGTTTAAATATAAAGAAATCTGCTCTGATTTCAGAAAACGTCAGACATTAGTCTATAAATTAAATGGTTTGTCAGGAGCTTCTAGTCACCAGTTGCGAGAATTGGATGATGTCTGTGCCATTTGTTACCAGAAGATGCTGTCCGCCAAAGTAACTAAATGCGGGCACATTTTCCATGGAATTTGTCTGAGAAATTGGCTGGATCTTGAGAACCGTTGCCCACTTTGCAATAAAACTGTTATATGATACCTTTTGGTTTATATGAACCTCATAGACGATACAGTCGTTTTGGGAACTGCGCTATGTACATCCCTGAGTAAAGGTATGCATTATCACCTTCTTACTGACCCGCGTTGCAAAATATTTTGGGGTGATTCTTAATGGCGCGTGGGGTTAGAAGTTATGGAGTCATAGATATTTGAGAAAAATGTCCGATTTCAAGGTTCTCCAGTGAAATATGAATATGGTAATTTGTTGAGTAATTGTTTTTCGGCTATGATGTAGAAGCATTCGTTATATTTTGTGAAGACTTGATTGACATTGATTACAATATTTCTCTATGTGAAATATGATTATTCTATTATTAATTTTTGTACAAGTTGTAATGTCAGTAGAAATAAAAAGTTGTGAAAATTTTTCAAGTGGAATTATTTCTAGTTTTCGGAAAAAATGAAAAGGAATTATATAAATAAGAGATTTGTTTGTGATCAATAAACCCAAAAACTTTTGTGCTATTCCAAAAATTCTTTATTAGCTATATTATCAGCGAGTATATAGTTTAGGCTGTATTTTATCAACAAAATATTCTTATGGAAATTGTAATAATATAATCTAAAGACCCAGATGATATTCATCCAAAGAAGTCAAATATTTGTTATTCATCCCAACGAAAGTCGCTGGTTTTATATGTAATCAACTTTTCCAAACTTCCATTTAGCACTTACTGAAAAAAAAATACTTTTAGGAAGGATGAATTCTTGGTTTTTGGAACTCAATTGATATATGTAGCTATCCCATGCTAACTTCCAATGAGAAGAAGTAGAAAGTGTAAATCTTGCACAGTTTTTTGGAAATAATTCTGAAAAAGTATCAATATTTGAATTGATTGAAATGCTTTAAGATTTCTTCTCTCAATCAACTGAATACCCAATGAGTAATTCAAAACGTGTTTTGGGCTGAAATGATAATTCTGCCCAAGTACACAGACATGTAGCACCAACACGCCTTTGAAAAATGTAATTAAATCGTTTCGAAAGGAAAATATATTCTATTAATTCATAGGCGAAAGGGCAGTTTCAAGGTGCACATCGGTATGAAGTTGTGACTAAAGTAAGAGGCGAGAATTGCAAATATTATACATTTCATGTATAACAGTTAGCCTATAAAAAGTTCAAACAAAGTTTGAGAACGAGCTGTGCAATCCTCCAACGTAAATCTTTTGAGAAGTTGTCAGTGACATGAGACTAAATAGAAAAGGCTGAATGTGAATCATTTTCAAGTTCCCGAAAAAGACGATCCAAGAACAGTTTTATGTGACTTTCATGAAGGTGTTTTTTGACATTACATGATTATTGATACAATAACCAACAAGAGAGTGCCTACTTCACATACCATCCAAAGAACGTTAGAAGGGGGTTGTTCAGACTTAGCAAGCCTCGTTATAGTCTGATCAACAAGTTCAGAAACATGAGAAATAGAGATAAAGGTCCAAAAACTATGAGCGATAGCTCATTCGATTCACCTCTAGAAAAATGTTTTTGGAGGATTTTGGTGCAGGTAAAGAATTGCAATTGTGATTAACAAAATAAGATTAAAAAATGGTATTCAGTTTTTCGTCAATAACTCAAAAAATATTGATATTCAAGCAATTTTGAAAAAAGGTCGTTAAAGAGCAGGAAACTTCCGATAAAAAACCCGACTCCAGAATTTCTATCTCCATTATTTATCATTTTAATTTGACTATGAAAATAGGGTTCCGCGCTGCTGTTACGGCACACGCGCGCTGCCGCTAAAGAGAGTTTGTCAAAAGAATTTTTTTTTTATAACATCAAGAGTCATTTTAAAAATTTAAAAAAATTCTAGTATCTTCTTAACACTTGAATGAATCGAGTTCCGTAGAAAAAAAAGTTTTATCGCCATTTTTCAAAAAGTTATTCAATTATTAACTGATCCAATCTCCGTTGGCATAAATAATGGTATAAAAGGTATAAATAATAATTGGCCTATAAATTTCAAACTTCGTGGGGCCCTTTTGATATTTATACTTCATACGACCCTGCGATGAAAGTTCATAAAAATTTATTAATTTGTTAATTATGTTTTTTTTATAACTATTGCAAAATGAAATATCTAAAAATTATTGATGGAAATTTTTTTCAATTGATATTTGAAGATGTCTGTTTTCACAATAAACAATGGCAGTTATCAACATAGGATATGAATTTTTCACATGATTTATTTATTAAATTGTTTTAAACAAATAGAGAAATTTAATATTTTTGAAAAATGTTTTTTTTGCTCTTTTGTTGTATAGAGATAATTATGATTAGAAGAAAATTTCTCAATTTTAATTTTGAATTGTTTAAAATCGATTTTTTTTATATTTCGATCGTTTAAATCATTAGCTCAGAAATAATTTCGCTTTTAAAAATCATAATTTACTTTTTTAAATAGTTTGGCAGAACGAAAATTTTTGTCATTCATTATTTACTTGTTTATTAGTTCAACAATTTGTCATAGACAACTATTGACCAACGTTATATTTTTTTTCTGAAGATGGAAAAAAATTATAAAAAAAGGTATATTTAAAACAGTGTCATAATTTTTTTTTCAATTAGTATAATGCTTTCTAATATCTATTATAATAAATAAACAAAAAAATTTATGGCACTTTTTTATATATAGCTGTTCTTATAATTTATTTTCTGCTTCAGAAAAGATAAAACGTTGGTCAATTTTTGTGTATAACAAATTGTTAAACGGATATACAATTAAATAATGAATGAAAAAAATTTTTTGACAAACTATTCAAAAGGGTAAATTATGATTTTCAAAAGCAAAAAATCTATTTTAAACAATTAAAAATTAAAATTAAGAAAAAAAACTTTTTTTCATATCATAATTACCTCCAGACAACAAAATTGCGGAAAAAATTTCCAAAAATATTGAATTTCTCTATTTGTTTAAAACAATGTAATAAACAAATTACGTAAAAAAATCATATCATATGTTGATAACTGCCATTGTTCAATATGACAGACATAGCTAAATATCAATAGAATAAAAAATCATTAAGTATTTTTAGATAGGTATTTCATTTTGCAATAGTTATAAAAAATCATAATTAACAAATGATAAATTTTGCGAAAGAATTTGTTAGTTAACAATTGAATAACTTTTTGAAAAATGGTGATAAAACTTTTTTTTCTACGGGACTCGATTCATTCAAGTGTTAAGAAGATACTGGATTTTTTCAAATTTTTAAAAAGGAAATTTTATGTTATAAAAAAATTATTTCTTTTGGTAAACTCTCTTTAGCGGCAGCGCGCGCATGCCGTAACAGCCGCACGGAACACTATTTTCAACGTCAAATTAAAATTATAAATAATGGAGAAAGAGTTTCGAAGTCAGGACTTTTCCATGGGAAATTTCCTCCTCTTTAACGAGCTTTTTCCGAAATTGCTTAAATATTATTATTTTTTGAGTTATTAACGAAAAACTAAATACCATTTTTCAAATCTTATTTTGTTAATAACAATTGCAATTCTTTAACTGCACCAAAATATTTGAAAAACAATTTTCTAGAGGTTATTCCGAATCGAATGAGCTATCGCTCATAACTTTAAGACTTTTATCTCTATTTCTCATGTTTTTGAACTTGTTGATAAGACTATAATGGTAAATTATCGTTAAGGCAATTGGAATTAAAAAATACCTCGTATATTAGTTTTGGTTTCTGCTGTTTCTGTTTTTTAGGTCAAGAAAAACTGACTACCGTTTCTTTTTTTTTATTTAATATAAAATATATCGCAAAAAGGTGGTATAGTTGGTTTCAGAATATTGGTTGATAGCGTCAAGTTCAATCGATTTGTTTATATGCGCTCTACAAGGTTTTGAACAATTTGCGATTTGCGGGTGTCGCCTTAAGGTGCGTATACACCAAAAAAGCGAGCACGAGCGAACAAGAGATTATTGATGCAGAATGATCCTTCACTCTTGTTCGCTCGTGCTCGCTTTTTTGGTGAATACGCACCTTTTGAATGCTGCCAGGAAACAGTGTTGCAACACATGAGAACAAAAGTAGGTAAGTCATCTAGAATAGAATACGATTTTATTTCCTTGAGCAGTACAGGCTGTGTGGAAAAAGTCAAAAGAAGGGTTTACTACAAAATACATCAGCAAACGAATTTCAAACACCTTATGAAAATATAAAAACAATTGTATATGTTCTAAGAAATAAAAGCCATTTAGCACTAGAAAATCTTGTAGTTTCCGTTTGAAAATGAATATTGAACTGCTATTTTTTATGTTTTCTGGAATCGAATTAAATAGTTTTGGAGCCCTGAAATTTGGAGCACTTTGAGTTATTCTGAGTTTTCTTAAGGAACACTGAAGTTATTTTTGTGTCTAGTATTATACTTACTCATGTATATATATATATATATATATATATATATATATATATATATATATATATATATATATATATATATATATATACAATTCTTTAATATGAAGTGAGGGGGAGGTTTATATTTTCAGGTCTTTGAATGCGATTCTGCATGAGGATCAAGAGCTCACACTCATCATTTAACGATTAATATATTTTTGTGCTATAAAAACACAAGTCAATGAAGTTGTTGTTTCATTAACATTTAGAAAAAGATTTGACAAGAAGCAATTATCAACTACAAGTTTCATCACAATTCTCCATCATAGAACTTTCTCACTTTTTGGAAATTATAAGTGAGGTGTCATCCCCATACATTGTGAGGGATGCTGGCACAGGAAGCTTATGAAAGTCATTGATTTGAATTATGAATAGCAAAGGGTCAAGTACTGACCCTTGTGGGACACCCAGTTTGTTTTTCAAGTACCCAGATGACTCGTTATCAATTGAGACATACTACCATCTGTCACAAAGGTATGACCGTATCCAATCCAGAGGTGTTTTCCTCACACCATAGTGGAATATTTTATCCAAAAGAATTGTGTGATTTACATAGTCAAACGTTTTGCTGAGATCACAAAAAATTCCAAAGAGGCATTCGCCTGCCTCAATGTGATCCACTAGTTTATGATAGTAGGAGTAGAGTGCTGTGATTGTCGATTTCTGATTTATAAATCCATGTTGAATGTCTGCAACCATATACTTTGTTTTGGTAGCTAAACCAACGCTCCTACATTTCATATTGTCACAGATTTTATGAGAAGTTATGCATGAAATAGGGTTTTCATAGAAAAATTTTTTTAATAGAGAAACATGATCTCTAACAGAAAACGCACATTTTTTAAGGGAAAATCGAGCAATCAATTGGATGGAACATATCCATTTAACACATTCTCATGAAAAAGATCTTGATACTGAAGCGAAAATGTTTATTATTGTTGATGCTGGCAGGGAAAATGGTGATTATCACAGTGAGAGTATTTATTTGAATTATCGAAAATGGCTACAGGTAAAGTTTATTCCTAAATTGTCAAGAAGAAATTTTCTGGTGATAAATGATGCACCTTGAAGTAGAAAGCGAAAAATGCTCCACACCGGAACCAAAATACGGTCTCCCGACTCGCGTTTCGCTAACTACGGAAGCATAATCAGGAGATTACTAAAACTAAAAACTACAGTATGTTAGTGTTTTTATATGTGTTTTACCTACCATTATACCTGTTTGATACCTAATACCCACCCAAATTTGTGTCACATTGTTTATGTATTCATATGTTGATGGCTATCCCTCACATCTTCTAATATTTACCTGCTTTCTATCTGGAGTTACTACGTATACGATCAAACAAAGAACCATTCGAAATAGTATCGTTGTCATTCTATGAATAGCGACAAAGGTCGCAACCAAAAAAATACAAAATCATTCATCATACACATCGTAGATATTATAGCTACTAAGATAATTAAGAAAATTGTAAATTATTATTGTATTTCCATGGTTAAGTTGAAAAACACCCACGGGTGACACTTCGCCACTTTATCTTTGTCGAATACCTATTACTGTTATCTCTTTACATATGTGTTCAAAGATGAATAAAGGCGATTTATTATTATTATTATTATTATAAAACGTAGCATCTGTAACAGTGCACGCCTATGTAATTCGAGGTTTCAAAAATTAGTGTTCTGAGAATTCGTTCTACATTATTCTTGAAGTAGACTATAGTAAACATGTTGCTCAAATGGATTTGAATTTGAGGATTTTCAAAATATAAATTCAACCACAACTCCATAGTGATGACAAATCATTTGTTTGATATGTTCAATCCTAGAAACGTAAAACAAACTGGTTTCAGAAACCCTTTTGATAAAGATAATAAGGATTATATATTTAATTTCTTAAAGGATATCACTTGCAAACTAAGATCTCTGAAATTTCATAATAATGAATTTATCAGGTCAGGTAGGAAAACCGGTTTTCTCGGATTTTTGATAGGTATACAGCGTATTATAATTGTATACAAAGACCTCATAGATACTACTTTATTAAACTATTTTTCAATGTACAAATTCAGGCAGGTTCATCTTGAATTGTTTATCTCATTGGAAACGTAAGATCACAGGGGGTTGCAATAATCCAACCGCGAAACGGTTCAACAGTTCAAAGATATATACAGGAAAATTAGATGCTATTTGGAATAGTTTAACTGGAAATTGTATACTTTCCCAACAAATATCTATAATGATTTGTTCACCTGCCATCCAACGAATAAATAAAACTGCAAATAATATTGAATATAATTTAGACATGAATGATGCTAGTGAGTTCAAATTGACCGATCTGTCTAGAGTTGGCCAGCAAATTATTATTTATACAGGATGAGTCAACAAAATTCCCTTGGTCCATTGCTATCAGAGGAAACAATTTTTCGAACTGCTCAATTTTTTTGCACTCGTATCGATAAATACTATCTTTAAAAATTATTTTCTCGCTCACTGGGTGATTCAGCCAACCAACGTTATATTTTTTCAAATAGAATACCCAGTATAAGAATACGTCATTCGATTTCATATTTTTTTAGGTCTCTAAGGAATTTTTATTTTCGAATTTCCATTGCGGTATTGCCAAATTATTCTAGAAAAACCTATTTTGCAGACAATATTTTTTAATTCACCACCCGCATGTCTACAGAAATTAAGTGGATTTTTTTAGGAATAGTTAGTCAACATCACTATGATAATTTCTGAAATTTCAACTTTCGGAAACAATATATTGGGTGCTCGGTAAAACCGGTCAAGTTTAATTCATTTTCAAATAGACATAATTCAACATTTTCAAATGGAGCACCCTGTATTTCTTCATTTGTATGAAATGTTTCAACATTTCCCTACATTCTCTATCGGAAGTACACCTACTCTACTAAAAACTGATATTCTTCAAATTATACCAAATTTCAGTAATTGTTGTAAGCACAAAAAATGTATTTTCTTACTTCCACTTAGTCAAATTTGGTTTTCGAAAATTCAAGCAAGTGATTTAAAATTTTTCAAGATATGCGTAAAAATCCTAGAGACTATTTATATCGTTTTTTTCTTTAAAAACATAGTTATCCATAACTGACATCAAAAAATGAATCTCGGAATTTGTCAATAACGCCATGATGTTGAAATTTCTTTCGCGTGTAGATAAAATCAGTTTTATTATGAATTACATATTGGAAGATATGGTACAGATGGTCTATACTTTGGAAATAAGTGACAGAAACTGCCTCCTTGCATCTAGAATTTACAAAGAGAAGTTCCCCGAAAGAAGACAACCAGATGGAAGGGCATTTCAGGCTCTAAAAACAAGATTTGAAAGAACTGGTAATGTCAATCAGAAGAAGTTCGAACGTGTCTGCCCTGTAACTAATAAAGAAAATACATTTCAAATTGCTATTCACCTTGTTGAAAATCCTCATGTGAGTACCCGAGAACTGAGCAGGAAATTAGGATTTTCTCAAACCAGCGTGTCTCGAATGATACGAGCAAGCAAATTTCATCCTTACCACTTGCAATTGATGCAAGAGTTGAGAGGAAGAGATTTAGAAAAACGTGTAGAATTTTGCCGATGGGGTTCAGAAAAGGTCAATCAGGAAAATGATTTTTTCGATTTCGTGTTATTTTCTGACGAAGCGACTTTTCGTAAAAATGGAACTGTGAATCGATACCTAACCTGACCTATATGGATTTGACAATATTTTGGACTTCTCTATCCAATGAAAAATTCAGGCGTTATTATTCATATTGAAAAAATTTTGAGTAAGTGAACCTAAATAAAAAATACTGGGTGTTCCATTTGGAAGAGTTGAATTATGTCTGTTTGAAAATTAATGAAACTTGACCGGTTTTACTGAGCACCCTATATGTTGTTTCCGAAAGTTGAGATTTTCGAAATTATCATAGTGATGTTGACTAACATCTGAAAAAAATCCACTTAATTGCTGTAGACATGCGGGTGGGAAATAAAAAAAATATTTTCTGTAAAATAGGTTTTTCTGGAATAACTTGGCAATGCCGCAATGGAAGTTCAAAAATGAAAACTCCTTGTGCCCTAAAAAAATATGGAATCGAGTGACGTATTCATATAATGGGTGTTCTATTCAAAAAAATATAACTTTGGTTGGCCACGCTCGGCTGCATGACCCAATATGCCCGAAATTAATTTTGAAAGATAGTATTTATCGATATGACTGCGAAAAAAGTGAGCAGTTAGACAAATTGTTTTCTCTGATAGCAATGGACCGAGGGAATCTTGTTGACTCACCCTATTCAGCAGGATTTGTAGTAAAAAGTCTTTCAAAACTTCACATAGTCATCAGTGCATTGATAACTTGTTTTCTGATGAAACCAACTCTAATTGTGATTCAGTTCAGGTTAACGGCAAACGTAATTTGATTTATCCCTCTGAAGGTGTTGAAATTTGCGAATCGTGAGTAAGAAAAGTCGAAAAACTTGGAATACAGAAAGTGCAATACACTTGCTACTTATTCGTAGCATCAGGAAGAGAACTGAATATCATTTACTAACATAAGCAAGTTTTCTACCATAAACCAGTTTCCATAAAAATTTGGAAAAAAGTAAATTTTTGGTAGGGGTTGAACACCTCAATATTGGTCACAGGTGCCAGGAAAAACTCTTTTGGCTGTTCAACTTGATGAGCCTTTAGTGATTGATTACTTTCTTGTGGCAATTGGATAATTGTTGATTATACTCAACATATTTTCTTTACTTCGTTCTGACAGAATTAATGAGGCGAAAAGGCTGATCGAATATCAGTTACTGATGTTGGCAAGATTTGTTTGCAGAATACCATTTTCATGATGTTTTATTTGGAGAAGACGTGATTTTAATCGTGGTGAGCATCGATACTAACGATACATCAGGAGAGCTACAAAAAACCTTTTTCCAAATAAACACTACTTTTTCTTCAAAAGGAAAGTGTTCTTGAGATGAATCAATCAAAGTTGGTAGTTATGATGTACTGTTTGGAACCTTTGGTGTAGTAATGAATATTACTGGGTAGTGATTACTTTTGATGTCGGCAACTGTAAAAGTTGCCACTTTTAGTGCCGCTGGCAATAGAAGCGTAACCATGGTGACGACGATTTGAATTTGTCGGGAGATATCATCCACTGTCAATTTTAGATATTCTTTCCTTTCTTCTGGTATATTTAACAGATTGTATATTTAATCTGTCACTAAATACCAAATTTCTCGATTTTTTTATAGTTTACTACTTTTAGTCTTCTATTTATTAGGTTGTACATTTATAACATCTGATACAGCTTTTATTATTCTATGATGAGAATGTTTGGTGAAAAGAAACAGACTGTCTTTTCTATGGAAGACTTGGTAGATTTAAAGTAGTGATGTCGGGACACTGTTGTTTGTCATTGACGAGATTTTGAAAATTATATTTGTAATATTATAATTCTCAGCTGTCCTCTTATGTATTTAATCGTAGTCAACTTGTTAGCATCAATGGATTCAAGTCGACGCCCTTCGTGGTTACCTCAGGGGTACCTCAGGGCTCACACCTGGGTCCACTGTTGTTTTTAGTATTCATAAATGACATACAGTCTTGTTTCCTTTATTCTAATATTTTGTTATATGCAGACGACTTGAAAATATTTAAAAAAATTACCTCCATAAGAGACTGTTTAAAAATTCAGGAAGATCTTGCTAGATTTGTAATATATTGTGATATGAATAAGCTGAAACTCAACGTGGAAAAATGTACATGTATTTCGTTTCATAGAAATCATTCACCCATATTGTTTCAGTATTTGTTGAATAGTATTACATTAAATAGAGTAGAATATATCAAGGACCTTGGAGTATACTTTGACACAAAATTGAATTTCAATCGCCATGTTGAATATGTCATATATAGAAGCAACAGAACACTGGGTTTCTTCAATAGAATGTGCAGAGACTTCAACAACGAAGCCGCTATTAAAACTATCTATTATGCATTTGTTTATAGCAAGTTGAATTTCGCTAGCATTATATGGAATCCTTGCTATAATACATTCAAATTGCGTTTAGAACGACTGCAAAATAGGTTTGTTAGACATCTTCATTACCGAATCACTAATGTCTATGTAACTCACGGTATTAATCAAATTCGTAACTATTATAACATTCAGCCTCTAGAACAACGGAGAATCACTTCGGATCTAGTGTTTGGCTATAAAATTTTAACGCCTGACTCGCCTGAGTTGATAGCAATGATGTCCTTTCATGTACCCCAGAGAAACACAAGGAATAAATATTTATTAGCTACTTCCACATATAACACCAATGTGGGGAAAAACTCTCCAATGAATAGAATTACAGACTCATTCAACAGATACTGTTCCAATTTGGACGTTTCCTCCATGTCCTTACAAATGTATAAAAGTAACATAGGGAAAATATTCAATTTTTAATCACTCCTGAATAAGATATTTATAGTAAACGAAAATCAGTTAATGATCATCGCACTATGTCATTATGATCTTTCATCTCTTCGACAGTTTCTCACTCACAACTTTTCAAAACTCAATATTTAATTATGCATGTGCAATGACATAGCAAGCGAATGTTAAAGAACGTAATTCATAGAAATTGTTTTTATATTTTGAAAGATTCGTTTCAATATTTTTGATTGAAATAAGTCCATGAGTAAAAGATAAGGCTATTTTCAAGAATCCGTCATTTGCAACATCTGATTTATTTTTTTGCGTCCATGGTGATTTTGCATTGGTATTCAACAATTTATTTAGAATAATGTAATTTCAATATATGAAAATGTTTCTTTCAAAATATTTGTTTTTTCATCTAACAAAGAATATTTTCTTTCGTGGAAGTCGAGCACTCGAAAACACATTCATATCGCTTTGAAAATCGATCCAATTATTTTTTTTTTATTTCTAAAAGTAATATCTGTGATTATCACCATCAATCCCCAAAAATAATGAGGCAGTGGAAGACTAGGCAGCGTTTAAAAAATTGCAAAAGGAATGTTTATTAGGCCTAATCCTCACAGACTCCTTTAGTTCAGTAGAAATATCACAGCAAATTTATCCTATCAATCCTATTGCCAAAATGATGAAATCAGAACTGTTGAAAGCAAAAAAGAACTCCCGGAAGATCAGCATTATGTGGATCCCTTCTTACAACGGGATAGACGGAAATTAAAAAGCAGACCAATGTGCGCGAAACGCGATAGTTAGTGCTGAATCAGAAGTAGTATCTCGCAGTGTACCGAGAATTTGAAAGTCTTTTTCAAAAATAAATTGTCATGTTTGTGGAATCAAGAGTGGTTAAATTCGCGATCAAAATTGCGTAACATTAAAAACAATATCTTGGGTTGGCAACCAACTTGTAAGAGCAGGAAAGCACAAGTTACTCTCACGCGCTTCCTTCTTGGTCACAGAAGATTTACACACGGCTACCTTCTGACGAATAGTGAGCCACCTAGATGCGACGATTGTGATGCAGTTCAGAGTGTAAACCACATTTTAATTGAATGCCTTAAATACAATGTTCAACGATCTAATCATCAGTTCCCGATTGACAATAGAGTTCTCCTCGGAACAGAATTCCCCTCAAGAAATCTGATTGGTTATCTTAAATACATAGACTTATTGAACAAAATTTAAATATGTGTACACATTTACTGTTTTAGTATTTATTATTTGATAGTATTGCACTGATCTGTCGCTAATCACCTTTCAGGTGGATGCGACTATGTTCTCAATAAAAAAAATAGGAATGTTTAACCGATTAAAAGGAACATATGTAGGCCTTCATATTCAATGTAGGTACCAAAAATCCTAAATTAGGTTTCATCATTTCATATTATCTTTTTCTTTCACTGAAAATGATATATCCCTCGTACATAAGCTCAATCTATCAGAATTTTCAAAATTTTCCTTCTATGACAATACTTTTCTGTATAATAATTCAGTGAACTGTATTGGAATTTTATCAAATAATCATATAATCAAGTTATTTTCTTAGAAAAATTTGGAAAATGATGAATTCGTAAAAAATCAAATTTATTCGCTTGAAATATAAACCTTGCATTATCTAATTATTCTTTTTATGAAAGGAAATATTATTTCATTTCAAGTCTTCTACCATTATTTGTGTACAACCACATTCACCACCTGATAGCTGCCTGCACCTTAATGAATGTGTTATTCATAATCCAGTGGACGGAAATGAATATAAAAATTGGTGATATGTAGTCGGCCCAACAACCTTCTACACGAGACAGTTTCTTAGGAGTTTGGAGAACTGTTAGCGCCTAAAGTATACATCGTAAATTTCAAGCGTAACTACCTCCTGCAAGCAATGATGAACGTGTAATCTACACCAAAGAAACCAGTTCTGAAAAAACTATTTCCTTTTAATTTTCTCATACCATCGGGTTCAACATCGGAATTTTTGCTGAAGGTTGGAAATTATTGAGCACTCTCTGTATTGAAACTGAATGTTTTCTACTTGTCTGGTCAATGGGATGAAAAACATTAAAATTCAGCGTACCGACATTTCCGTAATATGTTTCGACCAAGGGATGTGGAAAACCTCTATTGCCGCATCTACATGTACATTGGAAAATTTGAACAGTGTATCTTGAAAAGTGTCAGATTATGTCAAATATTTTGAGCTTATCGCATTTACAAACTTCTTCTTATCAACCGTCAATTTTTGAACCTAAGATGAGAATTGGGATTTTGTTCAGAAATATGAACCATAGTTTTCGGCATTTGCAATAACATTGGAAAGTTTGTACAGCAGATTTTAGAAATTGACACAGATTTCGGCAATAATATTGATTCTATCGCATTTTTGACGTTTTTCTTTTCAGCCTCTCAAATGATTCAAGTACTTGAGGTCATCAATTTTGCGCCTCAATGAGTAAATATTAATTTTTTATTGACCTGCTTTTGGCATATTAACAGTTATTTATCTAAACGTATAGCCATACATTTACCATGTAAGTTTCATGTATTATCCTATGCATTATTTATGATGTATTATATTTTGTCTTCAGTCAAATTATATTTTAAACATTTGTGATATGCAAGAATGTAAGAATGAGGAAATTATCATTATTGTATTATCATCATTTTCCTGTAATTTATATAAGATTTGTACATTATTGATTTTTCATTTTTTGTTCAGCACATTCATTAATTCATATCATTAGCATTCATATAGGTTATTCACGTTAAGAAGAGAATGACGTCACAAGATGACAAGTTACGGCGTTGCCAACATGTGCCCTATTTCAAACTTTCAAACTTTTTTGTACTTTTGATATGTTTTATTGCTGTTATACTTACTTGCTTTTAGTATTTGTTGGGACTATTTCGACAATGCTTTAGGCATATTGAATACAAGCAGGTCTTATCAAAAGAAATGATAAGTTCTGAAAAGAAAAGAAAGACTGACAGTTTTTTTCGATTCGGCAACATCTGAAATTTTACTATCAGTTGAGCAACTTACAAAATGAAATGTTGCTAGTTTCACTGCTGTTGTAGGCATTTCAGTGGGACATACAAAATTACGAAAAATGACGTCATTCTCTTCTTAATGTGAACAGCGTATATACTTCACCATTCAATATTCAATATTTTCTTCTTCTTAGTTTTTCTTTTTGTAATCCTTAATAGTGGTAACACTGAGTTGTCAACATTTCAGTATTCTCATTGGATTTATATAATTCACATTCGGCAAATGTAACATTTATTCTTTAGAGAAACTTCATCGAAGGTACATATGTTAATCACGAGAAAATGGCTTTCCAAAGAAGAATTAGTGAACTTGAGGTAGTAATGTTGAGAGTGCCGCTGTTTTTTGTCATCGACGAGATTTTGAAAATTGGAGTGTCCACAGCAGAAATCAAAAATTATTTTCATAATCTCATAACTCCCAGCATATTACACGAAGAACTACTGTATAAGATATTCCTCGTACAAGTATTGCGGTTGATGGTCATTGCACTAGGTCAGTATAATTTTTTATATATATTTGTCAAGTTTTTTTCACAACTATTTTTGTTGAAACAATTCTCATTATATAAGTTAGATAACACTCTATTTTTTTGGAACGATGGGAACCAACATCAGAAACAAAATTTCTCAAAGTTATCTGATGTACTTGAAAATTATTTGGTTCTATGAATTATTACAAGAAATTAATAAATATGTATTTTAAGCGACCTAATAATCATATTTTGAATTAAGGATTATTATCACAAGTACAACTGAAATTCATCAGTAAAATCAATGGTATTAAGTATTAAACCACATTGACGTTGAAAAAAATTATGAAATTTTGTAGCACAGAAACATAATGTTTTTACTTTAGGTGAAAGTAACCAGGTGCAATTCATTGCCACAAAAACCCAGGCATCAGTTTTCTCAAAAAAGGCAAATGTCTCCGAACCGTATATAATAACGTTAGGTCAGACAATTCCCATTTCTACTTAGATACCTTTGTTGGGGGTTAAAATGGACATCAATATGTCTAGGCACAATCATACCGCTGGAATTGCAGAAGCCTCTTCACAAAAGCGTGGAACACTATTCCGAACCACAAAAATGTACACACCTCACATTTGATGCTTTATAAAGCTCAGATCAGACCTTCCATGTATGGAGCGCCACCCCTGAGCATACCCTGAAGGTGCTAGAGCCATCCGCATGATTGGAGACGCCAACATAACTTGCAACCTTGATAGTCTGGAACATCGAAGAAAGGTTCGAGATTTGTCTCTATTCTATATATTCTTTCACGAAAGGTGTTCAAGTGACTTGGCACATTTGACTGTGGCTGCTCATTTTCTTGAGGTTCAACTCAGTACACCTCGCACTTCACTGTTTAAGAACTCTTCCATTTGGAGAAGTGCGCTCGAGTGGAATGAACTTCCTAAGAACGTTTTTACAAATGGATAAATCTCCAGCGATTCAAATCCAATCTGAATCGCTATTTTCGCATAGGCACCGCTCTTAGAGCATCTTTGGGATTTTCCTGTAGTGTTAGTGTTTTGTTAAAAAAAAAATGCACGGCCAAAAAGAATGTATACAAAAACTGATTTTTTATCAGCTTATTCTATTATCTGCCTTCGCCTTCAATGTATAAAAATTATGAGACCTGTTGAACAGATAAAAAATAACATGAGTAGGTACATAGTATATTCAATATAATTGGATTTTAAAATAATTTTGATATGCTATTTCTGTGATGTCCTCTAATATTACCATGTCTTACTGATATTACGAACTCATGTTTACAATATATTTCCTGAAATGTGAAAGATTTCTACGGTATTGGCTCTTCCTAAAATATCTAAATCCAAATACTGTCAACGATTTGCGCCCCAGTATCTTGCTATCTTCGTGTTCAAAGGTATTTGAAAAAATTATGAATTTTCAAATCAAATGTTATTTACATTCTTTTATTATTTCACCAATCAACCAGTCACAATTCCGTAATGACCACAGCCGTACAACTGTTTTCTTGAAAATAACTGATGATTGGCCGCGGTGGTAGTGCGTCCGACTAACGATCGAAGACCGTGGGTTCGATTCCTGTCTCGACCAGATATCTTTCTCGAGATAATTTATCTGGTTGAAGCTGGGATGATTCTGCAACCGTGTTAGGAATCACACGTTAATAGGTAATACCTCGTTAGTCCTTAGCTCGCACAAGTTTCTCAACTTCTGAGAGTTGTCGTTCGTATGGGGGCGACAGCTGATCAACGGAAAAACAGATTTTAAACAGTTTTTTAAACAGATATTCTTAAAGCTGTTGACAGAGGTAACACGACTGATTTAATACTTGTAGACTTCTTCAAGGCTTTTGATGCCATTAGTTATTTTTATTTCATTTGCTATTTTAAACTTTATCAGGTTACCTGAACCTGCTACGAATTTAATAAAAAGCTATCTCAGAGATCGTTCACAAGTTGTAGACACTTCGAAGGGAAAATCGAGCAGAGAATTCGTTAAACTCAGTGCCTCAGAGATCGATACTTGGGTCCTTATTATTTTGCGTATACACTTGTGATCTAGTTTTTGTTTTAAGACGTTGTAGTTCACATATGATGCGGATGACTCAAAACTTTATATATCATTTCACCCTAATAACGTTGCTACTGCCAATCTCATGAGTGGTACTAATCGCAGCTTGGTGGAAAGATGTCAAAAAATGTGTACAGAGAAGTTACATGAGTTTGAAAACGCTGTATACTCATCGTCATTTATTATCGACAAGTTTGAAAATAGCATTAACAAATACTCTTGTGCTGAGTCATTTTGCATATTCTGATGTGTATGATTCATGTTTGGGTAAAATGACATTTGTGGAATTAAAAGAGTTCAAAAATCATATCTTAGGTAGGTATATGTATATATTATTAAAAAATATGACAGAATTTCATATAAACTCGTTCATATTAACTATGAAAAATATACGTGTTTTACACTTGGCTACCCCCTTCCGTGAAATATTAATAAACAAATGTCCATCATATTTGTATAACAAAATAAGATTTAGTACTTCTTCAGATTTGAGGTTTAAAGTGTCACTTTCCCCCATCGAACCACTTTATATCGTCGATCCTTAAGTTATATAACATATAAAAATTGTAGAATAATATTCCATACTAAGTTAGTAAATTTTCCTTATTCAAATGCTGTCACAAAAAATATCTCATTGTTGGTGATGATCGACTGTATTGTCAAACATGCGCCAAACTAACTGACTGTTATAAGGAAACAAGTAAAGCTGAGGCACCAGTCAATTTAATAATAACACTGATGATTTTCAAACAAGACGCAACCTCTTACGGAAGCAAGAAACTCTTTGGAAGGTTCGAAATAGATGATGAACATTTCAACCTAGCAGACCACTATTATGATATTCATGTAGTCATTGTTCACTGTGGTTCTGGCGTTGAATTTGGTCATTATTACGCCCTGCTCAAAGACGAAACGGACTGGTTTGAGTTTGACGATAGTCGTGTCACGAAGTGTTCTGGCGATGCATTGAATTTATTGGAGCCTCTGGAGACACCCTACATTTTGTTTTATAAAAGAGAGGACATTGTTAGATCAAGATCTTCAGATGATGTGGTGCTGCAGGTTTTTCCGGGTTTTTCTGCAGCTGAAAAAGCAAATGCGCCACTGGAATCAATGAAGTCGCCCCGGAGCGCCAATTAATTTTTATTGTTGTTTTTGTTTTATTTTTATCGTTGTTTTAATAAAAAGTACCTACTTTTCAAAAAAAAAAAAGAAGAAAGTGATTGATTTCATGGATTTCATACTTCTGTAAAATTTTCAGTATGAACAATCAACATGTTTTCTATCTCTTTCTTCTTTTCTTAAGGCTAGAACTAAGACTAACTGTATCCAACCGGTACATGTTGTTTCTAGCCGCATTTGTTGTTTTATAAATATTAATAATATATAACCCTTTCAAATCATATATTTATATGTTATAAGAAACTACAAATAAATAAATAAATTTGCATTCAAAATGATTAGGCTCGTGCACTTGCGATACAATCCTAGAATAATCTACATAGTTTTCTCTAATGTATCATTTCATTTCAGGTTGCCTAGCATTATTTGTATACAACCGCAGCATCCACCATCTGATAGCTGCTTGCACCTTAACCGTTATGTTAATCCTAACCCAATGGACGGAATCGAATAGGGGAAGTGGCGTCAGTGGGTATCTTCTAAATGATACAGTTTCTCAGAATTTTGAAGAACCTTTTGCGCCTAAAGTATACATCGTAAATCTTAAGCGTACCTACTTTTTACAAGCACTTTTACTGGTAATTCTTATTAACATTTACTCCACACCAAAGAACCCAGTTATGAAAAAACTACTTCCGTTGACTTTTCTCATACCACTGGGATTAACTTTTTCAACACCGGCATTTTTGCTGAATTGCGCTCCAATTTTGGTGGTTCTCTTACATTTATCACTGATGAAATGTCTTGTATACCTTGTTCCTGCAGTTTGTTATTTTGGATTGAATTTTCTTAGCATTAGAATGTTAGATTCTCAATTGTTATGGTTGAGAAGGTTGAAAATTTCTTATGTTGCCTGCATCTGCAAGTACATTGGAAAATGTGTACAGTGGATCTTAGTAAATGACACAGATCATACCATAAATATTAAGTTCATCGCATTTGTAAAATTCTTTTTTTTAGCCCTCCAGTATGGAATAATATTTTCCGAACCCGAGATGAGAATTGTGATATTGTTGAGAGATGTATGTTATCTCTATGCATCTCTCCATGGTTCCATATATCTGATGGTTCATCCTTCATTAATGAGTCATTCTGATAATCTCATGAAACACGTAGGCCCCTTATCGGTTAGCGGAATTGTTCTTTCATTAGATTTCATGTTCGTATATTTCATCTGGAGAACTCAAGAAATCGGTACATTCCTTTTAGATGTAACTGCGGTCTGCTCCATCGCCATCATTAAATTTTGGGTGTCTTTAACATTATACACTCTTTTGATACTCAGTGAAAAGAGGCAATCTTTCTGGGAACACATTGAGGACTATATTTATTATGTAATAACTTTCGACAAAATTTTTGAATTTTGCATAGGAATTTTCTTATTTTTCAATAGAACTTTCATTCTCTTTTTTGAAATGTTCAGCGTAATTGGAATTGTTAGGCTATTTCACCATGTCTATATCAACTTATGGTTTAAATATCAAGAAATCCGCTCTGATTTCAGAAAACGTCAGACATTGGTCTATAAATTAAAAGGTTTGTCACGAGCTTCTAGTCACCAGTTGCGAGAATTGGATGATGTCTGTGCCATTTGTTATCAGAAGATGCTGTCCGCCAAAGTAACTAAATGCGGGCACATTTTTCATGGAATTTGTCTGAAAAATTGGCTGGATCTTGAGAATCGTTGCCCACTTTGCAATACAACTGTTATATGATATCTTTTGGGGACTTATACGAACCTCATACTTTGACGAAACAGTCGTCTGTGGGAACTGTGTCAAGATTTTATCATCGCTATGTAATGGTATGCATCATCACCTCCTTACTGACCCGCGTTGCAAAATATTTTGGGGTGATTCTCAATCAAGGTTCTCCAGTGAAATATGAATATGGTAATTTGTTGAGTAATTGTTTTTCAGTTATGACGTAGAAGTATTCATTAATTTTCATTGACATTGCTTACAATTATTCTTTATGTAAAATATGATTATTCTATTATTTATTTTTGTACAAGTTGTAATGTTAGTAGAAATAAAAAGTTTTGAACATTTTTCTAGTGCAATTATTTCTATTTTTCGAAAAAACCTGAGAAGGAATTATTAAGTATGATTTAATGTTTATCGGCCGAAATTATTACTTGAATAAAGGTAATATGTTTTTCTAAATTTCTGAAATTATATAGAAAAGATTGTTTATGCGATCTCAAACATTCTTTATTAGCTATATTATCAGTGAGTGTATAGCTTAGGCTGTAT
The DNA here is from genome assembly GCF_025532065.1 of Leptinotarsa decemlineata. NCBI lineage: Eukaryota > Metazoa > Arthropoda > Insecta > Coleoptera > Chrysomelidae > Leptinotarsa > Leptinotarsa decemlineata. The sequence continues at coordinate 6,742,851 of NW_027412545.1, read as the reverse complement.
TTTATCAAAAAGTTATTCTTATGGAAATTGTAAAAATATAACCCGAAGACCCAGATTATATTCACCCAAAGAAGTCAAGTATTTCCTATACATCCCGACGAAAGTCGTTGGTTTTATATGTAATGAGCTTTTTCAATCTTCCATGTAACAGTTACTGAAAGAAAGTAGTTTTAGGAAAGAATAGTTCTTGGTTTTTCGAACTCAATTGATATATGTAGCGTGAGATAACTTCCAATGGGAAGAAGTAGAAAATGTAAATCATGCACAGAGATTTTTAGAAAAAATTCTGAAGAAGTATCAATATTTCTGTTGATTGAGAAGCTGGAAGATTTCTTTTCTCAAATAACTGAATACTTCATGAGTAACTCAAAACTTGTTTTGGGCTGAAATGATAATTATATGTTCAAACAAAGTTTGAGAACGAGCAATCCACCAACGTAAATCTCTTAAGAAGTTGTCAGTGACATGAGACTAAATAGAAAAGGCTGAATTTGTATCATTTTCAAGTTTCCGAAAAAGACGATCCAAGAATAGTTTTATATGACTTTGAAGAAGGTGTTTTTCGACATTACATAATTATACAATAACCAACAAGAGAGTGCCTACTTTACATACCATCCAAAGAACGTTAAAAGGGGATTGTTCAGTTTTAGCAAACAAGTCAAACAAAGGTTTTGATACAAAATAAATGTCCCATCAACAAAAGAATGTCAAACATCTCATCAAAACATAAAACTAATTATAAATAACAGATAATTGAAAGCAAATAAGTACTTAGAAAGAAAAAAAAGGTCCCTCAGAAGTGATATTAAAAAACTGTTTTGAGGAGTAAATACAATTTTGCACTAGAAAATCTTGTAGTTTCCGTTTGAAAATGAATATTGAACTGCTATTTTTTATGTTTTCTGGAATCGAATTGAATACTTTTTGAGCCCTGAAATTTGGGGCATTTCAAGTTATTCTGAGTTTTTTAAAAGGAACACTGAAGTTATTTTCGTGTCTAGTATTATACTCATGTTCAGAATCAATCTGGGGAAATGTATCTTTTTTCCAGGTCTTTGAATGCGTTTCTGCAGGAGGTTCATTTAACGAATAATACGTTTTTGTGCTATAAAAACACAAGTCGATAAAGCTCCCCAAATGGTCACACCATATCGTAGTCTACTTTTTACTTGTGCATAATAGAGCTGCAAGAACTGATCAGGACTCAAAATTTCTTTTATATTTCTAAATTGATAGGCTACTGTGTGAAGTTTGGAAACAATATCCTCGCAGTAAGACTTCCAATTGAGACGTTCAACGAAATTTAAAACCACAAACTTCGTTCTTGTCACATAATTGGAGTTTAAAGAAGAACCAAATGAGATCTTTTCACAGGTTCTCTGAAGGCTATGAAATCTAAGGCATATTGTTTCATTAATGTTTAGAAAAAGAAGGCTCGCCAAGAAGTTGTTGGAAATTATAAGTAAGATGTCATCTGCGTACATAGTGAAAGATGCGGGTACAAGGAACTTGTCAATGTCGTTGATGTAAATTATGAATAGCAAAGGGCCAAGTACTGACCCTTGTGGACACCCAAGTCGTTTTTTAAGTACCCTCACACCATAGTGGTATAGTTTATTCGAAGGAATTGTGTGATTCACAGTCAAATGTTCTGCTGAGATCACAAAAAATTTTAACGGGGCATTCGCCTGCCTCAGTGTGATCCATTAATTTGTGATAGTAGGAGTAGAGTGCTGTTGTTGTCAATTTCTTGCTTAGAAATCCGTGTTGGTTGTCTGCAATCTGCACCTATATTTCACACAAGGATAATAATTACTCTCGTTCTTCACATAGTTTACGAAAAGTTATGCATAAAATAGGGTTTTCATAAAAAAAAACATGAAGTTTTAATAGAGAAACATGATCTTCAACAGAAAAGGGCATATATATCGTGAATAAAATCGAACAGTCAATCAATTGGATGGAACATATCCATTCAACATGTTCTCATGAAAAAACTTATGATACTGAAGCAAAAAAGCATATTACCTTTAATGCTGGCAGGGAAAACGGTTTTGTTCCAAAGGCCTGTTTGATGTTCAAATTTCAAACAAAAATTGGGACAGACATTGAGAGTATTTATTGTAAAATGGCTACAGGAAAAGCTTAACCTTAAATTGCCAAGAAGAAATGTCCTGGTAACAGACGATGCAAGTTGAAGTAGAAAGCGAAAAATGCTCCACCTTCGGCAGAAGAAAAGAAATAATGAAAGAATGGTTTTGAAAACACAATATTCCTTACATAATCTGAATGAATAAACCAAAATTCGAAATATTGGAAATTAATAAAATCACGATGGACATAATGTTTCCAGACTACCACTTTATCACCAGGATATGAATCCAAAAGAACTTGTCTTAGCCTCTCTAAAGCAGCATGTTACTCAAGAAAATGTGTATATATGCAAACGACATAGACGCAATTTCTCTGCCTGTGTATGTAAATTATGTTACAAACACTGAAACGATGAGCTGTATCTGAGTTAACATTATTTATCATGGATAATTTTATAATTGCTTCGATTAAAAAAGAAATTGGTGTATCTGATTCAAAAAACAAAAACTGGGATACTGATAGTTAGGTTAGGTTGTTGGGTCAAAAGTCGACCCTCCACAGTGACTCGCAAAGGTTTATTGTGGCTCACCCCTATTCACACTCCACCAAATAAACCCAGCTTCTTAACGAAGCCGATATGTTTGTATGATTAGTGGTCTTTCAGGTCAGATGCTAATACTGATAGTAGCATAGATAGATTTTTTCAATGATTTATAATAGGATTAAGTATATTACTTGGATATTATAATGAATTTCATTCAAAACATACAGATATACTCCATTGTCTATATTGAATTCAAGTAATTCCAAAATATATATTTTTTACTGAATCTCTATCGATATCTTCAAGGTTATTTATGCATACATTTATTGAAAAACTAATTAATACAGTTTATTGCATGATTTTCACTATCAAGGGTTTTACATAAACCGCGACACGCGACACAATAGCTTCCTCAAGCATAAACTTGCTTGAGGAAGCCATTGTATTGCGAAACACGTGTCGCGATTTTTGTAAAACCCTTTATAGTGAAAATAATACAATAAACTGTATTAATTAGTTTTTTAAATTGATTTTCATCAAGTATCGGCCAGTTCTATTTATTTATACATTTATTAAAGAAAAAATCTATACTCTCCACATTTCTAGGTTCAGTTCTCACTCGCAAGTTAATATTTACTAAGTAGTACCACAGTCATGGATTTATAAACCGAGGGAATAAAGACTCCAAGCGTCGAATGACGACTGAGGTATGGTAAATTCATGGTGAAGTCATTTAACGTTCAGTTTTCGAGATGAAAATGGTTCAGTGTTCTTTTTTAGTATGTTTTAATAATAGTGCAAAGAACGTATGTTTACGTTCGAAGTCATGAAAAGTTACAGAATAGTATCGACTGTGTTCGCTTGAAGTTATAAATTGGTTTCTATTAAATGCAATCAACTCTGAAACTATGCTTAAATAAGTTTTTTGTTATAATAATAAATTCAGTATTCGTATCAACAAAATAGTCTTCAGTACAGAATTTTATTTTCTCAAAAATTAATTTTACATGAAACTAAAGTTTAAAGGAAATTTCATGTTTTGCGCAGATTCGTGGATTTAAATATTGGGAACTGATATTTGATATCAGTTCCCAATATTTAAAATACAGATTTGATATCAATTACCAATATTTAAAATACATCAACAAAAATCTCGATATGAATAATTGAAACCTTTGGCGCAAATAAATCTATTGAAAACACTTCTCTCCCACACCAGAAGAAAAATACTGTCCCCGACGCGCGTTTCGTTAACCAGGAAATCATCATCAGGAGAGTACTGAAACTAAAATCTACGGTATGTTAGTGTTTTTATATGTGTTTTACCAATCGTTATACCTGTTTTGATACCTAATAACCACCCAAATTTGTGTCACATTGTTTATGTATTCCACTCTATTCATATGTTGATGGCTATACTTTACATTTTCGTCGTTCTATGAATAGCGACCGAGTCGCTTCATCATATGTAGAATATATTGTTTCAACGTATATACAGTGCATTTCTTTAATGCTCCCCCCTCTTTTATTTTTTGAACGAGTCAGCTAAAAAAAATGGAAATTTGAGATAATTGAATTAATGCATGAATACTTTATTTTGAAGTGAAATTGACAGATGAAACTTTCAAGATGGCGACTGGGCGCCAATGTATCAATCTTTCAATGAACAAATTCAGCCAAGATCACCTTGAATTGTTTATCATATCGATAATAATCCAACCGCGAAACAGTTCAAAGGTATATACAGAAAAATAAGGTGCCATTTGGAATTTGTAATAGTTTTAATGTGAATTGTATACCTTTTCAACAAATATCTATAATGATTTGTTCATCTGCCATCCAACGAATAAATAAAACTGCAAATAATATTGAATATAATTTAGGCATTAACGATTCTAGTGAGTTCAAATTTACCGATTTTGTCAATTTGTCTGGAGTTGGCTAGCAAGTTATTATTTAAACAGTATAAGTCACTAAAATTTCCTCGGTCCATTGCTATCAGAGGAAACAGTTTTTCCAACTGCTCAATTTTTTTTTGCAGTCATATCGATAAATACTATCTTTAAAAATTATTTTCTCGTCCACTGGGTGATTCAGCCAACCAATGTTATATAATTTTCAAATACAATACACAGTATGAGAATACGTCATTCGATTTCATATTTTTTAGCTCTCTGAGGACTTTTTGTTTTCGAATTTCCATTGCGGCATTGCCAAGTTATTGCAGAAAAACTTATATCGCAGACAATATTATTTTAATTCACTACACGCATGTCTACAGAATTTTTTTTCAGGAATGGTCAGTCAACACCACTATGATAATTTCGGGAATTTCAACTTTTGGAAACAATATATAGGGTGCTTGGTAAAACCGGTCAAGTTTGATTCATTTTCAAATAGACATAATTCAACATTTTCAAATGGAACACCCTGTATTTTTTCATTTATATGAAATGTTTCATCGTTTTACTACATTTTCTATCAGGAGTATACTATACTAAAAACTGATATTCTAGAAATTATACCAAGTTTTAGTAATTGTTGTAATCACAAAAATGTATTTCCTTACCTTCACTTACTCAAATTTAGTTTTCGAATATTCAAGCTAATCTCAAGTAATTTAAAATTTTTCATAACATCTATAAGCGGTTTCAACGGCAACAAATGTGTAAAAAGCCTAAAGAATATTTATACCACTTTTTTCTTTAAAAACCCAGTTATCCATGACTAACATCAAAAAATGAATCTCGGAATTTGTCAATAACGCATGTAGATAAAATCATTTTCATTATGAATTACGTATTGGATTTACAAAGAGAAGTTTCCCGAAAGAAGACAACCAGATGGAAGGGCATTTCAAGCTCTAAAAACAAGATTTAAAAGACCTGGTAATGTCAATCAGAAGTTTGAACTGTAACTAATGAAGAGAATACATTTCAGATTGCTATTCACTTTGTTGAAAAGCCTCATGTGAGTACCTACCGGAGAACAGAGCAGGAAATTAGGATTTTCTCAAACCAGTGTGTCACGAATGATACGAGCAAGCAAATTTCATCCTTACCACTTGCAATTGATGCAAGAGTTGAGAGGAAGATATTTTGAAAAATTGGGGGTGGAATTCTGGGAAAAAGAGCTATCGATCCGTATTTTTGGATGGGTATCTTACTGGAAGAAAATAGGTAAGATTTCTTCGGCACGATCGAATTTATTGGAGGGGGTTTCATGTGGAACAAAACTACAACAAGACGGTACTGAGGTACGGGAAATATCTCAACGATCATTTCAATAAAAACTGGATAGGTAGGGGTAGGCCTGTGACGTGGCCTACCAGATCACCTGACCTGACCTAAATGGATTTTTTATGGGGATATATCGAATGAATTGTCTACCAAACTCCTTCATCATCTTAAGAATACATGAAACGAAGAACCACTAGAGCTTTCAGGGAAATCCCAGAAGATATGCTGGAACGTGTAGAGAATTCGTTTGAAAAGAGACTGATCGAATATCAGCCACTGATGTTGGCAAGATTTTTTAGCAGAAACCCATCTTCATGTTTTTTTTTGGAGAACAAATAATTTTAATTGTGGTGAGCATCGACAATAACGATACATCAGGAGAGTACGACAACCATGCAAGCTACAAAAAACCTTTTTCTAAATGAACACTACTTTTTCTTCAAAAGGAAAGTGATCTAGAGATGAATCAATCAAAATTGGTAGTGATTACTTTTGATGTCGGCGACTGTAAAAGCCGCCACTTTTAGTGCCGCCAGCAGTAGAAGCGTAACCATGGTGACGACGATTTGAATTTGTCGGGAGATAATAGTCCACTTCATCATCCAATGTCAATTTTATTCTTTCCATTTTTTTGATATATTTAACAGATTGTATATTTAATCTGTCACTGGATACCAGATTTCTAGCTTTTTTATACTTAAGTACTTTTACTCTTCTATTTATTAGGTTGTACAATGTTGCCCATTTATGACATGTGACGCAGTTTTTATTATACTATGATGAAAATGTTTGGGGAAAGGAAACAGTTTGTCCTTTCTATGGAAGTGTTGGTAGATTTGAAGTAGTGATCTCATGACTATCACTATTGTTTGTCATTGACGAGATTTTCAAAATTATATTGGTTATATTATAACTATCAGCATAATATACGAACCACTCGTGAATAAAATATTCATAGTAAACGAAAATCAGTTAATGATCATCACAATATGTCAGTGTGATCTTTCATCTCTACAGTTCCTTTTTTACAACTTTTCAAAAATCAATATTCAAGTGTTCATGTGCAATGACGTAGCAAGCGAATGTTAAAAAATTATTATATTTCAAAAGATTCGTTTCAATATTTGTGATTGAAATAAGTCAAGGAGTAAAAGATAGGGTTATTTTCAACAATTCGTCATTTGCAACATCTGATTTATTTTTTTTGCGTCCATAGTGATTTTGTGTTGGCATTCCAAAATGTATTTAGAATAATGTAATTTCAATATAATAATAATAATAAATCATCTTTATTCATCTTTGAACACATGTAAAGAGATGACAATAATTTGATATATTCATATCAAATACCTGTTATTCATTTTATATTTATTGAAAATATTTGTTTTTTCATCTAACAAAGTGTTTTTTTTTTTTTCGTGGAGGTCGAGCACTCAAAAACATATTCATATCGCTTTGAGAGTCCATCCAGTTAATTTTTTTGTATTTCTGAAAGTAATATCTGGGATTATCACCTTCAATCCTCAAAACAATGAGGCAATGGGAGACTAGGCAGCGCCGTTTACAAAATTTTACAACGTAATACAATTGCAATAGAAGTGTTCAACCGATTGCAAGGAACATACGTATATATGCCTTCATATTTAATGTTAATACCAAAAACCCTAAATGGGGTTTCATCATTTCATATTATCTTTTTCTTTCACTGAAAATAATCTATCCCTCGTACCTAAGCTCAGTCTATCAGAATTTTTAAAATGTTCATTCTATGACAATACTTTCCTGTATAATAATTCAATGAACTATTTTGGAATTTCATCAAATAATTATATACTCAAGTCATTTTTTTGGAAAAATTTGGAAAATGGTGGATTCGTGAAAATTAAAATTTGTTCGCTTGAAATATAAACCTTGCATTATCTAATTATTCTCTATATGAAATGAAATGTTATTTAATTTCAGGTCTTCTAGCATTATTTGTGTACAACCACAGCAATCACCACCTGATAGCTGCCTGCACCTCAATGAATGTGTTATTCATAACCCAGTGAATGGAACTACCTTCTATACGACAGTTTTCAAGGACTTTGAAGAACTGTTAGCGCCTAAAGCATACATCGTAAATTTCAAGCGTAACTTCTTCCTGCAAGCAATGATGAACGTGTACCCCACAACAAAAAATAACAATTCTGAAAAAACTGCTTCCTTTGAATTTTCTCATACCATCGGGTTCAACTTTTTCAACTTGGAAGTTTTCCTGAATGACCCTTAAATTTATTTTAGTGGCTCCATATTAATCTCTTGTGTATCTTGTTCCTGCAGTTCAGTACTTTGGATTGAATTCTCTTGGAACTGGTTGGAAATTATTGAGCACTCTCTGTATTGAAATTGAATGTTTTCTGCTTGTCTGGTCAATGGGACGAAAATTCAGCGTACATTACATTTCTGATATATGTTTCGACCATAGGATGTGGAACCCCTATTGCCGCATCTACAAGTAATTTGGAAAATTTGAACAGTAGATCTTAGACATTGACACAGATTATGCCAAATATTTTGTCATGAATTTTTTCTTATCAACCGCTATTTTTGGAACCTGAAATGAGAATTGTAAATTTGTTCGGAAATATGAACCATAGTTTTCGGCATCTGCAATAACATTGGAAAGTTTATACAAAGGATTTCGGAAATTGACACAGATTTAGACAATAATATTGATTCTATCGCAATTTTGGAGTTTTACTTTTCAGCCCAGCAGTATGGGACAATATTTTTTCGAACCTGAGATGTGAATTGTGACATTATTCAGAATTTTTTAAGTTATTATTTTAAGTTATTTCTATGTATATATCTATTATTTCATACATCTACTGGTCCAACTACAATTGAGTCCTTCTAATAATCTCATAATACACGTAGGCCCCTCATCATTGAGTGGAGTTGTTGTTCCATAAGATTCCATATCCACATATTTCCTGTGGTACAATCGGTACATTCCTTTCAGATGTTACTGCGCTCTTCTCCATCGTCATTATTGAATTTTTCGTGTCAATAACTGTATATACATTTCTCATACTCAATGAAAGGAGGCAAACTTTCTTTCTGCGAACACTTGGAGGATCATAGTCATTGTATAATAACTTTCGCTAAGATTTTTGGATTTTGGAAAGAAATATTTCCATTCTTCAATGGAACATCTATTTTCTTTTTCGAAATGCTCGGTGTAGTTGAATCTACTAAGCTAGTCCTCCGCTTTATCAACTTATGGTTCATTTTCAAACAGACATGATTCAACTTTTTCAAGTGGAACACTCTGTATTTTTTTAATTGTATGAAATGTTTCAACATTTCACTACATTTTTTATCGGAGGTATACTATACGAAAAACAGATATTTTACAAATTATACCCAGTTTTATTAACTGTTGTAACCACCCAGTATTTTTGGAAATCGTCTAGTTTGATAAAACTTGTAATTTGCAAAGGACGTGGCAATACTGCTTTAACAAATGCACACAACTAATTTACATTACTGTTGCCAACAGTAAAATATTGAGCCTTCGTTCTCTTAAATTGTCGAATATTGAAAAGCAATACGATACCATGTACTTCACACGTTCTGCAAAAGCCAAAGATACAGCAAATGGCTACAACCTTCAAAAATGAATACGTAATGTATGTTGCATCTCTGTATAAAACATCTGCTAACTTGCCATGAATGCATGAACTTTCTTAAAGTAGGTACTCCAAATTCAACCCTTTGTATATCCTCAACACACGTTTGATTACAATTTCGAATACATAGCTCAAATATTTCAAGCCTTTCACTGCTCTTTTTCTGCATCACGTAAGCAAGCAAAACTTTCATCATCAGTGTCTGTTAACGTTTGCTTTCGAATCCATTTGAAGATTTCATTGTATTGTTTTTCATAAGCATCTTCTGATTTCAATGGTGTTAAGCACGATTCTGTTTTATTATTCAGGAAATCAATGTTGGAATTTATGTTTGAGCATTAATATGCAACCACTCACAACTGTGGTGACATCAAATAATTTTTTTAATATTACTGTAGTTTTATTCCAACACCAAACCGTTATTTAACACCTCGACACGTAGAAAGATTTTCAAGAAACTAGATATGAAGGTGGTATTTGAAACAAGTCAAACACTACAGAGCCTTTTAGGAAATCCAAAGGACAAAGTCGAAAATTCGGAAAGGTCTGGAACTTACGAAATTGAATGTAAGGACTGCGATGCAAAATATTATGGACAGGCTAAAAGATCTATCAAAATAAGTTATTAGGAATACCTAGCACACCTAAAATATGGAAGACCAGAAAAATCAGCAGTCGCTTATCATATTTTGCATATCCATAGACGTTAGTTCATTAAGATTAGTTAGACAAGTTAACAACAGTCATCTAGATGCCTACGAGGGTGTATAAATAAATAAACAAGATAAAATTATGAATGGTGGACCAATACCTAATAGTATACTATATAGCTTGTTGAAATAATATTCTAATTAGATTTACCTCACTATTACATAAGGCAACATTGTGAAATTAATTAAAGACAATTAAGACGCAGGTACCTAGCCGACGTATCTATGGTACCTATAAATAATAATGAATATTTAGTTCCTTATAAAGAGTCTCAATTGATTTTTGTTTTTCTCACTTCCTTGACATCGAAGGGTAAACTGATGTCACATCAAGAATTCAATCATTTAAATTTTTTGTAATAGTTAATAAACGGCGATTTCAAAGCATACCAATAAAAAAGTAGTAGAGTACAATAAAACTGATATTTCAAACGCTTGCTCTATTCTAAGCATTCTGGCGCACAAAAAATTGAGTATGAAATTTTAAGTTTTGTATTATTTTTCATTTGATTTTCATTCATCAATGTTATATTTATTATATTTCTACTCAAATTCAACTATGTACTCTCATATCTTCCTCATGTTAATTCGACATACACTTATTTACATTATCTCTCTGAAACACACCTTATTTACAATTCCTAATTTTGTAAAAAATTGACATTATCTCTATTATGCAATATATCAAAGTAATATATTGTTTATGTTTATGATGTATGGCAGTTCCAGGAAAAATATTGCAAAAAGTTCTTGCTTTGCCAGATTCATTTTCCGAAGGGGTTGTGATTTACAGTTTACTTCTTTCTATGTCAATTAATTCACTTATGAGGAACAACAGAACAATTTTCTGTGAATTCTCATGTCGCATCAAATTTGCCCCCCAAGACAAATTGTTCTCCGTAATCACGTAAATAATTATGATGTGGCAACATTGGAAGAAGGCGGCAGTTATCAGCATCAGCAAGGGCCGGCTATCCCGCTAAGGCCAATATGGCCATAATTGGTATATTAGTTTAGCGGTCGTTACCAACTCCACAGGGATACAGAACGGTATAATAAGATCTTGCGCACATTTGCCACGTACAGGATCGTATTTAGCTTGATTTTTTATGGAGTTTTTCTAAGAGCGGTTAGTTCGTGCTTTTATGCCGTGAAATAGGCACTAAACCGTGAATCAAAGTTGCTTATGCATCTCTCGGTAGTGATTGGAAAAGTTGCTTGATCTTGCCGCTAGACGTGAAAAACAATATTGTGTGACGTCCAATGTAACTTGTTTAATATGTTCTAATGCAACAGCTTATCCTGTCGAACTTTTTTTGAAGTCTTCCTAAATGGGAGTAAACTCAAGTATTCATGTAAATGGAAAAGAAAAAGGTTGCAGACGTTGGCCTTGACATTTACTAATAATAGCTATTTACAGAAGCTCGTTCGAATTGTGGCATAGTTGTATATACCTATATTAAATGGAACTGGTCCTTAATTGATGAAACATCCATATCGAAACTAAACAGTTCACTGTGATTTTCACCACGAAAATGAAAATCACAGTAAACTGTTCAGTATGTATTGTTTAATACTTGCTTACTTCAGAAAATAACATAAAATGGTGAGAGGAAATCAACTCCACCTCTTTTGTTGCTGAAATGATTTTAGCTATCTGTTTATGCTTGCCAATTCATTGGGCTGAATATGTTGATAGAACTGTTATTGAGGGTACTATCTATAAATTGTTTTTCCATAATACTGGATTTTTTCTTTGTATTGCTCTTCGCAAGCGGCGCATAACTTCAAGATAATACTCCTTATTTGACCGTATGACCATGTGGCGTGTTTTGTACGAACTTGGACTGCTTTTTGGTGTTGGCCCTCCTGGGTTCATCCATTGGGACGAGTGGACTTTTGTTTCGGAGTCACAACCATATATCCATGATTCGTCACCCATTTTAAAGAAATCTGGATCGCCGATCGTATTTTTTATATGGGTGGAGCTACTCAATGATATGGATATATACAGATCCGTCGGCCTCTTACTATTTGAAGTTTATCCTTCTTTGCAACTACCACACAACTCCCTGAAAAAAAACAGTTACCCCCGCCAGTAACTTATAATAATTATTGGGGAAGAAAGTTTTTGGCTTCCGAGTACTCCATCTTGATACAGAAAAAAGTGGAAATATTTCAAGGAAAGGAAGGAAGCAATCAATTTCCAAAGAATAATTCTATTCATAGATGTGTAGATCATGCAAAAAAGTAACTTTCAGACACAAACTGGAAGAAAAAGCCCTCCTGAAAAAGCTACTTTCATATAAATATTGAATTACATGAAAGAACAAGTCTTTCGAAACAAATACTTTTATATGAACTCTGAATTATACAAAATTACTTTTCTTTCCTCAGTTTGTATTCCAAACATTTGCTATGGAATTGAATCAGATATTATTCGCAGGATTCCTACACAATATACAAAATGAAAGGTAAACATTTTACTTATATAGAACACTGAATCAAAGGTGAAAATTTACCAATCTGGATAACATTATGAAAAAACACACGATTCATTCATAAATTACGACTTTATGTCAAGGAATGGGAGTAGGAGATTTGAGCCGGTTCTAAGCCTCCCCCCACCACTATGACGTATTAATTGCTTTTTTATTGGTTGTTGTTTGGTGAAGTCAAGGTGATGTGACCTTGAAGGGTGTGGTGTATGGATCGTTCAGAAATTTTTTCCCGGTTCTAATCCTCCCCCCACCAATATGACGTGTTATTTGCTTTTTTTTTGTTGTGCAGTGAAGTCAAGGCGTTGTGACCTTGAAGTGTCTGGTGCATGGATCGATCAGATTTTTTTTTTCATATGAGATTTTGTGTGTGTATGTGTGTGTGTGTGTGTTAGAGAATGCACGGTACAGGGTTTCATCATGTGCTTGTTTGTCTATGTACAAACATACGTCTGCATACTTCGAAGATCCTCCAAGTAATGAATGCTCCATCGGTGTGAGGGCACCAAGTTAGTAGTGGAGTGACGTTACAGCAATAACCGTTCAACGGCTAGAGAGCGACATGTTCACTCCACGACGTGTGGCAGAGTAATGCGTATTCATCGGTCTGCTCTCACCTCCCTCGATGTAGTGAAGGATGTGACGTAACGCCCCAGACTCGCCATCAATGGTGACACGCAGGCGGGCGAGGACTGTGCTAACGTCTGTTTTCTCCGAGAGCGCAACGACAATTGCTTGTTCGGCTATCGCTCTCGAAGCAGTGAATGATGTGACGTAACGCATCACCCTACCCTCGCTATTGATGGTGACACGCAGGCGGGCGAGGACTGTGCAAACGTCTGCCCTCTCCGAGAGCGCAACGATCACTGCTTGCTCGTGCCGGCAACTGTTATCGCATCAAATTGGGAGATGGGCTTGGCTGTGACGTCAGGCATCTCTAGTGGATAGCAACTAGCAATGTGAACCTTTCACGGTTTCATGGTGGGGGTGACTCGCACTGTTTAATATAAAAGAAATGCCTGGCACACTATGAAATCAGTAGACGAATATATCTGCAGCAGTTAGCAATTGGTAGAGTGTTATTCAGTTCGTAATAGAAGGAAGACGGTGAGTGTATTTGTCTGTTGGAAATTGTTTATATTTTCATATATATTATCATCATGTCCGTTTCAAAAGTAGACTTGAATAAAATTAATAATTTGATTGTACAGGAGGTTGAAATACTAGAGCAAAAGGCCTTATCATCATTGCCAATTGATGAAGTGTACATAATTAAAAATATGTCAACTTATTCTACACGATTTGGTAAATCAATTTTATTAACTTTGCAAGATGTGAGCAATGATAAATTATTTAAAACATGGCTACCAAAACGTATTTCGTTGCAATTCAGTGATGACGATATATCTTGTATCAACTCATCAGGTGATAAATATACGATGGTGTATTTAGGACAGAGCCAACAAAGTTTTGCTGGCATGAAAACGCGATCTCTAGTTAAATTCAATATGATTGAATAATAATTGTAATAATTTATAGCGAATTTCTTTAGGTCATAGCTTACAAAGTTTTTTGGTGTGAAAACGCTAACTCTAGTCAAATTCAATATGATTGAATAATAATAGTAATTATAATGAATTTCTTATTGTTTTATTAATATTCATATATTAGATGATAATTATATGGAAATATAAACATTACTAACTTAGTTGAATACACCCACTTTGTAACTACAAGTAAAATGGGAATGTGAGTATTATATCACTGAAAAATTGGAGGTTGCTTATTGTTTTTTTTTATTCGATTTCAGTTCCACCATTTAAAGATGTGGATGCAGTACGCAAGTCAAGATTGGGTCGATGTTGTAGATCTCAAATCATCGGTTCAACATTTGTCGTCTAAATTGAAGGTGTTGGGTGATGGAGCCGAACATGCAAGCAATTATGATATGAGTGTATGCTATGATGAAAAACAAATCGAATTATGCCTTCGTGATGCTGAGAAGTATTGGAGTGGTGCAGAAGTTTGTAACAAATTTTTGGATAATGAATTGGAATTGTGGCAACTTTGTGAGGTTATGATTGAACTGAACCTAAGAAGATTCCTGTATAGCCTCCAACCATACTTGCCAGAATGGATTATTCATCACTTTGAATTGAATGATGAAAATCGAGAGGAAATTGAAGATGGTCGCGAAAATGATGATTATGAGGAAGAAGTTATTTTAGATAGTCTGTATGTTTCTGTAAATCATAAATAATGTCAAATAAAAAACTTTGAATTATTTTCATGTTTTATTTATCTAAATCTCATGAAATACAATAGAAAATGATTACAAAACAATAAATATGATATAAAATACAATACATGATATAAGTCAGTTACAAATAAAAAAAAGATCATAAAACAGTATATGATAGAGTGAAAAAAAGTGTCAATATCTGCTATGAACTGAACCATCCAATGCATTGTATGTTAAAACTGTATCATGCAAAATTAATGCATATACTTTAGTGTTGTCTGGAAACTTGGTCTTCCTCGTCTCAACCTCAATCTTTATATCAATAGTTGATGATTTTGTTGCATTCGGTTGATGGGAACAATCGATGACGAATAGTGGATTCTCTCTAAATTGCCCAATGTCCATCAGAGGTTCACTCATATCTTTATCATAATAACTTCGCTGGAAACTCTCAAAAGCATAATAAGCAGGAGCATCAAGTTTTTTATCGAAATTCAAATTCCAACGCTCATATGGATAAACTTCAGAATTCAAGTATACTCGAATACTATTGATATCAGCAGTTGTGAATTTTGTAATATCCTGTGTTCTATCTTCAGATGTGGTAGTACTTTGGAATGCGATGATGACAAAACGAGGAGTTTCCAATGCATTAGTTGTTTTGATGGCCCATATGTCTGAAGAAGTCCCACGTAATGATGGTAGTTCATAGAGGTCCCACATACGATACGCCAACTTGATTTTGGCATTCAGACCGCTTTTGTTTATTCTACTCAAAAGTTTTAGCTTGTGTTTATCATCTGGTACAATATGTCTTATTTTCCATTCGATTTCATTTATTTCCAAATCAGCATCAACCTCACCTATATACGAGTTTTTGAATGATCGAGCGATAATCAAAATCAATTCCTGTTTGGCATTCAAGATACTTTTGTTGTAATCTTCAGCAAAACCCATCAAATATTTCAGTGGTAGTTTTCCACTAAAAACATGACTGTTTGTATCCAAGATATCTTGCTTTAATTGTGAAAGTCCCCAACCAGATGTCAATAATGTGTTAGCATGAGATTGTCCAAATGATATCATGGTTTTCATTGTAGATGTTATCCCAGGTTTTCTAACAACAGCCACTTGTTCACCACCCATTTCATAACGAATTTCGTCAAAGAGAAATGCAATTGCATTATTCGAGAGATAGCATGTTTTCGCTACATCTTTGGGGGTGAATTTACCTTCTATGTAAATGAAGCTGTCGGCAATATCTAGTATAACATCTTGATTATTGATTGCAATTCTGATTTCATCCGAATTCCTGAATAGCGGTGATCCATAGGGCTTATATGTGTGCTCATGTAAACTTATGAGAGAATGATCGAGCACTGGTTCATTGAATATATTGAACTTTTCACTGTTTGTTTCGAGCACCATTGTTATTTCCTCACTTTCAATCCAATCGATTTCAAAAATTTAAGATCACTCACAGACAGAGCGTTATGTGCTAACTGTTTAGCATACACTTGTGGAATGAGCTTCTTTTTATGCACACTTTTCTTTTTATGCACACCTTTCTTTTTGATAGTGCAACTCGTTTGGGATTGTTCAATGCGATTTTGTCTATTGTAAATGAAACCCATAACAACAGTTATTCGATTTTCTTCAATTCCAAAATAATGAAAATCTCTTCTTCACTTCCAAAATCGATAAGGTTATTTTTTTCATCCAAAATACGCACTGTAATGTTGTGAATCAATTGACGACCTTCTGGACTGACAGGCATATATATGATACTGTGTGGTTCTTTAGTAAGATTGTAGCCAGGTTCAACATCAATATCGAATGAGAAAAGAATGTGAGATTCTTCACCATTTATATATGAACCTGATATTATATTGCAATCTAAGCGGATAAGTCTCACAGTTGTGTTATATGCCCATGGCTGACCTCTACCATTCATCTCCAAGGTGACCATCTCAAGAGCATAGCTGAATCAACATCCGGCACCTACGCAGTTCCAGAAAGATCCCAGGCGCCGTTTACTGTTCTTTGTTCACCCAGACGCTTACTTCATGATATTTTTTCATATAAAAACGTCCTGCGTGGCGTAATAGTTTAGTTGTATTCTAGTTGTCATACTGTTACTACTCAACTCTGGGGATACAGATCTGTTTCCCCTGTTCAATAAATATCAATTTTTAAAAAGTTATTTTTCTCAAGTGAGTTATAACAAAATTGGCGCAGTCGGTAGGATCCTTCAACACTATACGAAACAAGGAACAGCCTAACCGATAGTGGTGGATCCTAATCCTTCAAGGAAGAACCAACAACCCCAAGCCACAGGACCATAGCAGGACGGTCTCTTCAACGGTAGAAGAACAAGCGCACGCTAACTTCGCCGGAGCAACGCTAGTGAAGCCGGATTTCATCCTCCATGGACATCCTTTGGTAAGCAACAAACAAAGAATCATCTCGATTTTTAATATAATTGAATATTTCCATTCTTGTGTGTACTGTTCTATTTTCAAAAATGCCCAACACAAATGCTTCACCCAGTGCACCCCCACTTGAACCCTATAAATTGAGTGAAATTTTTTCAATTGTCCCAGAATATGACGGTGATCAAATTTTTCTTAATACGTTCATAAGTGCGTGTAATACCGCTTACCGCATGGCAATTCAAGACCAAAGAATTTTACTTATTTTACATATCAAAAACAAACTCAGAGGTAAAGCAGCAGAATTAATAAGTTCTCGCAACCCAGAAACTTGGGAAGAAATCAAAATATTGCTAAACCAATATTTTGGTGATTCTCGAGATTTAGCCTCTTTAATTCAAGACCTGCAGAGAATTTTCCAAATGCCAAATGAGTCTCCTCTTGTTTTTATTAACAGACTTCAAACTCATAATGCAAAAATGCATGCGGCTATACAAAAACAACCGCTCACCGCAGAAGAAAAACAAGCCCAACAAAATCTTATCGAAACCATGACGCTAAACTCGCTATTAGCAGGTTTAGAGCCAACAATCGGACAAATAGTAAGAGCAGGAAATCCACCCTCAATGCTCGAAGCAGTCCAGAGAATTAAGAGAGAATTACAACTCTCTTACTTCCAACAACAGAAACTCAATAAAAATATGAATCTTAACCAACACAAAAAACCACAAAACCCTATACAACAAAAATTTTGTAATCTCTGTAAACGACAGGGACACCTCCAAACCGAGTGTAGAGTCAGACAGATTCCCCAACAAAATTTTCAAAAACCCATGTTCCAACAAAATCCATCGAGCCAACAAAATTTTCAAAAAACAAATTTTCAAACGCAAGGTGTTAGACCTAATCAACCCGCATCAAATCAAAATCTAAATAGGCCATCGTTAATTAAACAAAACCCAAACCAACAAAGACCATCGGCTATACAACCCAATCCTTATTTTAATCGAACAAACACTCAAAGAGCACATTATCTCAATCAAGGCATAGATAGTTATCAAGAAAATTTTAATGAACTTTCTGAAAACCCCTACGAATACGAAGACTATGCAGCCAGTTTTCCAACATATCAAAATTTTCATGAAAACCCGAACGTTGACTCTGTTGATTACCCGCAAAATCAATTCAATCAGGATTTTCAATTTGGCTCAACAGCAGCAGACCCTCCTCCTATCGACCCAACGTCAGAAATTCAGACCCAAATACAAACATTGAATTTGGATCCCAACCTGAATTTTCCAGAGCAGAAATTCGTATAGAAAAATCATTTATGCTCAATTCGAAAAATTTATATTATATCATGGATGCCACAAAAACATTCAAAATTCTAATAGATAGTGGAGCCGGAATTTCAGTATTTAAACCCAAAACTGTCGAAAAATATAGAAATCGCTCACCAGAAAATGTTATGATTCAAGGTATTACTAACGAAAGAATTCAAATAACCGAATCAGTACTGGTGCCCTTTTCAGACACTGACCCCCACAAAATCTACATATACAATCTTGACATAGACTTTGACGGACTTCTCGGAGCTGATTTTTTGGAACACTATCATTGTGTTGTTGATTTTCAAAACAAACAATTAATAACTGATTTCAAAACCATACCCCTTTTCAAAGTGTTAGACTCGAATAAAGTACCAGATTCTTCCCAAAATTGTCAAAATTCAGAAAAGAAACACCAAGTTACGTTGGACCCAGAAACATCAACCGCAGAACTTGACGATATTTTTGAATACGACCCTGACAATTATGCTTTTGAAAGTAAATTTGACTACTACCAATATTTAAAAGACGAAATTCCAAATACTATAGAAATCGAACCTCGGACAGAAGGAATTTTTAAATTAAAATGTCATCTCTCAAATACTGATGCTATACTGGTAGCTCAGAATAAAGAAAATGTTCGTTTGCCAAACGCCTTAGTAAAAGTAAATAAAAAAGGAGAATTTTTCACTTCAATTATAAATTCAAACGCTATACCTAAAGTAGTAGAATTTTATAATCTGGATATTGAACCAATTCAAAATTTTTCCTTGAACCCCATAAACGAAACAAAAATCGAAAAAAATTATGTAGATAGGGAATTTGAAATAAAAAAACAATTACGATTAGATCATTTGAACGAAGAAGAATCCGAAATAATTACGCAAACTTGCTTGGAATTTTCAGACATCTTTTATTTGGAAGGTGATCGACTCACATTCACAAATGAAATAAAACATTCAATCGACACGAAAGATGCAAAACCGGTCTTTACCAAATCATATCGCTACCCTCAAATTCATAAAGAGGAAGTGAAACGACAAATAAACAAAATGCTAGAAGATGGAATTATACGTCCTTCTATTTCTCCCTGGTCATCTCCAGTTTGGGTTGTACCAAAGAAAATAGATGCATCAGGAAAACAAAAATGGCGTGTAGTTGTCGACTATAGGAAGTTAAATGAGCTTACTGTAGATGACAAATACCCTCTTCCAATGATATCGGACCTTCTGGACCAACTTGGCAAATGTCAATACTTCACCACCTTGGACCTTGCTTCTGGTTTCCACCAGATCGAAATCGATGACAAGGACATTCCCAAAACAGCATTTTCGGTAGAAAATGGCCATTACGAATTTCTTAGGATGAGTTTTGGCCTCAAGAATGCTCCATCAACATTTCAAAGGGTGATGGATAACATTCTTCTCGGAATCCAGAATGAGCGATGTCTTGTCTATATGGACGACATCATCATTTATTCCCCTACCATTCATGAGCACATTTCCAGACTAAAAGAAGTATTTAAAAGACTCCGCCAAGCCAATCTCAAAATCCAACCAGATAAATGTGAATTTCTTAGAAAGGAAGTAGCATATCTTGGACACGTAATAACCAAAGACGGAGTAAAACCAAATCCCGACAAAGTCGATTGTATAATAAATTTCCCAGAACCTCAAAACCAGAAAAGTATAAAATCATTCCTCGGATTAGCCGGATATTATAGAAAATTTATCCCAAATTTTGCTAAAATATCAAAACCCCTCACGAAACTACTTCAAAAAGACACACCTTTCATTTTTAATGATGAATGTAGAAAATCATTCGAAGAATTAAAACAAGCACTTGTTTCAACCCCAATTCTAATATACCCAAATTTCGAAGACACATTTCTTTTAACTACAGACGCAAGCGCATACGCTATCGGAGCCGTATTATCCCAAGGCCCTATTGGCAAGGACCTACCTATTGCATACGCATCGCGAACTCTCTGTTCCGCAGAATCAAAGTATTCCACGATCGAACGAGAGCTATTGGCAATAGTATGGGCAGTTAAGCATTTTAGGCCCTACCTTTTCGGTAGAAAATTTAAACTAATCACGGACCATAGACCCCTAACTTGGCTATTTTCCATAAAAGATCCAGGAAGTAGACTCGCAAGATGGCGTTTAAAGCTTGAAGAATACGACTATGAAATTATATATAAACCCGGAAGAATAAATAAAAACGCTGACGCACTTTCAAGAATCAAAGTTGATTCCACAAAAGCCTGTCTCGTTTTTAATACAAAACTAATACCTTCAGGTACCTTCATTTTGCCAACAAATGAAGAACTAGATCTTGAAATAATCCAAGATCCGGTACAAGAACCAGAGGAATCCGAAGGAAACCCTGAAAACCCTGAAAACCCTGAAAACCCTGAAAATATTGAAAACCCTGAAAACTTCGAAAACCGTGAAGGCGATCAATCAGAATATACACCAGAACAGATAACCGAAGAGTTCACAACATTCGTAAATTTATACAAAACAACATCTCTGATTGATTATTCAAAAGTCGAGTATTCCAATTGCCAATTTCTCGATAAAGAAAATAAAAACATTCTAATATTCCCTAGACAAAAGGAATTGAAAGACTTTCACTATAAAATCTTTGAGGATATTCTTGAAGAAGATTACGAATTCAGAAATCTCAAAATAAATATTGTATCAAGCAAAACAATAAAAAACAGAAAATATTATATAGTTCCTCTCACTTATGATCCAGAATCGGTGATTGAACACTTGTTTCTCACCCTGTATAGAAGTCAAAATGATTTAGATCCCTCTAAAGTATATTGCATTGAAACTAATCCTGAACTTCCCATTTTAGAAATTCTATGTTTCATTTTTGCTCAAAAGGATATAAAATTCAAAATATGCAATAACATCATTACCACTCCGGATAAAGATCAAATCCCGATCATAATTGATCAAAATCATAACGGAAAAAGTAATTTACATCGAGGTATCAATGAAACAATTCGTAGAATACGGGAAAAATATAATTGGCAAGGACTCAACAAAGATGTTGAAAATTTCATAAAAGCTTGTGATGTTTGTCAAAAAACAAAAATCTGTCGAAAAAATTTAAACAACCCATTAGTCATAACCGAAACGCCTAAAACAGCTTTCGAAAGAATAAACATCGACGTAGTTGAAATCCCAACGAAAAATTACGCATTGAGTATACGTGACGAACTGACAAAATTCACACAAGTGTATCCAATCCCAGACAAAACAGCAAAAAATATTTCAGATACCCTACTTTTATTTTTCCAGCACTATGGAACCCCATTACGAATCCATTGTGATTACGGTCGAGAATTCGATAATGCCCTTCTAAGAGACCTTTGTACCCTTTTTGATATAAAGCTAACATATTCTAGTGTCAATCATCCCCAATCCAACGGATCTGTGGAAAGATTCCATGCAACATTATTAGAAATGATTAGAGCCCATCTGGCTGAACACCCAGATGATCACCCTTTTAATGTATTACCATTCGCGGTAATATGTTATAATAACTCTGAGAACAAATCTCATGGATTTACACCCCATGAATTAGTTTTCGGACACACGGCAAGCAGGCCTCCAGAAAAACTATATAATCAAGAACAACTCATTACAAAATACGTGAGAGACCTAAATAATAGACTCTCTCATTATTACAAAGTCGCACGAGAAAAAATCGAAAGGAAAAAGGAGAAAGCTAAAATCCGTTTCGACAGAAATATTTCTGGAGAAAAACCCAATTACAAAGTAGGCGATAAAGTTTACGTTAAGGAATCGCAAATAAAAGACAAATTGCAAAATAAATTCAACGGCCCATTCATAATTGAACAACTCTTTCAAAACTCAGCAATACTTCTAAATGTGCAAACAAATCAAAGAACAAAAGTGAACTTTGATAGGATGAAACCGTATACTGAAAATTAAATTTATTTTCAGGTCACTCCTACTGCTCGGAACAGTAGCGTTCCCTGTAACCAGTCCATACAAAATCGAAACAATCAACAATACCGTAGGCGTATATTATCATGAAAAAGGTAATATTATTCTTACGAACGACAAATGGACGCTACTCGTCAGTAAAAACATTTCCCAAATCAAAGAAGCCTTTGATAACAACGTTAAGATTCTAGATTCATTAATCGGCATGACCTCGATTTACGGTCAAAGCATGAGCACATTTCGCTCTGAAGTCAAAACGCACACCGGGCTTATCTTACAACTAGCTCAAGCGTTGAGAGATAAGTTTCGTGAAATTGCAATGGATGCAAAACACCCTAGACGAAATAAACGTGGTCTCATAAATGGCATTGGATCTATTTTTAAATCAATTACTGGAAATCTTGACGCTTCAGATGGCGAATTTTATACAAACTCAATAAACAGGCTAAATAACGATGAACATCAATTAGAGAATTTATTAAAAAATCAAATATCCGTTACTACTTCTGTAATTCAAAATTTCAATACAACAATAAGAAAACTGCAAATTGATGAAAAAACATTTAATGAAGACATTCGAGTCATAGAAAAGTCAATAACAGAACTGAACGACAGAATAGCACAAGTGGAAGCAAAATTGAAATTTATAGAAATTTGTGAAAAACTTATGGAAAGCTTTTTATTTATTCAAGAAAACGTTGATGACGCCTTGGATTCAATCACATTTGCAAGATTGAATATTATTCACTCGTCAATCATAACACCTGATCATTTAATAAATGCACTACTAGAAATTTCTCAAAATTTAAGAAGAAATAACCTTCCTCTCCAACCAAAATTGGACAAAATAGCTCAATATCTCGAAATAATCGAACTAGAAGCTTTTCAAACTGAGCACAACCTAATATTTGTACTCAAAATTCCATTGACTGAACCTCCAATTTATACCCTATATCATGTGTACCCCATTCCAATATTTGATGATAGAACAGGGCTACATCATATTTTGCAAATTTCACAACAATATATCGCGAAAGACGATGACTCTTTAATGTTCATACCAATCACGGATATGAGTGCGTGTAAGACATTGACATTCCAAACTAAACTGTGTTACAATATGTTCGCATATCCGATTGATCAAAACTCAATTTGTGAAGCCCAAATTTTCAAGTACACGAAAAACGTTCCAACCAACTGTCAGAGCTCCTTATTTTTCAGTCAGAATTATAAGGTGCACAAAATTGAAACGAACCTATGGCTAGTGATACTCTCGGAACCTTTACAAGTGACTATAAATTGTCCCGAAAAGAAAGTGAAAACGGAATTAATAAATAAAAACTCTCTCATAACCCTTGAAACGGAATGCAGTGCCTTTATTGGAATAACAAAAATTCAAGCTGATTCCAGATTTTCGAAATATTCAAATATCTCGTATGGATCACATCCAGTCTTAATACCATACGAATGTTGCAATAACCTACCGGACAAATCAAGTATTCCAAAACTGAAGCCATTGAAATTGAACGATTTGAATGTCGATGATTTGGAAATTGCCAAACACAAACTTGATTCATATTCTAAAACCTTGGATGATTTAATACATCAACCATATGTAACCAAACATATTTCTTGGTTTACATACTTCACCATTACGCTAATTATTGTGCTAATAATTCTGTACACCTTTTGTAAATGCAGAAGAAGACGTCGCAGCAGCCTAGCAATTGCAGATGTCAACAACCCACCACCGCCTCCAAGACCCTTCAGGCCTTTTAAGCGTTTTACAAGCATGTTCCCAAGAAGAAGACCTAGCCTTCAAGATGAGATTCCCGAGGACGAGGAAATCACATTAGACGATTACTAATATATTTTTTATACTTTACAGCCCAAAAGTTGCTTCATAAGGAACCAACTTTTTTTGGTAAAGGGGAGTTGTTATATGCCCATGGCTGACCTCTACCATTCATCTCCAAGGTGACCATCTCAAGAGCATAGCTGAATCAACATCCGGCACCTACGCAGTTCCAGAAAGATCCCAGGCGCCGTTTACTGTTCTTTGTTCACCCAGACGCTTACTTCATGATATTTTTTCATATAAAAAACGTCCTGCGTGGCGTAATAGTTTAGTTGTATTCTAGTTGTCATACTGTTACTACTCAACTCTGGGGATACAGATCTGTTTCCCCTGTTCAATAAATATCAATTTTTAAAAAGTTATTTTTCTCAAGTGAGTTATAACAGTTGTAATGTTTATTGGTAATGATGATTCATGTATCTGATTTGGTGGAAATATTCCATGAGCGAACCCCATCATTTCTGCTATAGAATTTGGATGTGTCAGATCAATTTCATATTTGGATCGCATTTCACATTTGAATGTATTATTATTGGCGTGTAGATAGAAAATATCATCTGCAACGACATCATTTGGTTTTTTATCATGAAACAATCTGAACATGATATGTTTCTGTATGACGGCATTGATCTCTTCTATTTCGTAAGCACCACATGGAATTTCAATTGTCAACTTTTGGGGTATCGATGAGTTGTCATTACTGATTCTGAAACTGACTAAGTTATTAGCTTCAGTTATATTATTGATTGTATTGCATCCATAGAATCCCAAAAGTCCTAATCCATAACGACTGTTCCTATCCAATTCAATTGGTGGAAAAAAATCCGCACTCAAGACACTTGTCCCGACAGCTTGTAGCTCGAACTTTCGTGACATGACTGATGAATATTTTGAAACACATTTCAATTTATTATTGTACACAGCAACAGCACATTTGAGACAATTTACACTTTTTGGAAGGTGTTGTATTGTAATAAGTATCATTTTTATTGATACCAATATTCACATCCTCTATATTACAAATACAACACATAGATTTTCGAGGTATAGGACCATCATTAACATCCGAATCTGAATTTTGATCGTGGTGGTGCTCATAACAATATCTATGTTTCATTATATCGATGTCATCTTGCAGATGCTTAGGCAACTTTTCCCAAACATATGCAATCTCATGTGCAACACATGCAAGTATCACTTCCTTAGGCATATTTGCAAGCATCACTTTATCCATTTTTTTCAAGGTACCATATTTTGAAAACATTCTAAGTGAAAACCCCATTCCCTTGATAGCCTCCCGATCCAGTTTTGGTGTTGAATCCATTTTTATTTGGAAAATTATTTAGAGAGAAACTGCAAGCACAAGTGACCACAGAGAACTGTATTAAATTTCTGTTGTCGATCATAGTTATATTTGATTTTTACATTCGAACATTTTCGAAAGAATCGAGTCAATTCCAATGGTGGGGGTAGATCTCCAAAACTATCGAAATATGTGACTTCTTTCCCACATTTTTTATATGCCACCCAATGTGTTCCTGGTCCACTTATTCCATCTAAATTAACAATAGCTGTCTCGTTTTGTTTTGGACCTGAAGATGGTAATCTATCACGCATAAAAACACCACGAAAATGTGGAATTTTCATTTTTTGTGCATAATAACTGAGATCGAGATCAGTAAGAGGCCTCTGAGGTAGGGGTTCAATCAGTTTTTTGTTTTGTTTGTGGCTTTGTATGGTTTTAAATATAGTCCTAAACCTTTACGGTATGGTTTGAGATATATTCCACTTCCGCGTTTGCCTAATGCTACAGCCTCCATGGTTTTATTGTGACGATTGGCTTCCATTAAAGCCGCTCTGCTGGCTTTTGCCGAATTCACGGCCTTGGTAATACCAGCAGCGGCTCCCGCCAAACTTCCTAGTGCGGATAGTCCAGCAAAAATTGGTATCAATGGTAAAAGTCCACCGATATTGGGAACAGGAATTATGCGTGGTGTGCGGATTTTCTTCTTTCCACCGGCAGCTTTAAGGTATTTACGTGCCGCCTGCAATGCCACAGTGATAGCTTTTTTGCTATTATTCGTCACAAATTGATTCCCACCAGCTTTCTTCAATACATTTCGCACTTTATGGACTATCCCAGCACCAAATGCAACTTTTTTAATATTATTTTTCTTCGATTGTTTCCTCTTACATTTTTTCTTATTGGTACTACAACCCATGCCCATATGTCTTTTCGCTTTCATAATGTTGGTGACAAGTAATGCAGCTGCTCTTTCCCCAATACTCGCGTCCTTTGATTTAACCCTATCCCAAGCGCTGTATTCAAGTTCTTTGTCGGCTAAATGTCTTGCTGCAAGATCAGATGGATGCTTAGAATATTGAATATCGTGTTTTTTGCATTCAATATCTAATTTATTGATTCCAGGATCGTTACGAGCTAAACGTTGTTTCAATTTTGTACCCGGTCCACAGTATTGATATCCTCCAGGTAGATGTAATTCGAAAGGAAGTTTGTTTATTAAATCATTAACAAAACCACAACCTCTTTTAATTTTACGATCACTTTCAATACGTCCGTATCGTTTGATGGTACACATTGAAATGAATAAGCTAATAACATTTATATAGTCTCCAACCACGGCACGATGCGCATTGTGAAACAGAAAGAAAAGTTTGCTGTAGATAATCTAGATGAGAAATTTGGGTGTGGATTGAATGGACAAAGAGTATTCAGACATGGTCCACTACTTCCATCATCAGTTCGAGGACTCATTATAGGACCTTCAAATTGTGGAAAGACGAATGCAATGATATCACTATTAACACATCCACAAGGATTGAGATTTAGAAATGTGTATCTCTATTCGAAGTCACTCAATCAACCTAAATATCAGTACTTGCGAAGTGTTTTGGAACCTATAAAAGGATTAGGTTTTTATACATTCAGCAATAATGCAGAAATAGTGGAACCCTCCGACGCTAAGCCTAATTCTGTTTTCATTTTCGATGATGTGATATGTGAAAAGCAAGATATTATTAGATCATATTTCTGTATGGGACGTCATAAGGATGTTGATTGTTTTTATCTAGCACAGACATATTCACGGGTACCCAAACAGTTAGTGCGTGACAATACCAATTTCATTATAATGTTCAAACAAGATGAGACGAATTTACATCACATTTATTCAGATCATGTTTCACCCGATGTAACATTCAAACAATTCCAATTGATGTGTGTTAAATGCTGGGAGGATCAATATGGATTTCTAGTAATTGATAAGGATAGAAAAATAGATGAAGGTAGATATCGCAAAGGATTCGATAGTTTTATATACCCATGATCTTGTTTTTGAAACTTATTCGATCACTGAATATTGTAGAGGTCACTTCATCAACGAATTGAGCTATAATTTAAAAAGGGCATTATGAATACAAAAAACGATTCTGAACATAAAAACAATGGAATGAATTTGAAACGTCAACTAGTAGAGACAACAGAAGCTGTCAGACAGAAATTCAACTCTATCAAGAATGATAATATTGAAAATCGTTCGACACTTGAAAGATTGTATGAGCCCATAATGAAACCATTGAATGTTTTATCACCAAACGCTACTTCTAAATCAGCAGTGTTATCACCAAATCGTGGATCTGTTCAATCTACTTCAAATTATCCCATGAGTACTCCAATAGGAAGAAAACAATCTTTTGATGGTGTATCATCTGTGAATAGTGACACGAGCACACTTCAAGACGATATGAGAACAACTCTATTCGAAACACCATCATCGTCCCACATCGATTCCTCGGATCCTGACATCTCACCTGTTATGAATGAAAGTGGTGAAGATGTTTTGATGAAACATTTGAATAATGTAAAATCTAGAAATCCAGCATATGATGGAACATTTGGCGTACGTATGGATCCAATTACACAAAAGCTGAAAATGGGAAGTCTAGTGGTACATTTCAAAGATGGAAACATTTCATTTTGGGATGCTAATAAAGTGAAAAAATATGAATGCGCAGGTAGTCCAGAATTATATGATATGATCTTTTTGAAGAATCCACAAGATGTTGATAATGAAGAAACTCGTCAAGTATATTCCAAAATATTGAAAATAACGAATGCTCCATATAAACAATATCATCTGAAGAATGGTTTTAAAAATACAAATTCTAAAAAATTTCGTGAAGCCATCAAACCACTATTAGACTCACGACAATATCCAATTAGGAGTAGAAGTAAAATTGGTGGAGCACTCAAACGAGTGAAAATGGAGAAAACATATAATTCTAAACCTGCGAATTATGTGTACTGGAATTCACCGAAAGAGTTAGTTGCTCGCCTACGACTATTGGTAGCATCAAAGTCAGCTGGACATACCGGACATGATAATGAAATAATTTCAATAATTGAAGAATTACGTGAAGAAGGTATAATATATTAATATATATCCATAAGTAATGATCACTGTCACATCATCATTCAATGCAGTAACATTATCACTTTTTTTCTCTTTAATCATATTGAAATAGAATGACTAATGAAGTAAGTGATATCAAACGACAAGTTGTTAATGAATTACATAGACCTGCAAGACGTAATTTTCGTAGAAGAATAACTACCATCAAAGGTTTTGCAGATCTATGGCAAATAGATCTAGCTGAACTACAACCTTATGCAAAAAGTAATGAAGGATACCGATATATACTTGTAGTAATTGATTGTTACTCAAAATATCTATGGACTGTGCCAGTTAAAGATAAAACAGGTAGTACAATAACTAATGCAATGAAATATGTACTGAAGAAAGCCAAATTTTCCCCTAAACATATACAAAGCGATCAAGGGAAAGAATTTTTTAATAGAAGCTTTTCATCTCTCATGCGAGAATATAATATCAATCATTAATCAACATTCAGCACAAAGAAGGCAGCTATAGCAGAAAGAGTGATTCGTACAATAAAGGCATGGCTCTACAAGGAATTTTCGATGAGAGGTCACCACAAATGGCTTGATATTCTTCCAATTATAACTAGTAGATATAATAATAAAGTTCATCGTACAATAGGTATGGCACCCATCAATGTTGATTCAACAACAAAATTGAAATTCAAGGGTATCAATGGAATTGGAGGAAGACAAAGTAAACCCAAATTCCAATTGAATGATATTGTACGTATAAGTAAATACAAAAATATTTTTGAAAAGTCTTACACTGCGAATTTTACCACGGAGCTATTCAAGATTGTTAAAATTAATAAAACCATCCCAACGACTTATAATCTTGAAGATATGAATGAACAGCCGATTAGAGGATGTTTTTACGAAGAAGAGTTATTACGAACCGAGAATCCTGACGTATATCTGATTGAGAAGGTGTTGAAGAGAAGAAAAAATAAAGTATATGTAAAGTGGTTAGGTCTTCCTAGCGAACAAAATTCTTGGATTGATGAATCAAATATGGTTTAAATGTATCTAATAGTGACTTTTATGAATAAAGTAATATTAAAGTTCATTATTGTTTTCATTTCAATTATAAGTATGTGAATTGAAAAATATTGCAGCGGTAAACATTGCCCCAGCCATTCGCAATGTTCTGTGTATACCAAACCAAATTAATTGTATACTCCATTCCCGCTTATATTTTTCAACTCACGATATTGAAAACACATTATCATTCCCAAAACTAATCGCCGTCACTTTGAAATGCAGTATCCAACTCTTTTTGCCAATTATCCCTCACTGATAATGCCGTCTCATAAAGCTTAGTCGACTGCTCAAGCTCAGCCTGAGCTTGCATTCTCGAACGCTTATCTTTACCTATTTTTGAACGGAGTTCATCAGCATCTTTAGACATTCTAGCCAATTCAACCTTCGCTAATGCAATCTTGGCATCTAATGCTTCAAGAGTTTCATTATTAGCATTAATAGCTCGCTCACTCTTTTCAAGTTCAGCAATAGTCATCTGTGCCTTTACAAGACGGTATTTTGCTTTCCTTTTCATTTCCCCAAACCGATGGAGGGGACTGAAAGAAGATAGCGGTTCAGCTTTCAAATCACTCTTCATTTCTTTAGGAGTACCTTTTGGCTTCCTCTTCGATCTGTCACTTTTCGTTGCGGGTTTTTTCTGTCGCACAACACTTTTGGATTCTTTCTTTTCTTTAAAGTCAGTGACAATCGATGAAGATGCCTTAGTAACCTTCCTCTTGATTGTTCTAGATTTCTTATCAACACCAAGAGGAAGGGTAGATGAAGAGTGTTTGAGTGATGATAATTGCGAAACGATCGGATTTTCAATAATAATTTGCTCATTTGGTTCTGGCACATCTGCAAAGTTAACGAAGTCGTTAATATCAAAATCATTTATCGAATCTTGACTGGATAAATGTAATACTGGAATATTTTCAAAATCAGTCTGATCGATATCAACAAGTGGTGAACCATCTTCAGCAATCAATAGCGGCATAGAGCTCATGATTATTAAGGTCTGAGGAATGATATGTGATAGCAATAGAATGTGGATAGGAAAGGTGATGATGTTACTGAGACCTCACCATTTATAGAAGAAAATAAACTAGCGCATGCGCTCTTTCATCAACTGGCACATGCGCTCTCTCACTAAACTATTCACGCATGTAACAATCTTTGTCATTTAAGAGGAAAACTTTGTGTTGCATGCATGTATTTTTAAATGTTAGAAAATAATACAAATAAATTCAATATATATATATATATATATATATATATATATATATATATATATATAATATATATATATATATATATATATATATTTATTAATAATAGAGGACAATAACGATAATAAAAAATATAAAATGAAAAATGTTAATATGTCTCTGTGGATGTGGAACGTTCTTTGACTCTATTCCTCAATAGTTGTTGCTCGTGCGTCAAACACCAACATTGAAAAAAATGGATTCTCCTATTGGGGTAGAGTTGACCAACCTTCTCACACAGATCCCAAGTACTTCTACATGCATTGCATACATGATTCCAACAATTCATGGAATATGTATCACAACGCAAACAACGTTGCAGTGGAGTTGGAACGGCAGCACAGGTACCGCAAATATTTCTACAGATACCTATATTGTTAAATATTATAGGTTCGGAACACTTCAGACACTGTAACTGTTGTTGACGATAATCCGATTTTGTTCGCTTCGGTGGATGAGAAGGAGGCGATAGTTGAATCCGCAACACGCAATCACTACACATACCAGTACATGGATTGATTGAATCCTTAGGTCTACTTATTTGACAAAAGTAGCACACAATAGCCCCTGCAATCATCATTGGGTAGACACACACTTTTGGTTTTTCATTCCACTCTTTTGGAAACGGCATTTTACTAATTCGATTAGAAATATTAAGAGATGACTTACAGAAACTCTGAATGCTCTCTCCTACACCTACGATCTCTATTTATACAAATCAACATCATGTGAAAGTATAGTGGGATAACTTCTCCTACTATTCCACTCTAAACGAGTCAAGTGGGAGAGTCGCATCACCTCCTATATAAGTCGACTTGCAAACCTAGAGTTCATTCTTTCACTCTCTACAACTGTGATCAAACAACAACAAGATGAATTCTGCAAAAATAAATGCTGCATTAAATAGAATATCTGCTGTTGATGAAAACAATTGGATAGACGAATCAGATGATGAGAATGTCAATGTTCCGCTAGAGGAAGTGATAGTTGAAGCAGAAGATGTTGGAGTCGATGAAGATGAGATAGACGAAGTTGAAAACGAGGCCAACCAAAGCGACGAAGATGATGACGTGATGGAGTTTGAGAGGGTCATGGATGAAGAAGGAGATGATGAAGGGATAGAAGCTGACACAACTGAAGGCGATGGTGCTTTGAGGATCGGTATGCGAACGCTCAATGTCAGTGAGACACTGGAAGATCCCTTGGATTTGTATTGTGCAATGGATGCATACGTATTGATCAGCACAATAGATGGAGAGAACAAAAAACTATGTTGGTGCTGCTTTCGGTTTTATTCGCATAGAAACAATAATGGAGGGTGGTATGCCCATGTCAACACCCACAACACTGTCTCAATTATGGAAATGGGGCAGAATTGGTGTGAAGCTTGCGAGAGGCCACTAACAAACTTCACCCGAGTATCTACATGTATTATATGTAATAACGTCCAACCTGTGGCACAATAACCGTGGACCTACTGGTCAAAAAAAAACAACAGCCCTTTTCAGGGCTACATTATTCACACAAACAGTAGTTAGTTGTATTAGTATTCATAGATTATATGACAAATGAATACTTTGACTAATAAAAGTCTAAGTAATTTGTTAGTCTTTGAATATCTATACATTATATGACAAATAAATTACTACTTTGACTGAAAAGTCGATATTTGGAATTTGATAGTCATTGAATATCTATGCATATGATGAGTACTACTTTAAATGAAAGTTGAAGTTGGCATTTTGTCAATCATTATATGCATATAATGATGAATACTTTTACATACATACATTTTGTTTGAGACTATAATGTTAACAATGGTATGAACCTGTTTCTGTTTGAAAGTTTAATGATAGCTCTGAAAAGAGCTATTTTTTTTTATTGTTTCAGTCTTCAATTGTAGCCCTGAAAAGGGCTGTTTTTTTTATTAATCCATGCAATGGTATGGACTAACGCTCCTCATCATCATCAGAAACAATGATGATTGTATCATCATCTGTATCTGATGATATACTGATGATGTCATCCTCATAATCATCTGAATCAGACGATATACTAATGGCATCATCATTAGCATAATTATCTAGCTCGTTATCCTCTAGATCGTCTAACTCATTGACATCCATCTCTAACTCTGCCTCTACTTCCTCTTGCATACCTTCTTCCATACGTGCCGGGAAATCATCAGGTAGATCATAGATACGTTGCAGCATTTGTGCAAAATTTGTACTGAAATGATCGAACGTTGAATCTATTCCATGTACCTGGATGGGGCCTGTACTCGTCATAGAACACTCTGGTACACTCATCGGTTCGGTGGTGGAATCAGCACTCGACATTGTGGAAGAATGATATAGAACTGGGATTGATGCTTTATTTATATTGGAAAAAAAAGGAGGGGGTGAAGTGTAAATGTAGAACAATTCAGTGTTTGAAATTCGAAAGCAATAAGAATGACAATTTTCTTGAAATTCTAAGTGATTATTATTATGAGAAACTCTGAGTGATTATTATAAAAAAAAAACTAATAAGGGAGAGGGAAAAAGACACTGCCCCAACCTCGCAGTGCCTCGTGTACACCAACCAAAAAGTGTGTACTCCGTGGAAGGAAAGGAAAGGAATAGAAAGGATGGGAGAAATGAGGAAACGATTACATATCATCGTCTGAATTCAGGACTTCATCAATCAGGATAGGGGATGGTGGAGGACTATCATCGGACTCATTGTCAGCGTCACCGTCATCATCGTCATCGCTGTCGTCGTCGTCTGTGTTTCCGGACTGTGTATCCCATTCGTAATCATTCCGCCAATCATAGGGATCTGGATAATCCCCATCAGACAGGTCCGCTTGATCGGTTCCAGTAACGTGAAGCACTTGTATCCGATCATCATAAATTATGTCATCATAATTCATCGAGTGAGGTGCAGTCGTGGAGGTAACGAAACCTTCATGGATAGAAGCCCAGTAAGGATGTTGATGCGCTGGGTCACTGTACGGCTCAGTAGTTGAATCAGGTTCCATGTTGAAGGTGGCTGATCAACTGAATATTCCAACAGATAATTCCTACTTTTATACTTTTGAAAGGGAGTGGGGAGGAGAGGGGATTAAGTGGGAATGAATTTCAAAAATGACATGAGCTATATTCCATGAAAGAGAAAATTGAAAATACTATATGAATTATATGAAATATACTTATTGATTTCATTATGAAACATATTTTCTTCCCAAGAGATTATTTACAATAGATTAGAGAACACAAAAATTGATGTGAGGTATTTGCATAGAAGAACTTGTAATTGAAATAAAAAAAGGAAATAATAATGAGACGAAGTGAAGAAAAATGCTCCAACCATCGCATTGTTCAATGTGTACCAAACCAAAACAATGTACACCCTTAATTTCACTTCTTTTTTTTTTATTTTATTTTTATTTCCTAAAATTACAAACATAAACTCAAAACTATCTTAATTAAATATTCCTAACTAACCTAAAACTAATCTTACTACACTTACACTTAATCTATGGGAAAGTTTTTATAAAAGTCACTAACTTTTTATAAGTCTCTATCGAAGAGGTATCTGCTTCACACTTTTTCTCCAGAGATGCATACTTCCGATCTAGTTCGGCTATTTCTTTTTCTGCTTCCCTCCGTCGGTTAACAATTTCAGCCATTTCGCGCTTCCTTTTAACCAACGCGGCCTCACTAGCTCGAGAAGCATGTTCTGCTTCCTTACATCTCTATAGAAAACTGTCCAACATTTCACTAACCTCTCCGATAGGCTGTCGCACTTGTGGCACTAACACTTCAGGATTCGTCACCGGTGTTGCCAGCATCGGCGAAAGCGGCACCACCGACGGAGTGAATACGATGGGAGCCTCCTCCGATGGGGACAATACAACTGGTGGCTCCTCCGGAGAAGGCGCCCTAGGTTGTTCCACTACTGCTGCGGGTGGTGTGGAGGGCCTTAAGCTGTTTGGAGCGGTCGACCAACTACCTGCATAAGGATTAGTCCTATTGCAAGTAGCTCGGTACTTAGAAATAGGACCAACCTTCGCTGCAGGTCGTTGGCAAACCTTCTTTAAAGGCCTGACTTCCTCCTCCTCCTCGAATAAGTCAGGGCTGGTGGATCTGCACCTAACTCGCGAAGTGGATGCCTTCTCCTGCTCTGTCATAGGCATGATGGATGCCACAGCGTTATTTAATTCCTGAGTGTTGGATGCCATTCTGAAAATGTAAAATAATACAAAGTTAGTAGATGTAAAAAATTAAAGTACATTGTTAACTTACTCAAACTTAGCTCCTCGTCGTATAGTACACTGCTTCTGGTTGAGTATGGCTGGACTGCTCTGGATGACTGGAGTTGTCGTACTGAATGTAGAAGAACGTGCTCCTCGGGGTATCAACATCATTGGGAGTGGAGGGAATGAGGTGGGGGCGTGCATGCGCAATGGTTGGAATATGGTGGGGCGAGAAATGGTAGGAAGTGGGCGGGGTGAGCAATGGTGGGAAGAAAGCGGGCCGCGCTCCGCGCGGCTTACGCCCCAATTCGCTACGCTCGCGCCGGCGCGCTTCGCGCGCCGGCGCGAGCGTAATGGGGCCACCGCGCCGGCGCGCTTCGCGCGCCGGCGCGGTGGCCCCCCACCCACCACCCGCGCGCTTCGCGCGCCGTGAAACCTAACCTAACCTAACACCTATGACCCTAACCTACAGTATGTATTAATCTAATCTAACCTAACGCGGGAGTAAATTCACCATGTTGGTTCAATTAATACGTCATCTGTTGGTTTTGGTTCTATTATTCTAACATTTGGATCAATGTCCAGTCCTGGATATCCCAGTCCACCTGATGGCCTGACTTTATGGCTTTTCTCCAAAACTTCAACTCTCTCTTCTAGTACATCATACTTTTTCATTGTAGTCCCTGTTATGTTTGACATAGCATCAAATTTTTTATTTGTAGACGCTGTTATGTCAGACATTTTTATGTCCACATCATTTGTAAGTTTGTCAAATTTACGAGTGAAAGTTATCCGAGCCTCTGCAATTTTATCGTCAAATGCTTGACGGGCATCGCGAGCAATATTACCTATTGTGGATTGTATTGCAGCTTGTAGGGCTAGAAGTATAACCTCCTTTGTTCCGTTAATTTCCCCCTCAAGATATGATACAGTTACACAATCACTCTTGTCAATTGGTTCGCTTATATTTTTCAATATTTTTCTTTGCATGTCATAATGACCATCTTTTGTTAATTTAAAACCAATCCCGGGAGGACCTCGAATGACATTACCACCCAATTTTCTTTTTCTACCAAACTTATCGATTGTTTTAGACATTGTGCACTCTACGATGATTCTTTTCAAACTGATATTTCTTTCATTTACATTATGCTATATACTTTACAGTAATTGGTTAGGAAAATAGAAATGAAACAAATAATATTTTTATCATTTTTTATTCATCTAAGTAACTTGGTAAAAGTGATACATATACAATACATAATACAATAATCACAAATAATCACAAATAAGAATGTTCCGGTTTGAAGGAATAAGCAATAATACTTCGAATTATAATTCAATTATTCATCTCTACAGTCAACAAATTGATTAGTTGGTCTAAGGCGCTCTCTTGAGAAAAAGAATGAACGATTTCAGACACCCAACGAATGTTATCATTAGGATCATTTCGATAAAATTCTATATCGCTATGACCCCATGGAAGAGTTCGAGTGGTATTCGGAATGATGAATCTCTTGTCGTCATGATACGATAAAGTGACTTTATTTTTCAATTCAGTGTAAATATCATGCAATACGCTTCTGAACGAGTTCATCTTCCTGAATATCATACCTCCCTCTTCAATGATTTTTTCATAGTCTTCACATGTCAATTCATTCTTTATAACAGATCGTTTCACACCTTTGGCCTTCTTCAGTTCACCATCAACAGATTTCACGTAATACGCTTTAGCACCTGTACCGTAAAAGCTGATTATTGGATCATTTGGGAATTCATCTTTGAAATTACCCAGAACTGACTTTGTCACTGGAATATTGAATTGGTTTCCTATTTTATAATTAGATGTATCGAACTTATTTATATTATTTTTGATAAATTCATAGAAATTGTCTGTATTTACTTTGAGAATAAGGGAGTCGGTATCAGTGTAGAGTAAGGACGCATCTTCTCCAAACTGTTGTTTGATACATCCATAGAAAAAATCATACATAACTGTTTTAGATAATTCTAGAATGGAAAATCCTAAATATAGTGGTTTATCATAATGAACTTTTACTCTAGCCAATTGAATGGCAACAAAATTTTCTGTAAAAATAGAGCATTTTTTAAAATTTGGTCGAGATATGAGACAACTAGCACCTATAGTTCTTTTTATATTTTCCCAATGTGTAATGAGTCTAACATCAATTCTATTGTCTACGTTTTCCATTGTTTTTCCATAGACTGCATTATTCATTAGTTTGTAGAAATCTTTTTCAGATTTGTTATTAGACCTATTACGCATTTCAGTATTCAAATCTATATAAGGCTTCATCCAACATGATTGCTTAAACCTCAATACTCTATGTGTGTTCATCACTATCAAACCATGATTGACAGCTTGCTGTAAGTTTCTATAGTGAACAATATATTTTCTTTTGTCGTTTAAATTTGGAATTGATTTGGGAACTTTCGATTTTGCATATGGAGGTATCAAACGTTCAACAAAGAATGGTAAATCGGAATGTTTATCATGAAGTTCTTGGGGATAATGTATATCCACTTCCAATACATATCCATAAGGACTATCGATATCCACATTCATTATATCAAGATTGAGAATTTCATGAGGTGCTAACCATGAAAATTCACCTGTTGGTAATGGTTGCGACAT
Organism: Leptinotarsa decemlineata; assembly: GCF_025532065.1. Classification (NCBI taxonomy): domain Eukaryota; kingdom Metazoa; phylum Arthropoda; class Insecta; order Coleoptera; family Chrysomelidae; genus Leptinotarsa; species Leptinotarsa decemlineata. Next base: position 6,704,594 of record NW_027412545.1, on the reverse strand, counting down.
GCTGTGACCATATAGATTTGTTGCATCCAAATATGAAATGAATGAAGATGGTTCATTTGGATTATAATCCGGTAAAAATGTATTGTTTGCTTTATGTTTCCTTTCACTACATTGACTTATTCCACCACGAATACCTTTTTGAAAGAAGTGAACCATATCAATATCAGTTAGTAATTCCAATTCAATATTAGTATATTTCAACATGGCATCCCACGATAATCCGGGTGCAGTGAAGTATTGTGCCGGATCCAATTTATATTTATCAACAGATATATTTCTAAAGTTTTCAAAAATGTCACATAATAGTAACACATCTGACTTTAAATATAAATCAGGGTATTCACCCAAATCCTGACATTCGAATAAATTCCAAACAAGTTGAGCTCTCCCATAATCATTATCTGATATATGTTCACAATTGAGTTTATCATAAAATTGATTTTTGGTTGGAAGTCTTGGATGATTCAGTTTTTCGATGTCATCAACAAAACTATAGGGAAATACACCTTTCTTTCTCATCAAATTGAAATTTTCAATTTGTGGGAAATGTTTGCGCATCTCGATACACTGATCAGATGTTAAATTTGCACCTAAATTCTCCAAAGAACTAGGCATGAATCTGAAACTATCAATGAATCTCATTTTCAAATAATTCTTCTTCACCCTACCATCTTTATCCGTATAGGAGTGTGTAAAGAGATGTTTTGTGAAAGATATATATTTTTCATTAGTTTGTGGGATGACATCCACTTTATCTTTGTTTTTATACAATTCCTTTATGAATAAATGACAATCATATCCACTGAGATTGTGAAAAATTATAGGAATGAAATTTGGCAATTTAAAATTCAAATTACAAGATGAATGAGCAGCAGGGGACCTTTTTTTTCCTGTGAGGTGACAATGATCCCTCACTTTGACTTCGCCATCATTAAATTGTTTGGAACAAATGCCACAATTTGTGGCAGAAGCAAACTGTTCCTCTTCCTCAGGAGTTTGTACATCCATAGGAATAGGAAACCTGAGATGATTTTCATAAATATTTTTCAAATCATCTTCGATTTTGCTAACGAATTTTTGGGCTGCATCCACACCCCTATACGAAACAAATTTTGATAAATCATCATTGTATGAACATTTAATCAAATAAGCAAATGAATAAGGCTCATGTTTGAATGTCTTGATCGAATACGAGTATTCAGGATTTGGTTTAGTGGTTTGAATCGGCTTCAGTACTGATTCAAAATCTGCATACACTACAAATGGTACCTTCATTTGTTTTTCAAAGTTTTCAAAAGTTAGTATATTTTCAGGTACCGTTTTCCCATATTTATTGACTTTGAAATTGGTTGATGGTGTTGTAGTACTCAAGTGATTACAATCATTTATCTTATGACGTAATAGTAATTGTTCATTAGAAAAATATAATAAACAGCCATCACAAAAATATTTCTTATGTTCATGAGCCGATAATTGGCTTGAAACTAATCTTGAAAGATCTTTGATCCAACAATAATGATTATTACCGAAATCATCTGTGATAAGTAACAAATTGACATGTCTTCTAAGTCTTCTCTGAGAGTAACGTAATGGTCCAATTATTTCATACATTATTTTACCCTTCTCGAATTTACTTTCTAAACCGTACACATTAACTGAAATATCATTCTTGTCTTCAAATTTCACAATATCTTTCAACTTTACCGGAAAATTCATACCTGTTACATCTATGACTGTACTGAAATGTGGATACGATGAAACTTCTGATGTTCTATCGATTGCAGGATGTAGTGCTGAAGTGATAGCCCATGCAAAACAATGCTGATCTTCATTACGGACATTAACCACGGCCTTCCTACGCTCAATACATTCAGGCAGCTTCACATATGAACATCCACTGAGCGGGCTGTATTTATTAATGTTCAACTCCAGAAACATGATTTTTTCGCAAGTCCAACCTTAAATACAGAACAATATTACTAATCCATCCAATTAAAACTTGGTAGAAATGTTTACCTGAATCACGTTCCTGGAATTCTGTAGTTTGAGCGATAATCCCATTTCGAAATCCATCAAATAAGGAATTCAAATCAGTAGATTGATCAACTGTTCTATTCTGTGAATTAAATGATTTCGTTTCCTTCAGGTCTTGTGTTTGTAGAATATAACTCCCAAATACTTCCATATTCACTTTGATGATTTTGTGAACCCTGATGGCCGATTCCAATAATTCTATAACTTTCTGCCTGATTTCATTAAAGAATAACATGTAATCGGTGGAAACAATGGAACTCTGCACCCTGTATGTCGCAATCCGACGTTTGAAGGCGCTCTTTATAATTTGAACACCATCACTGAATTGAACACATGTATTATTCTTATGTTGTAGAGTTCTATTGTGAGAATTCACTTGAGTCAATGGAATCATTACATTACAACAATTACATGTGTACATAGGTGCTGCAGCGTCATCTAATCTCACTCGTTTCACTGATGGCCCTCCTTGGCAACTCTGGAGCTGATGACGACGAAGGTTGTCACTACGGGTAAAAGATTTACCACATTCACAAGAATACATTTTCTATGATATGTTCTCACTAACTCACTCGATGGAAACTGACATAACCAACACTCGCCCGCTTCTTAAATACCATAATCCACGTCGCCTGCGCATCACCGTAGAGAGTGAGGGTAGGTAAGGACACATCGATGCATCCGCTAGAGATGCCTGACGTCACAGCCAAGCCCATCTCCCAATTTGATGCGATAACAGTTGCCGGCACGAGCAAGCAGTGATCGTTGCGCTCTCGGAGAGGGCAGACGTTTGCACAGTCCTCGCCCGCCTGCGTGTCACCATCAATAGCGAGGGTAGGGTGATGCGTTACGTCACATCATTCACTGCTTCGAGAGCGATAGCCGAACAAGCAATTGTCGTTGCGCTCTCGGAGAAGACAGACGTTAGCACAGTCCTCGCCCGCCTGCGTGTCACCATTGATGGCGAGTCTGGGGCGTTACGTCACATCCTTCACTACATCGAGGGAGGTGAGAGCAGACCGATGAATACGCATTACTCTGCCACACGTCGTGGAGTGAACATGTCGCTCTCTAGCCGTTGAACGGTTATTGCTGTGACGTCACTCCACTACTAACTTGGTGCCCTCACACCGATGGAGCATTCATTACTTGGAGGATCTTCGAAGTATGCAGACGTATGTTTGTACATAGACAAACAAGCACATGATGAAACCCTGTACCGTGCATTCTCTAACACACACACACACATACACACACAAAATCTCATATGAAAAAAAAATCTGAACGATCCATGCACCAGACACTTCAAGGTCACAACGCCTTGACTTCACTGCACAACAAAAAAAAAGCAAATAACACGTCATATTGGTGGGGGGAGTATTAGAACCGGGAAAAAATTTCTGAACGATCCATACACCACACCCTTCAAGGTCACATCACCTTGACTTCACCAAACAACAACCAATAAAAAAGCAATTAATACGTCATAGTGGTGGGGGGAGGCTTAGAACCGGCTCAAATCTCCTACTAATGGGTTTCATCTACTCATGTCATCGATGACATCCCAATGATATTCATTCGCTTATTTGATTAGATCCCGGCCAAAGGAATCTTGATTAAATTGAAAGACTTATATTTTTAGAGGTAATTGATTTTTGGGAAAGAAAATTTTTGGCTTTCTACTACTCCATCTTATTACAAAAAATGTGGGAAATTCACAAAGAACGGAAGGAAGCAAGCAATCAATTTCAAAAGAAGTAACTCTATACATAGATGTGAAGATCATGCAAAGAAATAACTTTCAGACACAAACTGGAAGAGAAAGCTCTCCTGAAACAGATACTTTCATATAAACATTGAATTACACGAAAGAAACATGCTTTCGAGACAAATACTTTTATACGAACACTGAATTATACAAAAAACACTTTTCTCTACTTAGTTTGTATACCAAACATTCGTAATGGAATTGAATCAGATATCACCCACAGGATTCCTACAAAATACACTGAATAAAATGTAAAAATTTCACTCACATGGAACACTGTCATCCTCACTGGTAGACATCGATGTTTCGCCATAAGATACTTGCCTTGGGGCTCTTCAGTACCATTCTGGATAACATTATAAAAAAACACGCAATTCATTCATAAATTACGACTTTATGTCACAGAATGAGTTTGATCTACTCATGTCATCGATGATATCGTAATGATATCCATTCGCTTATTTGATTGAATCCCACCCAAAGGAAACTTCTTCAAATTAAGAGCATTATATTTTAAGGAGTGATTGATAATTAATAATAATTACCTTTGATAAAATTCATTGAAGTAAATGTATGTTCACAGCTATCAATTTCAATTGTAAAATAGGTAACTCAAGACAACAATTAACAAAAATGCAACCTCAACCATCATAATAATTCACCATGTAAAAATGCAATTTCAACCTTCCTCATCACGCTCTCGCATCGGTTTGTCAGGCCACTTGAATTAAATTTGCGATGACTCCTGAGATAATAATTCAAATTGTATAATGTGTATGAAATGCCTAAGGTTTCAAACTCATTTACTCCATAAAATTAATAAGGATATGAATAACTTCAAAATTGCCACATTATATAAGATCCTTATTTCAAACTTCTAATGGTTAAGGTAAGCTATCCTTGAAAGATAAACATATACCATCGCATACTTTTATATAGATCTATGAGAGAAGAACAATATGTAGTAATATTTTAATTGAATCTCAAAGGAATTAGGGAGCTTTTTCAATGATAGCTCGTGAGGTCGCGCACAGGTATCGGGAATAATCAAGTTGATCTCAGTCCAAACTATTTTACTCGAAAACAACTTTATAGGTATTTCAGCTCGTGAAGAAATTGGAGACATCTAATTGCATGGATCCTCTTAATCACCACTTTTACATAGAGAGTAATTGCTGAAACGGATACAACCTTATATGAAACCAAACCATTGCATGTATGGCTGTAACAAAAAGATTTTCAAAGATATTTGTTGATGATTCTTCAATTCCAGATGTTCAATTTTCAAATTATGTGTTTGGCTATCTGTAATTCGGATAATATTTGTGAAATTAATAGCTGATTAACGGAAAAACAAATTTTAAACAGATTTGAACAGAAATAGAACTATATGTTTGTCGGAATAAATGAAATGGAACGTAATTTTCAGAGTTATCATAGGAGTTGATGTAGATGTGTAGATGATCATCAGACAAATTTACTGGCTGTATCAAGGATATCTTTCAGGCTTTTTTGTCGCTTAAAACCAGTTTACAACTTTTGGTATCCATATGAAAAATTAGGGTTTGGTAAAAATCAACCCTTAATTATAGGGGAGCCCAAGCGGGGATTTCGGGATTTACTAAAGCGCGGCAGATTAATATACAGGGGGACACCTTGTACCCAGTTAAGTACCTCCACCAAATATGAGCCCTATATATAGGGCCGCCCGTGAAGGATAAAAGATCAGATTAGTGAAAAAAATTGATCATCAGAAATTCTCGAAGGCGTCAGATTAAGGTAGGGTGAGTTGATTACATGCTAAAAAGTGTATATTACAGTAATCTGACAATTTGAGAGTGACGTAAAGAAAGGAGAAGGCAGCAAAGTTGTAAAAAAATAACGTCATTTCAACATTCTCGAGCATAGCCAATTTTTTTTTCATTTTGAAGAAAGTAATTCAAGGATAACGAAAAATATATAATTTGATGATTTCCGCTAACGGAAATAAAAAAATTCGTCGATAAAGTTTAATGCGTGCAGATGTGTGATACCTATATTTCCCTCTCCGCGTTTCTATTCCTCTTTCACTTTTTCTCTATCTATTACTCTCTCACTACGTCCCCACTCTGAATTCTGTTGCCATGACGCCATCACAGCTGATCACAGAGACTCGTTCGTGACGAAGATAAAGATGATGATTGATTAATCAAATGATTATAAAAAAATTTTTTTCTTCAGCAATTTTCAAAAACTATTTTTTTATAAATACAAGTATTCCACTTAAAAAAACATACACTTATTTATTTGCATGCTATTTCCAGAGCTTTTCAATTAATTAAGTTCAATGATTAAAAAAAAATAAAAAAAATATATTTTTTTTTTTCAGATTAGGCGAATTCCTCTAGATAATCATCAGATTATGAGACAGCACGTTTAGGACATAAAGATGATCCATGTATATATTAATCTGATGCGCTTGAGTATTTCAAAATGGCGAATTTTTTTGCAGATTATAATAATGGTCGCGAGTTTGCGTCAGATCGAAATCGTCAGATTATTGAATGAGATCTTTTTTTTTGTTGCAGTCAAAATCTGACGCGCTAGATCAAATTTTTTTTCGTTTCACTTTTAACCCTTACGTACAACCACCCGTATCATGCAACCGATCAGATTAACATACGAACATTATTAAAAATACGTAGGAGATTGATGCTATCAATATCTGACGCGCTCGAGTATGTCCATGCAACAGTATTTTTTAACATATTCAAAAATCTATAGCCGCTTCCCCCACCGATGAAAAGGTATATATTATATAACATTTTTTTCTTCTTATCATCTAAGCTTTGCAACCTAATATGTCTCTATGACGCTCGGGTAAATCCCCATTTTGCATCGTGGGCTCCCCTACTATAAGTCGTTGATAAGGGATAAGTTAGGTTAGGTCCAAAGTGAGAGGGGCTGTTCGACCCTCCATCGCAACCCGAAACGGTTTATTGTGGCTCATTCCTATTCACACTCGACCTCATTTTGCATGTTTACCTGGGTATTTCATAAATCTATCTGCAAGGAGTGGAAAAGAATTAGGATTCTCTCATGGTTCACGTTAGCTCGAAACGGCTCGAAAGCTCGGCTTGGCTCAGAACCACACGGCTCGGCTCAAATATTGATTCGTGAAAAATTCCGCGGCTACTCTCAAAATTCACTGATTAATACGACCGCGACAAATACAAAAAAGGGTTCATTTTTTTTTTTGAAAATGAGACCAAAGAACTGAACATACGTATCTATAATCTGTTATAAACAATTTCATGAAATCGATCCTCTGTCCACGCATAGCCCTTTTCAATGAATCCACTTCAGATAAATTAATGACTACCGACAGGATAATGGAACAGAAATCTCTTATAGTTGCTCACCACCATTCCAGTGTAGGAAATTCATGCTGGTAAAAATCTAATAAATATCGCATTTCCAATATCCGAGTGGCCCGGATTTTTCCGGAAGTCTCAGTTGGGTGGTTCGCCGCAGGGAGGTGTGAATGAAAAGGCATCGCTTCGCAGGACCAATATGGCAGTGTCATCGTGTAATCCTGGCACGACGCCGATCAGGCATAGACGGCGTTAGTAGACGTCGGAAGGCAAGAAAAAAAAGTTATTCGAAAATAAAAAATATGGATGTTATGTTTATTTACATACCAAACAGATCATTCGAGTCTGGAAATACATTGCATACCTACTGAATATTATTTTTCAGAGAGATATGTAATACAAGCTATTACTTAAGACAGTCATCGATATAAAAAATTGAAAAATTGTGTAGTGATTCGATTTATTGTATTCTCTGTTCTTTATATTTTTCATTCAATTAATGAGTCAACTCTTATTCCTTTCACTTCTGATTTTTGTGAATTGTTCATGTTCAATTATGCCTTTCTTTGTTATTGATATGCTACGCTTCATTTAAGTTCAAATTTTGATTCACATTCACTGACATATCCATCTAAGTAGATCAGGAAATCATTTATTAATGATTGGCCGCAGTGGTAGTGCGCCCGACTCACGATCGAAAGGCCGTGGTTTCGATACCCGCCTCGACCAGATATTTTTCTCGAGAGAATTTATCTGGTTGAAGCTGGGATGATTCTGCAACCGTGTTAGGAATCACACGTTAAAAGGTAAGACCTCCTTAGTCCTTAACTCGCACAAGTTTCTCAACTTCTGAGAGTTGTCGTTCGAATGAGGGCGACAGCTGATTAACTGATTTAAATATTAATCGTACTAAGGACAACAACACCTTTCTTCATAATCAATTGCAAAATCTAATCTGTTAACATGCTTTATCTCTGCTCACTACCTGTTGTTCATTCTGATATCTCATATGAGAAATAGAACTGCGCAAAAAGAATATTTTTGATATAGAGAAACTATAAGGATGATGTCTGTGACAATATTGCCGTTCAATTCTTTATCACATGTGCTGTTACAAATGCATAAAAGTAAATTGTCAGTCATCAGAAATTATGATTTCCACGATTGAACTGAAACGTGAAAGATCTCTTGATATCAAATGTATACACTCGCAGAGAAAAATACTATTACGTTTTTCCCCGTGAGTTGACCAATAATTGACTACACTGATCAGTAATCAAACTTAACTTTATTTCACTTTGAATGAAACAAACACTTCAACTATTATTCGAATGTCTATCGCCTTACTAGATCGCTTCACGTACCGCACTGTAACTTCCACTTGACTGTGTCGATATCCTGGTGGCAAGCGTTTATATATCGTAATCGAATACGGCAGAATATTCTTCGAAATTCCATCGAAGTCGGTAACATTATTCTCGCTACATGTACAGCGGCAGCGAACATCGTACATTCGCGCGCTCTTAGCTACGTCACGCTTGGATTATGGCTACCAGTGGCGGCCGGCGCTATTTTATTTTTGGACATGATTTACAACAATATTATTCCATTTCCAGTTTCCTTTTTCTTGAATTCATCCAAATTGCATCAAATAACTGGAATACTGAACCAACATGATATTTTGATAAAAGATTGAATAATAATCATCAAATTCTTAAAATATTTGTGAGACAAATTCAATTATCTCTGACAATTTCTCCAGTGATTTTGAATATGAAATGAAAACTCATTTCAAGTTAAAAGTAAGTACTCAAGTTATTTATTTAACTAGCGTCCGACCTGGCTCCATACCGCTAACAGAGTATATGTACATTTTTTTTCCATCACAGTGTTACACAGCTTGTCCACAAAAAGTTTTTTGTTTTGACCTCAACGTTTTATCCTCAATAAAGGCCGAAGTTTCTCTCTATAGAACGTTCTAGAACAGTCCAAAACATTCGAGACCACATTCCACATCATCTTGAAAATTTCAGAAATGTAATGAAATATTCATGAATAATCTGGAACATCTCAGATAATTGTGGAACAATGAAGAGAATTATATTTACTGGTAGCCCTCTACCCCCCTCCATGAAAAATATTTCTATTTTTACCTGGAGGCCAGTCTTTTGGAGATATGAGAGTTAAAATTTTTGCCTTCTGGGAATCTCAAGAACAGTCTAGAAAATTCAAGAATATTCGAGCCCACTCCACAATCAAGAGCATCCCGGAGCATTCTGGAATGTTGTGGAATATTCGACAACAGTCTGGAATGTTCGGGAACATCATAGGAATATCCCAGATCATTGTGAAACGATCAAGGGAATATTATGGTGTGGTAGCACTCTATCCCCCATCCAATAAGAAGGTTTCAGTTTGTATCAGAAAGAAGTGCTTTTGATATTTAAGGGCCCAAATGTTTGCTCTATATAAATCTCTAGAACAATTCAGAACATCCAAGATTATTCGAGATCATTTCACAACATTCAGAACATACTAGAAGGAATGTTGTTGAATGTTTGGGAATACATTTGGGAACATCTCGATAGTTTTAGTTCTGCAATAACTCATAAGGAATATTATTTAGACTTTTAGGGTGTAAAGGGAAGTTATATTGTGAATTAAAGGTTGAGGCAACTCAAGTTCATTTGATAAGGGTTTTGTCTCAAAATCAAATTTGAAAACATTATTTTCAACATTAAAATGGGTATAGTTAAGTTATCCTTGGAAGATAGACATATGCCACCACTTTTTCAGACCTATAAAAGAAGAACATTATTTAAATTTAAAACGGTATATTTTTAGAAGAGATTAATTTTTGGAACTGAAAGGTTTTGGCTACCTACTTCTCCATCTTGTTACAAAAAAAAAGTGAGAATCTTCCAAAGAAAGGAAGGAAGCAATCGGTTTTAATCGATAAAAAACCATACAAAAATGTGTATGTAGATCATGCAGAGAAGTAACTTTCATAAACAATCTGGAAGGAAACTCGAAACAACTATTTTTATATAAACATTGAATTGCACAAAAGAAAATTTTTTCGAAACGAATACTCTAATATGAACACTGAATTATACAAAAAACACTTTTCTATTCAGTTTGTGTTTCAAACATTCATTATGGAATTGAATAAGATATCACGTACAGGATTGATACAATATAGTTAATGAAAGAGGGGAAATTTCATTCACTTGGAACACTGTTATCCTCACTGGTAGACATCCGATGTTTCGCCCTATCGGTTTTTCAGTACTAAATCTGGATAACATTATAAGAAAAGGCACTCAATCCATTCATAAAATTACGACTTTATGTCACGGATGATGAGTTCAATCTACTTGTGTCAACGAACATAGTACGTAATGGTTAAAATTGAAAGGGGTATATTTTCAGCCCTCCCAAAACAGCTACTTTCATATAAACATTGAATCACACTCATCGTATAGTGAATTGTTTTGTTAAGTTTCAAAAGGATTAGGCAGCTATGTGATTGAGTCGGCCGATACTTGGAAATCCTTGACATATTCTCGAAACACTTCATTGTGAGATTATCACTGAACAGTTTTACAAAAACGCAACACGTGTTTCGCTAAACAATAGCGTGTCTTTACACGCCCGAAGAGGACCGTTTATTGATGTTTGAGCATCCCGACGATTACCATGAAAACAAGAACGCTGTTAGAAGAATATTTCGAGCAGATAGTAGATAGCAGATAGTAGAAATAGATCGTACTTGGCTACCCATCTTGAAGAAAACTTTGGATAGTGGCGAAATGGCAACAAACTGATATCGGAGAGTACCTTGTATTACATCGAATATTTCAGTTGTCAATCAACAACATTGACATAATTTCATATTTCAAAACTTCTTTGACATCTGTCGAAGAAGTAAAGAAATAAGCTCTTAAAAAAGGAATAACTGCATATTTATTCGAATTTTTATCCATTTCTGAAGACGGAGGCAGATTTTGGCCTCCGAAACGTAAAAGATAAGTATAATTTCTTAATATTTTTTTGATAGGCAAAATTGTAAAATACGACAAGTTACTGATAAATAGAAGATTTTTCTTTGTGAAAAATACTTTGATTTTTACGCAGTAACTTATCGGGGTAAACTAAAAAGTTTGCCCTTCTACACTTGTATAAAGTTCTCCATTATAATTTTTATATTTTTTCAGATTGTGGAAGGTAACCATTACCCAAAAAAAAGGTCGATAAAAAACCGAATATTAGTTTAAGCACTCTGTTAGCGTCATATTCATAATGAGTATTCATTACTTTTCATTATCAGGAAACAGAGTATAGTCAAGTATTTGAAATATTTGAAGTTATATGCGTTAAACAAAAATATTTGCCATTCGAAAAATAAACTGAATTCCTTTTTTGTGTACGCCATTGTTCCATAAGATTACGGCGGAGTCTCATCTTATCCTTATTATCCCCCAATAAAAACCACATACATTTTCTATTTGGACCAATATCTTTTCAGGAACGTCTACAGAATTTTCATTATAAATATCTGTATTTTCGTATCAGTTAGTCAGTTAGTGCAGACAAAAAATACACTATTATATTCAGATATTAACTTAATTATCAAAGATCTGCAAATGACTGTAAATGATAGTAATAATCAAACTTATTTTAGAAAGCCAGCAAAACCAAAAAATATTTGGCGTGACGTAAATTGTGTGGTTTAATACATCAAACATACCCCGATAGGTACTTCTCTGAGTTCCCGAAAGATAAATGAATTATACAGGGTGTTTCATAATTGAATGCTGATCCTGAAGGGCGATAATTTTTGGATGATTTAAAAAACGCATTATGTGAACATAGGTCCGACACAACTTTATTTTTGTGATACCGAGGTTGAAATTCAACAAAAAAACATTTCTCCCTCAATATCCCTGAAACCGCTGCGTCTTTTTCTCCAATTTTGGTACATGCAAAGTGTTGAATATGGCAACTCCTGCCAATATTATGCATACGATTAGTAATTTTGACAGTAGTAAATGTCAATCAAGCTGTTTGAAGAATACGTCGGTAATTTTGTATCTGAAGTACTCCTTCATTTTGAAGCCGTTGAGTAAAGTTCTTGGAATACGTAGTTTTCTTTCCACGTAATCTTCCCTGTATTTCAGCATTATCTCCAACACAAAGTAGGCATAAAAATACATGTTTTCATGCCGAAGGTTTTTTAAGGCGTTCCTATTGACATGCCCTGCCATATTTTTTGATCAAGAACATGATACGCCATTGTTTTCCAAAAAAAATACAATTTTTGCCCTCTATTTTCTGATGAAAAAGGTCTCTTGCCTTTTTTCGTATGGCGAACGGTTTTCGAGGTAGAAAGTAAAATGCATTCATTTGCTTATCTCTATTCGATTTATTTTTATTAATAACTTCACAATTGTGGAATATAAGCAAAATTTTCAGTAATTTTCATTCATAATTTTTATACTAAAAAATATACTTCTTTCAATTAAAACAAGATTCCTATGACCGGGATTGAATCCAATAACATGAGTAGATTTGTTTCATTCGTGACATAAAGCCATAATGTTATGAATGAAATAAATGCTTGTAATGTTATCCAGAAAGGTGCTGAATAAGACAGGTGTCTTATTCCGAAACTTCGCCATTGTAGATAATAGTGTTCCATGTGAGTACAATATAGGTGAGTACAATATTCCTAACAAATAATATAGCAAGAAACATTCACAAAAAATTTAAGAATGATTTAACGAAATCAGTTGAACAAAAGGTTCATAGAACGATGGCTAAACATAAAAATATGCTAACAAACACAGAACCTACTCAACTGATTTTCCGTTGTAGGTAAAATTCCTCATTTTTGTTGGTTTACCAACAATTTATAAACCTAATGTTCCTTTAAGACTCGTTGTGAGTTCATTTGGATCTTAAAAGATATAAAATACCTTTCAGAAATTTCGAAACCGATATCAGAAAATTGTTATCGTTTTCTAAAAAATAAAACCTATTTCATGAATGAACTTGAGAATTTAACACTTAGTGATGGTAATGATTTGGTAACCTACTGTGTTGAATATCTTTTCATGAATTTACATATTGATGAAACTTTACAAATTATAATCCTGGTTGGAAATTGACGTACAACTTCAAAACATCTAACGAAGCACTATTTGGTAACTTTTAAAATTATGTACAAACAAAACCTATTTTCAATTTGGGGATGAGTTTTATCAATGAGAATTTGTTATAACTATGGGTTGATTTCATTTCCTAACTCAAGTAACATTTATATGGAACATGTTAAAGAATCTTTTGTTGAAACTCACCAGAACCGTTCCAAAGTTTGGTAAAGATATGTTGACGATGTATTTGCTATTCGGAATAGGACTTCTGGCAGAATCTTCCAGGATTGGCTCACTCAAAGGCGTTTATTCACCCTTCGAAGCCTAATACCAGATAACAGTTGTTGGACTACAGTAGGGTTGAACTACGATATCTAACAGGCCTTCTTATAGGTCACTGTCATTTGAATCATCATAAGAAGAGATTCGGACTGTCGGTAGACAATGTGTGTCGCCTCTGTTTGGAAAATGATGAAACAGCAGAGCACATACTTTGTGTCTGCCCCGCTGGGAACCGAATCAGGTTTTTCGAGTTCGGCAGAGCCGTACTCTTACCATCTGACCTGAAAGACCACTCACCATACAAACTAATCGGCTTCGTTAAGAAGGTGGGTTCAGTTGATGGAGTGTGAATAGGTGTGAGCCACAATAAATCTTTGCGGGTTGCGGTGGAGGGTCAAATAGACCCACTCACTCTAGACGTAACCTAACATAACCTATTCGGAATAACCTGAATGCTCTTTCATATTATATCAACGATCAGGAACCGACAATAGAGTTCACAATTGAAATTGAATTAGAAAAATCTTCAAACAAAATGTATAAAACTTCAATCTCGATAAAATAACGATAGAATAGCGGTTAAAATTTTTGAATTCAGAAGAATCAGCCGCCCTGTAGGTTCTTTATTTTATCAGAATATTGCTGGGATGGTGGGTTGTCTATTAAGCAAGAGTAAATAAAACCGAGGAGATTTTCATGGTCAGTATTTAGAAACAATTTAGATTAGTATCTATCGTGAAGCCGACCGTAAGCAAGGCTCTAGCTAGGGACTGTCCGAAACCTAAAAACATCTAAGGTCAGTCAAATCAGTCAATTCAATATTTTCATTTCCTATTCTTGAAATATTGGTAGAGAATTCCATAATACATGTTTTCAGGTTTTTTGGACAAGAATAATAAGATCACCTATGAAAGCACTGTCAGACCTTTTATTAATTTTTTTGGTGGTAAAAAAAGCTTTCAAGGCATATTTATCTGGTAATTGGGGAAATCCTTCGGAAAAGCTATAGTTGCATCATACACATTGTTCTTTGAGATATGAGGAGACATTCTAGAAAGTACCAACGGAGAGCCGTAGCAAGTTTAAAAAAAATATCAAAAATAATGATACGCCGTGAGTAGAAGCCCTGATATTGTTGATACATTTTGGAGCGGTCTGAGTATTGAAATCTACAGTTCATTCCTAAAATTAGAGGATACTTTTGAGTATTTACTTTTTCTCTGTGCACCTAACACAGCGGGGGTAATAATTATCGAGTTTGTAGTTAATCGAAAAGTATATTCCGGATGAAATAAGATTCAGATTCCATCACTTTCAATTCTATCTGTGTCAGTTCAATACTCGAAATATTTTGATTCAATATTCTTCCGTGATAAGAATTACCCAGTAGTGATATCGTAATAAAAACGGCCTATAGCGGCGTATTGATATCTTTATTGGAAACGTTTGTTTTAGTATTGAGTATTGGTTCTTTAAACTTGTATATATATTTGCCTGATTTTTTTTCTACATTAGTTCGTTGCAAATTACATATAAAAATCAATTTTTGAGTTATTACACAGTTAGTAGTGAAGTTTGTTAATATTTCTTTTTATATATCAATTGAATATAAATTTCAAGCTTGGAGCTTCATTGTTGACTTTTTGGCTATTTTTCCACCCCTTCCCTGTTGAACCGTTCAACTAGCGCCCCAGGGCTTACTTTTTTTCCATCTATTTCAACTGTAAAAAAAAATATATTTCTTACTCACGTCCAGCCCCGACAATAATCGACTAGCCTGGGCCGAACTACTTACACTGGGTAATTACATAAATACCAAGGTAGGTTATAAACTACTTATAAACAGTATTCGGTTCGTAAGTGTGAGTGTTTTGGTTCTATTCATTCAGTCGACCGCTTTGTGAAACAATGGTTCAAGCGCAACGCGACGGCCGGATGATCAAACGGTGCTAGGAATTGCACGGTAAAAAGTAGGACCTTGTTAATCCTTAGCGCACACAAATTTCCACATCTGAGTGTTGTCGTTCAGCAATATACAAATATGAGGTTTTTCCTGAATATACATTTTTCTCAACACAAAGGACTGCCATTCAATAGACATAATGCTACTGTTGTTTTTCTAAAAATGATTGTTTTAAATTTTGTATGAGTTACAAAACATTTTTACAGTCATTTCTAACAATTTTCATTTTTTCAATAACGATCATAACAGGTTGAAAAGATGAACCACTTACCCACATTCAGTATGCTGATGTGAAGCTGTGAATCAAAAAATGTCGGCAAAGCAATTTGCAGGGAAATTGTCACTGACGAATATATCGTGCTCAAAATATGTCAGATGACACACCGCACCCCTGTTTATCGTTCTGTAGAAGAAACAATACTATTTAGGTAGAAACCCAGAGTGAATTATCATATTGGTGCGGCTACCAAAAAAAAATGAGCGAGATCAAAAAGGAGATATATCCTTATTTCCATAAAATATGCGGCATGTAAACAGAAATTGAATATTCCTTATATACAGAACCTTCTGGTGATCCTACCGACAAAACAAATAATTTAAATGAATTCATTTAAAGAATTTTGTCCTCGATGAATTTATAGTAGACGCCTGGCGATATTCGAAGAAACAAATCAGAAAAACATTTACAAGATTATCCATATCTACAGTTAAATATAAATAAAAATTCCTTAATAGATTCATCTGCGATGCATTCCTGGAATGTCTGACATTATACTGTGAGAGGTCAATATGTGAGAAGAGAAAATGGCAGGACAGCTCCACAGATTCTTCACATTCTAAGGTAAGCACCGAGATCCTTAACTTTGCTTTGTCTTTAATAAATACCGAATGTCATTGACAAATAACTGAACATCCATGTGCCTCGACCATGTCTTATTTGGTTTATTAATCTCGACTACGAGGGCAATACGGTTGAATTCGTTAATATATCAAAGGCTGATTATGGTTCCGACGGCATATGAGATGCAACAACTCAACGATAAAAATTATGGATCCGCCCGGTCTTCGCACAGTAGCAGAACATAAATATCATCATATTTTCTGTCATCAGAAGCACCAACTCTATAACTAATAATAATGACCTGTTATTGAATGTACAAAAGTATTTCTTTTTTTTTCTTTTTTTTCTGATTGATTCGGCCGATAGGCGATGAAGATACATAGTAATTTCATAAACTACACCTTACGATTTGATCTCTACACACTTCATTTGAAAAATATATCACAATATATTTCAACACTTGACAAAGCTACTGTGTGAGCGAAACATGTGATATACACATCGTATATACAAAATCGAAAGCAATATGTCGACCTAGGAGACAATATAACGTCTACTTTAGAGCTTTTAGTAAACGGTGTTCCGCAAGGATCTTTTCTGGGACCTCTCCTATTTATAATATTTATAAATGACCTTTTCTTCCAAGTTCTGCCTCATAAATGTGTTGTTAATGCCGATGGCACATCTATTGTCTGCCCAGACAAAAACTGCAAACATTTATTGAAAATCTCTGAACTTGCTGAAATCCAAGCTGAAAAATGGTTCAATTTGAATCTTCTCAAACTTAATATGGGAAAAACCCCGACACTGATATTTTCTTCCAATAACATGCTTTTGGAAGGAAAAACAGCCCAATTACTTGGTATAACTTTGGATGACTCCCTTAATTGGACATGTCATATTGATGAATTGAATACGAAATTATCCAAATATTTGTTTTTGTTGAGGCAATTGAGAAAATTTGTTTCTATTGACACTCTTCTCGCTGTCTACTAAGCCTTTTTCCACTCATTCATTAGCTACGGGACACTTCTTTGGGGTAATTCTACTTCTGCTGGAAAGATATTTGTAACACAAAAAAAAGCAATAAGGATAATTTCTAATTCCATTGTTCAAAAAATTGGGAATCATGACTCTTCCATTGATTTTCATTTTTAGTCACTGCTGGAGGTACATAAAATTAAGGGTACTCTTTTAACTAACTCCCACTTTCATAACTATGAAACACCTGGTACTAATCTTATACGACTTGCTAAATTCAATCTATAGAAATCTTCCAAGAATTCCTTAAATGTTAACCTATACAATACCTTGCCAACTACAATCAAGAACTTACCACAGACACGTTTTAAAAAGGGCATAAAAAATGTCTCATTGATGAAGGCATTTATAGTATAGATGAATATATGGCTGCTTTCATGGTGATGCCCGGATTTATCTTTCAAACGAAAGTGCGGGTAATAATATCTTTCAAAAATTTCACTGTATTTTGCTATATAGTGCTGCTTGTAATAATGTATTTTAAAAATTATTGGACCCCTTTTGGGTGCCTTGTGTTTTCTTTATATTGTAGTGTTAATGTTTTTATTTTATTTCAAATGTTTGATTTATCACCTGACTTGCTACAAATGTTTTATACATATACGTAGTCAAATAAACTATCTATATCTATCTATCTATATTTTTCAAATAAAGTTTGTGGAGATCATATCGTGTAGTTTTTGAAAAATCAAAAGTATTTCCTGTTTCCTCGCCAGACAGCTGGTTAAGGGAAAAAAGGCAGAATATAATATACACAAAATACTGCAGGTAAATAATATACATCATATATGGTAATTTTTTTCATTTGGTATATGAAATCGTGAACTTTTCTCTAGACCCTTAAAAACAATATATAAGGAATCCTTCAACAGAGATCAGGAAGCTTTTTAAATAAGGTGCCTCGGTTTTGCACAGGTCAATCTGTTCAATAGGTTTTTGAGTTTATCCCTTGAAGTCAGAGACAGACGCAGCTGGGAGTTTTTTTATAATATCCAGTGATAGTGACAATTTGAAAACCATCACCAGTGATCAGAAATTCGGCGTATAATTATGAAAGAACTGTCGTCATGCTTATTTCTCACCCAAGACAAAATTATCGCTTTCCACTCTTTTAATTATACCGAAACTGTTTATGCAGTCTAGGTTATGGCGCGGCTAAGACTACAACATTCATCACTAGATGTCTTCAACACTTGCTGTATGCGAAGATTTCTACTTCAATCTATTTCTCAAATTCTTATGAGGTTTAGGGCTAGGCCAAATCGCTGTCCAGAGCTTCCTCAGTCAGATTGCTTTCTGGAATGTTTTGCAGTTTGTCTTTGAGCTACCAGAACTAGAGTAGTGGTAATTTTCTCGTCCTTCCAGTCGTTGAATTCACCTGCTACTTGAAATTTCTGATGATACAAGGTTCAAGTTGACTGTGCCTCAAAAGTTTAGATCTTCAGAGATTCACTTTGAGATGAATTTGGGTACTGTTGCCAAGAAGACTATTGTTCGATGTGTTCTCTCCAACCAAGAAATGGTTACTAGTTATATAAGTATGTTCATTTCTGATTATCTGTCCGTTCAATTTCTTCTTCATCTCTTTCATAACTCGGTATTGGATATTGTATAGTTCGTTTTCGGCTCATTTTACTCGGCCGCTAAATGTGTGATTTACAAACTTTTCCTGCTTCTTCTGATATTTATCTTCGGATCGAAGTCCTTGGTGGATCAATTCAACTGCCGGTCAAACCTTTCCTTCTATAGCTCTCGGCCAACTTCTGTTTCCATTGATGCCAAAGATATTCAAGAAACATTTCTTGGTTTTATCTTCTTTTCCTATGTCTCTTTTCCTTGCTATTCCATATTTCTTTTTCACTATTGTTTTCTAGTTGTTTAACCCGTTAAAAGGTATTACCTAGTTAGTACTTAGCTCGCACAAGTTTAGACTTCTGAGGGTTGTTGTTCGTAGCGGTGCGACAGCTGGTTAACGAAAAAAAACATATTTTTTTTAAGAAACAACTTTTGGTCTTCTCTCTTTTTTTCACTTTTTTTTGTAATTTATCATTATCGTGAATTTCTGGACTATTTTAATTCAAAGAAAAAAGTAATACCAATCATGAAATTATGAAACAATAAAAATTAATTGGCGCTCCGGGGCGACTTCATTGATTCCAGTGGTGCATTTGCTTTTTCAGCTGAAAAACCTGCAGCACCGCATTATCTGAAGATCTTGATCTGCCAATATCCTCTCTTTCATAAAATAAAATGTAGGGTGTCTCCAGAGGCTTCAATAATGTTAAAACCAAGAATAGCCGGTTGGGCATTGATTCGTTTTATTTACTCAGTCATTCGCTATTGCAGCAGTTTTTTCGACTTATTAGTGAGCATTAGAGCTGCCTTCGCTATCATTTTGAATTTTTTCAAAAGATCATCTTCCTAAGTTGTTAGCTGGGTTTAAATATATTGAACTAATTTTCCGAAATGGAAAAATATCGATGAGTCTCATACTGTTTTATCTATTTCATATATAATTTCGAAAACTATCATCAGGGCTTGATAAAAGGATGGTATCCAATTTTTGGAAACATTTCAACTGTTTTCAACCTTCGTTTTATCATTTGTCTGGATATACAGAAAAATTCTGTTTCCAATTCATTAAAATCTTTCTCTGAAAAATCATTTCTTCTCAACTACCCCCTTCACAAGACGCGATTTAAACAAATGATATTTTTCGAAAGATTTACGTATATATTAATGAGAGCAGCTTGATAAATCGTCGTTAATCCATGTATGACGATAACGGCACTAAATCATTATTATCACAAATGTGTTTATTCCAGTAAATTATATCAACTCGACACCCGAAAATCGAAAATAAAAGCCGTAATAACACTATCAGTTCCAGCTCGTTATCACAGGGTCTAGTCTGACGCACCCTAAGTTAGTTGCGAGGAGGGGAAATAGTCGATCAAGGATACTATCTCGGTTAACAATTCCACCTACATATTATAAAACAAATCCTCCACAGCGGGCGGCTATATCTGTCTGTCTGAATACGGTAAACTCAAAATCTACCGAATTGATTTTCATACGGTTTACATCAATAGATAAAGTGATCCCACAGAATGGTTGATGTGTATCATTTATTGATATGCTGCGTGAATTGGATGAAATATGCCATCTGAGCGAGGTCGGGACGGAGGTGGTACCCGTGCGAAGCCGAGAATTTTCATAGAAAACGCTACTTTTTCTCTATGATATATAACTATACAACTGGCTACATATTGGTCTTCTTTCATAAGTGTAGAAAAAAGTCCGCGATGGCATATTTATATTTTTTAATGATAGCCTAATATTTTGATGTCTGATAAATAGTCACATCATGTACTTATTGGTGAGCTTCTTGAATTAATGCGATATCAATCCTCATCAAATTGAATACGTCAGTTACGTTAAGCTTTTCTTGCATATTATAATTGTCTTTTACTCCATACAATTTGAATTAATATCTCAGGATTTATCAAATATCGCGCGATAAAATGAATTCAAGTGACTTCACACAGCGATACGGGACGCGTGACGAAAGAAGGTGGCAGTTGCGTTGGTTCTGTGTTACTTAATAAAACACTATGAAGGTTAAGTTCGCATTTTCGTTTTGTGTTGCCTATAGGTCCTAGATAGAACCTACCTACCTATTTCAAAAATGAAATCGCTAGTTGTCTCTTTTAATATATTCGAACTGCTTTGTTTAATCTTGGTTCTTCTGGACTCTTGCATTGTGACGATTGGACTTTGGTTTCGATGTCATAACCATTCACCCATAATTTGTCACTAGTTATGACCCTTTCAGGCAAATCTGGATCGCCGTTTACGTCATGCATTAATTCCTGAGCAATCCTCATACGACGGTTTGTTGGTCAGAATTTAACAATTTTGGAACGTACTTCACTGCCACATGATTCATGTCCAAAATTTCCAAAACAATTATATGGCATGATCCATCCGAAATACCTACAGCCTCGGCAACTTCTCTAATAGTGATTCGACGATTCCCCAAAACAATTTTGTTGTTTCTCAACACTTTTATCGGTTGTCCAGAGAGAGAGTCGTCATTCACATCTTCTCGACCTACTGTTAACATTTCAAGTGTTTTGGGGCACCTAATTTCATTTTTACACAAAATTTGATGGAAACTCTGATCCATTTTTTTCGATAGCAGAAAATCGAAAAACACTTCCAACTTTCTTGCCTCTCACCAAAAACCTAAACATGCTAAACAGCTGAAACTTGGAAGATATGTTCGAGACGAGTTAAACATGAAAAAATCGCGAATCGAATGTACGTGGCCCATGAAATTTGAACAGTCCACGTATGCTCTGCTACTCGTTCGAAGGCGAGACGGATCGTTCGATTTCGATGTTTATTCATTTGCGGTTGACAGTATAAGTTACATAGGTATAATGATATAAGGAGGGCTCTGTTATAGACTTATGCCTCTTCAGGGTTGGGTTCTTTTACACAAATAATTGAAATTAAAATTATCAGAGTTTGTAGTTGGTTGGAGTGTTCGGGTAATAGCTGTGGGCGTTCTTGAGGGTTCGGGTTTTTGTTGGGCCGGGAGAAGTATGCTTGAGACTTCAAGGTGTTCCAGGCCGTGCGCTCTCCTCTATCTAATCGCTAGTGAGTATTGTTCAAGGATGTCCTGGATTTGCTCCGTCGGGTCTTCCACTGCTCCCAGGAGCCTGGCTAGGGGAAACGGAAGCTTCTTCCCTGGTTTCCTTCTGGGTCCTCCACATGGAGTCCAAGGGGTAGTGAAGGCAGCGGTGTTGTTGCTCCTCATGGCTTTCGCAGTGTATCGTCCTTGTAGTTTCTGAAATCTCAAGTTGATTGAAGTAATATTTATTCGGTTATATGAATCTTGATAGGGGTATTGGAATGGGAGGTCTTATGAACATTTTGTACGTGTATAAAAGAGTCTTACTGTCGCTTCTACCGAGCTAGCCTCTCAGAGCCTTTAGGAGATTGGATATTTTCCGGATTTTGTGAAAACATCTGTCTCCCAATTGAGGGTACTCGTGAAAGTAACCCCCAAGTAGGATACCGAGTCCTGAAGTTGGAGGTTCTCTCCTAAGAGTCTGAGGTACAAGTTGTTAGTACTTGTTACTTGTGTTTGTAAGATGCGGGTATTGGGGACGGAGCAGGAGTAGAGTATTGTATCATCGGTATATTTTGGGATTTTTTGACTAGAGGGGGCTAGTGAACATAGATTAAGACTAGGGAAGAAGCTTAGACTGAGCCCTGGGGGACTCCGGATTTGGGTGTGAGGGGAGAGGACAGGGCTTGTTCGACTTTGACGCGGATTTATCGATTAGTGAGATAGTCTAATGAAATGCGGAGGAAGTTGGATTTGGATAAGCTTCCAGATCAGGCCCGCATGTCAGACCTTGTCAAAAGTTTTCTGGATATCTCTTAGGATGGCGACTGTACCATAGGAAGAGTTGATACTTTTGGGAAATGTGTGTATGTGTGTGTATAAATTCGTTCAATCGGTCGGTCATTATCTTCTCGAAGAGGCTAATCACTTTTATTTCAACTGTCCCTTTTATTTCAACTTTCAGTAGTTACAATTTTGTTGTTATATTACAGTCAATATATTTTATGGTAACATGGAAGCCAAAGGAAGTCCACGTCCACTTTCAATGTGCCAATTACATTTCGTAAAAGGTTAACTCTTTAAATAAAAAATGCCAAATTATTTATTCAAATCTAAAACTTTATTTTGGGTTTGTAAATGGATGACATATATTTACGGAAAAATCCATTTTGACTTCTTTTCCTTCAACGTTTTTGTTGATTGTTCTTTCTTCATTTGATAATGTTTAATTCTTCATATATGTGTCACCATTGAAGTTGTCAACATCATTACGTGAAACTGAACTTTGACATTGATTCTGCTTTGAAAAATGAAAAAATCAAATACTTATCTCTTCATCTCATTATTTACCTGTCAAAAGTGACAGTTTCATTTGAAAAGTGCATTTATTGACTGAATTTCGGAAAAATGTCAATTCGAAAATTGTCTTGCAATGTTACTACCACATACAAATATAATGATTTTCATTTCAAAATTAGCTTGTTTGTTTCAAAAGAAAAATTGTTATGAAATTACTTTATCATGATTTTTAATGATATTATTGAATATTTGAATTCAAGAATGAATGATAAGAAGTGTGTCTACACATATATACAGTTTATCAAAAAAAAACAGTAACAGAAAAAACATTTGAATTAAATTGTAGTGTTAATATGAATTTCAAGTGACGAAAAGAGCAAGAAAAAGAGAAATCAGTTGAATAATTATCATTCAATTGTATTATTGATGATAACATTGACTCTCCTGTAATATTACAAGATAAAGATCTGGATACAACACTTGATTTTCATTCAAAAGGGTTCAAAACAAATTGAAATGCAAACTACCTGTGAATATGGTATGGAGTGATGCAAGTGAACAGTTCACCACATACTACATGTTTTATATTTTGTTGTAGTGTATGCAAATAGGACAATACATTTCGTGTATACTTGTGAATTGTTGATTTTAATGAGTATTCTTCTAAAATCTATTGTTTTTGAAAAATTGCATGAATTGTTAAATACATAAAAGTAGCATCGAGTAATAGTAGAAACACATCGGACCTCCAATATTTTTTGGTCTATCCACTTTTCAATCGACAATACCAGCATTCAATTCCATTCTAGAGTTATATTATGAAACGCTCTCACTCACTTCGATATAAATCACCAAACCAAAAGAATCAAAATCCAATTTCCCTCCATTGTTATTCACGATAGCGGGCGTTCCGAATGACCCTATAGAGCAGTTTGCACTCCGCCGTATCTACTCGAAAGAGGGGTTGATAAGGTGATAATAGAGACGTTTGGGTCAAATTTAGCGTGATCGAGATCCTTTAAAACTGCTTCACTAATTTCCTTCGCCATCGAAGTTGAGATCCAACAAAGTGTTATCTTTTTTATTCGAAATACGGTTGGTTTTCATGAGGATTAGTCTGCTTTCCACTGGTCTTTATTAAAGATCGATTAGCCTCTTATTTGAGCCTTTTCCCTGCGTGCTCAAATGGGATTTTCGCTGTAACATCTTGAAATTTTCAGATATTATTCAGATACTGTATGTACTACAAAGGTTTTTCTAATGCCAGTTGATTTCATATCAGGTATCAGATGTCAGGAAGATCAAATTGATGTTCCTCTTGAAGATGATCACTTGGTGATCGAAAGACGGTTTGGTGTTGGGAAAAAACTCCAGTAATATTCATGATTTATCATAAATTGTTGTTTATTGGTGGTTTGTGAATTTTGTTGATTGAGATCCCTGAATTGTTGATGATAATGATTTGAAAATGATTCGTAGGAGTTTTGATACCTTTGATACCAAAAACTCGTTACATTCTAATTAGAGTAACAAAAACCCCATCATTTTCTTTCCTAAACAAACCTATATCGACAAATTAGTGCATAACATACATCAATCGTAATTCATCGTGTCTTATCAACTTCCGATGACTCATTGAGCGGCTAGAACAATCCACGATAAGTCACTTTCCAGTATACGGCTAATAACTCAATGCGGGCTAAATTATTTCTCAGAACCATTGGACAATATGTAAATCATCATTGTTGATTCCAGTTGTTAGCTTAGATTAGGTCAGGTACAAAGTGAGTGAGTCTATTCGATCCTCCACTGCAATTCTCAAGGGTTTATTGTGGCTCACACCAATTCAAACTCGACCAAATAAATCCAGCCTCCCAAAAGAACCGTTCGGTTAATTTGGTGAATGATTTCTCGGGTCCGAATGTGAGAGTGAAACTCAGCCAAGCACTGTAATGAAAACCTGATTCAGTCCGCAGCAGGAAGGAATACAGTATACACTCTGCTGTTTCATCAAGTTTCATACAGTACAGCCACACATCGCATTGTCTTGCAAAAATAAATTACCGTTGGTCAACATTCCACGTGTTCATAATTTGGAGTGGTCAAAAATTCGAATAGCGATTTCCAGTTATAGTTCTATACTACTTTCCAGAAAATCAGTCACGAAATACTGAAATGAGAACTTTCTCAGCAAATTTTTGAGCACGAAATTCCTTAAGTCTTGGTGATTCAGAGTGTACACATTACATCGATTGCTACTTTGTTTCCCGGTCGTGGAAATGTACTCAAGATTCATCCACAGTACTAACACGACTTGAAAAGTTTACATCATTTTCAAACCGAGCACAGATTAAATGCGTTGTTTCTGCACTTGCACACTGCTGGTCAACATTCAGACAATTTGGAGTCCATGATATCTTTTCTTTTAAAAACGCTATCTGTGAAATCTACATAGAACTCAATCCTTGATTATCAAAGGATTATCTCCTCAAAGGACAAACCTAAGTAAGTATGAACAATAACATCTTTCCTTATGTAGAAAGCATCTTTTGGATCGACAGAGAACTCAAATCTCGAATATCAGATATAAATGAAGCTTCCCAAAGCGGTCAGCGGCAATGCCAATCTACGACATCAACCACCAACGAGACTCGTTCTCTGTCTCTAGCTGCAACTTCCACTACAAGACAAGTAGTCGAAAATAAACTCCAAACACAACGCATTCATGATCTAACACCATAAAGCCCTGTTGCGAATCGCCATACGTCCAATCAGTGATGCTAGGCATTGCTGGGCGATAATATCCTTCACGAAGATGACATCTGTGGGATTGACAGAGGACTATCAAATGTGAACGGATATTTCTATTGCAAATTTTTTCTTATGTTCAAATCGACGTGAACGATATGATGGTTGCGTTAAAATAAAATATTCAGTGCCACATGTATCCATTTCAGCAGAGTTCGGCGGGTTAATAAAATCGTGTCGTGAACTGCACCGATACTTACTGGTGTTGACACAAAAACTCTTTTGAAGCTTATAATTCAATTTTTCATGGTCGCACATGGAGGATATTGATCGGCAAAAGTAGTCAGCCTAACTTAGTGAATCTGCTTACCTTCAAATACAGGTACATTCTAGGTCAGCATTCATATCTACAATGTATTTCGCAAATCTGGTTTTAGTATTTGACGTGAAACTTTACACTCTTGCAATGAGTTATTCACCGTAGTTTTGGTAACGCAATATTTTGATTTCCCACGGGATCGTTCTAGGCTAACCACAATCAAACAATAAATCAATGAATCCTTGCACTTCAAAGCATGTACAAATGTATAGACCCATTCCTAGACCAGTCTGTATCGACAAATTAGTGCATAACACACATCAATCGTAATTGATCTCCTGTAATCAATTATCGACCCAGTTCGATGAGGAAGACTGATTGAGCGGCTTGTCACACCTAGCTAGAACAATCCACGATAAGTCATATTCGAGTATCATACGGCCAATAACTCAACGCGTGCTCAATTATTTCCCAGGACTGTTGGACAATATGCACTTTATCATTGTTGCTCCGGGTTGTTACAGTCTCGTCGTGTCTAAGATCCATTCTACTGTCTCCAGCGGCTTGAGAGGAGTTATGTCTTTGCCGTGTCTCAGACACAGTCGCGTATTTTATTTATTTGTTTGGATGCCGCCCGCCCGCCATATTGCCCGATTCGCTTTTGATACGTCTCAATTCAGCACAGCCGATGTGTGGGACTGTGGAGCACGAACGGATGAACGATTATGATGGTTTGTAACGGCAATTCTTGTTACCTACATCGAGGCGATGTTTTCGAGAATCGTAAACAATACTTTTGAAATGTAAATGCGATGTGCATCCAAGAGAAATGGCACAGGCACCTGCGAAGAGGAGGTAATGGACGAGAGAGGTCGTTATTTGCAAATATGCTGACAAAATACGTCCGGAGATCATATAAGACAGTCAAAAACTTATTTGACATTATAGGTGCTAAATAGTATGAAAAGTTACAATGACCAATGGTTTCCTGGTTTCGACTAGGTAGTTAATATTTTTAAAACGGTAAATTACTCGCTCACTTTAGCCTTAGCGTAAATACCTATCTTTCCTGGTTATCGAAGATGTGTTCCAAAAATAACCAGAAATGTAGTTTAGTGGTTCTAAAATCACCACTATTATATTAATAAAAACACGATTCACAGACCAGGGTCGTTAACTTTTGAACCAGTAGGATGAAATCCATTAGAAAAGAAGAGGAATATGATAAAAATGAAAGGAAACATGAATTACGGGTGATCTGAGTTCGAGAAGTGGGAGGGGGTGAGATTTTAAGGGTAAAAAATGGTTTATTTCACATAACCTCAAAATTAATATGAAAAATTCAAATAACCTAGTTATTGTTTTTTTTTCTACGAAATTTGGTGAAAACCTACCTTTTTATGTCCCAAAAACACTGTGATTTTTTATTTGAAATATTTATTTTTTGACCTTATTTTGACTTAATATCAAAAAAGCACTCTAATTCTCAAAAATTCTCGCTTTAAAATATCAGCTTTCTTCAAAAAGTCGATGTGTGTTTTTTGTTCGTTGAAATCTCTACTTTCTGATGGTGTAAAAAATATACATTAGTATAGTAAATGTTCTCAGAAAATGCAAAAAATCGAAAAAAACTCGGATTCCAATTTTTTTTTAATCATTATATACAATTTCATAAAAAAATGTGATAACTGCAATTTCATTCAGTTAAAAAGTTTATTTAATTCTAATTACATTTATGTCGTAGAAAATCTCATAAAATAGACATTGTGAAGAATCCTTAGGTGAATCTCGTGTTATCACCCGAAGACGATCGTAGATATTAACAATCGAAACGTCGTGAACTAACGTGACTTGGAATCTCTCCACTTTTTATTTTTATTTTCTTTTTTCATTTCTTTATTTTTATTTATTCAATTGTTCTATTTTTACTTGTATTTTATTTCACTATTATTTCATTTCAGGTTTATTTTGGTTATTATAATTGTTATTTTCAGCTATTCATTTTCAATTCTTCTTTTTCAGTTGTTTCAGGGATTACAAATCATTTTATATACTAGACAATGGAAGTCCGAACTAGTGAAATTCATCTCAAAAAAAAATGTTACACAGAAAGCAAATTTTTGCAAAATCTGTATTTCATTGGTTAAAAAATGATAGTAATAATTCAACATAAAGTATTGAGCTAGCTACATTATTAAAATTATTCGTATAAAATTAATATTTTTCAAATTAGGTGGTTATTTCAAAAAGTGAGGCATCTATCCCGGTTTTACCCTCTACGTATGAACTTTTTTTTTCTCATTTGTGTCATTCAAAATACTTATACCGAAGTGGTAACTAATGTGGAAAATAAATCGCCATTTTGTCGCCCGTCATATATTGAATTCAAAATGACAGCATTCAGTTGATCGTAAATTGTCATAAGTAGCAAAAATTTGTGAAAAATTTCAACTCAATCGTCGAGGTTATCTGATTCCAAATTCACACTCAATAGATGTAGTAGCCTACTAATATGTCAAGTTGGATGAAAACTTATTATAATTGAAAACTAGTCCCAAAACGATGAGAAAAATTAAGTATTGTCTGAAGGGTGATAATCTGTATAGATTTGTGTAAACTGTTCAGTGAAAATCACACATGTGACTTGAATACGTCATGGATTTTCATCAAATATTGGCCAATTCCAAGACATATCAGATCTATATCATTTCCATCTCACGTGAAGTTCATCAAATTACTCTGAAATCCAATATTTCTTTTCGATTTGAAATAATAGATTACTGAAAACTAACTATAGTTAGCCAACAACTTTTGCCCAGGTCATTTTTCAACACTCACTTAACCGATTTATAAATAGCACGGCCATTGATAAGTGCACCAAATGAAAAAACAACACAAAACGCATTCAGGTCATTAGAAATGAATTTTCATTCATTAACTCTTTGAAGCGAGTCTATTTTCAGTTGGTCAATCATCGAATGATTACCTCGTCTATTCTTGGACTACTCCAACGTTATTTTTTGCCATTAAGTTTATTTTTATGATAATATTCATTGATCTGGTCAGTTATATTAGTCAATAGTTTGAAGGAACCATGGAGAGAATACTGAATGTGATTTGATAATATAAGTTTGAATAACAAGCAGAATATAATCACTACTCTGAAATGGATATTTCTATCGTTATATTGAATAACAACCGCCAGGAAACTTTCTGTAATGCACTTCTTTCAATGATCAGGAACAGGAAGTATTCTAACCGCCAGAACTGACTGGGTTTGCAACTTGATCGCTTGTCAAGTACCAGATTATTATCAGATCCCAAAATCCAAGCATGTTTACCGAAATTATTTTCGATTCGATGTTGAAGATAAAAAACGTCTCTTCTCAAGATTTGCTACCTTTAAGTAATGCATTTTCACTGGTTGAACTTTCATAAAAACAACCTCTCAATACACTTAAGAAACGTCGTTAGTAGTTAGATATGTGAGCTGTTGAGTTTGTGATGATTATGCAATCTGTATTTGTGAGAGACTGTTATTACCGATAACGTACTATTGTAGGTTAATTGTATAGTTCTTTTTGATAAATACAGTAAAGTCGAGTTGGATATAGATGATTGGTAGATAGTCAACTTTCAGAGTGTAGAGACAGGCTTGTAGAAGAACGGTTGTGCAGAGTACGGTTTTACATAACTTGAACATTATCGATTTATTGAGCATTTTGTGTGAGATTATTTTTGGCCATGAAAAGGTTTTTGAAAGTTATGGCAAAAAGTAATTGTATTGAAAAATGGAACATTTAAGCAAAGTGAAAGGCTCTTATGCTGTCGATATCAATAACTTTCCGCATACATATATTCAAACATATGAAATTTTTATTCATGTGTTCCATTGCTAATATTTTTCGGAGAAACATTTCTAACAATTTCTTGGTTTCGACTTTTGTCGACGTGGATTCCTTTAAGAATTACTCAAGATGTCTGTAGGTATGCTTCGTTGTTCAGTATAAAACATCAAAAAAAAATTTTGCTCAAAGAACAAATTATGCATTATGTCAAAAAGTATATTGCAATTTTTGGGAAGTAAAGTTTTTGGCTTTCTACTACTCCATCTTGATACAAAAAAATGTGAAAATCTTTCAAAGAAAGGAAGGAAGTAATCAATTTTGAAGTAAGTAACTCTATACATAGATGTGTAGATCATGCAAAGAAGCAACTTTCAGACACAAACTGGAAAAAAGCCCTTCTGAAACAGCTACTTCCATATAAACATTGAATTACACGAAAGAAAATAATCTTTCGAAACAAATACTTTTATATGAACACTGAATTATACAGAAGATACTTTTCTCTACTCAGTTTGTATTCCAAAAATTCGTTATGGAATAGAATCAGATATAATTCACATGAGTTCTACTTTAAATGAATGATAACAAATTGCACTTACATGGAACACTGTCATCCTCACTGGTAGACTCCGAAGTTTCGCCGCCGAAAGACACTTGCCTTAAGGCTCTTCAGTACCAATCTGGATAACATTCTAGAAAATACACACAATTCATTCATGAATTACGATTTTTTATGTCACGGAATAAGTTTGATCTACTTATGTCATCGATGACATGGTAATGACATTCATTCACCTATTTGATTAAATCCCAGCCAAGAGGAATCTGATTTGAATTGAAGGGGTTATATTTTTAGGAGTGATTGATTTTTGGGAAAGAAAGTTTTTGGCTTTCTACTACTCCATCTTGATACAAGTGTCTTTCGGCGAAACATCGGTGTCTACCAGTGAGGATGATAGTGTTCCATGTAAGTGCAATTTCTTACCATTCATTTAAAGTAGAACTCATGTGAATGATATCTGATTTTATTCCATAACAAATGTTTGGAATACAAACTAAGTAGAGAAAAGTATCTTCTGTATAATTCAGTGTTTATATAAAAGTATTTGTTTCGAAAGACTTTTTTCTTTCGTGTAATTCAATGTTTATATGAAAGTAGCTGTTTCAGGAGGGCTTTTTTCCAGTTTGTGTCTGTGTCTTCTTTGCATGATCTACACATCCATGTATAGAGTTACTAATTTTAAAATTGATTACTTCCTTCCTTTCTTTGGAAGATTCCCACATTTTTTTGTATCAAGTTGGAGTAGTATAAAGCCAAAAACTTTCTTTTCCATAAATTAATCACTCTTAAAAATATAACCCTTTCAATTCATATATTGCAATTATTTTCAGTAATCGTTCAGATTCGTGTGAACTGAAAATGAGGAGTTGTCGGCATAGAGTGTTCGAATATCCTGACATATAATTAGGAAGGACAGTAATGTACACTGAGATCAATATATCAAATATACTTTCTGGAGGAATGCCTATGGTACTTTCAGCAATATTAGATTGGTAAGACTATTGGTATAATTCTATCTTAACGACCTCGTTGATTCAAGTTCTATTGGTTTTCCGTTTTTTCACTAGATTAGAGGTTTTCATAGATTGCAGATCTCCACATAGCCTGCCTGAATGTGCAGTTGTTCGACATCTACACAGCTAACCTACACTTTCTTGTAAATCAGTATTTCTCTCTCTGAATGATTCTTCACATTGTTGGTAGATCCAAATACGTTTCGCTATTTTCAGTTTGCTGGTTTCTCACCGCTGAAAGCTACGCAATAAGACTTTCAAAGGCATCCGATATAGAATTTGCCGCACTCACATGGTGAACGATAAATGCAATTCTGGTTGTCGCTTTCCCCATTTGGTGGCATGGTTTTTGTGAGTCTGCTATGAATGTTGTTACCGGATCTGAAGTAGATCTAATGTAAAACCCACATCAAATTCTTTCGATTCATTTGGATCTGTTGGTTGTGAGGCTACTCTTCTTTGCGGAGTTACACCGCCTTCTTGAAGCAAGCTTTTTGTTGAATATATTTTCTGGTGTGCTTCAGTTTCTTATCAAGATTGCATTGCAAGGTAGAGTCTGAATGCACTATCAATCAGTCCGAAAATTTTGGTCCTGTTATGTTTAGTATTACAATAATCAGTTTTCATTTCCTCTGCCTAGATTTCAAATTTGTTAATACACAAAATGGTTAAGGCTTTCGCAGCCGAAGTTTTCAGTTTCACTGAACACTATGTTGATGCATTTCAGATAATGAAAGCCAAAACTCTAATATTTATGAACATGTAGCATTTAAATTTCAAATAACATGAAAATTAAATGCTATTTGTTTTCTTTTCTTGATATGTGAACTATTCAATACCATGAGATAAAATTCAACAGCATAAAATGTATAGCTTTATTTGTGAATTGATACAGTGTCACTTTGTTTTCCTTGATGAATCTACTTCCCAGTAGTACAAACATTGTTGTGATAACCTAAAATAAGACCAAAATCCATTTATCAATTCTTCAATTGAATGGTATTCTAGAGCTTACCTGTTGTCTCCTGGAAGTAAACATAAATTTAGCTTTCTGTATCTCATATGCAGAATCTAAACCATTTTCTGTAATGAAAAGAAATAGTTTTATAATTCAATCGTGATAACCTTCGTTTGATGAATTTGTTCAGTACTATACTATCTCACTCACCTGATGTATTATACCATGTATATAATTGTTTATTTCTTTGTATTGTTGTGATAATTATAACATTTGATGTTTAATATCTTACTGAATTGCAAGTAATCTTTCTGAAGTGGTGTTCATTGTTTACATTTGAGTCACAGGTTATTTACCTTCAAGGTTGACCCAATCTAGTTCACATCTTTGTACCGTCCTCTGCTCTCGCGTCAGTATGAAATCATCCAATCCCGTTCATCCAATGTTCATGGTGCGACCTTTAATTGTTTATAACCTTGTACTCATTCTGTACTCATTCTGACATGTATTGAAGAGAGATGGATATTACACTTCTGTACATTGGGAAAAGTTTCAACTGAAGCCGAAGGTTTTAGAGTTCTAGTTAGTTTTTGTTCAACAAAAAAAGCTTTGAAGATTGCCATTTTTATGAGATTGTGGAAAGAAGGAAAGTCGTGCAGTATCTGTTGAGAGAATTAGATCTCATATTAAGCTGCTCTATTTTTGGTGTTTAATGATATGTCTATCAAGTACAGTCAGTATTCCATCCGTTTATTTGTTTGAAGACCTATCGTGGTTTGAACTCCCTCTGGAGTCAAGGGATATGGAAAAAAAAACTGTTCAAAAAAACCGTTCTACATCGGAACGATAATTTCAAATTCCTTCCGTTCATGCAAGTATAATAAACATGAAATGGGTAGTAAAATGTAACTATTTCACAGGGTCTTTGTTTTGGGACGTACTTTTGGAGCTTCCTGGTTCCCAAGTTTCTATTTTTTTTCAATGCGAAAGGCAGCAGATTTTGATGGATCATCGTGTTGATGAACACCCCTCAGTCGCTGAGATGCTCAGTTGCTGAGCCCATTTGGTTTTGAGCCCATATGTTGTCGAGTCCAGTTTATTTTGATCATTCCTAATTCTATATTTTCGTCTGAGCTTCTATTTAGATGAACGAAAAACATTATATCCACTTGAAGTCACCACTACCTTGTGAAGATTATTGAGGTCAGTTTCACCTAGTTTTGAGTATGTTCTGAAGTTATTTTATATATGAGTATCATCTGATTGAAACATTATCATTGTCCTATTTTCATTATATTACATTTATAGTATACGATGGTATCATCAAACCGATTGAAAACCGAACAATTTCAAAACTGATCAGTTTAAAAAAAATTTATAAGCACTTCGATATTCATTGAATATACTCATCTAATTGTATGTCATGTATTTGGGTTATTATTAAAATTTAATTGAATATTTTAAACTTTTATTTCATTACTCTCTGTCAATACTCAAAAGGATTCTGAGATCCACAACATCAAAAACTTCAGTGGCGCTCCGTGGCAATTGACCATCAAAAAAAAAGGTTACGTACTAATAATAATAAAATCATTTTATGTAGTTTGAACCCATGACCCAGTGCCGCCAGACGAAGAACTGCAGTTAGCTTGTGCAGTTGTATGAAAAAAATGTATACGCTACAAACATTGAAGGATGTCTTTCAATGAACATCATGTCATCTTTCCATATTCCGATTTATTATGAAAATAATTCAATCAAATGATGAGTTATTTCATTTTAAACGACCTTTATGGATTATAAAAGATATTTTAATGATCATACTATCATTTTTTGAATTATCTTAATCAAAATGACCTCTAAAAGAGTATTATCTCTCTACCATTTGTCAGTAAGAATTGAGATGCACCATACAGGCAATCGAAACATATTTGTCACAATTAGAAGGCGAACTCAAACTTTATCTCAGAAAAACATCGTCAAATCCTCACCTGCCTACGCACGCTGGATAGAATTAGCCCGGTTTCCTGTCTTGCCGCGAACAAAAGACGCTCATCAATCATTTATTTAAACAAAACAAGTCCATTGTTGCGTAAGCAGGCTAATCGCCACGTGGCCAGCTAAGATCGCATTTAGATAAAACGACACAAATAAGTGAGGGTGCATTTTGTAATTTATACCGAGTGATTCAGATTGGTGCTAAATCCTGAATGGAGTATCTTTTGTTAGAGCAGAACGATAAGAGGAGAACGGTTTTTGGTTTCAAGCGGCTAGTAATTTCCGAACAGAGATGGCTTTCAGTTGGCGCTGGCTATTTTTAGGGTTTTTATTAGAGATACGGTGGCAGGCCTGTCATGTTAACACGTGTATGTTTTTTATTCATTTCTTTTTTGTTGTCATTTGACGCGATTTTAAATAGGATGTCTGGCAGCCAGTTGATTTCATTTCTATACAGAGTAATGTATTCGCATTTTTCACTTTTTATTTGAAGCGTTTCGATTTAATTGAATTATGACTGGGACATATTTCAGCTATATGAACGGCAACGCGATAACGAATATCCATAGTTTTGGGTTTTTTTATTTCCAATCGGTCTGCGCTAATTGAAAATTCATATCAATTTTTAAATAACTCTCGCGTGAATGTACCGATAAAGTTCCGTGGATGTTTCCTGATGACTTTTATTGAATGCACTGAATTGATTATGAATATACCAGATATGAATGTTGGTGTTGATTTTTATTTTGTACATTTGAGAAAGTGACGAATTTATAAAAATAAAATGTAATACTCTCTTTCAATATATAAATCTTCTTGCTCTATAAACTGATAAACAATATGTCCCAGAACGTAGTCCCCAGGAAGCAAGAGAAAAATTGCAGTTTCCTGCTACTGAGATATAATCTCAATTATAAAAATAGTTGAGCCCAAGCGGGGATTTCGGAATTTACTAAAGCGCGGCAGATTAATATACAGGGAGATACCTTGTACCCGGTTAAGTACCTCAACCAAATA
This sequence comes from Leptinotarsa decemlineata, assembly GCF_025532065.1. Lineage (NCBI taxonomy): Eukaryota > Metazoa > Arthropoda > Insecta > Coleoptera > Chrysomelidae > Leptinotarsa > Leptinotarsa decemlineata. The sequence continues at coordinate 6,668,756 of NW_027412545.1, read as the reverse complement.
TGAGCCCCATATATAAGGCCGCCTGTGAAGGATAAAGGATCAGATTAGTGAAAAAAAAATTGATCATCAGAAATTATCGAGCGCGTCAGATTAAGGTAGGGTGAGTTAATTACCTGCTAAAAAGTGTATATTCCAGTAATCTGACAATTTGAGAGTGACGTAAAGAAAGGGGAGGGCAGCAAAGTTGTAAAAAAAATAACGTCATTTCGACATTCTCGAGCCTAGCTGATTTTTTTTCATTTTGAAAAAAATAATTCAATGATAACGAAAAATATATATAATGACGATTTCCGCAAGCCGAAATAACAAAAATTCGTCGATAAAGTTTAATGCGTGCAGCTGTGTGATACCTATATTTCCCGCTCCGAGTTTCTATTCCTCTATTCTCTATTCACTTTTTCTCTATCTATTACTCTCTCACTTCGTCCCCACTCTGAATTATGTTGCCATGACGCCATCACAGCTGATCACAGAGACTCGTTCGTGATGAAGATGAAGATGATGATTAATTAATCAATTAATTGATGGATGTTGCCGTTAACTATGTGGTAGGAAATCATAATAAAGAAAAGAGAAATTAAACTTTCTATGTTTTTTACAACTTTTATTTGTAACTAACGTTACTGCAGTTACAAATAAAAGTGGAAAAAACATAAAAAGTTTCATTTATCTTTTCTTCATTAATCAATCAATTGATTATAAAAAATTAAATTTTTTTGAGCATTTCTTTAAAATTATTTTCTTATAAATTCAAGTATTCTACTTAAAAAAGATACACTCATTCATTTGCATACTATTTCCTGAGCTTTTCATTCGATTAAGTTCAACGAGTTGAAAAAAATAAAAAAAAAATTGTTTTTGCCAGATTAAGCGAACCCCTCTAGATAAATGTCAGATTATGAGACAGCACGTCTAAAACATGAAGATGAACCATATATATCTTAATCTTACGCGCTTGAGTATTTCAAAACGGCTAATTTCATTTGCACATTAAAATAATGGCCGCAAGTTTGCGTCAAATCGAAATCGTCAGATTATTGAATGAGAGCTTTTTTTTGTTACACTTAACACCCCCTTAGAAAATCTGACGCGCACGATTGTATTTATTTTCTTTTCACTTTTAACCCTTACGTACAACCACCCATATTATGCAAACGATCAGATCAACATACCAACATTATTAAAAATACGTAGGACATTGATGCTATCAATATCTGACGCGCTCGAGTATGTCCATGCAACAGTATTTTCTTACATATTCAAAAATCTATAGCCGCTTCCCCCACCGATGAAAAGGTAAATATTATATAACATTTTTTTCTTCTTATCATCTAAGCTTTGCAACCTACACGATACAAAATCTCCATTTTGTATCGTGGGCTCCCCTGCTATAAGATTCAGTTTCAATTTTGAACTGGATGCTAAGTTTCAGGATCAAACTATTCCAGCTGTGACCCATCATCAGTAGTGTTATGGATAATGTTATCTACCATTCTCTCAAATAGGTACTTGCATCTTTTTCGAAAACACATCAGATCTGTTTCGTGTTGCCACCAAGATAAAATATTCTTGACTGTTGTGTCATTCTGTCTAGTCGAGAGAAAGTTAACATCGAATGAATTCACTACATTTTTCATGCATAGCTCGCAAAAAGCAACTTTATTTTTATTCTCGATATACTAAACGAAATTTTTAATGTTTCTTCTATATAATATCTGCTGTTTCTACTAGTGAGGCTCTTATAGATCCACCATGAATTTATCTGTTTCTTCCTTGAATTTGAAATGTTTCCATAGCGAATACTTCAAATTTCTACAATGAAATGTATTTGGGTAAATGAAATAACACCAAAATAACAAAAATTTTGACAAATTGATGTTCAAATAAATGAAGATGATTATAAATTGAAGTATTTTAATGAACATCATTCTCGTCATTTTGTTTTGGAAGAATAACTGAGTATACGGATGGTTCCAGTTATCGATATACAATGTGGTGGTTCTTTTATATTAGAAGTTTGAGATGAAGGAGTGAAGATGAAAAATTGTTCCATATAAAAGTTTCAGATATCAATATGTTGTGCTTTCTCATGATAATCTTCAATATACCAGTAGGAGGATGGTGTATCAAATTTAGATCATTTTTCAGAAAGTAAGGGATTGTATGTATGTATATCAAGCAGTTCAGAACTTGCCTTTTTTTCTAGTATTGGAAGAATCTAAACTCATTCTGTTATGTCTTTGGTACCACTAGATATTTACCTGTACAACGCCTTATTTTTGAAACGAGATTTTCGAAAAAAAAACACATCTTGAAAAAATATTTAGTATTCCATTTCAAAAAAAAGGAAGAATTTTTTGCGTGTTTTAATTCAGCCAGTATTGTAATGAATGTCCACCATCGTTGTTCATAATATTATTAGGATGACTTATCACTAAGCTCTCATAGGCGTCTAGATGACCGTTGTTGTTAACTTGTCTAACTAAGATTGAAGAACTGAAGTCTATGGAATGGTTTTGTTGCTGCTGATTCTTCTGGTCAATATTGTATGTAGACTCAGTTCAATGTTCCTCTTGAATATGATCACTCGGTGATTGAAACACGTGTCGAGGTGTTACAAATGAAGATCTGGTGTTGAGATAGAGCTTCAGTAATATTTTTTTACATTCAATGCCAAATTCGTTCACTAGACCATCAACATCATAGCAGTAAACCAAGATTTCTTCCTGACTATAATATTGTACAAAATGTTTATCTCTTGCTCTGAAATGGTGAATAGATTCCACTAAATGTTTTTTTTTGGTCTTAAACCAAGCAACTAAATGTTTTTTTTTTGGTCTTAAACCAAGCAACTCTGCTTTTTCCTTAGTCGAACCCAAATCTCTCAAAAAGGCCAAGACAAATCTTCCAAATAACTATAGACCAGTCGCTTTGCTATTAGTAATATCAAAAATCATGGAGAAAGCCGTGAACCACCATATCCTTGAATATTTGGAGGGCTAGCAATCATGGATATGACTTTCAGAAACGAATATCAGCAGGCGACCTTCTACCTTATATCACTCATATTTGGAATAACGCAATCGAGAAACATGGAGAGTCAAGAGCTGTCGCGCTCAATATTTCCAAGGCCTTTGACCGTGTGTGGCATGAGGGTTTCTGGCCAAACTTCGATGTAATGGCTTGTTGAATCATTTTTGAGTATGGCTTTCCAGCTTCCTGAAAGAACGTTCCCTGCAAGTGGCCGTCGATGTTTATCTCTCGAATACTTTTGTCATCATCGCTGGTGTTCCCCAGAGATCCGTCTTGCCTCCAATTCTCTTCACATTGTATATAAAAACAATATTCCAATATATTACTCTGCTGACGACAGCACACTTGTCCCGTGATTTCGAGTTGAGGTGAAAGTAACCAGGTCACGAAAACCCAGTCATTGGTTTTCTCCAAAAAGATTGGATGCCTCCAAACCGGATATAATAATGTCAGGACAGATGATACCGCTTTCTGCTCCGATAAGTTTGTTGGGAGTTAAAATGGACACCAATATGTACTGACACAATCATGTCGCTGGAATTGCAAAGGCTGCTTCTCTAAAGTTCGGAACATTGTTCCGAACCAGAAAACTGTACACACTCCAGCAAATTTTGGTACTTTATAAAGTATTGTTCCCATGTATGGAGCTCCGCCCCTAAGCAAACCCTGAAGCTGTTGGATCCCATCCAGAAAAGAGCCATCCGCCTGATTGGAGACACTAACATCACTTGCCACGTTGATAGTCTGGAACATCAAGAAAAAGTTGAAGATTTGTCTCTCTTTTATACACACTTTCACAGAAAGTGTCCAAGTGACCTGGCATATTTGATTCCACCAAGAGCGATACGTATCAGAAATACACGACGGACTATGGCTGCTCATCGTTTTGAGGCTCAATCCAGTACACCTTGAACTTCACTGTTTAAGAAGAACTATTTTATCTGGCGTTCATGTGGAATAAACTACCTGAGAATATTTTTCCAAATTAATTTAATATCCAGCCAATCAACTGAAGTAATGTTAAGATAAACAATTTCTTTCTCATTTTCGGAGTTATGCCAAAAAACATACATGCTGCAAAAATTACAATTGCTTGAATGATTTTATGGATTTTCTGCTCCCTTCATACCAAGTGTACTGCAAATTTAAGAGTTTTTTTCTTTTTCGTGTACCATTTTCTAAAATCCTATACACAAACATGACACACTTTGAGAAATCCAACGTTTGTCTTGATCACCGCTTTCCACACCAAAAACATGCCAGGTATACTTTTTTATGAAGTCAGTAATGTTCTTTTGACGTTACGAAGTTAACACAAAAACCGCCAAGAGATTCTCTGTAAACACGTTCATTCATTTTCAACTGCTAATTAAAAGAACGTAGCTTAAACACTGCCTTGTGAGGTTAGGTATATCAAATGAACGAAAACAAAAAACTATGTATTTAATAAGAACTACCAACCTGATCACATTTGATACCAACCTTATAATGCTAAAATAATTACCAACGTAAAAATATATAAACGGTCAAAAATATTTGTCATACATTTTCTTATAAAATTAAATTTTATTCAATATCAAAGTGAGAGATTGGTGAGTGATACGACTTTTTGATTTTTGTTTTCCGGAATCAGCACGCGAAATAACAGAAATTAGCTAAAATTGTTGAAAAAGTTTTTTATCGTTGGTCTGTGTAATTATTTGTGGTCCTGTGTAATTACTTGTGGACGTTCAAAAGTAAGAACTCAATAGAAGTTATAGTTTTCTAAACAAGATTATCTAGATTTGAATTCATTTGAAAAATTGTAAAAATATCTTTCCATTTTCTTGCCTGTTACTCAACATACGTTACTATCAATGCAGATTCAATACGATCATTTCTGTTCTGGGATTAAATCTTCCGACATGCCAATAAATAAAATCTTCATATGACTCTCGTGTTTCGGAACTGCCCACCGAGGTTATATCAGGTAATGAGCGCAATTTATAAAACCTAAGAATGAATGAGTTGTTGCAAGGCTTAATTTTTCATCAGATCGTTTGTTACCAGTTCAAAATGCCGATTAACTTGTTCATGTCATGCAGGTTTTTTATTAACCTTATTCCTTTTCATAATAAAATGTGTTTTACATATCCGAATCTGACGTAGAATAATAACTTTATTCAAGCTAATTTAAGGTTAATAAAAGTACAGCCGCGATCATAATTCGATAGCAGTTAATGTTGTGGAATATTTATGGAATTATCTTTCTGCAAATTTTGTCGCTGAATATATGAGACCATTTAAATAGGAGTTTTGAAAATTGTTAGAGATGGAGAGTCAAGTAATTTGAAGGATTTTTTAATCGTAGTGTTATTGAATGGTACTAAAAATTGACGATAGTTCTGATGACGGAAATATTTAGTAGAAACAACAAAATTGAAATTTTGTTTCTGTTCGTTTTTTGATAGAGATTTTCAAAATGTGACCACATATTGCCTTTGCTCCCTTTTATAATCCTCTAATATAATATGTCAATCAATATGTCATATAGTGTCGAGAAGTCGGTGCCACTCTAAAATGGAAATCATCAAACACAACTTTTTCTGATATTTTTGAACTTTTCGTGTAATTCAGCAGTAGAAGGTGAAGGATAGTTGAACTGGAAAAACTTCCTAAAGACTGATAATACGAGATAAAAAATCGCTCTCACTTTGACAGTTATTGAATAGATAAATTGCAAATGAAAAGTATACACCACTTTCGCTGAAATATGTTATTTTGACGAACTGTTTGAATAATATTCCACACTATCCTGTCAAGAACTTGTTATGAGTTTCAAATTACGAAAGATAAATCAGACAGAAGGAATACATTCAACACTTTATTCATTCATTCCTTCAATTCTGCAGGAAAAAAAAATTTTGAACAAATACGGGTCACAACCGTATCAGCATTTTCAGTAAAAAAGGAAGGTTGTCTCTTTTATAATATCTCCGTGGACCTATCTTGTCAACATCTCATTTTCAAATGGTAATTTTCTCAATTGCCTGAAGATTGACAGGGTCATTCCAATTCTGAAAAAATGTGATCCACATCAGGTTAGTGATTATCGTCCTATAACTATTTTCTCCATATTTAAAAAACTAAACTACTCAAAATCCTTAAAATCCAATAAGCATTAATATGAAAAATTCTGTATTTAGTTTCACTTTACTTCAGTGGGGTTCTTGTTGAATACTCTTCGTGAGCAAAACAATAGCAAAATCAATACTCCTGACCGCTCTGGACTGAATGATTCCGTACAACCCATCTCGTCTTGTGTTTGTAAATATTTTGCTGGAAAAATCCTCACTTGTTTACTTTGTGGTAAATGTTCAAGAAATACTGAAAACTTATGTGAATTTCTGGAACTTCATCTAGCTTTTCCTAATACGACTAATAACCAGTCCGTGCAAAGCTTATTGTTAAATCATCTGAAAATGGAATTTTTAATAGGTGATGATCGACTGTATTGTCAAACATGCGCCAAACTATTTGACTGTTATAAGGAAACAAGTATAGCTGAGGCTCCAGTCAATCTAATAATAACACTGATGATTTTCAAACAAGACTCAACCTCTAACGGAAGCAAGAAACTCTTTGGAAGGTTCGAAATAGATGAACATTTCAACCTAGCAGACCACTATTATAATATTCATGCAGTCATTGTTCACTGTGGTTCTGGCGTTGAATTTGGTCATTATTACGCCTTGGTCAAAGAAGAAACGGACTGGCTTAAGTTTGACGATAGTCGTGTCACGAAGTGTTCTGGCAATGCATTGAATTTATTGGAGCCTCTGGAGACACCCTACATTTTGTTTTATAAGTGAGAGGACATTGTTAGATCAAGATCTTCAGATGATGTGGTGCTGCAGGTTTTTCCGGGTTTTCCTGCAGCAAATGCGCCACTGGAATCAATGAAGTCGCCCCGGAGCGCCAATTAATTTTTATTGTTGTTTTTATATTATTTTTATCGTTGTTTCAATTAAACTTCAGCACAGAAAATATTATACAGATATGAATAAGTAGAATGTAAAATGAAAAGTTACATAATTAAAGTAATTTCGACTTTAGTTCGTGATAGGTATTGAATTTTAAAATTTAAACAATGAATGCTGATGTATTGGGTAGAAGAAGAATACGTAGGGTGTACCTCAACGAATTTTAAGTTGCTGGAGCAGTGGCATTGATAGAAGTAGGGTATTCAAGGCGTCGTGTAGCCCAAATGCTTAATGTGAGTCATTCTGCGGTTTCCAGATCTTGGAATCGCTACCAAATTTAAGGCATACTAAAAAGAGCCCCTTATCCCAATCGGCAAATGGCAACAACCCGCAGAAAAGATCGTTTGTTACGACATTGAGCAACTAGGGGTCGCACCGATTCTGCTAGAACACTGCAAAATCGCCTTATAGAAGCTAAGGGAACGCGAATTTTGAACCAAACGATACGAAACCGACTTCACGAAGTATAACTCCATGCTCAACTCCTCATCGAGGAAATCGTAGAAACCTTTGTCAAGAGCATCGTAATTGGAATTTAGAGCAGTGGGCTTATGTAATGTTTACAGATGAACAAAAATTCATGTTATTCAACAATGACGGACGTGTTACATAGAGGAGATATTGGAACCTCATGTCGTCCCATTTGCCCAAAATATGGGCGCTGGGTTCATTTTACAACAAGATAATGCCAGGCCACACGTAGCCAGGGTCGTGAGAAATTTCCTACAGGAACACAATATTGATGTCATGAGATGGCCAGCTAATAGTCCGGATTTAAATCCTATTGAGCAACTCTGGAATGAATTAGAAAGACGTTTGAAGGATTATCAACCCTTCCAAAATCTGAACCAGGTTGCAGATGCTCTTTTGACGATTTACGAGCAGTTGCCACAACAACAAATAATTAGAAATTTGGTGGAAAGCATGCCTTGTCGTTTTGCCGAACTTCTTAGAGCCAGGGGTGGACGTACTCACTACTAATGTACATTTTTCTTATTTTTTTCTGAAATATATGTTATTTGTTTTTGACACTCATTTGTACTTCTTTTAAATCGTATAACCAAACAGCATTTTGAAAACAATGTAAATTTAGTAAAGGCACCTATAAACTATTTTAAAAATATAAATGTTTGACAAAATAATACATTGTTTTTTACTTATTGCATTTTAAGGACATGTCTCTACATTCATTTTGAGTAGTTAAAATAAACTACTCAAAATGAGTCCATTCAGAGTGGCTGAGCTCTTATTTGGAGCTAAATCATTTGATAATCAACAACCAGCATGGATTCCAAGAAAACAAATCTACAAGCAATGATGTCCACTCCTTTTATGAAAACATGACTGACTTGCTTGATGCGGGCTAGTGCCCTGTTGGTTTCTTCTGTAATCTCAGCAGGGCTTTCGACTACGTCAACCTTACCACCCTAATAATTGAATTGATAAAAATTGGTGTTGAAGGGCTTGCCCTTAAATCTTAATCGTACGCACGTCTTCCGGGGGAACTGAGAAAACAGGCGCCACCTGTTATTCGGATTATCTTGACATCAGTGTAGGTGTTCCTCAAGGATCAGTAGTGGGCCCGATATCATTTCTAGTATATGTAATTGACATCGTCAGAGCATACATTTCACATTGTATGCGGACGATACGTCCATACTTATCTTCTAATCTCTATAACAGGTGCTGCATGAATTCATTGCATCTAAATGTATAAAAAACCCAATTCATTCATATGAATATTAATAACAAAAATCTTTCCACTCCAGTAAAGAGAAAAATTGATGATCTCAAGCACGTGAATCACCTGAGGAAACAGGAAAACTCTGAAAATAGTAACACCGCTTATAAAAGAGCCAAGAAGAGTGTTGAAAATAAAATATGTCAAAAAAAAATTCATTTCATGAAAAAAGTTCAGGATTCTACCAATAAAACCAAAACTCTCTGGAATATTATAAAACAGACACATGAAAATAATGAAAACAAATGTATAGTAAGTACTAAGTCATAATGATAAAATAATCAGTAGCGAAGAAGAAGTCGTAGTAATATTCGGAGAGTATTTCTCAACAATAATTGACGAGAAAATCAGGACACATTTCCCAGGAAAAGATTCAGAAAATTGTACCAACCACAATGCCAAATACTAATGCAACCGTGTTTATTAAACCAGTCACTACGGATGAAGTAAAAACAGTTATAGCCTCGTTAGACAATAAGAAAAGCACATGATATGATTAAGTATCCACAAGAATAATCAACGAATGCATGGATATATTATCTGAAGTTATATTATGTATTTTAAACTTTTGTATTTCCTTTGGAGAATATCCTGACCTGCTTAAAATTGCGGTCCTTGTCCCTATAATTGAAAATGGTGACAGTAAAAATATCGACAATTATCGTTCTATATCAATAATCAGTATATTCTGAAAAATTAAAAAAAAAATATATCTGGCAGAATAAATGATTACTTGGACACAATCGATCTAATGACAAAGTGCCAACACGGGTTGAGGAAAAATCGTCCGATAGAAACTGCAACGTTCAACTTTGTACAACAAGTACATGATTTAATGGATGAAAAAACATTGTGGTAAGTTTATTTTTTGATTTGAGTAGAGCCTTCGATACTTTGAATATTAAATTCCTATCAGATAAGCTATTTAAGATTGGTATTTGAGGAAATAGCTTATAATGTCTTTCCTAACAGATATATATTTCCAGGTGAAACAGAATGATATAATGTCCGATACATTCCTTGTAACAAATGGAACACCTTAAGACAGTGTACTCGGTCCACTAATTTTTCTGTTATATGTGAATGATGTACCTAATAATATAAGTAATGGTGGAATATACCTTTCCGCAGACGACACTTCCATCATTCTTTCAAGTAAAACAACGAATGAAATGCATAACCTTGTGATCTCAGTTCAACACGAATTTGATGACTGGTGTTACAGGAATAGACTTATAGTTAACCTGAGAAAAACTGTCTACATGGAATTTGCAAATTTACTTCGAAGCCTACATGATTTCAATTTCATTTTCCGGAATGAATCCTTGGCATTAACAAGCTCAACAAAATTCTTAGGAACAATAATGGACTCACATTTTACTTGGCAAGAACATATAGAGTTCACATCCAAGAAATTGAATCAATCCTATTATCTCATTAAATCTCTTAAGAATAAATTAGTTACTAAAGCACTGCTATCAGTTTATTTCGCCAAGTTTCAGTTCATTATTTACTACAACATTGCTGTCTGGGGTTGAGCAACTGGGGTGGACAGAATTTTTATAAAACATAAAGCATTACTGAAGCCAATATAACTATCAATATAAGACAGCAGAATTGACTTACATGTTCCATTTTAAAAGACTATTTTTTTATGTAGGTCACCCACTGCGACTGGGCAAAGGTTGTTCAATAAACTTTTTGACGAAATTATATCATATGTAACATTGTAAGGATTCAAACAATGTCTTAGTTTTAGTCCTATTCTTCTAATTGATTAACCACTGTGTTTTAAAAAATTCTATACATGTTTCTGCATGTCACAAAGAAAATCAAGTATTATTATTATTTTCATCGGATTGTATGAATCCAGGGTTTTGAACCATATGATTATATTCAGTTGGTTTGAAGATTGCTCAACAACTGTGTTCGACTTGATTAGCAACAAACATGGTACACTTGTCAAAGAGTACTAGCCACAGTAGAAATCCCTAGACAATGACCACTGTTTCGCAAGTGGTAAAGACATGACGGGGCAATGGAATCTCACTAGTTCATCGCATTAGTGGTACACGTCAGAAATGTACTGGAAAATTCCATATTGAATGAGCTGTAGAAAGTTTTGGCATCAAATGAACGCTGGAACTAATTGGAGACAAATAATACTTGGTCAACTGTGGAAGTGACGTGATGGAATGTGAACCCGCTGAGTCTTTTTGCTTCTCGAGGTAGGGCTCTACGACAAGGATTCGAGGAGAAAAGGCATAGTACTTTTCTGGAACGTCCTTTGGGAGAGTTGAAACGGAAATACTTGAACATTTTCCGTGACTAACAAATGCAACAAATAACTGGTGATAGTAATATATTGTTTCAATGATGTGAACTTTAGAGATTTGGAAAAGCGTCGGCAGTTTTAGACTCTCAAGGAAGAGGTTGATTAGATTAAGGGTGATTGGAGGTGTTTATATCTGAAAGCAAAATTGTTCGGAATGTATGCAGCATTGTCAAACTTCGAACCAGTGATTCTTCCTGTGGATGAATTCAGCTACAGACCACTATAAGTTATGTTGAGTTGTTGGATTCTCCAATAACAACTTTCAATGCTGTATTGATTTTACCGATATAGGACTTGCCGCATTCACATTATATACTGATAACTTAGGTTTTGGAGCCACAATTCGCGTTCAGTGGTTTGTGTGCCATATATGAAAAGGGTTTTATCGTTTCACTTACCCAATTCTTCTTGAGTTGGTAACCACTTACGGAACAGTACCTGAAATATAAATCCAAAAAGTCACCAATGTACCACCATTGAAACCCCACGTGATTTATTTATTTTATTTATTTATTCATTTCATACACTATTCTACAGGATGGACCCAATTACAAAATAGGGAGTGGCATTTACAAATATGTACTTACATAATATAATTTGTGAATCTTTATAAAAAAAAAATAAAAACAGAACTGGTAATGGGAATGGTAGATTAAGTCTATGTAATACGAAGAAAAGTATTGTCAAGAATCAGAGCAACACCAAGGAAGATCTTATGGAACAGATATCATCCAGAAGACAACAAGAGCTCCACAAGACAGAAGAGGCATCATAACCAGTGCTTTTTTTCCCTTACAGATCCGGGCACACACTCTGTGATAGCCTTACGAAAACCAAGCCACCAAACGCGAACAGCGATTCCAGGAATTGCATTTACCGGATACAATGGGAGTGTGGCAAGTCCTATATCGATGAACCCAAAATTGTGTCGAAAGTCCTCATTGGCGAGCATAAGAAAAAACACCTCTCCAGGAAAAAAATAGAAAACCTGGAATAGCAGAGCATGTTCGGACCCATCAACATAACATCAAATGGTCCAAAGCTGAATTATTTCATAGGGAGAAAGATTTGAAAAGATGAAAAAGAACAGACATTTGGAATAACGATACTTTCAGGTTAGTATGGGGATCTACAATGTATGAAAACCTCCTATCAAGCAGCAAAATGGACTACGGTGCATTAAAGCGATGAATCAATAGTATAAGGGAACGGAGAAAGCTCAAAGACAATTATGGATTATGATGGGTACATCAAAGAAATTAGTTTTTCACAAATTTTCATTGAACTTCTTTTATCGTTTTTTTAATTTCATAAACACCTGAACTTTCACTATAGTATTTATGAATTATACTTATTCATCATTTCTACTTCGACATCACTTTTATTGATCCAACTTTCCATGCACTCCCAGTCGTTACTAGTAATTTCACACATTTTTCATCCCTCATCATATTTCACACTATCACATTCAAGTCATTTGCTGATAAATGCAAATTAGCAAATATCCCATAACGACCTCTGTCATATTTGCATAAAAGATATGAGACTGCAATCTTCATTATTTCCATGGGGCGTAATAATCAATCATCGGGATATACAAGTCACGTGTAATGGTAATGTTACTGGTTACGCCTACAGTGACTTAATTTACCATGTGAACACCCTGTGTATTGTTCATTAAAGATCTGACTCAATGGGAATCGACGGTGATATTTATATTCATCACATTATTACTTGCTTCAATCACGGTCTAGGATTCAGATGTCATTCATGATAATGTAATATTCAAAACAATTTCAGTGATTGGCGAGAAACTCTAAATGTTTCTATAATATTTTTTTATCATAAGTTGAGAACAGAACTCAGATTTCTAATGAAATGATGAGTCATGAAGATAATGAAAAAGCATAGTTTTTTTAACGACACAGAGGACTTATAGCCTAAGTGGGCGGCAAACTGAATATATTTCTGGAAAGGAAATATTTTTCATACTCACATGTCTACTATACATTAGTATGTAATGGCTACGGCGCATTAAAGTTGATTAAAATTAAAAAGGAATCTCTTTATCCAAAAAAACTATCGATCTCAGTCGAAAGGTATTCTCTAGCTGAAATAATGTAGAATACTGGACAACTATGAAAGACTTCAGAATTTCATCCCTTGACCTTCAATTTCAAGGTCAAGTTTCCATTTTTCTAATTTTTATCATAAAGTTTTTCACAAACGTAGGGGAAATACAAAAAAATCAGTGGTTGCAAGTTGAAAAAAAAATGACAGCTTTAAATTTTCAGAAATTCCACTTTTTTTAATCCTCAAAAAAATTAATAAACGTTCATTTGCAATATTAGAAGCTGAAACTTGACACGAAGGCTTTTCTTCCTAAATACTGTCATGAGAAATCGGAGTTAGGCTTCAGCGAATCGAGAAAAACAATTGATATTGATCGATTGTGAATTTTTTAAAAAGTGATTTGTTATATGTAACTAATTATTTATTGAAGAGAAAATAACTACCTATAATATAAGTTTACATGATTTTACCAAAAACTTTTCGAAATATAAACTTTGAATACCATTTTTTTTCTCAATCCGCTGATGTATACTCCGATTTTTTCGTAAATAGTTTGTAAGAAGAGAAATCTCCGATCCAAATTTCAGTACCTCAGTACCTGATACATATTGCAAATGAACATCTGTAAAATTTTTTAGAGTTCAAAAATAGCCGAATTTGTTGTTTTTGGATACGTTTGAACATGTGACCAGTAATTTTTTTTGACTTTTTCAATTTCTGTTAATGAAAAATATCATACGCATCTCGCATCTCGACAAATTTTTATGATTCATGAAAATATAGAATAAAATGGAAGGTTGACCTCGAAGGGGTCAAAATTACAAGTATTTTATAGTTTTCCGGTATTCCACATCATTTCAGTTAGAGAATGACGTTGGACCGACATCGATATATTTTCGGATCAAGAGATATTCTTCTTTGATTTTTTTTAAACAATCTCCTACAGTGCGGCGTCTCTCAGATGCGACTGGTTTGAAAATATAAAAAAGCATTTCAGGAAAGCTGCCATTATTATAAAAAAAAATAGTGGAAAGACGATTATGGCGGTTATGAAGTAATGGCGCTTGAAATAGTATATTACGTACCAAGTAGGATAAAAAGCCTATACCCACGAGCAGAAAATTGTAAGCACCTAGCGTTAGCCGAGTACGATAATTCGCGAGTGGACATAATTGGCCGTATTCTCGAGGTGCGCATACTATACTTTTTCTACGACTGACTGTTGATAGAAATGGTACAATATATTTGTTTGAGATTATGGCTTTGGATCAAATTACTTTATTAGGGTTCATTTTTGTTATAATTACGTACATTTATAGTTACATTATTACAATTATTTCCGCCGTCGATATGGCAGGAAGACGGTGTTATTCCGTTTTGTTGAGAATTTGAAACAGTGGGAATACAAATGTTTTCAATACTATATCTGAGTACATTTGATTGGTTTCTCATGTATGCCATAGAATTATCTACATAACTTTCGGCCACGGTCTGACTTTTCCAGACACCATAGCACTTTAATGCCATTAGGTCACCCCCTCCAACAACTAGAATGGTTGCGGATGATCTTCTGAAGCAATGTTCAGTATATATTTCTGGATGTTCCAAATGTAAAAATTTGGCAATGATTTTTGGTTGGTCACCCAACTTATTAAGTTCAACAACCTGACGAGTGCATTTCCCATTTTGATAATTCAAAAAATATTGGTAGTTATCAAAATCTTTTGGTTATAAAAATTACCAGAAACAATAAATGACCTTTCGGTTTCAGTTTTTGTGTCCGGTACTTTGATGTATAGTTCTTGGCCCATATCTTTAAAATGATCTATTTGAATATCTTTTAGTTCTTCTTTTCGGCATGCTCCAGAAATAGCAATAATCATTGCAACCTAGAAATAAATTCAAATTGTTATTTGTTATTCAGCCTATTCAGTTTATTCCTCATAAACGCAGTTCTCCAAATGAAAGAGTTCTTAAACAGTGGAGTTCGAGGTATACTTCAAGACGTACAACAACCACAGTCTATCACGTATTTTTGATATGTACCACTCTTGGTGGAATCGAATGTGCTAAGTCACTTGAACGCCTCTCGTGAAAGTATCTAGAAGAGAGAGACAAATCTCCAACCTTTCTTCGATGTTCCAGACTATCAAGGTTGTAGGTGATGTTCGTGTCTCCAGTCAAACATATGGCTCTTTTCTGAAAGAAATCCAGCAGCTTCAGGGTATGCTTAGGGGCGGAGCCCCATACATGAGAACAATACTCCAAAGATGGTCTAAACAGAGCTTCATGAAGCATCAAAAGTTGCGGAGGTCTGTACAGTTTTGTGGTTCATAACAGCGACATGACTGTGCCCAGACAAATTGTTCGGAGACATTATCGTTGCATTAAATTGAACCTGATTACTTTTACCAAAATTCGAAATCACCTCTAGTTTCTCATTATGATATGCAACCTACTCTTGCCAGTGCATCTTCTAAATGGAATGATGAGTTGAGTGTGTCAGCAAAGCAATATATTGCATTATTGTTTTTTTTTCAATTAGTCGTTGATATATAATAAAAAGAGATTGAAGAATATATGGATCCCTGGGGAACACCAGCATTGATGCTAAAAGTATTCGAAGGATATCCATTGACGGCCTTTTGCAGGGAACGTTCTTTCAGAAGGAGTCAATTTTTCATTATTTTCATATCAGCCACTTTCTTCAATATATTATACTAGTCCTAACTCAACTTGAAATAAATACATATGAGATAGAACTCTGTTTTGGTCGGATTGTAGTCATTTATGTTATTTCAAGCTACAAAATGTTTCTGAGCTCAATTCGTTGGCAGTGTTATTTTCCACATTGAAGGAGCGACACAACGAATATCTCGAACAAAACAATTATCATGCTCACTATAATTTCTTTGAAATTTTTGTCAGCATGCCATCTCAAAGTGTTTTCCCTAACGATATTTGAGGTATTATTCTTCGAATAATAAGCACGAGTTCAGCATACGAGTTACTTAGCACCCAATTACGAAGCACTACCATAGTCCTAAATAAACACTTGCGTGTTAATGAATTTCAAATGAACCAATACCAGTTTCATGAGTAAATTGTCAATATTTGTACATAAAATTAACTTCTGAGCATGTCTGCGGTAATCATTTTGAATGGTACCGACAAGAATATCAACAAGAGAATGTCAAATATTTTTTTATATACGTGGTACGTGAATTGATTATTTCGCGTAGAAGACGGTAGATGAGTAGATTGAGCCAACCATATATTCACGTTTTTAGTTTTGTGATAATCTGATTGATATATGAAGTAGGATATCATCACTTTTCCAAATTAGAAGCTGCTTTCTCTTTATTTACTATATTCTTTATATTTCTACTATATTTTCATAAAAATATACTGAGTATTAATGAAGTTTTTTCCCAACAGCAAACCGTTATTGTAACACTTCCACATCTTCAAGAGGAAGATTAAACTAAGGATACTCACAATGTTATCCTTATTTATACCGTAGATACCTCTTTTAGGTACCTGTGTCTTAAATTAATTTCACAATATTGTTCATCTACTAGTCTTCCATTAATTTTACAATGTGTCTTTATGTAATAGTCAGGTGAATCTAAAAATTAAAATTTTATTCTACCAAGTTATATAGGCCACCATCGTTATTTACAATATTATCATGTTTACTTATTTCGACACTCTCTTTGGCGTCTAGATGCCTGTTGTTGTTAACTTGTCTAACTAATCTTAATGAACTGAAGTCTATGGAATGGTTTTGTTGCAAAATATGATTGGCGACTGCTGATTTTTCTAGTCTTCCATATTTTAGGTGTGGTAAGTGTTCCTTGTATCTTATTTCAATATATCTTTGTCATGATATTTACATCGCAGTCCTCACATTCAATTTCGTAAATTCCAAACTCTTCCGAATTCTCGACTTAAAATGTTAGGACTGCCATGCTGCAAATTATTATGGACAGACAAAAAGACCTAATAAAATACTTAGCACACCTAAAATATGGAAGACCAGAAAAATCAGCATTCGCCCATCATATAAACCATTCCATAGACTCAAGTTCATTAAGATTAGATATACAAGTCAACAACAGGCATCTAGATGCCTATGAGAGTGTAAGAATAAGGAACATGATAATAAAATTTAAAAACGATGATTTACCTATTACATAAGGACACAATGTAAAAATATAATTTGAGACTAGTAGATAAGGCAATATTGTGAAACTAATTTAATACTCTTAAGAAGCAGGTAACTAAAAGAGGTATCTATGGTATAAATAAGGATAATATTGTAAGTATATTTAGTTTATCATCCTCTTGAAGATGATCAGTTGGTGATCGAAACATGTACGTGTTAAAAAATTCCAGTTATATTCATTACTACACCAAAGGTTACAAATAATGCATCACAATTTAGTATTTGATACCATGCTTTTAATTTCTATGATGATGGACTTCAGTAATTAAGTCGCTTAAGATGAGCTTCGATCAAATGGTAAAACGTGACTCTATACTTTGGAAAATCGAATTTTTTGAATACTTGACACCGAATGCGGAATAACTGACATCCCTATCAATTAAACTATAGAACCCCAAGATGACAAAGAATTTCAGAGATTTGTTGATGATACCTGAGAGAAAGTTGATGTTGCGAACTTTCGTCAATAATTTTTTTTTGTAACTCAAAATATGATTTATCAAAAGTTTAGTTTATGACCGGTTACAACTTCCATCTCTGTGTGAAAGTTAAACAGCGTGATTCCTTCACAAACATTTTAATAGTGGGCACGCGCAGCATAAATCAAATCGTTTAATATCTTTTACACATTCAATATGCCAACGTTAAAAAGCCAGGGTTAATCCATGTAAACCACATAATCCAATGGACGGAGGACGCGTCTAGCGGCGTTCCCAAGCTCAGGGGTGCATATTATATTACAGATTTATTTATTATGGTGCTCAGAGGGTGTAACTCAATATCCGAGGAAAATATGCTACATGAATATGATTTTATTGCCTCTGCTTTCCGCTGTTTGTTATTCGCAAACACAATTACCACGGGGATTCGAATAGGCACCTTCGACCGCGTATTAGGGCCACAAAAGCGAATAGAAAAAATCTGAACGATATCGATACAATTTATTTGGATAATATTGGGGTTTTACGAGAATCGTGTTGTATTGTTGGTATCGATAAATTTGCAGAAAATGGGTAGTTCAGTAAAATGAATTTGCCCTATATATATGGTGTGTCACATTTGAAATGAAGACATCTCCATATTTTTGATATTCAAAAAAATACATGTTCGAAACTCACACAGTAAAAATAATAGGTGTTTTTTTTATTACTTTGATCTGCAATCGGTAAACAATGCTTATACACCCAGAATGGTTTTTAGTACCACAGCAGTTAGGGCAAGTTGAAGTATATAAAATTCGTTCTAGAATGAAGTGTCTAGATTTCGGACAATATATAAAAGAAGTTATTATTTGTAAAATTGTTCAAAAATGAAAGTTACTTTGGCAGAACTATCCTCAAATTGAATATTTTTTGTTTCTATAATTAAAAATTCCATTTTCAAATTCACTTGCAACGATATTACAGAACTCTGAAATTTAACATAAAAGAATGGAAAAACGTACCTTTTTAATTGTTCATACCAACAAATTTTCTATTTCATTTTCCATAAGTATGAGTTTCTTGCTGTTAATTCGTTATGTATTCTTCCACAATATGAAATATAGTTGAATTAACAGAGAATCTACAAAATTATAATATATTGTTCACTTAATCAGCACATTCTTCATATATTTCTATAGAATCAGATAGTTTACTAATTTTTTTGGTATTGGTTTTTACGTGCATTATGTTGGGTATGTGAGATGGAGTATGGGTTAGTAAAAAGAGTTTTCGCTATCATTTTAACTAATCTTAGTTACATTATATTAAGTTTTCTTCATATGTTGAAAGATAATTAGTAATTTTTTCCTTCTTTCATCTGGTGTTCAATTCATAAGTATTAGGATTGTGTGTATAGAGTATGGATTATGTGTATGTATGTGTATGTAAAAAATAACTTTAATTGTTACTTTAGGAAATTATTTAAAAACGTAGAAATGAGTAACGTATAATGGGTATACTGTCATTGCGCCTCCGCACAACAACTAGTACAGCTAGCTCTTTTGAGTTGTAATGATTGTATTAACAACCCCATTCCCCTCTTACAAGGAAGACCCGCGACGGGTTCACTTCAGTGGAATATGTTTATTCGTACTTTTATGAAAATTATGAATGTACATGAAATTATATATGGAAAAGTTATTATTATTATATTTTTTCATTTTTTTAACCTAAGTTTTCGCTGGTCAGGCCCTTTACCCCGCCCACCACATTCGGGTGGGCGCGCCAGCATTATCAACCAACGACCACTCCCCACACTGTGGGGTAAGTGATCATTGGGTCCGATAATCATGTGCCCTTAGTAAAAATATCAGCCTTGTGCACCTGTCCGGCTGAGATTTCTGCCTTGGTGCGGCAAGCCGGTATGATTTTTAGATTCGAGAGTAGAGAGGGTATTATTTCAACAAGTACTCCAATATTCAGAACAAACATCTTGGCAAAGTGGTTCGAAGAGAAAATCTCGATATTTCATCCGTTTTTCCTCCTCTTTCCGGAAGATATTCGTCTCGCCAGGAGCTGAAAACACCACGACAAATATCGTCTTGCTCTGGTGGTCGAGAAGGACTATATCAGGCTCATTAGCTTGTATGAGCCTGAGGGTGGGGAACTTCTAGTTCTCCACAGTGGATTTAATATCCCCCGAAGCGTAGTGCAACACTGGTAGTTCGTCAATACCTTTAGAGTGCCTTACGTGGTAACGAAGTACTTTCAGGGCCGCGTTACGTCGATGGATATAGGCCGAGACCACATATGCAGGACATGCTGACAGCAAGTGCGTTAGGGTCTCAGACGCCTCACGGCAGGTCCTGCACCTTGTGTCAGGAACTCTATACCATCACGCGACTGCGGTAGACTAGGGTGTTGAAGACACCATTTTGGCAGGCCATGATATCCTCAGTTTCCGACATCAGTCCACTCGACCTGAGGAAAGCGAAGGTCAGGTGCTTGAATAAGCCAAGGTCTTCGATTATTATTATTATAGAAGACGAACTGGAAAGTTGCCCCTGAAAATGTACTGAGTAATATAAATCACTAAAGGGAGTCCAATTAGTCAATAACAAACAAGTTTTTTCCTGGTTTTTGTGTTCTTGTTGAGATACCAATTGTTAGGAGTAGTTTTACGATGAACTGTGTGACCTAGTTTTTCATCAGTTTTTCGGTTGACCAGCATATGGATATCCATTTGCAGGAAACAGTTTTTGGGGAAGATAGAAAACTACAAACATAACATAAGAGTTTAATTAGTACTCTCATGTCAGACACGGTCAATAGCCTTGGAAGTATCAAACGCATTAGATCTACTGGTTGAATCAAGATTCAAAAATGGGAAACCTTTATCTCATTTCATATAGAAACTCTTTTATTTGCAAATAGTCGCGTCAACTTTATAGTCATCAACTACGGAAAAGTCATTGCCAAACAGTGATCACTTAACATGTTCGAAGCACACAAATAGTTCATTATTTAAATTGATGGATGTAACCGTTGTTACTATGTGGTAGAAGATCATCATGGAACATGAGAAATGAAAACTTTTTATTTTATGTTTTTTAACCAATTTTATTTGTAACTAATATTACTGCAGTTTCGTCCTATAAGGACATTTTCAAACGATTGCAGTAAACTGTTCATATAAATATCTTTGGTCCTTATAGAACTAAACTGCAGTAATATTAGTTACAGATGAAAGTGGTAAAAAACAATGAAGGTTTTATTTTTCATTTTTCGAGCTTATTATTTAGCTAAGCGCTAGAATAGCTCATAGTGTTGTTGAATTTCTTGCATCTTTCTAATCATAAAATTGAAACATATAGGACACCGCACTATACTATATTGCACAGTTGTTGATCAAGTGGTATCAAATAATCAGTTGGTTATGATAAAAGTAGTGTTAACAAATATATTATTTTCCGATATACACAGGTAAATCTGAGTTCAGGTAATCGACTCTATTGAGAGTGTGAAATAAGACATTTCCCGTTAAGTCCTTTTATTCAGATACCTTACCCTATCTGGATAACAAAACTGAAACAACTTTATGAAAAATTATATTGCCCTCATATGGTAATAAACTACACAAGAGCTTACATCGTCAACTAGGAAAATTCAATGTCGATAGTAACAAAAATTGTCGACTTAGGTTAGCTAGTTTTCAATGAAAGTACAATGTGAAATCTATAAAATCACATACACGTTTGAAAAAATGAGGACCAACATTTTCCAAGCTTTGAGTTCCACCAGTATCCATGTCGAATTACTATGTAATTATAAAAAACATCATCCAATCATTGATTATTATCTGAGAAGAAAAACGTTTTCGATAAAATTGTGTTAGAAGTATTGAAAATTTTGTTTCCTTCATGTTGAAACGATCGAACCAAGATAAACTCAAACAATTTATTTCAAAAAAGTGTTTTTCAACGGTAAGTGTAACTTCAAATAGGGAGTGTGGTTCTATCTGAACAACTTGAGGAAAGTTGTTTAGAGTTCTGATTCACACAGTATTGAAATTAAAGTTTTTGTAATAAATCAGGGTTTCTCATTGACTTTCATTGAAAATGCGGACTATCGAATATATAATTTTTTTATCAATACTTTTGGTATAACTTCTGAATCATTCAATATGCACCCATATAATCTTATAACTTTTGAAAGTACTCTCTAGATAACTGCGAGTATTGAAAGACATTTTCGATATTTTATTTGTAAAAAAAGGACTTTCGTAGGGACATGCACTGTAAAATTTGAAATATACACTTTAAAATTTGAAATATACGCTGTAAAATTTAAAAATTATTTTTCTAGTTTACGAGTGTCTTTTCACATACTTTCAGTTCAAAAATTATGATTAAGATGCGTTATCAAAAGTTATAATCAATTCAGATGAATACAAAAAATACGTTCTTGCAAATATCTCAAAAACTATTGCAGATATTCAAAATTTGAAATTGGAGATCCTTATCGTGCTAAGAATCACACTCTTTAAGGCAAGGCCTCGATAATTCTCAGCTCGCACCACAAGCTGGTTAACAAAAAAACAGATTCCGAATTTTTTTTTATAGATCAGAAAATTTACTAAAATAACTTCACACCTCCCGAAACTGTAGTGCTGATAACTATAAACAGTTTCGGAAGGAAGATAACTTTTAGTAAATTTCCTGATCCTTGAAGATCTTTTTTCATATTTTGAATATCTGCGATAGTTATTTGAGATGTTTGCAAAAATCGAGCACCTCTTTTTTTCAATTGAATTGTTCATGCCTTTTTAACTATTTGTTAGCACAACTTGTCTCAAATCTCTGTGTGAAACTACGAATGGAATGATACTTCAATAATAACTTTCGATAGAGGTGAACTGAAATTGAACTAGACTGTATTGAAACTTATGTGATTGTGAGAAATAATTTGTGATTTTGCTCCAAGAACGAAAAATTGAGGAAAAAATCCGGAAAGTCAAACCAAACATTATTAGTTTACTCGAGTTTCACTCGGTACTCTTCATTTCTCTTTGTTTCAAACACCAGGACAGAAAATGTAAAGTGTACATTTTAATCAATAAAGGAGGCAGGTATAATGTGAACGGGACGATAAAGTGAGGGGACCGAATAATAACAATCAAGAGGAGACTCCAAGCTCGGTGTAGTCATGGCAACCGGCGAAGGGGAAAAGGAATTATTATTTTTTGATGGTTATGAGACTTTTTCGACAAAGATCCAACTCTGAGTACAGAAATTTACTTTAACATGAAAGCTCTCTCTGAAATGAAACATAACAACACCTGAATTCCGGTTTGAAGAAATATTCTGGAAAGATGAGATAATATGAAAAAAATCTGTACAGATTACGGACAACAGAACGTAATGAAACAATATAGATGAGTATTTCATCTTGAAATATTCAATTTTCAACACTGAGTTCTTAGAATCTCAGCACTGACTGATTAATAAGGATTCCATTTTCGATGTTGAACAGTTTTAATTGTTCATGAGTTGAAGAGATTTCCATCGGAAGAAAACTAGTTCTGAGCTCATGGCTAATGTAGATGAATTTCACAAATTATTTTCCTTTAAGAAGCGATAATGTAACCAACTATTGATTGTTATCGAAATATATAATATAATGATTTGAATTGAAGGGGTTATATTTTTAGGAGTGATTAATGTTTTTTTGGGAAAGTAGCTGTTTCAGGAGGACTTTCTTTCAGTTTGTATCTGAAAGTTACTTCTTTGCATGATCTACACATCTATGTATAGAGTTACTTATTTTCAAATTGATTACTTCCTTCCTTTCTTTGGAAGATTCTCTTATCCCTTTTTTTGTATCAGATGGAGTAGTAGAAAGCCAAAAACTTTCTTTCCCAAAAAAAAAAATTGATCACTCCTAAAAATATAACCCCTTCAATTCAAATAAGATTCCTCTTGGCTGGGATTAAATCAAATAGGTGAATGAATGTCATTACGATGTCATCGATGACATAAGCAGATCAAGCTTATTCCGTGACATCCAAAATCGTAATTCATGAATGAAGTGAGTGTATTTTCTATAATGTTATCCAATTTGGTACTGAAGAGCTTTAGGGCAAATGTCTTAAGGCGAAACATCGGTGTATACCAGTGAGGGTGACAGTGTTCCATGTGAGTACAATTTATTACCATTCATTCAAAGTAGAATTCATGTGAATGATATCTGATTCTTATTCCACAACAAATGTTTGAAATACAAACTGAGTAGAGAAAAGTATCTTCTGTATAATTCAGTGTTCATATAGAAGTATTTGTTTCGAAAGAATTTTTTTCTTTCGTGTAATTCAATGTTTATATGAAAGTAGCTGTTTCAGGAGGACTTTCTTTCAGTTTGTGTCTGAAAGTTACTTCTTTGCAGAAGTAGAAAGCCAAAAACTTTCTTTCCCAAAAAAAATATAATAATATAATTCAACATTACGAACGAATAGTTTTTGTTATTGCTAATGTGGACTTTGGTAAACGTTCTGTATTGGTTGAAAAACTTCAAACAATAATCAGTGAATTTGAAAAATCTTGTACATACATTGCAAAGTGATATGTTCTCAAAACGTATGTTGGAAATCTTTGCAAAATACTGAACTGACAAATAAACATTCAGAGTTACTTTTTGAACAACAAAACAAGATACAAAATGAAAGTGAAGGCCTGATCGAGAGGAACATAGTTGTAAAACTTAAAATCTTGGAGAATACGAATAAAAATGACCAGGTTAGACTGTTTGGAAATATCCCAAATATCTGTTCAAAATCTGTAATTCATCAGTTCGGACTTCCATTGTTTAATATAATATAAATTCATTTGAAATCCCTGAAAGAAATTAAAAAAGATCAACCGAAAATAACAATTTTATTTAACAAAAAACTGAAATTACAAAGAAATAACATACAAGCAACAACCAAAAAAAATAATAATTGAAATATTGATAAAAGCTGAAAATTAAAGAATATTATTAACAAAAAATGAAAAATAAAATTCAAAAGATTCCAAACCAAGTTACGTCACAACGTTTCGATTGTTAGTATCCACAATCATCTTCAGGTGATAACTGGACTTATTCCTCCGAGATCTGACTATTTATAGGTCATTCGAGTACTTTCACCTATCCTCTCTTCCCTCTCACCGATTCATTGGTTTTAGCGGGAGATGACCGTTTGGCGGGAGTTGGTCGTTTTTCGCTTGATTAGAGGTTTCCATATGTTACGTATCTCTACGCTAGCTTGACTAAATGCGTTGTTGAACAACATAAACGCGGCTTCTTTCAATTTTCTCCTAAACCAGTGTTGTCATTCCGAATGGTCATTTCGTGTTATTTAAAAATACGGAGGGAGCTGGAATGTGGGTGGTGGTATTACAAAACTGAACGTCAAAATTCCTTCCGATTTCATGAGATGACCTCCATGCTTAGCCACTCCTAATTTCTGCGTTAAGTCAAAGCTAGCTGGTAACTCTATACTGTTGCACTCTTGAAGAGCAAGATCAAACTTTAATCTTCCTCTTGTAGATGATCACTGTTGATTGAAACACGTGTCGAGGTAATAAAATAATGGTTTGGTGTTGTGGAAAAGCTCCAGTAATATTCATTACTACAGCAAAGGTTCCAAACAGTGCATCACAAGTACATTTTGAGGATTATGAATACAGGTAAGTACAATATAACAAAAGCATGAATGATAATACCTTGAAATATATACAAAACTATACTCAAATGTAAAATTTCGAAGATCTCAGTTTTTGCCAGTTTTTATTCACTATAATAGTCGCATTAACATATATGTACATATATGTACTAATCAGAATTCAGAAATAATAGTTTCAGAAGAGGTTGTTGTCCATGTTTTCAATTTCTTCTTGAATAATGAAAAGTAGTTTATTTCTCTTAGGGTGGTTGAAATGAATGCATAATTTTTCGAGCCTGGAAAATGAAAGAATATCTGCATTATATATTTTCAGGTTTGGGAATATGAACTGATTCAACTTTACGTCTTGTGATATAAGTATGATCAATATTATGTTCAAGAAATGATGAAAAAGTTCGTTAAAAAAATCAGTCAATCGCAAAATCTCCAAAGAATTGTTAAGGAAGGCGAAGGAATAGTATCAACCAATATATAACCCGAAGAAATACAATTTCCTGTTCTCATAGAAGTAGAATGGTCTCATAAAGTGTTCTAGTTACCGTCTGAGCGTCGATTTCCAAATAGGTAAAAAAGCGCAGTGATAAATATCTGGCGAAGTTGTGTCCATTTAGCTTATTATTCCGATATCTTCATTCAATGTAAAGTGGCCTCGCCAGCCACGCCGTACTAACAAGACAGTACGAGGTGGCAGTGTCACTCAGACCATAACGAAGAGGCGGCAGTACCGCCCAACTGGGTCGCGTTAAGCTCGTACTTCAGCACACAATGTGCCATTAAATACTCTCACTCCAACCACCAGTACCGGTACGGTAGACTTGCTCAAATGCATTCGGACGTGGATCTACTAGCAATTCTACGATAATCTCCAATACGTAATATGAGATAAGGTAGGGCTTCATTGATATTTATCAATTCTGCAACCGCATACTAGATTATGGTACCCGTTTCTAGTTTGAGACGCAATTTGTTCGTTTCTTTTTTCCCTCATTATACTTTGAGAACTAATGAAATCTTCTTCGAATGGTCATTCCGCAAACGGTTTATGAAGTTGTCGAGTACCGATTTCGTCAAGTAGAAATTTCAATTACAAATCCGGTGGGATTCCCTTTGCGTTTCCTTAAGGCAGCTGTCTAATCGGGTTTGACAACCTAATCCACTAGAGGAGCCACAAATGAGTCGAGTCTTTAACCTTGTCGGTATATCAGTGAAACTATTTTCTACTTCGGATAATATGACTGATAACTGATTTTCATTGTTATCAGCTAAAACCTAGTCATACAAATTTCGTTTGACTGAAAAAGGAATGTTTTTTGAGATAAATTTTTTGTAAAAATAGTGCGTCTGGAAAGTTTTCTTGTAAGTGGAATTTCATATCAATACTTTTTCATATATAACGTTATGTTTTTTTAAGAAAAGTTGTGCAACGAAAACAAATATTGTTGTGGGTAATTTGGCTGCGACAAAGTTATTAAGATAGCAGAAACACATCTAACTTACATCCACGAATATGGTGAATATTCTCAATTCGTCAGGTGGTGATACATACGAGTAATCATGATCTATAAAGTTCGTGCTTAAGTGCTTAAGAACAAAATTCCAATGCCATGGTATTGTGAAATCTCGAACTTGGTAATTATATAGACAAAGGATGAAAGCAATTATTGAAATAATACAGAATGTTATTTTTCACCATAGAAGTATTCCAAAGTTTACAAAACCGCAGCACGTGTTTCGCTATAAAATGCTTCCTCAAGCATTTTCATACTCAGTATGAAGTTAGTGTATCGCGAAACGTATTGCGGTTTTGAAGAACTGTTTAGTGAAAATCTCACAATGAAGTGTATAGATTTTATGGATTTTCATCGAGTATATGCCCATTCCAACTCAAAAAGGTGCTGATATGAAGTTGAAGACAACAGTTTTCACCCAAAACTTCAAGAAGTCTCTATACATTACGTAGTGTAGCATCTGTGTGCATGATATCTGTGTCAAATCCATTTTGAATGTTTATAAACTGAATGAGGAAAATGGATTCCCGTGCAATTCAATGTTAATAATCGAAAGTAAATAATTTTGATGGATTTTGTTTTCACTTCGTATCTGAAAGTTTTTGTGCATGATTATCTTTGTGGGGAATTATGATTTATGAGAGAGGCAGTTAGACCAAAAAATAAGAGTAAAGCTACCTAAATTCCCACCACGCTGAAAATCAGTTAGATTGTTCAAAAAATGAATAAAAATAAAATTTGAAAGTTTCCCATGTTTCCCCAGTATGGAAAATTTTTATTCAAGGTCAAAGATCAAAAAAATTAGTTTTTCGCGATTTTCGGCAAAACTGTGAGTTTTTTCATAAGAATACTTCAGACAAAAATTGTAGATCATAAAATTATCTACAAAAAATATTACACTTTTTTTCCAACATCTGTCCCCTGTTCATATGATAGTTTCAATCAGTCAACAAAAATTTCTAACAAATACTCACAAGTCTCGGTTCATTTCAATATTGAAAGAAAAAATTACTGCTGAAAATATATTGGTAAAACAAGCTAATAATGATGCTAATGTATTGATAATTGAAACAGTAATAGAGCAATTTAATTTGACAAATACAACTATTCATCAAAAAGTTCATCTACTTTTGCAAAATGTAAAAATCATGTGCTATTTTTACACGCAATAACTGGCTGTGATACGACATCTGCATTTTACAGGATGAGTAAAATGTTTGAAAAACAAAATTAAGTTCAATATGCTGAAGTTTTCAAAAATAGTAACTCAACTCGACAAGAACTTATTACTAACGGCATTCGCTTTCTTCTTTCTATGTACGGAGCTCCTAAAAAAACTATCTGCTTAGATAAGTATAGATATTTATATTAAGTTAAAGATACCAAAAGTAAAAAACAGGTACAATTACCTTGTCGGGTTTATTACCAAGTTCAAGTGTGGCTTGGTTATCAGCTAGACCCTACAGACTGGGGTTGGAAGTTGGTTCACAATTCATTGGAACCAGTCCAAACTTTACTTCCACCCGCGCCGAAAAAACTGCTGAACACAATTTTTTGCAACTGCAAAAAGGGGTTCAAAAAAATTTGTTCAAAATCTGTTTTTCCGTTAATCAGCTGTCGCCCACATACGAACGACAACTCTCAGAAGTTGAGAAACTTGTGCGAGCTAAGGACTAACGAGGTCTTACCTTTTAACGTGTGATTCCTAACACGGTGCAGTGATAAATGTGGTTGCCGGACTGTTTTCTTCTCTGGCATGTACACATTGTCAAGGCCGGTCGTGCTCTACTATTGAATCACCAACAGTGGAGAATCCGTTCGATTCCAACGAGGTGACATGCGATACATCGCTATTAACGCAGTTTACATGTACTCAGGATGAAGTTGAAGAAGAACAAGAAGAAGAAGAAGAACAAGACGAACAAAAACAAGAAGAATAAGAAGAAGATCAAGAAGAAGAATCTAAGAGACTCGGATGATTAAATTTCACAACTTTTTTTAGCTCAAATTGCTTTTATTTTTTCAATCTCTGCTAATATTCATTATTCTGCAATAGTTTCAAATCAAACAGGATCACAACTGACTCGTGGAATAGTCCTACTGGGGAAACCACGTTAAAAAAAACGCGTACAGAAACGTGTGAATATTATGACGATTAAAATTTTTACGACTATTCGAATCGTTATATTTCAAAAACATCGGCTCGTAGAAAAAAAGTATCGATACATTTTTGTAGATAATTTCATGATCTACAATTTTTATCTGAAATATTTTTATGATAAAACTTACCGTTTTGCTTGAAATAGCAAAAACTCATTTTTTGACCTTTGACCTTGAATACAATTTTTTACATACAGCGGAAAGATGAGGAACTCTCAAATTTTATTTATAATCATATTTTAAACAATCTTACTGATTTTCAGCTTAGTGGGAATTCAGGTAGCTTCGAATGTCTAAATTGACTGGACTATGGAAATAAGAACAGCAATGAAAGTCAATCCAAACGTTTCAAAATTGCCAATTTTAATTTCAGCATTTTCAAGGCTGAAATTAAAAAACGACAAAACGTCCGCAATTGTCACAATTTGACTATACTATTGTACCGTTTCCTTAGTCGTTTCTAGATCTAGAGCAAGAAAATGGTACCTGTGCCTAGTTGGAATGACTAGCTCTCAATTTGCGGAGGCAAGGGCGCAGGTGGGTTCTTGACTTTTTATAAAAATTCAATTATAAGTGCTGAGAAGGGTTACCAAATCAAAAGCTCTCATTCGGACGCCATCTACAGAAGTTTTTAGAAATACTGTACTCCTTTTCAATACTTGTCATTGTAGACCAACTTAATTACACCAGGATAGAAGACACTTCCAAGATTACCAATAAAGCAAGGAATACGGTTTACTTATGAGTTTAAATAGGGTTTTAGATCCCCATCCTTGAAATGAATGAATCAACAAAAATAATAAATTACCAATTTTGAATATAAATGGTCACTGTATGAATGAATCAGAGTGTCAATGTTCTGAAATTTTCTACTTTTTCCAATGGTTACTTCAATAGGAAAAGTAACAAGATACAGGGTCTTTTTCTAGGGTTCGATGCACTAAACTTTACAACTCATGATCGAAATACTATTCCCAGAAACAAAGAAGTCTATAGCAGAAGTCACCTCCTCTTTGTGTCCAATTCATTCATTTTATTTTTGTTTTCAATTGTCTTTAGTGGTTATTATACTTTAAGGCTAGTAAGCTTTTTATGATTTTGTGAATTCGTGATTTTGCCTGGCAGAAACTGTTCTGAAAAATTCATGATGACTTTACGATTAGTTGCAATTAACAAATTCAAAACATGATTTCATAAAATCCGGTTTCAAATTACTATTTACGAATACCTCAACCGTTGGAATTCATTCCGATGGATAATTCTGAAATTTTATAATTATATCACCACTATGTGCTTCCTATGTGTAGCAAGGCACAGAAAATAACCTTCCAAAATTTCATTTCAGTTCAGTCTGTTCCATCAGTCTCTTCACACATATACACGGAATTACTTAAAAAAGATATCTCTGTCTGTCCCTCATTTTTCCGTCTACTTTATTCACTATGAAAAATAACTCTAAGACTAAACAAAAGAAGAAGAGTATTTGTTGATGTCTATTTGTATATCTAACTGTGAAATGGGTAAAAATTATCAAAATAAACAATATGGCTTCGAATAGGTGTACGCCTTCTTATTATGATTCATTTGGAGTATTAATGCAGCAGATTGCTCAGAAGGATCCCAGATCTGTGACAATATAAAATAGAAATTTGAATACTTGGTATGTTACAATCTAGGAGTTGAAATTGAAAAAAAGGTTTCTTCTTACTCGGATTTCCTCGCAATCAGTTCGAAATGAAAAGTGGAAAAATTAAATGTTACACTATATTCCTTGATGTTCCCTTATGTTAAAGAGCTTGCATATTCATCTACGTAATCAATTATCAATTTGCAAAATATTAACTTTGATGAAATCTAATTTCTATAGAGTTGATATTACATTAAACGTTTCTCCTATAGGAAATCATTTTGTGACAACCTCTCAAATGGATTCTGCATACACCTAGCTTAGGGATAATATGATTCTGATTCAGTAATAACAAAATAACAAAGTCCTTATGTCTGAAAGTAAGAATTTAATAACATTTCCAGTTTGAAGTCAGAATTCAATAGAATTCTGAGATCAGAATTTGATGGTAATAATTTCGATAAATTTCGACTTTGACTTAAAATTTTTACTTTGACTTTTAATTTCGACTTTGACTAAAATTGTGTAAACTCCCGAATATAAAAGTCAGACTTTCGCTACATTCCAACTTCAACTCAGAATTTGATGGAATTGTGACTTTGAATTGGAGGTTTCGATTTTTTTTCGAAAAAATTTCGCTTTTCTACGCCTTCGTAGGTTCCTATTTTTCAAGATATCTTCCATTCATTTTTTGTTAATTTCATTTTAAAAACTCCTTCCAAATCAATCGAGAACGTTTTGAAAATAAAGTGATCTGAAAAAAACGACAAGATTCTTTAGATTTTTATCTGTATTTGTATAATTTCTTAGCCCTTTTTTTCATAATCAAAATCAATGATTGAAAGGGTTATATTTCTAGAAGAGATCAGTTTTTTCGAAGAAAGGTTTTGGCTTTCTACTTCTCCATCTCGATACAAAAAAATGTGAAAATCTTCCGAAGAAAGCAATCAATTTTATAACGAATGTTTGGAATACAAACTGAATTGACACGAGTGTTTTTTGTATAATTCAGTGTTCATTGTTTATACGAAAGTAGCTGTTTCGGGGAGGCTTTTTCCTCTAGTTTGTGCCTAAAAGGTACTTCTTTGCATGATCTACACATCTCTGTAAATAATTATTTATTTGAAATTGGTTGCTTTCTTTCTTTCTTTGGTTTTCACTTTTTTGCACCAGAATGGAGAAATGGTAGAAATCCAAAAACTTTTTTTCCCAAAAACTAATCTCTCCTGAAAATATAATCCTTTCATTTTATACAAGATTCCTTTGGCTGGGATTTATTCAAATAAGCTAATGAATGTCATGACCCACTGTCATCGATGACATGAGTAGATCAAATTCATTTCGTGACATGAAGTCGTAATTTTATGAATGAATATAGTGTTTTTTCCTTATGATATTATCCAGATTTGATACTGAAGAGCTGTCATCGGCGAAACGTCGGATGTCTACCAGTGAGGATTATAGTGTTTACTTTATTGTGTAAGAATCCAGTTAATCATATCTGATTCAATTCCATAACGAATGCTTGAAACTCAAACTGAATAAAGAAAAGTGTTTTTTGTATAACTCAGTGTTATATAAAAGTATTCGTTTCGAAAATATTTTTCTTTCGTGTAACTCAATGTTTGTATGAAAGTAACTGCTTCGAGAAGGTTTTTCTTCTAGATTGTGTCAGAAAGTTACTTTTTTGCATAATATACATTTCTTTGAATAGAGTTACTTTTTTGAAATTGTTTCTTTCCTTTACTTGAGGGTATTTAAGGATTCCGTTATTCTTGAGGGTGCTGATGCGTTCAAAATAGCATGAACTTCATCTTGATATGTTGATAAACCATGTTTAAAGTAATATTGATAAACCATGTTTATCAATAGTGTATCCCAAAAAAGTAACTTTATCTTGGAAAAAAAAACATTTGTTTAATCTCACGCGGAAACCACATTACTGTAATTTATCAAAAACCTTGTATACGTTTTTTAAATGGTCTTCAATAAACTTTTCGTAATCTTCAGACAATTCTATTTGTGCGTACGTCTGGGATAAATCAATTTTACTGAAATATTTGTGCAAAGAATAAATGTTCTATTTTTGGAAAGGGATAACGATCAATATGCAAATTGCCATTGAGGGGAATTTTAAAATCACCACAAATCCTCACTCCACCTTTTTTTTAAGAACTGTTACGATGAGGTTGGCTCATTCACTATATTCAATGGGTTGCAAAATATCACTTTCCACTAGTCTAATTAATTCCTTATCGACTTTTTCTCGTAATGCTATCGCTATGTTACGTGCCTTACAAAAAACAGAACAAACATTTTCTTTCAAATGCAATGTAGTTGTTCCTTTATTAAATTTACCAAGACCTTCTTTAAAAACATATGGAAATTTAGATTGCAATTGTCTCGAAATATTTGGAATTTTTTGTTCTTCCACTTTATTTAAATATAGCAATTTATCGATTGAAATTTTTTAGTTTATTTATCCAATCCCTACCTAACAAGGGTGGACCACCATTCATGATAATGTATAATTTTAATTTTCCCGATAACTCACCATTATACGAAACTGTAACATAAATATAACCCACAATATTCAATAAACTACCAGAATGTGAATCAGTCAGATATCAGCAAAAATATATTTTTAATTTTTGCTCATATAATTTATGTGATATTGCAGCAATAGGTGACCCTGTATCGCATTCTATACTTAATAGCATATCATTAATATATA
Source organism: Leptinotarsa decemlineata (assembly GCF_025532065.1). Classification (NCBI taxonomy): domain Eukaryota; kingdom Metazoa; phylum Arthropoda; class Insecta; order Coleoptera; family Chrysomelidae; genus Leptinotarsa; species Leptinotarsa decemlineata. The sequence goes on along the minus strand of NW_027412545.1, from coordinate 6,635,153 downwards.
ACTCAACTTTAACTGGTTTTTCATTTGCAGTTCTGATATTAAACATGTCTCTCATCCGAATCATACTTATCATTACTGGTTTCAGACAAGGTATATTTTTTACCTCACTTTAATGGTGCCCTTCAAAACATTTTTGTCTTTCTTTTTATACAAAGTTCTTATATGTCCTTTTCCTCCGCATCCATTACATTTAGCATTTTTGAAATAACATAAATTACTTCCATGATTCATTTTTTCGTAGTGATGATGAGACGGGCTTGGACCAGATTTTTCCTTTTTCTTATTCGCCAGACTCACTTGGTGTAAAGTTGTGGGTTCCATCATTCCAGATTTCTTCTCTGCTGCAGCCAAATCATAAGCTTTGGCATATGTTAGTAGTTTTTCGGCAAAAAGTCGTTGGCGGATGAGTCACTTACTAAACCAAATACTAGTTGATCTTGAAGCTGATCCTCCAAATTATTTGCAAATTTGCAGTTTTTTGCTAATTTTTCAAAGCCACCACATATAATGAAATGGACTCACCCACTTCTTGTTTTCGTTGCCGGAACTAGTACCTTTCCGCAATTTCAGACGGAATTGGTTGTAAATGATTGGTCAAAATATTCACCAAATCTATATATGATTTTTCTTCTGGTTCATTCGGACTGCACAAATCAATCATCAAATCGAGAGTCTCAATTTCCACAGCAGTGATTAGTGTAGCTGTTTTCAACTCGTCCGGTACTTTGTTGAAATAATGTTCTATCCGTATTACATACGTGTTCGAATTTTTTTTCGCCCATCTTGAATTCTTCCAATCTGCCAATAGAAATTGTAGGTTCAATTATTATCGACTGCGCCAGTGTGATAACTTTGATTCAATTTTTAATTGGGCAGGAAAATAAAACAACGTTTCCTTTAGAAACTCAATTCACAATCTTTATTTTCATGAAGGTCGAACCAAAAGGAGACGTCGCACAACTTTTTATAAAAATATAAAAAGTGTGTTGTGTTTAAGATAGTAATAAGAACAAACTAGAACCGGACATTACGTTTCCAATACATATACAGAATGATATAAATAATCTGCCGATATATCACAGAAGCCCCCACATATTTTTGGATCGAGATGGAGAAGTAGAAAGCCAAAACTTTTATTTCATGAAATTAATGATTACAAGTTACTGATAAAAAAAATTACCTACACCTATTTTTTTTTCATAATGTGAAAGGTGAAAAAAACTGAAAAAACGTAGATGAAAATGAATTGATGGATGTAGCCGGTACTACGTGGTAGGAAATCATAATGATATATAAAAGTGGTAAAATAATAAAAGTGATGAAAAACATATTCAAGTTTCAATTTTCTTTTCTGTGTATCACACATTTTCCACTAATACCCTGAAAAACGAACTGTAACAAAGTGTATGTTCTTCCATGCGAAAACTAATTTATATCTTCGGATAAGTAAAAAATTATATAGATTATTTTCACTTCAGCGTGCTATAACTTGAAGAACGATATTGGCTGAAATTGCCACCGACTCAAAGCCGACATGATAAAGTTGGTGTCAAAAAGATAATAGAACAGTTGAACGTCTTTGTTGGGATCAAATGAGTGTCCTTAAATCAAACTCCAATATGGCGGTTAGTGTACGCTGCTAATCGACCGGAAACTTAAGATTAGAGACTGCTCTTCCGTTTTATACGCTCTGTCCTTTGCCAACCCCATTCGATATCACACATGCTCCGAATGTGTACCTTACAGCGTGACATTTTGTATTTTTTGTGGGAGATGTAAGCTCTTATTGAAGGCCTCGGATATCATTTTTCACTTCTTTTGGGATATTGAATGGAATCGGTAGTGTCATTCCTTTGAACAGTTTGAACAAGAACGTAATCTATTCCGGATTTCAGGATATAAAAATTGTAAATCATTTATTCACGAAAAAAAAAACACAGTGATATATATTCATAAACTGCGAGGTAGGGATAGGTACACGGGTGATTCAGGATTCTAGAAAAACAGATACATTCTTATTTGCCTACTTTATGACAAAAATATATTTGTAGCAGGTCAGTTACTGTATAAATATTTTTTATAATAATAATAATAATGAATGGGCTTTATTCATTGACATACATTGTTTATAATTATCACTTGTATTTGTAACTAACATCACTGCAGTTTCTTCCTATAAAAACATTTTCAAACGATTACCATAACTCTGCCCAGTCTCTTGAGGTTTTTTGTCTCCAAAAGAAGGCAGTGAGAATTCTTTCTTTTTTAAAGGACAAAACACAAGCACTACAGAAAAATCCTTGAAGCGCTTTAAGAGCGGTGCCTGTGCGAAAAACGTTCTCAGGAAGAAAAAAAACTAATTGAGTGGAAGGTTGAGTGGAAGAACAACTCAGTAGCACTTGTGCTAACTGAGTTGAACTTCGCCTTTTGTTATGACAGCAACTAGCTCTCTAATTTATTTAAATATTTGTATGTAACTACAGCTGGGTAACAATAAAGACGATTATTATTATTATTTTTTTTTCACCGTAGTGTGCGCTGGTCAGGCCCTATCCCCCGAAGCCCCGATACATTCGGGAGGGCGCGCCAGCATAATCAACCAATGACCACTCCCCACACCGTGGGGTAAGTGATCATTGGGTCCGAGAATCATGTGCCCTGAGCAAACGCAGTGAGCCAAGAATTACAGCCTTCTGCATCTGTGCGGCTAAGATTTCTGCCTTAGTGCGGCAAGCCGGTATGATTTTGAGATTCGAGAGTAGAGAAGACATCATTCCACCAAGGACTCCAATAATCAGAACAACCATCTTGACAGAGTGATCTGGATAGTCTGCGGAGTTCGAAGAGAAAATCTCGATATTTTATCCGTTTTTCCTCCTCTTTTCTGACGATATTCGTCTCGCCAGGAGCTGAAAACTCCACGACAAATATCGTTTTGGTCTGGTGGTCGAGAAGGACTACATCAGGCTTATTAGCTTGTATGAGCCTGAGGGTGGAGAACGAATAGTTCCAATAAATTCGGCACTTCTCGTTCCCCACAACGGATTCAATATCCCCCGGAGCGTATTATTATTTTTTTCCCCTTAGTGTGCGCTGGTCAGGCCCTATCCCCCAAAGCCCCGATACATTCGGGAGGGCGCGCCAGCATAATCAACCAATGACCATTCCCCACACCGTGGGGTAAGTGATCATTGGGTCCGAGAATCATGTGCCCTGAGCAAACGCAGTGAGCCAAGAATGACAGCCTTCTGCATCTGTGCGGCTAAGATTTCTGCCTTAGTGCGGCAGGCCGGTATGATTTTGAGATTCGAGAGTAGAGAAGACATCATTCCACCGAGGACTCCAATAATCAGAACGACCATCTTGACAGAGTGATCTGGATAGAGTCTGCGGAGTTCGAAGAGAAAATCTCGATATTTTATCCGTTTTTCCTCCTCTTTTCTGACGATATTCGTCTCGCCAGGAGCTGAAAACTCCACGACAAATATCGTTTTGGTCTGGTGGTCGAGAAGGACTACATCAGGCTTATTAGCTTGTATGAGCCTGAGGGTGGGGAACGAATAGTTCCAATAAATTCGGTACTTCTCATTCCCCACAACGGATTCAATATCCCCCGGAGCGTAGGGCAACACCGGTGTCTCGTCAATACCGTAAGAGTGCCGTAGATGATAATATAGCACTCTTAGGGCCGCGTTATGTCGATGTATATAGGCCGAGACCGCATATGTTGGACATGCTGATAGCAAGTGCATTAGGGTCTCGGGCACCTCGCGGCAGGCCCTGTACCTTGTGTCAGGAACCTCTATTCCCATCACGCGACTGCGGTAGACTAAGGTATTGAAGACAGCATCCTGGCAAGCCATGATGAACCCCTCAGTTTCCGACTTCAGCCCACTCGACCTGAGAAAAGCGAACGTCAGGTGCTTTGATAAGCCAAGGTCTCCAATGTTATTGAAGAAGACCCCATGCATCGGCTTATCCCTGTGTCTCCGCAGAAGTAAGGTGATCTCTGCGGCTTTTATCTGAGCTTTTTGCTGAACGGGTTCCAACTCGGTGACAGAGTTGTAGTCACCTCGTTCAGAGTCGAATACTATACCAAGTTCATCAGCTGCTCGAGCAGCTGCCCTAAGGAGAAATGCTCCAATTCCTGCTCTCTCATGGTCACGGACCATGCAGAAAAGGGGATCCGAACTCCTGACGACTTTACAGGCTGTATCCAGTACCATGCTGTCATGTAGACACTCCAAACTCAAAAGTCCACGACCTCTCTGTTGTCGGGGGAAGTACAACCGTGGAACGGACGATTTGGGATGCAAACTCCTATAGAGATGCATAATTTTTCGGGTCCTTACGTCGAGTTGATACAGCTCCTCCTGAGTCCACTCCACTACTCCAAACGAGTAGAGTAAGATTGGAACGGCTAGCATATTTGTTGCAGCTACTTTGTTCTTCCCCGACAGTTCCGATGACCAGATCTGTCGAAGTTTGTGCTGATACTTGCCGCGGAGAGAGTTTTTCACTGCAGTTACCTCTTGTGGGTGGCGTTGTTCCACCCCGAGGTAAGTATACGTCTCTCCGGCATCCAGATGATGTAGGATACTTCCATCTACGAGCTGCACATCCTCTCCGTAGTCCCCGCATCGTCCTCTTTTGAGATGAACCATTGCACATTTGTCTATCCCGAATTTCATACCGATAGCATGCGTGTACTCTTCCACCACCCTCAAGGACTGATGGAGATCCTTCTCTCCAGAGGCATAAACTTTAAGATCATCCATATAAAACAGATGGGTGACCTTGTGCCTCCGGTTTTCGGGGGTGCCACAGTTATACCCTCGATTATTTCTGAGCGCAACGGATAATGGCAATAGTGAGATGCAGAAGAGAAGGGGACTGAGGGAATCACCCTGAAATTCACCCCTTCTGAAAGTGACCCACCCTGTTTGGACTCTTGCTTGACCAGATGTTATGGTGAAGCGAGTTCTCCAAAGTGGTATCAGTTGTTCAATGCATCTCACTATGTTATCGGGTACCGCAAGGCATCTGAGCAAATGCAAGATGAGCTCATGCGAAATTGTATCAAATGCCTTACGGTAATCGATCCAGGCCATATATAGGTTACGCTTATATTGTATCGAGTACTGCGTTACACATCTATCGATGAGCAGGTTCTCTTTACATCCAGCGACTCCTCTCTTCGACCCTCTCTACTCATATATCCGTTCGAACACTCGGTCAACTGCGGTGAGTATTCGTGTGTATAAGATGCTTGTAAACAACTTATAACACGAATTCAAGCATGTTATCGGTCTGTAATTCTTAGGAACCGACAAATCTCCATTTTTGGGGATAAGAACGGTCCGCCCCTCGACAAACCAATCCGGAATCGGCTGCTCTCCATCCAGCCATGAGTTGAACACTCTGGCCAGATGGCGGTGGGTACTTGGTAGTTTTTTCCACCAATAAGTGTTCAGCCCATCTGGGCCTGGAGCAGCAAAGTTCTTGGAACCAACAAGGGCCCTTCGAACGTCATCCGGGGTTATCGGGTTGCGCAGTTCATTGGGCTCAGGCTGTCGAAGCTCTCTGTTGAAAGCTTCGAACTGCGCTAGGGCTGGAGTGTCTATGTTGAGTGACTGTGGGTGTTCATAGATATTCTTCCAGAAGGATTCCACCTGATCAGCGGTCGGCGGATTATCCACAACACGTGGAGGCTCTTGGAATAAGCGAGAAGGTTTCTCGCGGAACCTAAGATTTTCTGCGATACTTCTCGCTCGCCTCACTAGTGACTTTTTAGCAGCCACTAGCATTTGGTGGTCAGCAGCACGCCTTGGCTTGAAGTGTGATGGATACGTCGTAGATTGGCGGCTATTCGCCGCACTGCGGGAGTGAAAGGCCTGTTGGCCGCCCTGTAATCCATCACACATTGGATACGAGACGCGTGTTGTCTCGCCGACGTGATCTTAGCCTCCATCTTGTGTACACGCCGTTCAATCTTCCGAACCGCAAGGCCGGGATTTCGTCCTTCCGATTCGGAAAGCGATTGAACGACGTTATACACGGCGGTGTTGATTTGCCAGATGTCAGCCTCTTCTGTTAGAACACCAAACGCATCCAAACGAGCCAGTTCTTGTGGCTTCAGGGGCTTAATCCTGTGGAGCGCCCTGCGTGTTCTGATTGTCGTCTCCATTGGTGGTATGATGCGAGTCTCCTCTCCAGCCGTGCCAACGGGTGGTAGAACTGTCACTTCTACCACTTCGTTAGCAGGCTGGGAAGGAGCTATATAGCCCTGCCGCCGAAGATAAGATACATAATCCCTAAGGTTTTGGGCGGAAAAGGCGGCATGCTCCGGATGTGTTTCACACCACAGAGCATGCAATCTCGCCATGTACCCTCTTCGCGCAGGCTCACTACTCTCGTAGCAATGCATAAGGCTATCTCTTAGTTCATGCGTCCACTCAAAACGTCCGTTTTCATTGTCAGGGTTGTCATCAGTAGGCAAATCATCGTTATGGGCCCCACCACCTTGCCTCTGACCCCTCCGAGCGGGTCGATTGTGGGGGCCCCTTTCTTGATTATTGGGAACCAAGTGTTGGGTCCACCGGGTGGTTAGCCCTTTGGACCCACGGCCGGCACCGGAGGGAGAATGGAGTTCTCCTTCCCGGATGCGCCTGGGCTGCCGGTATTATTATTATTATTATTATTATTATTATTATTTTCATTATTATTAATACAGTTTCTCAAGCGCTTGAGGAAGGTATTGTATAGCGAAACATGTGTCGCGGTTTTAGTAAAATGCTTTATAGTGAAAATCACACAATAAACTGTATTAATTAGTTTCCATATAGATTTCATCAAGTTTCCGCCAGTTCCATTCAGTTCTCAGGAAGTTTATTCCACATAAACGCAGTTCTCCAAATGGAGTTCGGGGTGTACTGAGTTGAACCTGAAAACGATGAGCAGCCGTTGCCTACTTCTGATATGTGCCGCTCTTGGTGAAATCAAATATGCCAAGCCACTTGAACACTTCCTGTTAAAGTATATATAGAATGCTCATTGTCAGACTTGATTCATGAAATACATGATATTAGCCTTACTCTGTATTCATATTCATCAAACTGCAGTGAATATTCACAACAATATCATTGAGTTTTTCCACCAATGATGCATTTTATTATCATGCCACAAGGTTTTCTGAGAAATAAATACCTTCCAATCTAAGACTCTCTGTGTCTGAATTCACTGAATATTAGGATTTATAAACCATATTACCATTGAAAACAAATTCCCTGGATAGCAAATTCAAAAAATATCTGAAAACTTTTCTTTTCATACATTATTTCTTTGAGATATTCCTCACCATATCACATGAAATACTCACCCCAAACTTTGAGTGTTGCAACTTTCATGAGTTTCTTTGTTTTAATTGTCAACTGTTTTAATCAAAAATCGCAAGTGTTTTTAATTGTATGTATTTTAAATCAGATCTGCAAACTGGATAGTTTCTGCATTACTGTATTCGTTTGAAAATACGAAACTGTAGTAACATTAGTTACAGATAAAAGTGGTTAAAAAACATAGAAAGTTTTATTTCTCATTTTTCATAGTGATCCAGATAGTAGTAACGTAGTAACTAACGTAGTAACTAACGGTTCCATCCATCAACTTATCGATTACTGTACTTGAACATGATTGCAGAAACTATCCAATTTGCAGGTCTGATTTAAAATACATACAATTAAAAAACAATTGTGGCTAATTGAAACATGAAAATGTTGACAATTAAAATAATAAAACTTCCAGATATTTTTTGAATTTGTTTTCCAGAGAATTTATTTCCAATAGCAATTTGTTTTGAATCTCAACATTCAGTGAATTCAGTTGAGATACAGAGAGTCTCAATTTCCCAGAAGACCCTGTGTCTTGATTGTGAAATGCACCATTGGTGGAAAAACTCATGAATTATTTGAATATCCACTGAAGTTTGATTAATATGAATTCAGGGTTAGGGTAATATCATGTATTTCATGACCCAAGTCTGACAATGAGCACGAAAGTCAGCACCAGAAAGGATCCTTTTTTTGAAGACAAATGACCTCAAGAGACTCGACAGGGTTACCCCATAAGACTGCGCCATAGCTCAGATATAAATGAAAAGTTGAATGGTATGATGTTGGTAGAACAGCAGCGCTGAGAATATTTTTCAGTCGCCGGAATAAAAATGTTTGAGAAACAAGCTTTCTACATAATTCACCGAACTACCCAATACATAATTATGATTGGTAGAAAAACAAAGTTTTTGTGTTTCAACTCGACTTAATTCTAGTTAATTCATTATAAACCAAGTATTTGCTTCAGCTTCAAATTGTTCACTGAGCTGACTGAGAACTTGGATATTTGAATGAGATCACAACAGTGTCGTATCATCGGCAAAGCAAATATTCGTTAGGGCCATAAAATGGAAAAAGTCATTGAGATAAATTATAATAAGAAGTGGGCCCAGCGCACTTCTCTGGGGAACTCTATGACTCCATATTCTGAAAATTCAATGATTATTAACGAACACAGTCTGATTCAAACGATTTCAGAGGTATTTCCCGGATCCCAAGAAAGTTCATTTTACCCAAAACTTTTTCGTGAGATACAATAGAAAGGTTGAAAGATCACACAGAGTAATTTATGTGTTTTGTCTTTTTTCAAACCCCTCAACTACATGCATAATTACATTTCGGATTGCTTGCATGAAATATACCTTGTTTACTAAAATATTAATAAGGCGTTTTATCAAAATTATTTAGATGATTTTTTTTTCAAATAGAGATGATAGAAACGAGTCAATGATACCTTTTGAAAAGGAGCTAGTCTAGAGAGGAGATGGATGTCGTGTTTACGACTCCAACTGACCTCCCTGCAAATTTAGTTCAGGAGCGAGTCTACAGAGGAGATGGATGTCGAGTTTACGACTCCAACGGACCTCACTGTAAATTTAGTTCAGGAGCGAGTCTACAGAGGAGATGGATGTCGAGTTTACGACTCCAATTGACCTCCCTGTAAATTTAGTTCAGGAGCGAGAGCTGCGGCGTACGCAGAATCTGTCTCAGGTGGGGAAACTAACCCTCCAGGTTAGCAGGTTAGCAAACGTTTGCGCTCAAGTGAGGTTTCACCAAAACCAGAGGCAAAAAAGCCCTGCACGGCTGAATCTAAGGCATCGCCAGATGTAGCTGACGTGCAAAAACCCTCATATGGGAAGGTTGTCGTGGGTATCAAGGCGGGAACCTTGCAACTTGACTATCCAACTACCTCTTTAACAGAGAATATACTTTGTGCCTGCCCCGCTGGGAACCGAATCAGGTCTTCAGAGTTCGGCAGAGCCGTACTCTTACCATCCGACATGAAAGACTACTCATCATATAAACTAATCGTCTTCGTTAAGAAGCTGGGTTTGTTAGGCCGACTGAGAATAAGTGTGAGCCACAATAAACCCTTGCGGTGGAGGGTCGAATAGACCCACTCACTTTGGACCAAACCTAACTATTGTTCATATTCCTCTGATTTTTTTGCTGTTCAGAAAGTGTGCATCAAAACAGGCAGAATTATTTAATTCATTCACGATAGCAATAACTTCAGCGCATAACACCGGTGCTAGAAAAACTAGTTGGTTGATATAGGCAAATCAGCAAGGAAATTGATTGCCGAATGGTTGGTAATGAGCGAATCATTAAAATTCATCCGGACTCTGTTTACATTTATCCTTTGATTTTATTTTAATCTCAACTAATCGATTTCGATCTATTTTTTTGAATATTCACCAAGTTTCGAAGGAAATGTTCATATGACTCATTTTTTGCAGTCGTCAGCGCTTTTTTGTAAAAAGTTTTATAAGATTTATATACGGCTCTGTCTTGAGGGTCGTTTGTCACATCGCATATTTTTTTTATTGAAAGTAATACTGACTGTTATTGAAGTAATTTACTAGCAGAAGATTCTGATTCTGTTTTCAACAGAATTTATCTAAATATTTGTAAGAGATCTGGAAGAAACTTACAATCGTTCATTTGTGGTGGATTGAAGACACTCCAATGAACCTTTAACAATATTTTATAAATCTTTCTCATATATTTTTTAAAGAGGAAATCAACAAATGTATTGGTAACAATGACCTGTATACGATGGTCTCACAGACAGAGATCAGCAATATCGGCTACATTCAAAATATTTTCTATTCACTTGAGAAAGCTATTGTTTAGCGAAACACGTGTCGCGGTTTTTGTAAAACCCTCTGTAGTGAAAATCATACAATAAACTGTATTGATTAGTTTTTCAATGTAGATTTTCATCAAGTATCGGCCAGGTCTACCCAATTATTTGTTGAGATGCCGTTGAAACATAAGCATAGCAGACATTTATCAATCTACGGAAAAAGATCTAGAATAAACTAAATTATGTTTCAATTACGTTTAATCAACCTATCACAAAAAAGGATCCCAGTTATTAGTCCTCAATTTCATTTGAAATGCAGTCTACGAAGTCAAAATCAGTGACCAGTGTTTCTACATCAACTATGTATGGATTTCCATCACATACTCTGGAGAAGATGATTCACTAAAAATACTAAGCCAATGAGGGTATACATTCGGATTCTCCGTAAGCTAGTCTCAACATCATGGGATTTTCTACTAAGTTTTTAAAACAGATCATCTCGCCCTTCTTTTTTGCTTGCATCAAAATGGATGCAACCTTGAACGCTTGCAACAAAATGGGCGCATTCTTCAACATTCGTCGGATTAAGATCTGAATTAATGAGCCATATTACTTCTTCTGCTCGTGAATTCATTATAATCTTAATTTGTTTCTAACAATGTCAATTTTCAAATTTGATTCCAAACTTCATGTAGATAATTCGGGCTGGTGAATGAATTTTTCTGAAACACAGCACATATTTCATCTCCAGGTATTAGGTAACAAAGGAATCTCGTCAGTATCTTAGGAGTACCTTAGGAGGAGACCATGCATCAGCTTATCCTGTATTCCCGGAGTAAAGTGATCTCTGAGTCAATGTAGACTTTTTGCAGAACGAGCTCCAACTTCGTGACATATATCTCCCATCCCGTTCAATGTCGAAAATCAAGCCTAGTGCATTAACCATTCAGGAAGATTTTTGGACAAGAAATGCTTGAATTACCTTGTCAAGGACCTTGTTGCTTCCAGGAAAGAATAATCATTTTTTGGGTCTCCACTTTGAGTTGGTTCAGCTTTTTCCAAGTCTTCCGGTGAAAATTACAAATACCTGTAGTAGATAGCAACTTTATTCTTTTCAAGGTTTGAGTGAGGTTGTTCCATTCCAGGATGAGGATGATACAGGATGTTTCGGTGTATGAGCTTGACATCTCTTAGTATTCCTCTCAACAACCCATCATGAGATGGATATTTTGCATATAAATATTTGTATGATCTTTTTCACTAACTCAGTAGAATATCTGATCTACAAATTGAAACTTTTAAGAAGAAAAGGTGTGCGAATTCGTCAGTCAATGTTTTTTTCCATATTGGGCTCGAATATAGTGGATGAATGTGGGAGCTCTTTCGAAATCCTAGTGGTAACATTCACATAATTGAAAAACAAACAAGACGGTTAACTTTAAATGTTAAACGATTAAGGGCTTCCTCTTGTTTAAACACCCTTTGTCGAGGGGTGAATACCACTCACCACCCTGAGTATAGTGTTACAAACGCCACCGATAATGCTGCGTTTGAGGTTAGGGTTAAAATCATCGTCGTTTAAGAGGATATGGATCACTCGTTAGATGAAAATACTATTTTATATAATTGGAAAATAACTTATAGCAAATTTCAGTTCGATTTGAGAATTTTTAACGAGGGAATAAATCAAGTCAATCATGGAACTAATAAAACAATTATATTTATAAGAATGAGTTGTCAAGAATCAGAGGAATTTTTACCGATGCGTTTAATAGGCGCTAGTAGGCCATATCCCTTCAAGGAATGTTCACTTCAAAATAGGATTTTTGAAACATATTTACATTTTCAGGGGATGTTTGAATATTTATCTACCATTCAGGTGAACTAATAATATTAAAATATTTAATTCGGAACAAATATTTATCCTTCGAAGACTTTCGAAAAACCGAAAGGAAGATACAGATTAGTAAGATGTACAGAAAATACGTTACACGATGTCTCCTATTGCGAATAGAGGGTTCAAATTGATATTCGCCTCAGAAGGTAGTTTCAAAGAAGTTTTTTTAACAATGGATCTGGAAAAAAATGCATAGTCATGATAGCAAAAAAAACTGAATAAAATGCTTCTATTGAATTTTGATTATTCTCCTCATTAACACTGAGTTGAAATAACGTCAGTGAATTATTGACATGAATATTTTTTTTTTCATTTCTATTCCCAGAAAATACTTACTAACGAAAAAAATTCAGGAGGCGAGAACGTACATTGAATTCATTGGAAATATTGTGAGGTATAATAATTCAAATCTGAACAGAATGTAAGTAAGTATTGGTGGAAAATATTCAGAATAGAATAATAAAGGTTTCAGAAGTTATTTAATATATTACATTATTTACTTATATGAACTTATAAATCTGATATACAGGAAGAGTCAACAAGACTTCCTAGGTACATTGCCATCAGAAAAAACAATTTTTCGAATTGCTAAATTTTTTTTCGCAGTCATATCGATAAATACTATGTTTCAAAATTATTTTCTCGCATACTGGGTGATTCAGCCGAGCGTGGCCAACCAAAGTTTCATTTTTTTGAATGGAACACCCAGAATATGAATACGTCATTCGATTCCATATCTTTTTAGGCTTCTGAGAAATTTTTGTTTCCTAATTTCCATTGCGGCATTGCCAAGTTATTCCAGAAAAACCTATTTTGCAGACAATATTTTGTTAATTCACCACCCGCATGTCTACAGCAATTAAGCAGTTTTTTTAAATGCTAGCTAACATCACTATGATAATTTCGAGAATCTCAACTTTCCGAAACAATATATAAGGTGCTTGGTAAAACAGGTCAAGTTTTATTTATTTTCAAACACACATAATTTAAGTTTTTCAAATGGAACACCCAGTATTTTTTCATTTGTATGAAATGTTTCAACATTTCACTATATTTTTAAATAGATGTATGCCATACGAAAAACTGATATTTTACAAATTATACCCAGTTTTATTAATTGTTGTAACCACATAAAATTCATATATTTACATTCACTTACTCAAATTTTTTTCAATATGAACAATAACACCTAAATTTTTTATTGAACAGAGGAGTCCAAAAGTCAAAATAGCAACCATTTTCTGCAACACATAACGTCACAACATAGATGTTGGAGGAGTTTGATATACCCCCATAGAAAAAATCCATTTTGGTCAGGTCAGGTGATATGGGTGGCCATGCCACAGGCGCACCCCTACCTATCCTTTTTTGATTGAAATGATCATTGAGGTATTCCCATACCTCAGTTTTAAAATGCGGTGGTGCACCGTCTTGTTGTAGTCACATTCTGAGTCTTATTCCATATTGAACTCCGTCCAATGAATTCGAAAACTCATGCCGAAGATATCTTACATATTTCTTTCCAGTGAGAAGCCCATCCAAAAAATACGGACCGATAACTCTTTTTCCGAGAATTCCGCCCCAGAAATTCAGTGACCAACGCTGTTGATGGTTCAGACAACGAACAAAATGGGGGTTTTTCGTTTTAGCAGAAAATAACACGAAATCAAAAAAATCATTTTCATGATTGATTTTTTCTAAGCTCGATCGGCAAAATTGAACACGTTTTCCAAAATTTCTTTCTCATAATTCTTTCATCAATTGCATGTGGAAAGGATGAAATTTGCTTGCCCGTATCATTCGAGATACGCTGGTTTGAAAAAATCTTGATTCCCTGCTCAGGTCATGGGTACACACATGGGGATTTTCAACAAGGTGAAGAGCAGTTTTAAATTCTACATTTGTTACAGGGGAGACACGTTCGAACTTCTCGTGTATGACGTTACCAATTCTTTCAAATCTTGTTTTCAGAGCCTGAAATGCCCTTCCGTCTGGTTGTCTTTCTTTGGGGAACTTCTCTTTGTAAATCCTAGATGCAAGGAGGCAGTTTCCGTCACTTTCCGCCAAAGCATAGACCATTTACACCTTATCTTCCAGTACATAATTCACAATGAAAATGATTCAATCTACACGCGAAAGAAACTTCAACACATGGCGTTATTGACAAATTCCGAGATTCATTTTTTGATGTCAGTCATGAATAACTGGGTTGTAAAAAAAAACAGTATAAATGTTCTTTAGGTTTTTTACGCATTTCTTAACTTTGAAACCGCTTATTACTATCACTAGAAGGTATGACAAATGCTAATGTACTAGCGATCAGTTTAAATATTCGAAAAACAAATTTGAGTAAGTGAACGTAAAAAAATACATTTTTTGTGGTTACAACTATCACTATCACTGTGGTTACCATCAATAGATAGTATAAAAAATGCTAATGTACTAGCGATCAATTTGAATATTCCAAATACAAATTTGAGTAAGTGTACGTAAGAAAATACATTTTTTTGTGGTTACAACAGTTGCTAAAACTTGGTATAATTTGTAAAATATCAAATTTCCGTATAATATACTTCATATAAAAAATGTAGTGAGATGTTGAAACATTTCATGCAAATGAAAAAATACAGGTTACCCCATTTGAAAATGTTAAATTATGTCTCTTGAATGGAACTTGACCGTGTTAAAAATCACAAGTTGAAAGGTAAGACCTCGTTAGTCCTTAGCTTGCACAAGTTTCTCAACTTCTGAGAGTTGTTCGTATGGGGGCGACAGCTCTGATTAACGGAAAAACAGATTAGAAACAGATTTTTAAACAGATTTCACCGAGCACTTATATATTGTTTTCGAAAGTAGAGATGCCAGAAATTATCATCACATAGTTCACTAACTATTCCTAAAAAATCCACTGAATTGCTGTAGACATGCGGGTGGTGAATTAAAAAAAATGTTTGCAAAGTAGGTTTTTCTGGAATAACTTGACAAAGTCGCAATGGAAATTGGAAAACAAATATTCTTTAGAGAGTTAAAAAAATATGAAATCGAATGACGTATTCATATACTGGGTGTTTCATTTAAAAACTTTGGTTGGCCACGCTCGGCTGAATCACCCTGTATGCGAGAAAATAATTTTGAAATATAGTATTTATCGATATGACTGAAAAAAAATGAGCAGTTCGAAAAATTGTTTCCTCTTATCAATGAAGACCTATTTTACAGAGACACCGCATATGGTTAAAGCAATGGGTGATATTCTACATTTATTCTTTCGTTCCAACTGTTTTAATAATTAATTACTTCAAATCAGATGATTGATTTAATTCATTGAAGATTATACTCGTTTGGAAAAAATAAGTCAGAATTTGAATGAAACAGGCCGATTCTTAATGAAACTAAATATATTGGCTGATTTTGGATTGGCCCTGCAAAACCCTCAGAAACTAGAAAAAGGTAAAATTTTTAGTAAAAATGAAATAATAATTTTCTGGAAAAACCTTTTTGGCTTTATACTCCATCAATATATGAAAAGAGTTAGACTTAAAGAAAAAAATTGATTTTTCCTTTTTCTCTTTGGAGAAATAGAAAATTAAAAGTTTTCTTGTCCGAAATCATTTATATTTCTCCATTGGGAAAATAAAAAACATTTTTTTGTTCCATTTGTATTGTGCACGTTGATTTTCACGTCTTCATTTTGAACATTTCCATTTGGCATATACCGATGCAGAAAAATAAAGCTCTAGCCGAATATTTTCTGACCATTTACTTTTCTTTTTTTTGGTTATTAATATTATCGTGTCTCGGCATCTAATGGCCACTAACACGGGATCTGTGATACATTTACGTTCAGCACACTGAACTTGACAACTGGGTTTTTTGTAAAATAATAATGAATCGATGTGACTTTTATTCAAACAGGTTGTGACAAAATATTTCACTACTAACTGAATTAGAAAAAACTATTTCAGAGAAAAAAGCGTTTTGGCTTTCTACAGAACCATCTTCAAACAAAAAATATGAGATACAAACTAAAAGAAAAACCTTTCGGAACAACTACTTTCATATAATCATTAAATTACACGAAAAACACTTTTTCCCATTCAGTTTTTACGACAAACATTCATTATGGAATTGAAACTTCTGTACATGCTTCACATGTCTGTATATAAATATTTCATTTCATAATTTCTTTGCAAGATTCCCACTTTTCTGTTCAAGGAGGGAGAAGTAGAAAGGCAAAACACTTTTTTCTCAGGAATGTAATCTCTTCCGAGGATATCACCTTTTCAATTTGAAAGATTTCTCTAACGGTTGAGAATAACCATTCAAATGTGTATACGTACTGTCATTTTGCAAAGGTACATTTGCCTCATCCGGTGAAAATCGTGATGTTATGAAAGAAATGTAATTCTCAAAAACGGTGCTGATAACGATTCAGTAATTTAAAAATCTTCAATTGATGTTCTAAAATTTGTTGTGCTCTACTTGCCTTGCTTTGGAGTACAAACTGCTGTGGAAGACAAAGGACGAATCTTGTTCGGCATTCAATGTCGAAGCTCAGCTTTGCCACTAATCGCTTTGGGTAGCCTCGTTAATCTTTGATATTCGTGGATTGAGTTTTCTGTTATCCCCATTGTTGAAGTATTCGTAAGGGAAAATGTTTTTACTTACACCCACTGAAGTTCTGTAATTTAGTATATTGATAAGTATTATTGAACAACACATTTTAATAAGTGGGAATTTTTGTATTGGCATTCCATCGTCAATAAAGACAGTTTTCTTCAAAAATCGCTTGATCGAAATCATTATAGTATTTTTGA
Organism: Leptinotarsa decemlineata; assembly: GCF_025532065.1. Taxonomy (NCBI): domain Eukaryota; kingdom Metazoa; phylum Arthropoda; class Insecta; order Coleoptera; family Chrysomelidae; genus Leptinotarsa; species Leptinotarsa decemlineata. The sequence goes on along the minus strand of NW_027412545.1, from coordinate 6,618,242 downwards.
CAACTTTTAATAAAAAATTTTAGAAAATTGAAAAATACCATTTTCTATTTTTCTATTGGAACGTATAAAATCTTTGTATATTTCGTTTTCTGTACGTCTTCATTCCGAATGGAAATTGTGTTTCATATTTGAAAAAAATTATACTACATAATCTAGAATATATATAGGATTTTATTTAAAATTATTGACTTGGATCCGCTTTCAGTAAAAGCAGAAGAGATATCGAATATTAAAAAATGAAATGCAATTAGAAAACAGTTAATGTACCTCGAATGAAATGACCATTAAGTTGCACATTTTGTTACAGATATATTTCACTGGCATTTTATTCTCGAACTTTTCACAGTATTTTCACAGTATTTTGACTCTATTTTGAATAAAAAACTACTCCCAATCTTGGGGTGAGAGGGCATTTCCATTGCTTCGAGCTCTTTTCCTGTTTGCCCCCTCCCTCAGTCGCCCCCTCACGACGAGTGACTGTGAGTGTTATGCCCTCATAAGCAAAGCCACTCTATTCCAACGACGTTTCCAGAGAGCAGAAAATGAAATTGCCAGAATATTGGATTACCAAAATTTAAATATAAAGTGGAACTCGTAATAAAATGGCGAACTTGCCAATTCAAATGGAGGCAATCTAATGCATTTTCGCTGGGCTTACGACTCGTATCATCCAATAAACTTTATCGCGCTCCGTATTAACTTCTCCACTCCGCGCTTTTTCACTCTCTGTTTTATATTTTATGAGAAGTAATATTCACTTAGATTTCAGTAGCGAATGAAGAACTCTGGTGAATTATATCCCTTTCGTTATCTCATACAGGGTTGCTTGTTCATTCTATAACTTTCTATGCTTACAGATATCTGAAAATAATGAAATTATGATCTTCGATGCATGGGAACTTGGATGATTGAGTGAGTCTTCATAGGATTTCTTCATCTTTCTTCACCTATTTATCCTCCGTGTGAAGTTTTGTTTATAGGTATTTCAGTCTTTTTTATTTGCCATTTTTCAACATAGAAACAATTGTCTGGAACCTGAAAATCGATTCGAAACTCATAGTTAACTTTGCTGTTGGAATCTGTTCGATCTAGGTACTTCTGATAAGGTTGTAACTGAAAATGAGCCTAGAGCGTGGTTGAACCAAAAAACCATCGGTCGTTTACTTTACTAACAGTTGGATTGCTCTTGAGCGATCAGCAATATGGTTTCCGGAAGCAAAGATCAACAAGCGACCTTGTGTAGGCGACCTACATTTCAGGCAATGCCTCAGAGAAACATGGAAGATCTTGGGCTGTTGCGCTTGATATTTCCAAGGACCTTTGACCGTGTCTGACATGATAGTTAATTGATTGAACTTTGACTTCTTGGTTTTTCAAGATCGTCTCTGAACATTACTTTTTAGCTTTCTCAAAAACCTGTTAGCTTTATCATTATCGCAGGTTTTCTAGAAGGATCCATATTGTCTTTAATCCCTTTTTCTATTTTATATCAATGATCTATTGGGAAAGTCCGCAAATGCCCAAACATAAGCTACCCAAACCAATTTCGGGCGGTAACAAGTGGTTTTACATCTCATTGAAAATTTGTACAGAATTTCAGCTTGGGGTGACAAAAACTAGTCAGAATTTAATATTTCGAAAACCCAAACATCAGTTTGTTCTGAGAAGGTGGATGTAGTCGAATTGAACATTACAATGTGAGACCACAATGGGCTTGTTTCATGCTATTGAGAACGATACTGGTTTGCTTATAGAACAATTCGAGAAACAAGGGTTCAAATTGGCCGCGTGACTGTTAACCAATAAAATTCATCATGTCTACAGCGGTGTTGCCGAGTGTTTTGGTTTTTAATATCCAATCACAGAACTAAAATCATAGTGATCTAGTTTGACAGACGCCATTTTTGTTGTTATTGTTGTCAACTAAGTGTGAATTCAACTGTTATAAACCGATTTTTTTTTATTTCAATAAACCGCATCAATCCTTTGGGTCATTAGCGGTGGAGTTGATAAATGACATTTATAACTTCCTAATTAAATCTAAAGTATGTAAAAATGGAATGATTTTGTTACTATTACTATATACTTGATGCACTGTTTGGAACCTTTGGGGTAGTAATGAATATTACTGGAGTTTTTTCCAACACCAAATCGTTATTTTTAACACCTCGACACGTGTTTCGATCCCCAAGTGATCATCTTCAAAGAGGAAGATAAAAACAATTTTAATTTTCCTCTTTGAAGATGATCACTTGGTGATCGAAACACGTGTCGAGGTTTCAATAATAACGATTCGGTGTTGGAAAAAACTCCAGTAATATTCACTATTACTATAGTCTAACATTTCTTTCAAGTTAGGGGATATCTTAAATGTGTCTCTCTCAGTTTGGAATAGAGGACATTGCACTATAATATGTTTCATATGAGTCTGGTCATTGTCACTTGTTCTCTTTTTTTCGTTAGATTATTTTGCCACGGTCCTACGTTTGGTTTGACTTCTTGTTACTTCTTGTCTACGTTTGTTTTGAGGCCTGCCAATCAGTATCCCAAACGTTCTTCATTTTGTTTTTGATGTAGAATTTTATGTCTATCGAAGGAGTGTATTGCAGAGCAGCCTGGTTCGGGTTATTGATTGCTTCTCGATAATTTTAATCGACCGATTCATTTTCAGTTGTTTCTATATGTGAAGGAACCCAAAGTAATATTTTTTCTTTGTTCAATGATTTGATGATGAAAAGATTTAATCAATCTTCCTATTGGATGGTTTACGTATATTCGACGAAGGATTTGTAGAGAGCTCAATGAATCTGATATAATCAGGAACCTTTTAGATAGGCTCGATTTTGCGAATCGTAGCGCTTGCAGGATTGCGAAGAGTTAGGGTAGTCTCTGAAAGAAAGCGTGTTGTTATTGTGTTTCTATATGTTGGAACATTGTCCAGTGAAGCTATTCTGGCCGCGTAGGATATGCCTAATTGTTGTCTTCTGTGTTGTAGGAATGGATCTTCGATTTCACATTACAAGCTTGCAATAGGAGTGGTTCTATAAGCTCCTAGGATAGTACGTAAAGCTGAATTATGAAGGCTATCCAAAGGTTTCAGAACTGATGGTTTTGCGGAGGCATACGCAATGCAACCATAATCAATCTTGGAACATATAAGAGCTCTATATAGAGTGAAAAGGGTCGATCTCTCTGCACCCCATTGTTTATGGGCTAAGTATTTCAACAGGTTGAGCTTTTTGTGACAAAAAAGAGTAAGATGTTTGATGTGTGCTTTCCAGTTGAGCTGTTGGTCGAATATCATCCCTAAAAATTGTATGTTGTCCGTGAAAGTTAAGTTTATGTTATATAATGTGACTGTTGGTGTCTCTACTGTCTTTTTTTTCGAGAATAATATGCATTTTGTTTCATCAGGGAAAAAGGTAAATCCTGTAGTCTTAGACCATGTTTCAAGCGAATGAATCTTTTCCTGTAAAGTGGTTCCCAGGGCATCAATGTTTTCACCTTTAGCGAATATTATTAGATTGTCTGCATACAGTCTTGCTTGGACTTGTTTTTATCATGGGCACAATGCATCGTTGAGTGCTATTAGAAAAAGTGTTGGGCTTAGTATTGAGCCTTGCGGTGTGCCGTTTTCCTGAGTTTTGTGTTGTGATAGTGTTCCGGCGAGACGAAGTGCAAGTAATGCATTGGAAGATAAAAGTAATTATACATGGGACCCAAATAACACAAAACGCAATAAAAACATTGTTTTAAAAATATTTCCGGCAGTAGACATTTTCATACTGATATCACAAAAATTCAAGTAAGTGTATATGAAACCGTTAACTTTCAAATTAATGAAAAAATTACCCACATGAAATAAAATTTACAGGAAAACCATGGTTGGAAATGACCCAACCTACCTTTTATAAAAGGAAACGTTCTTTAATTAGAAAATTGTAACAAACGAATCGGTTTGAAATTATTCTTAAAACAATGGCCTCGTCATTTCAATAATTGAAAATTGAAAGTAATTTTAGATATTCATAATGTTATCCTAAGTGCACTTAGTACCTGTATATTCGAGTATTTTGGAATCCAAAAAGTTTATTTTTTTATTTCAATATATATTATTTAACATTTTACATGTTCACAATTTCATATATATGTATATATATATATATATATATATATATATATATATATAAACACATTTGGAAGTATTTTACACAATTAACACTTAGAAAGTTCGAGACCAATTATATTATCTATATGCAGTATCCATAATTCGTATTTATGTTACCTGCGATTAATTTAATGTGTATAAGCGTACATGTTATATGAGTGTGTGTATTTGTGTAAATATGTATATTGTATGGTAGTCTGCATTATTAATTATACTCATTTTGCTCTCACATTACTTGTATACTTGATTTTATTGTTAGTAATTTTAGTATAGTACTCTCGAATAATTTGTTTGTATATACTCATGTTGATGGTTCACACGAAGACGCCTAATATTTACTTTCAGATCAGATGTGTTTCATGCGAATTTTTGTAGTTTTCGTTTGCTGCCGAGTTACACCAATCCGAAATCGCCCAACAAATTCGGCACCATCGACAGCTTCGTGAACGATATTAACCTGATTCTACTTCAAAGTATCGAACTACTTCGATGTTTCGATAAAAATAGAAATTCGGCCGACTCAACTACCAGACCACGAAACTATATTTTATTATGATCTAACTAACATATACAAATAAATAACTCACGATAATTAGTGGGAGGGCGACAATATTTACAAAACAGCTGTATACATGTTAAAAATGAATTTTCTCACTGTTAACATGCAGATTAATTCTAAAATATATATCCATAGGATGTTTCAAATAATAGAAACAATTCGTGTTTTTCCATTGTTCCAAGTTCCGTTCAGAATATCAAGAAATGTGCATATTTCAATGAATATTTTCAGGGTTCTTTTCTTCTCCATTCGAATGAGGATATCCTTTTGAATCTCCACTGAATAAAATATTGAAACTTTTCTATACCCTTCTAGTCATTTCAGGGATCCTGGATTCATATTATTCTTTCCTGATGTCCACTTTATTGAAATTATACGAAAATTTTATTTACTCTACGAGATTCCGGCAACACTTTATATGATAAACAGTTGGGTCATTTTCAGCGAGTTGCTTACATAAATGCCTCGAAAACAATTCAAAAGAATCTACTTGATCTTGAGGATTCAATGATAGATAACTGAAATAAAAGTTGAATGAAACTAAATTTATCATATTCAATAAAAGAATTAAAAAGATGTTTGGAATAATGCGAGGTGATCTTTCCTGTTAACGATGCATCGTTCCTATTATATCACAAATGTAAAACAACATGGACATTCAGTGCATGGATATCTAAAACGGCCATTTTATATTTAGTTTCAGAATAGATGCGTGTTATTCGGTTTTTGATGAGTTATGAATTTCTCAATGTTTCTCAAATATTTTTCTTTTTTTTTCTGGAAGAGTTTTCATCATTTTTTTTATCACACGAAACTCGTGAATCGTTCATTCATACAAAAATTATTAGATCTCTATAATTTCAGTAAATCAAGAACATTTTCATCCATACTGAAAAATAATATTTTCGAACAAGACAAATTTGTATTCAAAATCGTTGAAAATAATCTATTATACCTGAGTAATTTTGACAGCTTTGTAATAACCCAAACTTGCAAAATAACTCAAACAAGTGGTAACCAATAGAGTATTATTTACTCAAACATGACTTTCAAAATATCTACTGAAGTGCGTTGATGGTCATGTTATGATTGCCCACGGCTGGTGTAAACCTCGAAGTAGGAATGGGTCAATTGAGGCTGGGCCTATGGCGAGAAGCGCTTAGTGCACAACCTCTGCTCCAGGCAACCAGGGATGCAATTGAACCCAGGTTTGTTTTTAATACACCCTACAAAATACAAATAAAAGAGAACACAGAGTCAGATGCTACAAATTCAATAGGCATATATACAGACGGCTCAAAAACCAAAAAAGGCTCAGGATGTGGAGTGTAAGCCTAGGTATTAAGTGGGGAATGGGAAAAAATACCAGCGTGGTTCAAACAGAACTGGCTGGTATCTCAATCGCCACAAAAAAATAACCAGGAAAGGAATTTCTGGCAAAATCATAACAATGCGCACTGATAGCAGACAAGCCCTATTAGCCTTGAATAGACAACGTGTTTCCTCAGGGCTTGTACTAGAGTGCCACCAAAATTTAGCCAAAGCCTCGGTAGATAATAACATCATCCTGAGGTGGATTGAAGCGCACGACAGGAGTGAAGGTAATCGCATTGCCAACTCTTTAACCAAGGAATCGGTTGGACTAATAATTTTAGGATCCAGTGACACCTACGGCCTGATGACTTCGATAATTGCGGAACTAGCCACACCCATGCTCAATCCCTAAAGAGATGGGATGAAATCAAAGGATGCAATCTTGCCAGGATCATCCTTGGCGACCCTGGGAAGCTGGCGCCGAAGAAATATCTGGCAATGACCAAAAATAATCTACGCTTAACAATAGGATTTCTGACTGGCCACTGTCAACTAAGGCAACACCTTCCTGGAAAGGACACGATGGACGATGACCTATGAGGACAACTCCTCGGGACGATGTACAATGTGTCACATGTGGCCTAAGTGCTGTGGACCTAGACTCACCCCCCCCCTACTCAGCTAGCGTAGAGATACGCAACATATGGAAACCCATCATTAAGCGAAAAATGGCCAACTCCCGCCAAACGGTCTCCTCCCACTGAACCAGTGAAGCGGAAAAAATGGAAAGCGGGGATAAGTGAAAGTATTCGAACGACCCATAAATAGTCATCTGTCGGAGGAATCAGTCCAGTCATCATCCTAAGACGATTGTAGATACTAACAATCGAAACGTCGTAAACTAATGTGACTTGGAATCTCTCAACTTTTTATTTTCATTTTCATTTTATTTCTTTATTTTTATTTTTTGTTCAATCGTTCTATTTTTACTTGTATTTTATTTCACCATTATTTCATTTCAGGTTATTTTTGTTTAATATAATTGTTATTTTCAGCTAATCATTTTCAATTCCTCTTTTTTAGTTGTTTCAGGGATTTCAAATCATTTTATATATTAGACAATGGAAGTCCGAACTAGTGAAATTCATCATGAAACATTGTCAATCACCTTCAAACAAACTAAAATGTATTTTGCTTTCTGTTTATTTTTATCGCATCCATACTTCTGAATCTGTCATTTTTATAATAATCTAACAATCGAGGAAAATTATAATAAAAATGATATTTCATAGAGTTATTAACAAAACAATTCACATTCTTAACGTTATAACCACCCTGTATACTGAAGGAAAACACGGAAACCCCTGACGTGAAATTAAATTGAAAATTTTTTTGCCAAAAAAATTATCCTATCTAATTTGTCTATTTCTAGTCATGTGTGTCGAAATAACCAATGAAACCATCATTACACTGATAACTACCCATGGATAGTTTTCACGGGTAGTTATCACTTATGTCATGACATTGCTAAGCAACCAACACAATAAAGTTGTTTGACATTTCAGTAATTCAATTTATTTCGAAAATGTCACTTGGAAACACCTATGCAGTAACCGAGGCAAATACAGCAAGATCAACGGAATATCATTATACGAATTGTTCTTTTAATAACTGTGTGTTCAATAAATAATTTTGTTCGAATTGCAAAAAATTTTCTCACCGAATATCCCTCGAACATTGATAAATAACTCATAATTTTATCACAACTTCCTCAAGCACGTTATTTTAGGTAACATCCCTCCGCCTTCGGCGTCGGGATGTTACCAAATAACGTGCTTTCGAAAACTGTGATAAAATTATTTCGTTAGTTATCAATGTCCTTGGGATATTATAGCTGAAAATTCACTGTTCCCACACACCACAACTACAACACTCTTCTCGTCCATCGAATGGCTAGTCAATCTGTATATAGTTTCGAAAAAAAGTATAATAAATGCAAAACTTTCATTCGCTATTATCTGATGGACGAAAGCAATGTCAAACTTGAAATTTGTAATATTTAATGAAAGTTTTTCGTCTGGTACTAGCGACAATTCAATTATCGCCCAAATTAGCGAGCTACTTCTTTTGTTGGTGATCTTACATTCCATGCGGAATATTACTTTGAAATTCTACCACGAAAAAGAAAGGGGAATTTTTCATTGTAATTTTTCATTAGTGTGAAGCTACGTATTCACCAAAAAAGCGAGCACGAGCGAACAAGAGTGAACGAGCATTTTGCATCAATAATTGTCTGGTGAGTACGGGCTAGCGAGTGAGCGAACGTATGCTTGTTCGCGTTCAGAAAAGATCGAGAAGAAGGCGGTACTTCAAAAAGTGTTCGCACAAAGTAGATGGATAAACTACGACTACGAACTTGAAGATATTCGCTCTGGTGTGGACGAGACATCAATATGTCGAGCAAACACGAGCAAACATACAGGAATGCTCGCTCGTGCTCGCTTTTTTGGTGAATACGCACCTTAAGAAGCAACTTGATAAAGCTACAGTGTTAGCGAAACATGTCGTGATATATTTTTCAAATACAATTTGTGGAGATTAAATCGTGAGGTGTAGTTTATGGAAAGTACACTGATTGAAATGTCCCTTATTTTGATTCGATGGAATGAGTTTTCACTGAGATATTACAGTTTGAAGTAGACCCATAATTTGAATCAACCTAATATTATCACTGATTTTATAAAACAAAAACTCAGTATACCTCTATATGCGATCACCGAAACAATATTTTGTCGATTCAGCCCTCTCAGAACACAGACAGTTTGTTTACCCAAAATCTTAGCTGAGGTATATCCCAAATATTTGTCAACCCAAAGCCGCCGGAGTAAATTGTGTTTTGAGTGAGGATTATCTGTGTTTCCGGCGTTTCTTTACAAACGTCTGTAAATACAGGTGCGCCATCTTAACACATGTCATATCTAGGCGCTACTTAAGTCTAGCACTAACCTTAATTACAGTAAAAAAGCGATCAAAGCTGACGAAAAAAATACGGGTATAATTAAGGGGTGCTCAGTTCAAATAGTCGTAAGTGGCTGAAATCATCGACACTTAATGGTGTTTATTAGATTTCGAGAGCGGTAGGATGTCGAGAGAGTGCTCTAAATAGGTGGCAAACGGTAACGAGCACTTTGGATGTTTTTAAATTACTTGAAGGGTACATGTGAAAACGATTATACACGCTGAGACTAATTGTGATATCCTTCACTAAAAACGTGCAAGGCCTACTTATGATTGTGTTTTGACTACAGGAGAGTTGATGTGTCTAGGTGGATGCTATGCAGTGATAAATTTTTGCAGTTCGGAAAATAAAGGCCATGTCACATAATATGAACGCTTACAAACAAAGTTCAAATAACTGTCAAAAATGAAATATAAATGTTATTTGAATAGAATTGCTAATCTGACAAATGACAATATATACTCCTGAAAATCAGTGGTGATCCAAAAAAATTTAGTGAATAAAATTTGGAAATGTATATTAGATACCTATGTTCTTACTAGGATTCAGAACATTAGGTTCTTTGTATGACACTTTTCTACACTATAATGCAGGTTGAAATCTGAAGAATCTAATGTTATATGTACTAATATTGTTTTCTAATAAATTAGCCCTTCTTATTATCCTAATAGGATTTCCAGAGATCCATCAAAATTTAAAACATCGCTAAGTAAAAAAGAAATAAAATACAAAACGAATATTTCAGCTTCCGAAGAATTTCAAAGTGAACATATCGATCATAGAAAAGTGGCAAAATCCGTGCCATCTATCAAAAGCAAAATATATATGATGATAGTTATTATTATTTTTTAAAATGACTAAAAATCGTTAAAAATGTTACTAACAGAAAGTCATGAAATATTTGAAGATCAACATTTTTAATAGTTCGAAAAAATGATATTTAATTCTCATACTGAGAACGTCATTCAAGAAATTTGAGACGACCAATTAATTTAATTTCTTCGATACTTTTATGATTTTAATATTTAGACAAAATTGATGCATATGGAACACATCTAACATAATACTCTTTTCTGAGAGCTAGGCATCTAATTATAATTATTAGTTTTGAATTATTATACTTTTCCTCACTATGAAGATGTACAATTCTTGGGAAAATAAACCTTTATTATTAAATAAATTGAAATTATCGAATAAGAAATGTTTTCCAATTTATTCCATAATATCGATAGTAGAAAAAAAGCAGGTGAATGAATGTCACATTATATTTACCGGCAAAAATGCGCATATATTTAAAATGATTATTGGATTATAAGGGGTCTATCAAGATGTAATTTTGATGCATTGCTCCAATTTATTATGCCATACTTAAGGACAGATTGGAAAAGTGAGTGATACGTTACATGCGATGCAATTTGATTCACTTTTTTTAATTTTACTGATAGCAGAAACTGACCTACCTAGTTTACTTCATAACCCATTTCAGGTTGAAATCCACCTGAACACCTTGAAATTTAGTAGACGTTTTGTTTTTTGTGTTTTTTGATGTGAAACATCTATAGCCGCATGTAAGACCGATTGCTGGCGTAGTGAAGCATGCCGTGACAACGAGTCGTCATGCGCAAGCGACTGTGCGGTTACCTTTCACTGGTTCGGCGTTGCACTATTTCTCTTGCCACACTGAGCTCGTGTACCTGAAGTGTATACGGTTGTGTTTACTACAGTATACATAACCTATGTTTAACTGAATAAATAATTTTTTCGGTTGGAAGAGCTTCATAAAGCAAGAGCCGAATCGATCCCTCTGCGAAACCCTTCATCACTTGGAAGGATCGATTGCAGTTTGAGAAATGGTTCTTATGCAGATTCTGTGAAACATGTTCTTCCTTACGAATCAGTAGAGAGTTGTCCTGAAAAAAATTAATTGATTGATTTTCTAACGCTACTGAGATTTACATTCAAACATTTATCATTGATATTTATAATTTAACATTTTTAGTAATATATTACAATAACTAGCTATGATTGTTAAGTTTACTAGTATACTGAAGCTACATTATTTCAATTACATATTTTTAAAAAATATTTCAGTACCTAAAAGTCATCACAGTCACACAATATTATTATTGATGTTTCACATCTACCAGGCGTCTCGTGACGGCTCACAATTTTTTTTTCATTCAAAATCAAGTCATTTGGCTCCAGTATCAGTTTGTAAATTACGTAAGGATCATCCGCTTTTGATTTTTCCACCAAAATTTTCATCATCTGCCTGCAATGTAGTTTCTCTGTGTCTGGAATATTTATTAGGTATGGCAAGTTATTGATATAAATTAAAAGCAGACGTAGCCCCAATATTGGTTCTTGTGGCAGATCAACAATTTCGTATCTTTCAGAAAGATAGGATTTCATCATGTCCACACCGACACTTCTTACACCGTAGCAGTCTAACTCATTTGATAAAATTGAATAATGAAAATGAAAATACAATTGAATGGATAACACAATCAAATGCCGCAGTTAGGTTTGTGAACAGCTGACATATTTTTCTTAGTTCCCAAATGCGTCTTTTATGCTATTCGTGAGGAAGTGAGTTACATCAGAGGTCGCTCTTTTCCTAAACCGAAATTGGTGAAGGCTCAGAATATTATTTACATCAAGGTATTCTACAAGTTGTTTACAAATTACCTATTCAAAAACCTTCGAAAACGCTGGCAGTATTGATATCTATCACAAATTTTTTGATTCCGATGGATCACCTTTTTTACTTATTGACAGGATTCTACCAATTTTCAATTGTTGAGAAAAGTAACCTTCACACAGTCAGGTATTATATCTGTTAATGGTTGAGTTATACATTCAATAATACATTATATTATATTTAAACGTTTGCCCATTTATATTCTCAGTTTTTTTGATTTCGAGTTCAATTCCCACAGATGTCGTTACAGGCCTGAAAAACATTGACATTTTTAATAAATATAATAATAAATGCTTTCATCGAAAATTTAACTAACCTAACAAATGGTATTGTGGGTATTTTGCTAGGGTGGTGTTTATATTATCGATTCATTTGATTAGCTGTTAGATTTTCCATTTCATTAAAGATTTTGTTTTCCCTATTATGGAGTTGATGATTTGCCGTGCAGTTTTGCTGTTATTATCCATTTTCGTTGATATACTTTGATAATGTTCTTTTTTACCCTCTATATTTGTATGTTGTTTAGAACGATTTTGTTTGTTTGTCATTGAATTTCTTTGAGGCTGTTACCATTTGATTTGTACTATTACTTTGATTTATTTCTTGCTTTGAAAAGTGGAACGCTGAGATTGTGATAGAAAATGTGATTTCAAAATTACTGAATTTTTCATACCCGTTCTTTCCTGCATGAGTATCAGACCAATCTTCTTTCACCAAATAAGACTTCACTGGTTCGATGTTATTGGATGTGAATTTTCTCAAATATTTACTTCCACTCGAATGTTTACTGAAATGTTCAACTTTTATCTCCCGTATCACACCTACATCTCCCGTATCTACTTTCATGTTGCTATTATTAACGACGATATTATCAAGACAATTACCTTCATTATGAGTTTTTTTATTATTAATTTGACGGAGGCCAAATTATATAAACATTAGCAATACATTTTGAGTACCTGTACATATAATAGTCGAAAAACAAATCTAGCTGGCGAATTCCATTTCTATGCCCAAAACTTATTGAAAGTACCTTTTTCAATTTCATCACTCTTTATATCACTGTCACATTATTCTTTCGTGACAAAGACGGGAAATTATTTCCCGCTTCCAGCCTTTCAAAGTAATCCCCAAAATTTACGCACATTTTCCTGTTCAACATTCAAATCAGAAACTTCCCTCGTACGGGAATCGGGCGGGCTAGAAAATTCAAATAAACACATTTTAACCGTTTCCAGCTTAGTTCAGCAGGAAAGTAACACACCCCGGAGCTAGCGATGGCGCTAAATCACCTTCTAAGCCCTAGATGTAAATCTCGAACCCATTTTATTTGCATGGAGGATGTGACGTATAAGTGATTGCCAATCTCCTTGGAGATTCTATCGAAGTCCGGAAATCTATTGGCGAACGCTGATTGCGAAATGTCTTCATTTAAATTTTAATACAATTTCATTCAAAGGAAACCGGCGCTGAAAACGTCAAGGCAATTATTGATGGCAGTTTCACGCGAAACGATGGTAGATTTCCAAGTGGAACCGATCATTTATTAGGGAGAATAATGAGGAAAAAGGATTCGATAGTGTATATATCAGTTCACAAAGCAGGGGCTTTACGATTTGGACCTCTTTTGAATTCCGTTGTTAAGATTACAATAAAACTGTTTCCGATTGAATGCTTCCAGATAGAATTCTGGATATAATCCAAAGAAAAACTACCAAAGTAGGTTCGGAATTTTCAGAAACACTAAAGGGTGTTTACTAAAATGATTACCAAATTGACAAAAATTATTTTTTTGGGAATCATTCATATTTTGCGGAAAAACTAAAAATGCCCTTTTTTCAAGAAACAGTGTATTGAAATTCAAAAGTCAAAAATTATAGTGTGTCCAAAATAAGGATAATTGTGGAAGTCCCAGAAAGCATAAGAGTAACGAGAGAGCTGGTTAATGGAAAAACATAGTTTAACATATTTTTTAACAGATTAACAAAGGTGGGTGAATTCGAAAAAAGAAGTGCAATATAAATGTTATCTACAAGATTTGAAGAACATAAAAAATGTCTGCTTACTTCCATAGATATGTCAATGCCGATTTCGATTTTATATTTTCGGATTCTAGTTAAGAAATTATGACAAAAAAATTTTACATTCTCATTGCTACTTCCTGTCCTTTACGTGGAAAGTAATATATTGTTCCACGAACTGAACAGAATGCTTCCGGTTCAACAACTTTCTACAGACAGCACGAAGGCGCGGCAATGGAAAACCCACTGTTTCCCATTATGGTTCATATATTCATGGACAGATTTGAAATGGAAGCAAATGCCATTGCTTTCCACGGACTGTAATCCAATATGTAGATGATGTATTTGCAATTTTTGACACAGAGAAATCTAAGATAGAGGACTTTATTTGAGCTCTCAACAACAAATCCCCGAATATTGAGTCTACAAGTTCCCATATGGGATTGAAAACAACGAGAATTTATCATTTCAGGATGTCATTGTGATTAGAGAAATAACCAGGGTCTAATTGGTATCTATAGATATAGAAGTGATTTCGAATTGGAATGAAAGTAACCAGATTCAATTCAATGCAACAAAAACCCAGGCATCGGTTTTCTCCAGATAGATAAATGTCACTGAACCGGATATAGCAATGTCAGGTCAGACAATTCCGATTATTGTTAATATAAGTTTGTTGGAGCTCAAAATGGGCACCAACATGTCTTGGCACAATTATGTCGCCGTAATTGCAAAGGCTGCTTCTCAAAAGCTTAAAACACTGTCCCGAACCAGAAAACTGTACACACCTCAGCAACTCTTGATGCTTTATAAAGCTCAGATCAGACCTTCTTCGGAGTATTGTTCGCAACCATAACCTGAAGCTGCTGGATTCCATCCAGAAAAGATCCGCCTGATTGGAGACGCCAACATCACGTGCAACCTTGATAGTCTGGAACATCAAAAATAGGTTGAAGATTTGTCTCTCTTCTATAGATACCTTCACGGGAAGTGTTCAAGTGACTTAGCACATTTGATTCCACCAAGAGCGGTACATATCAGAAAAACGCGCTGTACTGTGGCTGCTCATCGTTTTCAGGTTCAACTCAGTACACCTCAGACAGTACACTGTCTGAGAATTCTTTTATTTGGAGAACTGTGTTCATGTGGAATTTACTTGCCGAGAACGATTTCCCAAATGGATTTGATCTCTAGCGATTCAAATCCAATGTGAATATCTACTTTCGCACAGACACCGCTCTAAAGCGCCTTAAGGATTTTTCTGTAGTGCTTGTGTTAAAAAAAAAAGGAAAAATACAAGTAATTTTAGATGGGAAAGAAAGTTTTTGGCTTTCTACTACTCCATCTGATACAAAAAAAAGGATGAGAGAATCTTCCAAAGAAAGGAAGAAAGTAATCAATTTGAAAATAAGTAACTCTATACATGGATGTGTATAGAGTTATATAGTTATAAGAATTACTTATTATTTTCAAATTGATTACTTCCTTCCTTTCTTTGGAAGATTCTCTCATCTCTTTTTTTTGTATCAGATGGAGTAGTAGAAAGCCAAAAACTTTCTTTCCCAAAAATTAATAACCCTTTCAATTCAAATAATTTTAGATATATTTCTGATTACAATACAAAATGGCAAAACCAAAATCTCTGGTTCATAGGCCTGTTGTGTTTTTCCTTTGAGTGAAGGAAGATAAGATTTTAGAAATATGTTTATAGAAAAACCTGAAAGCGAAAAGTAGTAGATAGGTTGATTGAAAACGTCAATTCGGGTTGAATCTTCGTGAATATGAACTAAGAGAAACCAACGGATTAGATCGCATTTTCAAAACGTTGAACGTGGGAGTAACCTTCAAAACTCCTCCTTTACTTCAACAAATGGTTACCTAAAATTAATATGTTGAAAAATGAAAAGTTGGGAATATATGAAATAATCTGTGAGGACTGTGACAAAAAATATATCGGATAGATTGAGCGAGCTATTAAAACTCGTTTCAAAGAGCACTTAACACATTTCCGATTTTAGAGACCAGACAAATCCACTGTCGCTCAATACGCCTTGGAAAACGACCATAGAATAAATAAAGACTGTCTGGAAACAGCAAAGTGTGGCATGAGAAATAAGAACAAACTCTCATAAGACATAGGTTTCATTTCTTCATATGAAACGCTCAGTTGAAATTAGCGGAAACTTTCACTAGATTCTATCCGAAAGCATTGACATGTGCCTGAAAGTGAGATATAAATGGGGACCAGTTTTAGTGTTAGAAATTAGACTACTCCATCTCTGAAGATGCGCTTCAAGAAGAGTTTTGCATTCTGGTGGTTGGGAACGGTGCCTGTATTATTTTATTTTTCGCCAGAGGTTCCAATCCTACCTTTGAATTTATTTTTCCATGTTACAGGTGAAAAAGTACGCCGTTTTTAACATATTTTATTGTAAATATGAAGATAAGCAGCACAATGGCCGTTTTCACACTAGCCGACACGACCCCGACCCGACACCGACCCGACACCTACCCGATTTGATGCCGACCTGATAAAATCGGATGTGCTTTCACATCAGACAGACAGTCGGTGGCAGCGACGTAGCAGCTCTGTGTTTTATAAACGTGAAAAAATGGCTGACAGACGTTTGTATTTGTTATATTTGTTGCATTTAAGATCTAAGAGGCGGAAATACATGAGGAAGTATTGGGTCCACCCGATCATTAAAGTTCGGTATGTAGAAGGCGCATTCTACACTCTATTTGAGAAATTAGCTTCGGAGGAAAAAAAGTTTTTTAATTTTTTCCGAATGAGTAATGCTACATTTGATTACTTAGTTGTGAACTTGCGTGATTCTATCAAGAAAGAAGACACCAAATTCCGAATGGCAATACCACCTGAAGAAATGTTGTCAGTAACATTAAGGTAAGTGGATTGTAAATATTAGTTCAACATCTTATTTGATGAAAACTTAATTTATGCTTTCAGATTACAAAAATTCCCAAAAAAAGTTACCTATACTTATTACATTGCTACAATGGTACTGTATTTCTTAATCTATGGTAATATCAATATTTGAGTATCAGCTTAGGTTTAAGGCCAAGCAGAACTTCCCATTTCATCATTTCGGAGGTAGACGGAATTACCAGATGAAACAAAGTCGTGGGTGCTTGGATAGTTAAAAGTGGAAAGAGCAGCTGAGCTTGGACGTGATCGTTTGTCTTTTATAGATTTAATAGCCCCCAGAAATTCCATATGAAGATCAAGTAATTCAGATTCGTTAAAATCACGTATGTATGGCTTAAACGAGAGCAGCATTAACTCGTGATCAGTAGGTACATGTGCAGGCTTTTTAATTTCAGATAGAATTTCTTGCTCAATGAAGTCAGGTTCCCGTCTTTTCAAGTTTTTTCCAGGAGGTCTATTTACTTTCTTCTTTTGGTTAATAGATACGTTAGCACATATTACTTGTGAATCATTTGGAAGAATCGCATGATCATTTACCTCGGTTTCTGAGGGAGATAGAGGTTGAATTTGTGTATCACTTTCATCTTCTGGTTGCACAGCCTGAGTCAAGTTGTTTATGGTGTCATCTTTTTGGATTGATTTCAGTAGGTATTGCAAGTGTTCGGCGTACATATAACTCTTTTTTGCAGCTTGTCCACTTTTTGTTTTTTGAGAACGTATGAAAGCATCCCTTATGTTTTCCCATTTCTTCATTATGACATCGCCTGAAACAAGAATCATTTTGTAGTGTTATGCTTATCAAACAACTGTTTTGTTTTTCAAGCTGCGGGTAACAACTAGTTCTGTAATAATTTACCGTATTTATACCTGTATTATAGTTACATTTATTGTTACAGGTATCTGGCATCAGGAAACACATTGACAGATTTGCATTACACATTTAGGATTGGCATTTCTACATTAAGCAATATAATTAATATTGTATGCAGTAAAATATGGGACATATTTTGTGGCGAATACCTAAAAGAAATGAAACGGCAAGACTGGGAAGAAGTCGCAGACGAGTTTAAAAGAAAAGCAAATTTTCCAATGTGCCTAGGCGCGATAGACGGCAAGCACATTCGGATACAAAATTTTCCTCATGCTGGATCAGTGCATTTTAACTATAAAAAGTTTTATTCCATAGTACTGTTAGCTATTGTAGATGCTAACTACAAGTTTGTCTATGTTGATATCGGTGCATATGGTAAGGATTGTGACTCTTCCATTCTACAATGTACAGAATTTTGGAGAAAGTTAAGTCTTGGAGAACTAGACATTCCTCCGTCGAAGGGTCTTCCCCCAAAAGATATAAAAGTGCCACATGTTTTTCTTGGTGACAGTGCGTTTGCTATTCACGAACACATCTTGAAGGAGTTTTCAAGTAATAATATGAGTGTTAAGCAACGTGTTTTCAATTACAGACTACACCGAGCTCGCAGGTATGTTGAGTGTGCATTTGGCATCCTCAGCAACAAATGGAGGATCTTCCATAGACCTTTAAATGTTTCTAAACAGTTTTCCAAAAATATTGTCAAAGCTTGTGTGGTTTTACACAATATAGTTCGGTCGAGAGACGTGGGAGGACATGATGACGAAATGATAGTTCCAGGAACTCAATTCCAAAACCTAACCAGGAAGACGAAGGAAACAGGAAAAACCGGGAGAGGTGTTCGCACAACTTTTGCCAACTATTTTGTGAGTGATGAAGGCAAGTTACCTTGGCAGTTATCAAAAATCTAAGGCTATTATGAACTAATAGGATTCTTAACCAACAATGTACATAATGTACTAAACTAAAAAGGTACATTAAAAATTGTACGTACTTACCGACTTTTTTCTTTTCTTCCGTATTTAATGTGTCATATCCATCTTCTAGGTATTCAAATATTTCCTTCCAGCTCCTTTGACGAAGAATTTTATTTTTGTTTCCCTCATCACTTTTATCCCATAAACAAGGCTTTGATTCGACTAATTCAATCAGAGTTACTATGTCATACTTAAATACACTCATTTTAAAAACACTTCAGAACGAAGAACGAACAAACAACTAACAACCGGTGGCTAAATTATCGGGCCGATAGTAGTGGGGCAGGTGGTGCCCGCCGACATGGCGGCACCGATACCGACCCGACGCCGACATTTCGTCTAGTCTGAAAGCGCTCCCTTGTATTAAATGCTATGTTTACTCCAGTGTTGTCGGGCCGATGTCGGGCCGATATCGTGTCGGTGGTGTGTCGGCTAGTGTGAAAACGGCCAATGTATTTCTATATCATTTAAATGAGAATGAAGAATTTTGAGTAAATTTAGAACTGTTTAGTGCAGTGAATGTTGACAAAATAATTCTATTGCCAAAGAGAACTTTGTTGTTTGTTGCCGCTCATCTTTCTTGTCACTAAATGGAAGTGATTTTCCTCCTGGTTGAAATGTTGCATTTTTTTTCTCTCGGAGATTTTTTACATTTTTATCCATTCTAGGAGTTATTTCATGTTGTCTTTCACGAAGTACCTTTTTTCTTCAATTTTAGTTTAAGTGTCTTTCATCAATAACAAATTTGAAAATTGGCCCAACTGCAGCACCAACTGGTCTTTCACCATTGATGACATTGTATCCCTTTCATACAACAACGAGCATACACTTTGAATTCCAGCATCCAACTTTGGTGTATTTAGCGGGGATTATTTTTTTCTTTGAGACAAAACACAAGAACTACAAAAAAATCCTTGTTGCGCTCTGAGAGTGGTGCCTGTGCGAAGGTAGCGATTCACATTAGATTTGAATAGCTGGAGATTAAATTCATTTTTGAAAACGTTTTCAGGAACTTTATTCCACATAAATCGCAGTTCTCCAAATGAAAGAGTTCTTAAACAGTGAAGTTCGAGGTGTAATGAGTTGAACCTCAAATCGATGACCAGCCATAGTCCGTCACGTGATTCGGATATGTATCGTTCTTGGTGGAATCAAATGTGCCAAGTCACTTGAACACTTCCCGTGAAAGTATCTAAAGAAGAGAGACAAATCCCCGACCTTTCTTAGATGTTCCAGACTATGAAGGTTGCAAGTGATGTTCGCGTATCCAATCAGGTGGTTGGCTTTTTTCTGGATGGAATCCAGCGGATCTCCATACATGAGAACAATACTCCAAAGGAGGTCTGATGTGAGCTTTATGAAGCATCAAAAGTTGTTGAGATGTGCACAGTTTTCTGGTTCGGAACAGTATTCCATGCTTTCGCGAAGCAGCCTTTGCGATTCCAGAAACATGATTGTGCTAAGACATATTGATGTCCATTTTAACCCCCAACAAATTTATCGAAGCAGAAAGCGGAATTGTCTGTCCTAACAGTATTATATCCGATTCGAAGACATTTATCTTTTTGGACAAAACTGATGCCTGGGTTTTTGTTGCATTGAATTGAACCTGGTTACTTTCACTCCAATTCGAAATCGCTTCTAGATCCTCATTAAGATATGCAACCTTCTATTTAGGAATGCAACGTTTTTTTAGGAAGCTAGAGAGCAATACACAAAAATGATCCGACAGGAATTCAAGTTTGGCCGGCAAACCCTCATGCCACACACGGTCAAAAGCCTCATAAATATCAAGCGCAACAGCTCTTGACTCTCCATTTTTCTTCATTGCGTTAGTGCAAATATGGGTGATATACGATAGAAAGTCGCATGTTGATCTTTGTTTCCGAAAGCCATATTGATGATCGCACAAGATGTTGAAGCCTTCCAAATATTTAAGGATATGGTGCTTTTCGGCTCTCTGCAAAGCGACTGGTATATAGTTATTTGGAATGTTGTTCTTGCATTTTTTGTAAAAAATTTCCATTCAATGTTTTTGAAAGTATTTGGTTATGGCTTTTTTTAAGGAAATCGGGTCGCAAATGTATCACATGTCTTTGAAATAACTTTCTCACATTCTCAGTAAATCATAAATAAATTTAAATAATCTATATGAGTTTGTAAGTAACTTTGCATAATTAAAGTATTATTAAAATGATTGTATATGTTGAAACCAACTTTCTGCTGTTTGATCTGGATGATGAACTCTTGTTCAATCAATTTCTGGAACAATTTTCTTTTCATTATGTTATATTTTCTTCCGTTTGTCCGTGTAAACAACGTACCCATACAAAATCTCACTTTACAATGCTCAACTGTAACTTTGTTTTGCAAACTAACAATTTTGTATTTGTTTTTCTATTTGTTTTTTTCAGTTTACACAATTTCTCTTTGGCTTTTCCTAGTTTACCGGTTGTTCTAATTCAATTTGTTTTAATGGGTACTGCATAATTATAGATTTTTGAAAAGTAATTGATCAATCTAGTAGTAGATAGTTTACATTATCCGCAATTCATAGACATAGATACAAAATGTCACTGAATATAAATATTCATGAAGGCATTGACAGTTAATGGTTCACAAACCTTTGAAATGATCTATTTTTTCTACTTCTTCACCAGAAGTATTGTAAGTTTTATTTATGGGAAATAAGTTTACTATTTACTTAGTGGATAAAATATGTGTTTCAGGAAAACCCGTTTTCATTTGAACATCACAAAGTTGAATTTTTATAATATTTCATGAAACTTCAAGTCAACTCATGACTTCAAGAGCATATCATATTCGATTATCAGAAAGTCATGTAAAATATTTGTTCTAGATATTAATTTCGAACCACAATGAATTCCACTCGGCTTTGAACTGATCCGCAGAGGTGATGAAAAGCGAGAAAAATTTCCTGATGGAATATCTAAAATTGTAAATCTCGAGAGAAGGATATAATTCAGTAATTCAACTTGAAATATTTCAAATGTGAAATGTAATTTACTCCAATAATTCTTTGGTGTCGTAAAAATGTCGGGAGATATTTAAATGTCGTTGAATTATAGCGAAAGAAATTAAAGTTGGCGAAAGCCAGCGACAATTTCATATTCTAAACGGCGGTTCTTTATTGCGTCATTCCTTGTTATTACGTCTTTAATATCAAATCTAAATTATACTCCAGTCGAGACGACTATTGTGCCAGCCCTGGAAAGTCATTCGCCACCGCCTTCGCTCCAGCAAATGCAATTATAGACGTTACAATTCACTGGGAACTTATTGCATTTATTTATATAACAGATTTCTTGCACTGGGAGATCTACATGGAAATTGGTAGCCATTTTTAATGACAAGGGACAATTATATTAAATTTTCACTAATCTCTCTTAAATGGCCATTAATTTCAGTTGATAAAAGTACGTCGAACTGAAGACTTTTTACGAAGAAATAGTGAGAACTGTAACTTCATTCATGGATTTTGATAACTTTCACGTTACATGTACTTTATAAGAAATTTGAAATCAAGAACCACTGCCATTTACAATTTTGAATTCCATACCTGAGAACTGTCTAGAAAAAAATAATTTTCCTAGACAAAAATATTAGTAAAATAATTGAAGAAAGAAATTTTACTTCCCAAAATACAGGGGTGAAACCCGAATATCACAAAACTCCATTTGTAAGAAATTTATCTGATAAACTTGGAAAGTTACTCAGAAACGAACAAATTGAAGTGGCCATTTCAAATGAAAACACAGTTGGAAAGCATTTTCTCTCAAAACAAAAAACTGAAACAGCACAAGACATACATTTCAATACAGTATACAAATTGAACTGTAGTAGCTGTCACAAATGTTATGTAAGTCATACTGGACGGACGATAACACGAGATTCATAACACATGAGAGACTCTAAGAAAGTAAAAACCCCACAGCTCTCGTTGAACATGAAAAAGAATATAGACACATTTTTTATTTTGATAATCCAACTATTCTACATGTTCAATCATATCAATCCAAAAGATTTTTGAGCGAAATTATAGAAATTTTTCTAGCAGAAGCCAGAACCATGAGTCACACTGTACAAGATGATGGTGGACTAGAATTTAATAACCATGACACAGAAAAAAGTGATGGGCAAAGCTGGTATTTATCATAGCATTGCTATGCCATATACACCGAAGAAAAATGAAGGTGCAAAACGTGAAAATCGCACAATAGTGGAATCTGCCAGAAATATGTTACACGCTAAGACTTCCAGAGGAGCTGTGGATAGAATCAATCTATACAGCTGTGTATATATTGAATAGAAGTAGATCTACCCCCATTGATGGAAAATCTCCGATTGAGTTGTGGACAGGAAAAGACAGTCATCTCAAGGTCTTTGAGACTGATTGTTTTATCCACATATCCAAGGATAAGAAAAGAAAATTTGCTAAGAAAAGTATTAAAGAATCTTCAGTGGGATATATTGGTAATAGGGATGGTTATCTAATCGGAGTCGGAGTTTATAGCTAGCAGTGAGGCGACAAAAGAGTTGGTGTGGTTGATGAGGCTCTTTGATGAAGTATTAACTGATAAGTTGTCTACACCTACATTGTACATAGACAACGCAAGTGCAGTTGAATATATGAATAATCCTGAATTCCACAAGCGCAATAAATACATAGACATGCGATATCATTTTGTTAAAGAAAAGTATACAGAGGGTGTATTTCATGTTGAAAATATCCCATGCGCAGCTCAGGTGGCCGATATAATGACAAAATCTTTACCAAAATGTCAGTTTGATTATTTGAGGGATACACTGGGTGTTGCAGATGAAGAATTCAGTTCAAGCGGAAGTGTTGAGGAATGAACAAGAATTCAATCTACATCACCATGTATTAGGTTTTATTTTATTAAAAAAAAGTGTTGTAGATAGAGTTGTCACGGTCAAGTTGGTTGAATTTATTTTACTGATATTTGTATATTTTTATTTTCATTGAAGTTGAATAATACTGTGTTCGACCTAAAACTCAACAATATCCTCAAATATTATAGTGTCAACACTAGAAGGGATGTCGATCCCTTCGATTTGATAGGTAAAATATCTAAATAATTTCATTCTTTTTCTTTCTGTCATTGATAAAAAAACAGACACCACCTTATCAGAATCACATATAAAGCCATTCGTTTGTTTCATGTCGTTTTGTATTGGTGTTATTGCAATATTTTTTATTATTTGTTATGTATCTAATATGTGTGATGGTTTTTGAAATAGTTATATCATTAACAGGAAGAAACTAATTTTCGGTGGGTAATTCAATTAAGAATCCTTTATTTGATAAATTGAATAAGACATTAGCGGCCAATATTTTTAGTGTTATTATCTCCATTCGGGTTTGAAGGCCGTCGTACTTTGGAACTGCATCCTAATGTTTCGCTAGCACGAGTGGCTGGCTTCTTCAAAGGTTCATTCATCTTGGTGATTCACCGATGACTGGTGATTTCTAGTTCGTATGTTGTATTCATGTTATCTGAGGTAATTCGCCACTCTTATTGATGCGTTGCTACATGCGAAATGTTAATGACGATTTTAAACCACTTGAAGATGCTCCAATTCTTCTTGTAGATGTTCCGGTTCACATATTCTACGGGCAAGTTCCGTCAGGGTGTTGATAATTCCCCGCATGCACTTTCGAACCACCATCAAGTCGAAAGCGGGGAATTGTCAACACCCTGACGGAACGTGCCAATAGAATATGTGAACCGGAACACCTACAAGAAGAATTGGATCAACTTCGAATGGATACAGTGTAACCGAGATCAACAAGGCGATATAACTGAAGAGTTCCACAAGTCAAAATAGGGAGGAAACTCAAACGGTTGCACGTACATTGTGTTACATCTCAGAGTCACAGACAGAATCGGAACAATCTTAGGGAAGTATAAAGTAAAAAAAGTATTCAAGCCCAACAGGAAAATACAACAAAGCCTCGGATCTACGAAAGGCAAAAGAGATTCACTATCAGCTGCGGGGGTATATCCTATACCATGCACCTGCGGAAAAGTTTATATCGGTACCACCAAAAGATCCATGGGTATAAGACTGAATGAACATCGGAGAAAATGTAGATTAGGTCAAATAGACAAATCGGCAGTGTCGAAATATGACCTTAGTATCACGATACTCTTTGAAGATGTGAAACTACTTATCATCGATCATGGAAACCGCAGTCGGCTTGTACGGGAAGCCATAGAAATCCACGAACATTCGGAAAACTAAAACAGAAAAGAGGAGGAGGTAACGCTTAACCGGATTTGAAATCCCATACTGAAAGATGCTAAAGTGGCAACACCGCAATGCAGTGTCACGTAATTAACAGGTGATAACACTTCGGCTGATAGCAATGCATCAACAGGAGAGGCGGACTACTTGAGTCAACATAAATATAACCTACGAACTAGAAATCACCAGTCATCGGTGAATCATCAAGATGATTAAACCTCTGAAGAAGCCAGCCACTCGTGCTGGCGAAACGTTACGATGCAGTTACAAACTACGACTGCCTTCAAACCGGAATGGAGATATTAACTGAAGTTAATTTTTTCTTGTAAAATTGAAACGATAATCATCGTATGAGTTTTGTGGAGGGTATGTTCATGAAAACTCATTTACATGGCCCTGGAGAAGAATGTTATCAAATTCGAAACGTCGGCAAAAAAACAGTTTTTTTTTAAATTATTTTTTGTTACTCAACCAACCTTTCTTCAGTATGTTAATCTATGTTAATAACCTGTTGTCGAATTTTATACAATTACGTAAAATTGTAATATTTTGATCTGGAAATATTTCGTATTCGCGATAATTAAGTACAAAGGGCAATTTTTCGTTTATGAAAAAAACGTGTAAATTGCTATTTTTAATATTTTTTGTAACACTTTGACTGAATACCAAAATGAAACTCTATTAACTTGGTAAATAAAATCTCGACGATATATTGAACTTCACCTATGACTAAAAAATATGAGGAAGAGAAACCTAGAAAAACTGCACAAGTTTATCAAAACTGAATTATTTTGCTCCAGAATTTGTATATAATACTTTCTGCTAATTTATGAAATATTAGGAAATAAATTTTCTTCTGGATGTTTTCACTTGAATAAAAATATAATTCAAATCATGAATAAAGATTTGCTCGGTTTTCGGCTGACAAATCCAAAATTAGCTACTAATTCGATATATTCAAAACAAAAAACATTTACCGACGCATACTTCATCGTTCTAAAAACCAAAATAGTTCCCACCAAATGTTCATTTCATGCTGTAGTTATTCATTTATAGAAGAAACAAAACGAATAAGGTAAACTCTCCCATGAAAAATAATGCTTCAGAGGTATACATACAAAATCCTAAATGGCAAAGGCATGTGAATAAAATTAAATGATGTGCAGTAAATTTGTACTAAAGTTAACAAGTACTAAACGCAATGCTAAGTGGTTCTCTAACGAGCTTACCCTACACGTTTATGTATGAGTCAAGATCGATATAATACTCTTTACGAGTTTATTTATCAGACACAGCATGAAGAATGTGATCATTACTATTACAAATATTCTTGAGCATTGGTGGTTTCTCCATTTCGAAATGATTCTCCTATTCAAATAATGGTACGTCTTGAATAATAATGGTTTCTTTTCAACGATTTTCCGTAAACTTTCACAGAAATTTATTCCATTTGAATATTTCAACATCAACTTTCTGACTACTTTTTCACCCCAAAATGCTGAAATCACCAAATGTTCAAATATTACTTTCAATTTGTATAACTTATATTCTTTAAAATGACAACACGTTGACAATAATATTTTATCTTCGACAATATCTTTTAAGTTGTGTATCTTATATTTCTTAGAATAGTAACACTTTGTCAATGAGATTTCATCTTCAACTATAAAGTACATTTTAATTTGATTTGATAAATAACTGATAGTTACGTACAGCGCCATTTGTTCGAAAATATATCAAGCAATAATTGATAGTTACGTACAGCGCCATCTGCCCGCGAATAGATCAAGAAATATAAATTAGGTTACGAACAGCGCCATCTGCCCGCGAATAGATGAAGCAATAATGCCGATAATTCTGTCAATACAGCGTGTAAAAATACACTAAGATCTATACTCACAGATACAAAACCCAACAACACTGAAGAAAAAATAAAAAATTGTAATTATGAAATACCTTGTTCTTGTGGTAAAAGTTACATTGGTGAAACCTCGAGACAATTATGAGTGCGTGAGAATGAACATCGAGATTACTTAAAAAAATAGACAATTGTCTGAACACATTTTAAAATCAGACGGTGAACATCGAGTGGAATGGAGTAGGACAAGAATGATTACCAATGATCCTCACTCTAAGAGACGTAAGCTAAAAGAATGCGCGTATATTCTCATATCTTGAGAGAATTGTATTTCGAATAGCTCCTTAGAAATAGACCGTAGGTACTTAGCTACCCATCTTGAAAAAAAAATTTGGATAGTAGCGAAATGGCAACAGACTGATATCGGAGAGCACCTTGTATTACATCGAATGTTTCAGTTGTCAATCAACAACATTGATATAATTTCATATTTCAAAACTCCTTTGACATCTGTCGAAGAAGTAAAAAAATAAATAAACAAAAAGTCAATATATTAGAATTTTTTTGTCCATTTCTGAAGACGGAGGCAGATTTTGGCCTCCGAAACGTTAAGATAAATATCGTATTATTTCTTAACAATTTTTTTTGATAGGCAAGATTGTTAAATACGACAAGTTACCGATAAATAGAAAATTTCTTTTTGTGAAAAATACTTTGAATTTTACGCAGTAAAAAGATAACCTTTCTGCACTTATATAAAGTTCTCCATTGTAATTTTTACTCGCTTCATATTAGCTTCACCTGTATGTATGCATATATGTATGTATGTATGTATGATTGTTTGTATACATGTTTATGTGTAACTCTCAAGATCGGGATCTGTATTGACAGAATTATCGGCATTATTGCTTGATCTATTCGCAAGCAGACGGCGCTGTTCGTAACATAATTGATATTTCTTGATATATTCGCGGGCAGATGGCGCTGTACGTAACTATCAATTATTGCTATCAAATCAAATCAAAATGTACTTTATTGCTGAAGATGGAATCTCATTGACAAAGTGTTATTATTCTAAGAAATATAAGATACACAACTTGAAAGATATTGTCGAAGATAAAATATTATTGTCAAAGTGTTATTATTTTAAAGAATATAAGACATTTGGTGATTTCAGCATTTTGGGGTGAAAAAGTAGTCAGAAAGTGATAATATATATGCTACCTATTGAAATAAATATTGATAATAATGAATATTTTCATGCAACACATAAATGTGAGTATGAGAATATAAAAACTATAAAGCATAAAAATATAAAAGTGAATGGATAGAAAATAACAGTAAGAATCAACTTCGCTTGAGCTATTCGCGGGTAGATGGCGCTATACGTAACCTCCTTGATAGGTTGTTCAAAAGAAAATCAAAATAAAAAACATATTTTAAGAATTATAAGTGTTAGCGAAATTTTGTACTACAGATGAAATATTTAAATATTTTCTATTACCCGTGATTCAGTACAGAAAAAAGTTTTGAACGAAACGGAAGATACATTTTGAAATCTAATTCGATTATTTGAAAGCAAACTAGAATATGGATTTCAACAATGAAAACTTTATCGTAAATTGTACACCTAAAAAATTCAGTTACTTAAAAATTTCAAAAAATCGAAAAATTAGAATTAAGGTGCTTGACATACATATCAAATCAAGAGATTGATTTGAAAAATAAAATTATTCACTGAAAAAATATTTTTAGTCCATTAATATTTTGAATGAAATTTCAAATCAAAACATGAAGACTGAATTGTTTTTTGAAATTATTACTGCAAATTTTCTCTTTACTTCGAAACAAATTTTACAACTGTCCGCTCCCTGCATCTCATTACTATAGAATTTAAGACCTCAAACCAATGCTCAAACTTTATTATGTTGTTTGAGAGGAATTTTACGCTGTCTTCGTGCGCCGTCTGTTAAAAATTTATAATACTAGTGACTAGAATTCGAAAATAAAAAGTATTTTTGACAATAAATCGGAATAAAAAGTGAAAAATGAATATAGTTTAAAAAAACAAAAAAACACGCTTTCAAAGAACATAGAACTAAAAAGTTAAAAATATTTTTTTTTAAATAAGCTTAAAACAATAACGAACGACAAATACTAGTATTATTGTGATAAAAACGTGGGCACTTTGTGCCATATTTTTATATATCAAGCGCACGTCGCTTTTTTCACAATAACTCTAGTATTTTTCGTTCGTTATTGTTTTAAGCTCATTTGAAAGAAATTATTTTTAACTTTTTAGTTCGATGTTCTTCAAAAGCGTGTTTTTTAGTTTTTTTAAACTATATTTTCATAAACTATATTTTTCAGATTGTGGAAGATAACAAAAACCCAAAAAAGGTCGATTAAAAGCTGATTTTCCTCCACAAAAAAATGACTTTCGTTGAATATTTTAGAAAAAAAACCTTTCTGCACTTACAACCACCAATATTTTGATTATCACGTCCTTTGTGAACAATTTGAGGTATAGAAAATGTAATCACAGGAAACTGCATGGATTATTGTGAACAAATGTATTCAGTGTTATCATTTCTATTCGGGTTTGCAGGCCGTGGAAGAAATTTGAAAAACTGACGTCCTTCAAAGCCGAATAAGAATAGTGACACTGAAAACTTCGGCCGCGAAAGCCTTTACATTTCGTAAACAATTTTATTGTTCATAAGATATTGAACATTATTTTTGAGAGTTCAATCATTAGTTATGATAATGAGAGATGAAAAAAAATGTTCTTCAAATATATGATGGAATTGGCCGATACTTGATGAAAATCCAAAACTTTTTGAGGTACCTACATTACAAGTACCTGAGTTTGTAATGAATTAAATTACCTGAGCTTATGTTCCAGTTTCCACATTTGAAAATATATTTAGTAACGGGGAGTTATTCAATTCTAATTGACCATTCAATAAATTACCCGAATTCTTGAATCTATTGATTTCTAAACATTCTTGAAGATTGAGTTTCAAACTTTTCTGAATGTAATACGTCGTATTCATGATTGAACTTTTGTCGTTCTGTTAAAATGTGGTTGACAAATGTGAAATTGGTCTTTCTATTTACAAAACAACTTCTATGCTTTTTAAGTCTTTGAGAATTTGCAAACCAGCTTTTCGCAGAAAGGCATGAGTTCATTCATGAATACAACGTGTTACATGTAGAAGAGAAAAGTTTGAAACTCAATCTTCTAGAATGTTTAGAAAACAATAGATTCGAAAATTCTGGTAAACTGAATGATCAATTAGAATTGAATAACTCCCCGCTATCACATATTATTCGCGTGAAAACAGGGACATACCGTAATCCGGGGTTATTTTGCACCATTTTTTAGAGTTTCGTAGCAATTTGTTAGCGTAGCTGCTGCAATTACTTAAGGAAATGTTCACTGTAATTTTTTTCGTGTTTCTGGATTGTTAATAAAGAGAGTCATCTACTAAAATTTTGCCCGCAGTGTCGTAATATTCTTATTATTTTTTCTTAATTTTTGGTGCAAAGTTACCTACGGTTTGAGGTGACTTTGCACTACTAGCACTTTTCAATAGTTTCTGAATGTTTTAGTGCAAAGAAATAAGTTCATGAGGGTAACATGGCATTAATAAACTTTATTCAAGAAACATAGAAAAAATTCTTACAAAAATATTTCATTAAAGTGAAAATAATGCACGAAGAAACATTTTTCATCGTGTAAATGCTTAATAAAATTGAACAAGGAACTATAAGTTCTTACAAATTATAGTCTATTTCAAAAGAGTGTAGAGTAATAAAATCTCATTAAGTATTCAAAAGCGCTACAGGGTGATCCGTCAATAAATTCTGTCACTTCCCTAGTCCGCATTGCAAAATTATGTCGTTTCATACAGAGCAGGTAGGTATCACCCTGTTTTAAGGGATTTGTCCATTGTTATCGACGGATAAATACTGAGCCAGAGGCGCGCTAGTGGGATAATTGCCAAAAGAATATGCATTCATAAAAATTATATTAAAGGAAATAAAAATTTAATACAGCAGAACAGTGTTATTGAAAAAATATAAAATGTAACAATAAAATATATACGAACCGAAATCGGGAAATACTCACAAACACACACGAACGAACTTTACGTATTGAAACACTTGTGGGTACTTTAAATCAATTTATTCACAAAAACGACAAGAACTTTACTGGATACGTTATTACAATTTGACACTTGAACAATACTAAAACTGTGAACTTCCCTTAACGTTTAACAACACTCTATTTATACCCTAATTGAATGTTCTAGAGATTACTAGGTACAATTTTCGAGAACCTTCCGAGAAAATAATTATTCAGACTACCCTTAATTTTAAACCCTAACCTAAGCAAAAGTGTCACTGTCACTGATACACTGGTCTCTGTCCAGATTGCTTATCCCGCTACAGTATATTTACAATTCAATTAAATTATTCTACATCAGTATAGTCTTCATCCGAAGAACTGTCATCATCCCCTGGTGTTATAATTATAGGGTCAACCACCTGATCGACCAAGTTGTCCAGTTCCCACATTTTATCTTCCTCTTTTAAAACATGCTGGATTGCTTTTTGCCAGTTTTCTGATGTGATTTCCATAATGGCTTGATCAAACAATACCTTGACATCTTTCATTTTAAATGTGGTATTGTGCCTTGCAACATATCCTTTAACCTGTGCCCATATAAGTTCTATAGGATTTAATTCGCAATGATATGGCGGTAGGCGCAGCACAGTTACTTTATACTTTTCTGCTACATCTTCTACGGCATATTTCATGAAGCGAGATTTATGTTGTTTTACTATGGCTAGTAGTTCCTTCTTTACTGAATTCGTCTCAAACTGAATACCTTTATTTGACAGCCAGTTAATAATTTCTTGCTTTCTCCAAGCTGAAGTTGGTATCTTCTCTAAGCGCCTTGAATGGTAGCTTGCATTATCCATAACCACGACCGAATCAGCTGAAAGAAATTTTAACATTTCCCCGAAGTAGTCTTCGAAGACATCCGAATTCATGTCCTCATGATAATCTCCCGTCCGGCACGACTCAAAGCTTAACAAACCTTCTTTTAAAAATCCGTCTTCGCTTCCAATGTGAGCAATTATAAGCCTCTTCCCTTTTCCCGAAGGCACTTTAATACCCGTCGAAAGGCCTTCTATGAAAGCTTGGCGAGAACTTGTTATATTTTTATCTTGCCACATTTTTTTGACTATATAACCTTCGTTTATCCACGTCTCATCAAGATAAAAAATTTTCTTTTGCTCTCTGCGGTACTGCTTTATAGTTGTCAAATATTTTCGTCTCCAGCAAACAATTTCATCACTTTCCAGTAATAGTGCCTTTCGATTGTGCTTTTCCCAGGCAAAATTCATACTTTTTAAAGTTTTCCATAAAAGTTTTCTGGATATCAAAGGAATATCGTTATCTTGGCTTATCTCGATAAATATTTTTTCAAGAGTGGGTATTTCCTTTTTAAAATAAAACGAATGAACTTTTCTTCGAATGTCACATTTGGTGTCTTCATCTAAGATTTTTATTGGTCTTCCTGATTTTCTCTTGCATGGACTTACCTGGCCTGATATCTTTCTTTCTCGCAATAATTTAAAAATCGTGGACTGTCCAATTCCAGTCATTCGGGCACATCGCTCAACACTTTCTTGCACAGACAAACTAGGGTGATCGTGTTTTATGCAATCATATACATTTAAAATTATAACTTTTTCGCAAACAGATAGCGGAGAATTTTTTACACTTCTTTTCTTTGGAGTAAATGTCCCCATTTTATAACTTTTTCACTATTTCTATATCACAATATCACTGTACGTTTAATTGGTGTAGTAACAATTACTATTATAACTCGAATGTTTAAGACACCATTACAATATATTTAAACCCTTTTTCTTAATTACCTGGGTTTAATAGGTATTGCATGATTGGTGGGCAGGGTCAAAAAGGGATTATTATAATGACATGGCACCTCGGAACTAAGTGTTAACCCTTTTTTGAGAAATCATGCTCAAGTATATGAACCCAAATTGCATATTAAATAAGTTTACAAGAACCACTAAAATTAATCTTAATCTTTTTTTAAGAAATTTTACTTACCTAAATACATGTAGGTACTTAGTTTTAGACCAAATTACTTCCCAAAAATGGCCTTTTATTATTATCTATGTCTGTAATTTTTAATTTACTTTAATTATTAAGTTTAATAATCCTAAGATTTGCCTACGCCCATGGACGACAACGAAATTCAGGCAAATTTTATGACACTTCATGATTTATTACTCTACACTCTTTTGAAATAGACTATAGTAGAAACCACAAGTAGAAAACACAAATCAAAACCAATAAATTTTACATCTCAACGCAGGTAGCTAGGTACTTAGGGTGTTTCGGATAAAACATTATCACGTAGGTAGGTATCTACCTAGTTATTTTCCAATTACCTATAACCACCCAATCTTCGTCAACGCGGAAACAGAATAGAACCCCCTTTTTGAAATTAGTTGTGGAGGATCAATGTGGCCAACTACATCTTCCCATGTATAGTCCATGATGTCTGGTTTGGTAGGCCACTTCCACGATTTTAGTGACTTTTGCATGGGCACCGTCATCATTAATCTTTAATATTTTTCCTGGAAAATAGGACCCTTCGTACTGAAAAATAACGTACTCTCCAACTACTCTCGAACAATCGCTTAGCTGCAGAAGTGATTGTATGGTTTTTTGGCCTTCGAAGACTGCTGTAGCTTCATTATCCTCGTCCAGTTGTTGCATTTCTTTATCAAAGTAAGTTTCCATATCATCGTCCGAAGAATCTGCTGCAAGGCCTCCCTCGTCTGGGTCCCCTTCATTGGAAGGATCCTTTTCAGCTTGGAGCTTACGATTTTTAGTCTTTGGCTTGCCTTGGGTGGGGGCACTAGTACTTGGCTGAGAACCATCTATATCTTCTACTAAGATACTCTGCCCTGGTTCTTTTGTCATTTTTCGCTTCCTGCCTCCCTTCTTCCCTCCAACAACGTTTTCTCTCAAGTTTTGGAGTTTTTGAATGAAAGAATCTTCCAAAGCCTCTCTGTGCAGCACAGAAGGTAGCCTCGCAATAAGAGGCGCGGGATCTGTAGGATAAATTCCACACTTCTCAAAACCAGAAACCAAATTGTCCGCTTGTTTCGGTTGTATTGTATTTAATAACTCCTTTAAAAGTCGTGGAAATTCCTGTTTGGGTAACACAGGGCATCGACGGCCAGCCTCTGTTTCTTTCCATGATCCTAAAATTTTCCGCCATGCCACTTTTAAAGGCCGAAAGAAGGCAACGTCGAGTGGCTGTGTGAGGTGTGTACTATTGGGTGGAAGGCACACAAACCTAATGTCGTTTTCCTCACACAGACCAAGAACCTCGGCAGAAATATGTGACGAGAGATTGTCACCTATTATTACCTTCGTGCCTGTTTGTTTTTTCAAGGTTGGTAGCATGAGTGTTTTAAACCACTCCTCAAAAGTTTGCCCGTCAAACCAGCCACTTGTTGAATTTGAATATCGGCAGCCAGGTGGCCCATTTTCAACCCAGGTAGACCACATGTTGGTTGACTTATATACAACAAAAGGTGGGAGGAGAACACCCACAGCGTTCCCTGCAAACATAAGTGAGATGCTAGATTTTGACGAGTTTCTTATGATTTCAGGGTATTTTACACCTCTTTTGGTGATCACTTTCTTCTTCCCTGGATCATCTGTTAGGTTGGATTTGTCATAATTCCAGATGTTACATAGCTCAACTCCTTGGAGCACGGTTCTTAAATTGTCAACGAAATTTGTCAGGATTACTTGTGTGACACCTGCTCTACTTCGTTTAATGTTCTCAGCAAAACGGACTGAAAGACGTGGATGGCGGGTTAAAAAATGTTTAGCCCATTCTTCTCCTGGAGTGTTATTAACAAACTGTCCAATTTGTACACCTTTCTTTCTCAAGTAATCCCTCATGATCATTCGTAGATCTTTTTGACCCAATGGAAATCCAAAATCACCCAGGCGAATGATGCATTCTACAACTGCCAATTCTTCTTCTTCGGAAAAAACTGTAGGTCGACCGGGCTTCAAACAATGCTGTTTTTTCAGTTTGTTGCAGATGGTCCGTTTAGGAATACCAAAAACATCTTCAGCCTCTCGCAGTGTAACTTCACCGTTTGCAATGGCTTCAAGGCAGCAATGCAAGGTTTCGGGAGTATAATCCCGATATTTACGGGATCCAGGAACCCTTTGATAGTGTCTCACCATTTCTGCAACAATTAAAAAAAATTGGGTTTCACTTTATTTCAATAAAAAGCGAAATCATATTTGCAGAAACACAATTCGTGGATACTTTGCACCACAATTTTGGGTGGTGCAAAGTAAAACCCTTTTTTGGTGCAAAGAGACCACCATCATGAAAACTACAAATAACTTTTTAACTAATTATTGGAAAACAAGAACTGAATCAAGAAACTGTAGCCAGGTAACTACCCTTTAAGATGGTATATGACTTACCTCAATTAAAAGCTCTCAAACCTCCGGGGACACAAAAGTATGCAGAAAACTTTTTTGCTATCACACTCAACTTATCAAACTATCACTTCTAGAACCACCTGTTGGCTTATTAGAAAGAAAAACAGTGTTGCTATTCCGAGTCAGCAGTTCTGCCAACACCCTTGAAGGCAGAGTTGTCTCATTTTCCCACACAAGTGGCCCCTAGCGGAGTTTTTGATGTTTTTGATGAGGTGGTGCAAAGTTACCTGTCAAATGCAAAGTAGCCCCGGTTTATGGTAATCTTAGATAATTTAATTCACTAGAAACTCGGGTAAAACTGATGTACTTGAAATGTAGGTAAGTACTTCAAATTGTAAACATAGGTATGTTAATCATTGAATATGTTAGTTAGTGTGACAATATGCCTTGGGTACCGGTACCTTTGGTTGAGGAACAACACTGCTGGCCTTATCGAGGTAGTCGTTCATAGCGCAGCTGCAAAAGAGCAGTATTCGTGGGTATTTGGGAGACACTCAATGTGACACCCGTCCATCGAACGTAGATATTTGCTACTCGTTACCTGCAGGTATGTAATAGATAATTATTAATAGTTTGGCTGCTTGCTTGGTGGCTGGGTACTGCTAGGTATGCTAAATTTGTATTTCCTTCCAACATAAATTAATTCGTGCATCTTAATGATGAAAGTCTAATGAGGTCAAATCGCATGATATCTGTGGCCAGTTCACATAACATCCACGTGAGATGACCAAGCCCTCAAATAGCTCGTGCAAAATATCCAATGCGGCATAAGCTGTGTGTAGCGCCATCCTGTTAAAACCACATGTTGGTATCCAGATCACCCAATTCAGGCCAAAAGAAGTTGATAGTCATCGACCTATATTGTTCGCCATTGACAGTCACGATGCAAAATTCCCCAAATTGTGGTCTGCGAAAGGCCAAGTTCTTGTGAGCGATTCGAAATCGATTGCCTCGGATTCTCCTGCACACTCTCACAGACAGCGGCGATGTTTTTGGCAGATTTTGCGACGTACGGGGGTTGGTTGATCGTTTACTAAACCAGTGGACTCAAATTGATCCCTCATATTGCGAATAGTCCTCTCGGTAGGACGATTATAGCGACCGTATAATGAACGAAGCGCGCGGTACGTTGCCCGAACAGAACAATAATTTTGATAATTTCATTATTTGCACGTTTTGTTGAATGCTATATCCGTCCATGATGATTTGGCAAAACATACTGAATAATTGACAACAAATTTGACAGATATAGCTTCAACAAGATGGCCGTTATCAACTGTCGAATTTCGGAAGTTCCTGTTGGAAGACCCGATACAAGCATATTCTGGTGAAAAGTGTTATTACATTCGTTCAGATCGGTCAATATTAAAATGAGTCTCCTTAGATTGTTTTCCATCTTGTAGATAAGATAGACAGTTTCGAATATAAAAATTAGGAGTGGACTTAAAATTTCATGTTGGGGAGATATATGTTTACAGGAATCTCTCAGCTTGAACTTCGGCAGCTCGTTTCTGCGCAACAGAGATTGTGAGAAATTTTATGTTCATGTTCTCCAAAATCGACTCCGTATTTCATTTAGTTTTATAGTCATTTCTACTATTTGCTTGTGCTATAATGAACAATACCTACTTAGTAGGAAATTCCTATACAGCTGATGAATGCTGGTCTTAATTAGCCTTGAAGTAAAACAGCATATATGATGAAGTGGAAAGTTGACCTTCAAAGCAGTTTGTGATTTCAGAAAACGGCATTTGATGGATTTAAGTGACCCAATCCTAATTATTCGGTTATTCAAACATTGTTTTTAATGTATGATATAATATGTGTTATAATAGGACCAGATCTAATGTATCATCATAATATGTGTTATAATAGGACCAGATGATATTACCAAAACCATAAACAGTGCATTCCATTTAAAACGAGCCACCCTGAATAACTTTTGGTACAATGATTTGCAGAAAAAAAAAACACATCAACCATAGTATAGAGGGGGACACATTTTGACATAACCGTTCTGGAGTTGTCAATGATGAAGCTATTTGTACTGCAGTTTTAGGGCACGTTGGACTAATGGAAAATTCGCAATCTCTTACTAAGTTATTTTCAGGATCAGGAATCAGTCGTACAAGTGTTTCCAGGATTCTTCATAAGTACAAATTTCATCCATTTAAGATTAGACTAGTCCATGAATTGAACGAAGATGAATTCGATAGACGTATTGAGTTTTGTAAAAGTTTCACTGACCGGATCAACTTGCATAAAAATTTCTTATATAAAATTTGTTTTTCGGATGAATGTACCTTTTGTCGATATTGGAAAGATACGAATCTTCATTTATACTGTCAAGTTCATACCCAACTACCTCAAAAACTGAATGTTTGGGCAGGAATTTTAGGTGACCACATCATAGGACTTTTTTTATAGATGATGATTTGACTAATAATAAATATTGAGAATTGAATAGTACCGGGCATCAATAGGGCAATTGAGGAGAATATAAATTTATTCGAAAACGAAATAATTTTTCAGCAAGATGTTGTACCTCTCCATTATGCAGCTCCAGTGTGACAATTTTTGGATGATCATTTTCCTGGTCGCTGGATTGGCAGAAGAGGTCCTACAGAATGGCCACCAAGATCTTCGGCTCTCACTCCTGTAGATTTCTTTCTATGGGGCCATTTGAAGTCTAAAGTTTATGATAGAATCAACAACATTAGAAGATTTGAGACAGAAAATCATGAGGAATTGCAGAGAAATAACTCCCGAGATTCTCAACCATGTGACAGCGTCAATGGAAGCTCATTTATACTATTGTATGGAAGTTGGTGGAAAAGTTTTTGAACATTTACTATAGAAATTTGTTTTCTTTTCATTGTCCGGTCATCAGATTTTGATACAAGAATCATTAATTTTTTTTTGATTTATTGCTTCCATATTCATCTCTAGAACGACTATTTCAAAATGTGGCCTCCTGTATAATTGTTGACTTGTTTTTTATTTTTTCTGCAAATCATTGTTTCAAAAGTTATTCAGGGTGGCTCGTTTTCAACTCAAATAATTTGTGGCTCCCGAACCATAAGCTTCAGACCATATGTTTTATACTTTGTTGAAATCTGCTCATCATGGAGCATCTGATAATGTGATCCATTTAAAAAAATTGGTGACATGCTCTGGGGGTGCGACAGGGAAAGTAATATCAAATGTGAATATTTCAAAATGTGTCCTCACGAATACTATGGTTGACGTGTTTTTTTTTATTTTTCCTGCAAATCATTGTACCAAAAGTTATTCAGGATGGCTCGATTTAAATGGATTGCACTGTATATTTTCAATGTGCACTGTTCCCATTTTTGTTCTTACAGCTTTCACTGACTGAGTAGTTGTAAAATTATATTATGAATTATTTTATTGTATTCCAACTATCATTGAATTCACATAATGAAAATATAATCATAAGGATCTGTTTTTCTATTCCTGACCACCGATAATGTGGTGCAAAATAGTAACTTTGTAAAAGTTTGAAAAATAAATTTCTGATATATCATTCAAAATTGATTGTTGATGGCTATTGAATGTTCATCATATTTTGTACACATTAAATATTATTTATAATTGAATTTTTTCCAATAAGTTTACTGGTGAAAATTTTTCCTCAAAGAATCCATTTCTCCCCTACTGAGAAATGTGTATGTAAACCTAAAAAAATGACTAGAAAGTTACGTCAATACATTGGTTTGTTTGTTCACACTCTTTTTGTGAGCATATAGTCAAAAAGTCACTTGGGATAGCCTTAAAAACAATCTGAGAATATTTCCACTTCGATTCATGTCACGTTCAAAGGAGTAATAAAAAATGTATGCACAGAAAAACCGAATGATGAATCTGTAACATTGCTTGGTGAAATTTTAGAACATATGAAAAAATGAGCTAACATATAAATCTTCACTTAACATAATAACGTAACATAATTCATATTATTTTTTTCAACGAAAATCAACTGAATAAAGCATAACTCATTCAAACCTAGTCAATAAATGGCCATATCTGAATAGTAATAAATTATGTATTCGCACGTTTGTGCCATTTATATTTCAAGTGTATTCAAATTATAAAATGTTCCTTTCGATAGTAGTTTATACAGAAAATATAAATCAATCTACTTCAATGCGCCTTCCACTGTGATATTTCAAGGTGGATTTATGTTAGGAAATGGATAAAATTTACATTTTAATGCCGAACAAACATTGGGGAAAACCTGGAAAATGTTATTTCCTAACATACTATTTATTACCTCGACTTATCGGAAAAGCCTCGGAATTCAAAACTGTTTTCCTACTATGATAGAATTCCAACAATAATTGAAACGATACATCACATACGCCAATGAGTTTCAGTAAACATTTTAAACATTGAATTATGGACAATTTGAAGTGAATATAATAATACAGTTATTGAGGATCATGGAAGAGATTAATTAGTCCAATAAATAGAGACTAAAAAAGAGGTGTTCACTTACAAAAGATCTAGTAGTTACAATGTTTCTCAGGATAATTAATTAATATTCAAAATGTACAATACACAATTCCTCCCTCTTCGCGCCCTTGTCATTTGAAAAAAAAACAAATAAATATACAATTTCTTCAAACTTTCACTTATATATTCTCTTTGATTTCAGCTAGAAAAAGTTTCATTGAATGTTGGAGTGAATGAAATTTTCTGCAATTTATATTATTGAAATTTGTTTATAAGACCGATAGTAAACCAGGGTGACTCAACAAGTTTCTCTCGGTTCATTGCTATCAGGTAAAACAATTTTTCGAATTGCTCAATTGTTTTTCGCAGTCATATCGATAAATACTATCTTTAAAAATTGTTTTCTTTAATACTGGGTGCTTCAGCCGAGCGTGACCAACAAAAGTTATATTTTTTAAATGATACACCCAGTATGAATACGTCCATATTTTTTAGCTCTCGAAAGAATTTTTGTTTTGGAATTTCCATTGCAGCATTGCCAAGTTATTCCTGAAAAACCTATTTTGCAGACAATCTTTTTTTAATTCACCACTCGCATGTCTACACTAAGATAATTTTGTGGATCTCAACTTTCGGAAATAATACATAGGGTGCTCAGTAAAACCGGTCAAGTTTCATTCATTTTCAAACAGACATAATTCAACTTTTTCAAATGGAACATCCTGTATTTTTCCATTTGTATGAAATGTTCCAACATACACACCGCTACATGTTTTATCAGGAGTATACTATACCAAAAATTGATATTTTACAAATAATACCCAGTTTTTTCAATTGTTGTAGCCACAAAATTTCATTTATTTATGTTCACTTACTCAAAATTTTTTCAATATGAACAATACCGCCTTAATTTTTTATTGAATAGAGGAGTCTAAAAGATGTTCAAAATGGCGACCATTTTCTGCAACACATAATGTCACTTTTTTTTTAAACGAAATCTCTACATGTTCCAGCATATCCTCTGGGATTTCCCTGAACGCTCTAGTGATTCTTCGTTTCATGTCTTCAATAGATGTTGAACGAATATGGTAGACAATCCAGTCATACACCCCCTTCAAAAAATCCATTTTGGTCAGGTCAGGTGATCAGGGTGACCACGCCATAGGCCCACCTAAGTTTCAAAATGTGGTAATGCACTGTCTTGTTGTAGCCATATTCTAATTTTTATTCCATATAGAACCCCGTCCAATAAATTCGAAAACTCGTGCCAAAGAAATCTTACTATTTTCTTCCGGTGAGATGCCCATCCAAAAAATATGGACCGACAACTCTTTTCCGAGAATTCCATCCCGAACATTCAGTCACCAACGCTGTTGATAGTTCAGGCAACGAACAAAATAGGGGTTTTCCGTTGCATAATAATGCCTGTTATGCCGAATCAAAGTTCCATTTTTATGAAAAGTCGCTTCATCAGAAAATAACCTGAAATCGAAAAAAATCATTTTCCTGATTGACCTCTTCTAAGCCCCATCGACAAAATTAAAAACGTTTTTGAAAATTTGTTTTTCCTAACTCTTGCATCAATTGCATGATGTAAGGATGAAATTTGCTTGCTCGTATCATTCGAGACACGCTGGGTTGAGAAAATCTTGATTCCCTGCTCAGGTCTCGGGTAATCACATGGGGATTTTCAATAAGGTTAAGAGCAATTTGAAACGTATTCTCTTAATTTGTTACAGGGCAGGCACGTTCGAACTTCACTTGATTGACAATACCAGTTCTTTCAAATCTTGTTTTTAGAGCCTGAAATGTCGTTCCACCTGGATGTCTTCATTCGGGGAACTTCTCTTTGTAAATCCTAGATGCAAGGAGGCAGTTTCCGTCACTTTCCCCCAAAGCAAAGACCATTTGTACCATATCTTCCAATTCATGATTCATAATGAAAATGATCCAATCTACACGTAAAAGAAAGGAAAAAGCTGTATAAATATTCTTTAGGGTTTTTGCGCGTTTCTCACCTTTGAAACCGCTGATAACTTTTGTAGGAATCACACGTCAAAAGGTAAGACCTCGTTAATCCTTAGCTTGCACAAGTTTAGACTTCTGAGGGTTGTCGTTCGTAGGGGTGCGACAGCTGGTTAACGGAAAAACATATTTTTTTTTAAACAGATGGTATGGAAAATGCTAATGTACTAGCGATTTGAGTAAGTGAACGTAAGAAAATACATTTCTTTGTAGTTACAACAATTACTGAAACTTTGTATAATTTGTGAAATATCAGTTTTTCGTATAGTATACCTCTGATAAAAATGTTGAAACATTTCATACAAATGAAAAAATACAGGGTGTCCCATTGGGAAAATTGGAATTATGTGTATTTAGAAATGAGTGAAACTTGACCGTTTTTATCGAGCTTCCTATAAATTGATTCCGAAAGTTGAGGTTCCCAAAATTATCATAGTGATTTTGACTATTCCTAAAAAAATCCACTTAATTGCTGTAGGCATACTAGGTGATCTATTAAAAAAAAATAAAACTTTGGTTGGCCACGCCGAATCACCCAGTATAATTTTGAAAGAAAGTATTTATCTATATGACTGCGAAAAAAAATGAGCAGTTCGAAAAATCGTTTCCTCTGATAGCAATGGACTGAGGAAATCTTGTTGACTCGCACCCTATAGAATATTAATATATACTAATATGGACTAATATGTAATGAAAAATCTCACATTCCAGAAATTTGTCAAACTGCTAACTCTACGACGCTTTTTTTCAGGGTAAGAAGAAATAGGATTGAATTTGAAATGTATACTAATACACAACTACAACTCCAAAAGCTGTATCTTGCTCCCGTATGCAATAATGAGCTGCGACACTGCTTTTAATGTATTTTGATTTGAAAATAATTAATTTGGATAACTGATGTCACTTCTTAAGGAATTCCAGACACCTAGTTTGATATTGCTAAAATATCTCAGATCACTGACGCAGCACAAACGATTCAATCCTGGAATATTAAAGATACACGAGACTCCTCAAAGCGGTCAGTTACAAACCAAACTTCGACATCGACCGCCAAACAAAATTCGCCCTTTTGTTTCATTCCAAGTCAACTAAATGAACTTGTGATCCAACATCACCCGCCAAGTAGAACTTGGCCCTAAAAAGTAGAAGCCTGAAAGCATCTATGGGATGTCCGTGTTAGAATTCACACGTTAGAAGGTAGGACTTCGTTAGTCTTTAGCTCGCACGGAAAAACAGAATATAAAAGATAAGCGAAGACTGAGTCTTCTGTCAACCTATAGATGGCTTCTTCGTAGACGGGCGATGTCACCACTTTACTGTCAGAATGTCCATCTTGGGACACTTGTGGATCGGTCTAGCACCACTGATGAAACCTTGTCTGTATGATGATGTTGAATTGCAAATTCATCTAGTTGCCTTGTAGTGAGAGATACAGTAAAAGACAGAGGACGAATCTCGTTCGGTAATCGATGTGTAAGCTTGGTTTTGCAACTGATCGCCTTAGGACATTTCATTGATTTTTGATTTTCGAGGATTGAGTCTTTTGTTGATCCCTCAGCTGGCTTCTTCATAGAGAAACGTTCATTACAACCTTTCTATAAAAAATGCAAAAATTCGACTTTACTGAAGTGATTCTTGATACCTAGCTACTTCTGTAAGTTAGTCAATAATATGAAAAAGGAAGAAAGGATATGAAGTTGAAATAAAAAAATTACAAATAGATCAAATACATCATAAAGGCTATAAATGATATGAACACAAAGCTAATCTGTGAAGAAATACATTATTTTTAATGAGGTTTGGAAATCAAAATCGCACTATGGCAAAACATAATTATAGAACAGAACAAATAATAATGATAATAATGTGAAGACATTAAATATTAGAATAACTACAATTCCAAAACACAAATCATGAAATTATAAAACAACAACAAAAATTAATTAACGTTGTGGGTGAATTAATTGATTCCAGTAGCGCATTTGCTTTTTCAGCTGCGGGAAAACTCGGAAAAACCTGCAGCACCACAT
This sequence comes from Leptinotarsa decemlineata, assembly GCF_025532065.1. Classification (NCBI taxonomy): domain Eukaryota; kingdom Metazoa; phylum Arthropoda; class Insecta; order Coleoptera; family Chrysomelidae; genus Leptinotarsa; species Leptinotarsa decemlineata. The sequence goes on along the minus strand of NW_027412545.1, from coordinate 6,574,392 downwards.
CATCTGAAGATTTTGATCTGTTCATGTCTTTTCTTTCATAAAATAAAATGTAGGGTGTCTCCAGAGGCTCCAATGAATTCAATACATCGCCAGAACACTTAGTGACACGACTATCGTCAAACTTAAACCAGTCCGTTTCGTCTTTGACCAAGGCGTAATAATAACCAGATTCAACGCCAGAACCACATTGAGCAAGCACTGCATGAAGATTATAATAGTGGTCTGTGGTCTGCTAGATTGAAGTGTTCAGCTACACCAGTTTTCTTATAACAGTTAGTCAGTTTGGCGCATGTTTGGCAATATAGTCGATCATCACCTGTTAAAAGTTCCATTTTCAGATGAACTAACAGTAACCTTTGCACGGATTGGTTATTAGTCATATTAGGAAACGCTAGTTGAAGTTCCAGAAATTCAAATATGTTTTTGCTACCTTTTGAACATTTATTACAAAGTAAACGAATAAGGATTTTTACAGCAAAAGATTCACAAACACAAAACGAAATAGATTGTATGAAATCATTCAATCTAGAGCGGCAGGAGAATTAATTCTGCTATGGTTTTGTTCATGAAGAGTATTCAACAAGAACCCCAAGAATTCGAAACAATCCTTTTGTTGTCCTAACGAATATCTAGTGAACTTCAAAGACTTTAGGAAATCGGTTGGAAGGAAAGATGGTACATTCTTACGAAACTGCAGCTGCATGAACAGGTGTTTGAATTTGGTGAATATGTAGGAAACATTCTAGTTCTCGTTCATCATTAAAACTTAGTTCTTGAAATTCTTCATCATAAAAAATGATAAAAAATTTTCAAAATACTTGAAACGATTCAATAGGTCTCATACAGATTTTTTTTTGTGTGAAACAATTGCGAATTTGCATATCACAGAAAAAACCGGCTTTAATTTTCCTAAGTCAATATTCTTTAATTATTTTTGGCTGCAGTCGAAATCCTAGTCCTTATTGTTCTAACTAAAACTTTAAAATTTGTATTCCACCTACATTAAATTGAAACATGATTTGTTTCCCGTTAGATTTATGAATTCTCAATAATAATACCTTGTTAATCAACATTTTTCTTGTCTTCATTATTTACAAATAATGAAAGAGACAATCTATTCGAATAGAGGTCACTTCTTGAGTTGATAGTTTGATATTTTGAAATCATTAATTACCTATTTCAGGTCATTCTCAAAAAAAAGTTACCCGAAAAGTGTACCGCAGTTTCGAATCCTAAACAACAATAGACTAAAAACTAAAACTCACCTATAAATGAGTACTTCATGATTAATATGCTTTTCATTTTCAATAGATAATTCACGTTGATTGCAATAAAGTAAATCCGAGTAGCTCTTCCTTTACTTATTTATGCAGATAACCATCTGAATATAAAACAGAACTCATTATTTAAGCACAAGTAACAAATATGCTTGCTAATAATGATAAATTAGTTTTTCGAAATCATACAATGCCCAACCTATTGCGAGGTTGTAAACTGAAATACAATAAAGAAATAAATCAGCAACAACAAAACAACTGCAGCCATGCAAACGATGTTTACCGAAAACCGGCATATTTTATCGTATCGATATCCGACCAACTGTGTATAAAAGAATATATAAGCATGTTTATATTCCAAAGAGTCGTGTTTGGTCTGTTATAATGAAAGAAACTTCAGTCTCATAGTGATGTCTTAATCGGGGAATCGTGTGGCCACCGGCTCTCTGCATGGAAATCAGGTTCGAGCCAAGGCGGTGATTGTAGACAAAGGTCTTTCACGATTCATTCATTTTGGTTAGCGAAACTTGTTTCTTGGTCTTGTGTGCAGTCTATTTGTTAATATCCACATTGGTGTACGGTAATGAGATAAAGAACTATCCAACTGAAGGTTACCGTTTTAATACGACATGTTCCTGAAGAATATTAGACTTTCAGTTGCGGAGTGGAAAAATTACAAATGTTATTCTACCAAAAACGTTGAAAAACAAATATATTTTCTCTTGTTGTGGAAGCTTCAGAACCATAAAATGTATAAAAGGCATCGGCAATGAAAATAGAGTTAGGAGAAGTAACTTTGTACGGATCGTCCATATTGTAGTGAAAAGAACTCAGTACTTGGCAGATCACCACTTGATGAATTTTTCATCGTGACTTGGGCCTGCACTCGTACAATATTCAACTGATCAAGGAACTGAAGGTAAACTACCATAGTAAACGACCATAGTCAACGACGTGTTTTCGCTTAATGAACTCTGGAGCAGTTGGCAATCAACCCTAAATTTCATGGATAAATCATCTTCATCGATAAAGTCCATTTCCCGATGAATGGTTAAGTGAACAAACAAATTTGTCGAATTTGGGACGATACCAATCCACGTGAGATTCAAGTGCGTCCAGTGCTTTCCGAAAAAGTCATTTTTGGTATGAATTATAGGCGGGCGGCATCATCGGTCCATATTTCTTTGAGAACAACGTTTTTCAGACCATTACTGTCAACGGCGAGCAATATAGGTCGATGTTTACCAATTTCTTTTGGCCTGACTTGGATTATCTGGACATCAACAACATGTGGTTTCAACAGGACGGCGCTACGTGCCACATAGCTCATGCAACATTGGATATTCTGCACGAGCGATTTGAGGGCATGGTCATCTCACGTGGAGGTGATGTGAAGTGGCCACCGAGATCGTGCGATTTAGCCCCGTTAGACTTTATCTTGCGAATAAGCCACAAACTACACTGGTCCTTAAAGTCAAGATAACTCATGTCATCGGTCGAATTCAGCCTGATTTCGGATGCGCTCCGGTTTTATATTCCATACATAATGGCATCAATAGGTCTTTCAAACGAATGAAAAATTTTGAGTTTCAGAGTTAGACAGTGAAAAAGAAGATGAGAACGAGAATAGTAAAATAAGTAATAGTGAGGAAAGTGTTGGAAATTCGGACCAAACTATTAGTTTTAGTAGTAGCGATAGTACCCTATCTTTTAATAACGCGGATAACTTGAATTCACCAGCTCAAGGATCTGAGGAGATAATTTTAAATAGAGTACAGACAACTTCATCAGATCGTGTGGTTGGATCTCCTAAGATGCTTGATCTATAAAAAGGGGGATATCAGGTATCTCCTGTCAGATGTCAGAGTGGACATGGTCAATTAAGGAGTACAATCGAACCTAGTAGTTAATGGTATCTTTCATTTGAAAAGTAATCATCGATCCTAATCGAAAATTGACCAAACAAGTTACAATCTTATTTGAATTTGAAGATAGGAAGCGTTAAATGAAATATCCTAACCTCAAGATCATACATGAACATAGTCATCATACATCCAATGCTGATCCAAGAGAACATAATAATGTCTTCAACATAACGGTTGAATTTAGTATAACTGTATAACTGCAGTAATTCATTGAACTTGCCGGAGAATGCCTCACCAACCATCTTCTTGGGATCCTGATGATCTGATGATTCAACTCCATTTTACCGTGAGACCGTGACACATAATTGAAAGCAAAGTTATTAGGGATAATTAATCAAGTAAGGAAAGCATTGTTTGTCCAATGAATTTGATTTATTTAGAACAAACGGAATTTATGATTCGTCGTATTCCTTTCTTTGTAACGCCGACATTCATTAGGCCTGGCGCTTGCTGTCACCATGATTGATCACCTTTTGTTTTTATTATCTCGTGACCACTCAACGTCAATAGACGATATTCGCTCATTCATGGGAAAAAAGTTAACATCTCTAGCGTCCGAAATTAATTTCCAAATTTCGTACCTTCTTACCTCAAATTAACCTAGGTAGGTACTTATTTCAAATCGATTTTTTTTTATTGATTGATGAATTTGGAAAGCCAAAGTAGGTAGATGAGATATCATTCATATCTCAACAAGAATATGTATTTTTTATGAAATGTATGTCTTCGTTTTCTAACTTCATGATATTATCAAAAAAGTGAAGTTCGCTTTATGCAAAAATCAAAATGCTTCTATATCACTTTATCACTTCCAATTTATAATAAAAGGCAATAGAACAAGAAAAAATAGAACTGAATATATCTTACAATTTTAGTGATATGACTTGTTTCCTTCCAAAATATCGATCAATTTGTGATCTATTATTCAGAATTGAAAGTTTTGTATCTGTGCACCAAAGTCTAAAACAGGTCTATCCAACACGATAAATCCACCTAACATATCCCAAAGTATCCAGTGTGTTCATTTCAGACTTTGTAGTCTCTCAAAGGTGGCTTGAGTAATATTAAGACACTTACAGGCATTTGAAACATCATTAGAGATTGAATTAGCTTTAATTTCTGTTCAGAATGAAGATACCAAGGCCGAGAGGAATAATATTCAGTGATGATTCTTCCATACCACAAGAGTGGTTGAACAGATTACCAGAGTGATCCAAGAGTGAACGCAGAGATGACAATTTTCAATAAACATTTACATATTTTATCTATATTTGAATTGCAGAATATGACCAAGTAAATTTTTTGGGAATCTATTAGAGACAACTACTGTACCAGAAAGACCAAAAAAGAGGTTCCACTTGCCATACTTGTATTTGAAACGCCCTCTGCGTGGAGGAGTCCGAACTGCAAAAAAAATTATATAATTAATTTTTCTAAAGGTGTAATAAGGCTGCCTTAAGGTGTCTTATTCATCTTTGATATTCATGAATTGATCGCACAGATTCCACAGATGATGCTTTTGTAATGGGGTACCTATGTCATTAGCTTCACTTTCTCAGGCTTGTCTTTTAAGGACACCCATGTACAATAAAGCATTATTTGCTCAGCCTAGCGTCATCGATGATACCATTGGCGAATCGAAAGAGCGTTGGATCATGAATGGTCTGTTTTTGTAATATTGAATGGAGATCCAACTGTGAAGCCATATTTCCACACATGCGCTCATCATTTTGATTATGTTCTTCGTTGTTGATTTTCGTCGTTGATTTTCATGTCCACGTCTATGAAATTGATTAATTTATGAAATTTTGCTCTTGAACACAATTTTGATTGATTGATCGTAGTCTATCTATCGGAGGGACTTGATATTCAAGGCAAACGATAGAACGGAAGATGCTTTCTGTTTTTTTTGTTAAAATTTACGTCTCCATTGTTATTGTCTCCAAATTTATTTTTAATTTTTTTCCTGGCTTCCCAGTACTGCGATCTATGAGATCTTTTGTTCATAACCCCAATATATTCGAGCTCCGAAATGCTGAAACTCCTAGCAAAGTTCCTTCAAATATCTTGTGCATCAGTATCTATCCCATAGCAATGTGATGGTCGATAAAGAAATAGGTTACCATTTCCACTGGTTTTCCATCCTCACAGTATTCAGGCGACTCAAGAGTATGTTTATTGCAAAGGTTGGTGAAGCCAAGGAGTTGGGGTCCCCTTGGAGCTGGTTGAACTACGAGTATATGGTGAGTTTGTTCTGCTAGAAGGATCGATGGCTAGGTATCCGTAGGCAAGGCCGTAGCCAGAAAACAATTTCAGGGGGGTTTGGTTTGGTGGAACAATAGAAAAACACGAAATAAAAAAATAACGAAAATGGTGTTACATGATGATATATATTTATTGGAAAACCATTACAGAAATATTGACATCTTTTTACAAAATAAAATTTATTTTTCTAGCTTTCTTTGCAGCAAGCAAAGTCGATTCTACGGTGGACTGACATTAACGCCAAACCGTTCAGTCGTTCCTAGCTCGTGGATTCTCTCGAATAAGTTTTGAGGCGTTTCAGAGAAGAGAAAGTTCTTTCAGGGGTACATGTGGAAACAGGTAGTGTTGCCAAGATCTTTAAAAGTTTGTACGCACATTGCCGTAACGTTTTTCTATTGTGTTTCGGGGATTTTTTTTACAATGTTCTCTTTCAAGCACTTGTTTCGTTTCGCCAAGGACTTGACAAAATTTCAAACGGATTTTATAATTCCAATAGTATCTGTATCTGTAGAGTAGGGAGGGTGAGTGTAGGCCCACAGCACTTAGGCCACATGTGACCCATTGTAGAAGTTGTCCTACTAGGTCATCATCCATTCTGTCCTTTCCAGGAACGTGGACAGATCACTATGAGACATCTCCTTTATATCGGCAGGTGTAGGCCAAGACTCGCCGAACACACACTCTCTTATTGACGATAACTCCGGACACTCGCATAGGACACCTGCATAGAGGTGTGTCCACTAGCCCCATATTATGGAGGTGTTTCCTTAGTTGACAGTGACCAGTAAGAAATCCTACTGTTAGGCGTGAATTTTTCCTGGTTATCAACAGATATTTCTTCGGCGCCAGATATTTCCCAGGGTCGCCAGGGTGATTCTGGCAAGATTGCATCCGTTGATTTCATCCCATCTCTTTAGGGATTGAGCATGGGTGTAACGTTTGGCTAGTTTCGCAATTGTCGAAGTTATCAGGCCGTAGGTGCCACTAGATCGTAAAATTCTTAGTCCAGCCGCTTCCTTGGAGACGCGAACATCATTTGCAACCTTGATATTCTGGAACATTGAAGAATGGTTCGAGATTTGTCTCTCTTCTATAGATACTTTCACGGGAAGTGTTCAAGTGACTTGGCACATTTGATTCCACCAAGAGCGGTACAAATAAGAAATACGCGACGGACTGTGGCTGCTTATCGTTTTGAGATTCAACTCAGTAGCTTTCGAACTCCACTGTTCAAGAACTCTTTCATTTGGAGAACGGTGTTTAAATGGAATAAACGGCCTGAGAACGTTTTTCCAAATGGATTTGATCTGCAGCGATTCAAATACAATATGAATCACTACATTAGAAAGCCTTAAATATTTTCCTGTAGTGCTTGTGTTTTGTCTTGAAAAAAATTAGTATGAACATTGTACCCGTGCGTGCCGGGACGGACCGCTATTAGATCTATAGAACGCAAAAGTTTGTATGAATTTCGAATTATTCTCTAAAATTATTAAGGAGTTAAACCTCCAAATCACAACACAACAAAATTTTGTTTCGGGGTTGAAATTAGATGATTTTAATGTATTTCCACGTGTTAAAACCGAAAGTGACCATAAAAATTATATATTAGCTCTTGTTTTCAAGATATAGTATCATTATATTATATATATGTATATTGAGTTTTCAACAAATGAAATATTTCATCACCAACAGTTGGTACACATGTTTGTTTACATAACACCCCTCTCATCAGCTGTTCTTAAGTAGTAAACATAACCTATGTGAGTTTGTCAATTGTACGCACGTGGTTGCTATTGAAATTATCGTGTGAAGTTGATTTTTAAATTAATTTAAGTGCTGATCTGAAATGCCTCGAAAGTGTGTGAATTCTGTCGATAGCTTTTGCTATATATGTGGTGAAATAACATTTAAGGCTCAGAAACGTAAAATGACACCTATCGTTAAGACAGCCTATGAACATTATTTTGGTGTGAAAGTTGGGGACCAAGATAAATCATGGGCTCCTCATATATGTTGTAATTCTTGTTCCGTCATATTGCGAGAGTGGCTGAAAAATAAAAACCGGGCAATGGCTTTTGCAGTACCTACCAATGGTAGGCGTGAGCCTACCAATCATACAGACGACTGTTATTTCTGCTTAACTCCTCCCATTAAGCAAGGTTTATCTATGAAGAAAAGAGGAACGGTTAAATACCCTAATCTCCCATCTGCTCTTCGGCCTGTACCACACTCAGACAATTTGCCAGTCCCTTCTCCACCCCAAAACTATGAAATTTTAGAGGAAGGTGATGAAGACTGTTTAGAAGGAGCAACCCATCCTTCTACATCCTATGACCCTGATTTTGAGGTAAGCGATAGGTCTAGTGATCCGCACAGAATTAGTCAAGCAGAGTTGAGTGACCTTATAAGAGATCTTCGCTTGTCTAAGGAAAAGGCTGAGCTGTTAGGGTCAAGACTACAACAGTGGAATCTTCTAAAACATGATGTGAAAATATCTCAGTACAGACAGCGTCAAAAAGATTTGCTTCCTTTTTTTGAGAAAAAAGAAAACCTCGTAGTTTGTTCTGATGTTAATGGTTTGATGGACTGCTTGAATTTGGATCACACTCCATCTGAATGGAGACTGTTTATAGACTTTTCAAAACTAAGCTTAAAAGCTGTACTTCTGCATAATGGAAATCAGCTACCCTCTATTCCTATAGGTCATGCAGTTCACATGAAGGAAACGTATATAAATATGAAAACACTTCTCCAATCAATCAAATATGAACAACACAAGTGGCACATCTGTGGTGATCTGAAAGTCATTGCTATACTCCTAGGAATGCAATTAGGGTTCACCAAGTACTGTTGTTTTTTGTGTCTGTGGGACAGTCGGGATAGAAAATCTCACTATAAAAAAATGAACTGGCCTACACGAGACCTAAACCCTAATGAGAAAAATGTAGTTTACGAGCCTCTTGTAGATCCTAAGGATGTTCTCCTTCCCCCATTACATATTAAGTTGGGACTAATGAAAAACTTTGTGAAGGCCATGGACCAGGAAGGACAAGCTTTTAAGTACTTGAGAGCAAAGTTTCCCAGGTTGAGTGATGCTAAAGTCAAGGAAGGCATCTTTATTGGGCCTCAAATCCGTGAAATCGTAAATGATCCTGCTTTTGACATGATTTTAACAGGAAATGAAAAAAGAGCCTGGGAAGCCTTTAAGGGGGTTGTACATGGGTTTTTAGGTAACAAAAGAGATGATAACTTCACAGCATTGGTTAAAGAGCTTCTTCAAGCTTACCACCAACTTGGATGCAACATGTCCTTAAAAATTCATTTTCTTCACTCTCATCTTAATTTCCCACAAAACTGTGGAGCTGTGAGTGACGAACATGGGGAAAGATTCCATCAAGACATTGCCTTAATGGAACAGAGATATCAGGGCCGTTGGAATGAAGCAATGCTTGCAGACTACTGCTGCTCTGTGTGTAGGGATGCTCCAGAAGTGTTTTATAAAAGACAAGCTAAACGACAGCGATCTTACAATGAATCGGATGGACTTAATTGAAATTTGGTGGTACAAACTTCTTTTATTTGTCAAAACACTAAGAATAATGTTTTTTTTTATTAATTTTGTACTTAAAATATTCTAAAAGAAACATAACAATATTGTTTTATGTACTTTCACTTTTCACGTATAGTATAACTACACTTTAAGATTAAGTACTGTGTATCTCAGAAACCAAAGCTAATAAAAATTTTTCATTGTTATTTTCGTTTTTTTCACCCCAAAATTAGTAGAAATTGACTAATTTAGTGTGGGAAACATTCAAAAAATATTTTTTTGTTGTGTTGTGATAATCAATGAATGTATGTCAGTGTCTTGAATTTTTTCCAGTTGAATCGGATGTAACAATATTATTGATATTCTATTTCAGATATATCAGACTGAAATAATAGTCAGTCAGTTTCACCAGTGTAGGTTCCAGTATAGCTTGAACAATATTTTATTTTTGGTGTCCAATGCAAAACTGCTTTTAGTATATTTATTAGTCTGTGGAGTGCGCATTCTCGCTATGAAACGATTTGTGGTTTTTGTAACAATAGAACACTTTAAATATTTGGAATTTTATTGTCTCCTGTGTTATTTTAATATCACAGGAACAAAAAGATCGACGAATATAAATGACTTCATTTCATATTCATTTTGTTTTGCAGTTTATAAGCTCATGGTATTGAATTGTTTTGGTTATCGATGAGCACAACGGAAAGAAACCTATGAATAGACAAGAATAATAACATCTAAATAGACAAATATGCTTTCTATCATATCTGAAACAATTTGAACTCCAAATCTACATTTAAAATATTTCAAAAACATTTTTGAAAAAGATTTTTTTTTAAATTTCTGTGGCAATAATAAGTTAATAAAGTACTAATTGGAACAATGAATTTTGGAATTATTTTTTTTCGAACATTGTTGCAAATTACTCTTTCATTATGTTACTGGTCAGTTAAATAGTTTCGGTTTTGACGTCATTATATGTTTGATTTGCAGTAATACTACAGAGCTGAGTTCCTTTTTAGAAAGAGTAGATATCAATCACTTTCGCTAAAAATTGGTATTGAGAAAAGAGATGTGCCTCATTCCTTTGAGAACCTCCATATGTGGTTTTTTGTAGCATGCATAACTTTGTTCTGATACTTGCCACGGAGAGCGTAATTCTGAGCGTTTTTGTCTTGTGAGCCTGATGGTCGACCACACGGTTAATATGGGTTTCTCCGATATCCAAAAAAGTGTAACGGGCTTTTTTTCACAAGTAGCACACTCCATATTATCAGAAATATTTTCTGTTGAGATATATCATTGACCATTTTGCTATTCATGCTTACTCATATTTCTATTCCATTGTTTCCTTGTTGCGTAGAATTTCATGTTTGTTATTGACTAATTCGAGATTGCTGATTTCGAATCTACTCTCCCTTCATTGGAATGATTCTAACTATTCCTGTAACATCTATGTTGAATTCATTAAGAAGTTGAATAATAAGTGTGCCGAATTTCGTAAAACGCGTTTATCTTGATTACTTGACTATCGTTCGTAGGAGTGTGACAGCTGGTTAACGGAAAAACAGATTTTTTTTAAATTTTGGAAATCCGTGACGAATATTGGGTGCTTAATATGGAATGTGAAACATGCGTGGAGTTTTTGACATTATGGGCTAATAAGAAATAACCTCATCTCAAGTATCAAACACCAATAATCTGGCGGGGTCCCTCAAACCATCAGAACGATTGTTATTTTTGCGTGGTGTATATAAACGGAAATAATAAAAAACCGGTCCAAATGGTTTTACCCTAACATGTTATCTATTATTCGACCAATCCTGTACTTTGGCGATGCACCAGTGTCACAAGCATCTTCATCTACACAAAATGATCCTGAAAGTGGAACAACTGATTTTAATCCAAATAATTTTCCTGAGCCCTTTAACCAGGAAGAGCTCAACGCGTTGATCAGGGATCTTGGCCTTCCTAAGAAAGCATCGGAGATTCTAGCTTTTCGGTTAAAACAAAAAATATTTCAACAAGAAACACAAATTTCTTACTATCGGTACCGAGAGAGATTTTTTACATTCTTCTCTGAAGAGTATGACTCTATTTATTGTTAGAATATTCCAGGTTTTTTAAAAGCAAAAGAAATAGACAAATATGACCCGAATAGATGGCGCACATTTATTGATTCCTCAAAACGTAGCCTGAAATGTGTGCTTGTGCATAACGCCAATAAGCTGGGTTCGTTACCGATAGCACATTCAACTCAAGTCAAAGAAGAATATGCCACTGTGGCTCCTGTTATGGAGAAAAGCAAATACCAGGAACACGAGTGGCTCTTTTATGTATGGTGAATTTTTCTGCCTGGATAACAAGGAGGCATTGTCTGTGGGACAGCAGAGCTAAGTCTCAGCACTGGGTTCGAAAAAACTGGCCTTCCAGGCAAGTTTTGGTTTCGGGAAACTGAATGTGATGAATGAACTACTAGTACCTAGGGATCACATAATACTGCCTCTACATATGAAATTTGGGTTCATGAACCAATTTTTTAATGCTCTGAATGGGGATGGTGACTGTTTCAAGTACACCTCTAAACTTTAGAAGTTATATATGACTTTTGTTTGAAGGTGATTGACAATGTTTCATGATGAATTTCACTAGTTCGGACTTCCATTGTCCACTATATAAAATGATTTGAAATTCCTGAAACAACTAAAAAAGAAGAATTGAAAATGAATAACAATTATATTAACCAAAATACAAGTAACCAAAATACAAGTAAAAATAGAACAATTGAATAAATAAAAAAAAAGAAATGAAAAAAGAAAATAAAAATATGTTCCGCTTAGACCGATCATCAGCTCCAGAGATTCGGCTACTCAAAACTTGTCTATATTTTTACTTCCCTCAATACAACCATTACAAGGAAAAACATCGTCTTTTGTGAAGAATTCAAGGCATTTTGTCGAACTACTAGGGTCAATTGAGGTCACACAGGAAGATCAACTAATTAGTTTCGACGTGGAAAGCCTTTACACCAACGTTCCGGTCGAAGAAGCACTCCAAATCATACAGAGAAAGCTTTCCTGAAGACGGGAACCTGAAAGAGAGAACGAATCTACCTATAGAAGTAATCATGGAATTACTAGGATGCTGTGTACGAAACTGTTATTTCTAACTGAAGGACGAATTATTAACACAAGATGAGGGACTGCCAATGGAATCGCCACTTTCACCAGTCATAGCCAACATATATATGGAGGAGTTTGAAACCTCGAGTCTGGTTGAGATATGTTGACGACACCTTCATAATATGGAACCATGGGAATACTGAACTAGACGTCTTCCTGAAACACATCAACAGCGTGAGACCTTCCATCAATTTCACAATGGAGAAGGAAATCCACAACGAATTGCCATTCTTAGACGTTTTGGTGAAGAGGACTGACACTAAGTGGGAAACATCTGTATACCAAAAACCCACTCATACGGGACAGTATCTGAACCACGAATCCAACCACCATCAATCGACTAAAAGAGGAATCATCAAGATTGTATTAGACCTTGCTTTTGGGCTTTGTAACACGAAGGAAGGTCTCGAGCAGGAACTAGACAGCATCAAAAATGATCTTCAACGGAATGGCTACTCCAAAGCGATGGTAAAAAAGACTTTGGCTAGAAGACAGCAGGAGCCTCGCAAGGAAGAGAAGCCGTCACAACCAGTGCTTGCACTTCCCTACATCAGAGGATTATCGGAGAGGATAAGAAGAATTGGTTCCAAATACAACATCAGAACCTGCTTCAGATCCGGTAACACTATCCGTAGCAGCTTCACGAAAACTAGGCCACCAAACGCGGACTGCGATTCCAAGAATTGCATTAACCGGATACCCTGTGAGTGCGGAAAATCCTATATTGGTGAAACTAAGAGGCCATTGAATGTTCGCATTGCCGAGCACAAGAAACACACACAGCGAGGAGAAACCAGCAAATCAGGAATAGCAGACCATATTTGGACCCATCAACACAACATCGAGTGGTCCCAAACTGAGATCTTGCACAGAGAGGAACATTGGTTTAAGAGAAAATTCAAGGAAGCCGCATACATGTTGTCCAACAACGTATTCAGCCAAGCTAGCGTAGAAATACGCAACATATGGAAACCCATCATTAAGCGAAAAATAAACAACTCCGGCCAAAACGGTCATCTCCCACGGAACCAGTGAAGCGGAAAATGGAAAGCGGGGATAAGTGAAAGTACTCGAACGACCTATAAATAGTCATCTCACGGAGGAATCAGTCCAGTCATCACCCGAAGACGATTGTAGATACTAACAATCGAAACGTCGTGAACTAACGTGACTTGGAATCTCTCCACTTTTTATTTTTATTTTCTTTTTTCATTTCTTTATTTTTATTCATTCAATTGTTCTATTTTTACTTGTATTTTATTTCACTATTATTTCATTTCAGGTTTATTTTGGTTAATATAATTGTTATTTTCAGCTATTCATTTTCAATTCTTCTTTTTTAGTTGTTTCAGGGATTTCAAATCATTTTATAAAGTAGACAATGGAAGTCCGAACTAGTGAAATTTGTATATGACTGATATTGAAATAAATGTCTGGAATGAATTCGTTTAGATTGCAAAACATTTTCTGGGAAACAAAAAAAGATGAAAGCTATGCTGGGAATGTTGAAAATATTTTTTGGCATTGGCATTTTGGCAAGTGTATCTTGAATATCAAGATACACTTCCTACACAGTCATATGGACCATTTCCATGATAGTCTTGGTGATCTGAGTGAAGAACAGGGGGAACAATCCATCAAAATATTCGATCTATAGGGGAGCGGTACCAGGGGCACTGGGATACTCACATAATGGCGGACTACTCTTGGAGCATAGCATAGCCCTTGTGAACCAAGTCAGTCAAAGAAAATCCTATAAAAATTTTTTGGTATATAATGTCTTTCTAATTTTTATTAAATAAAATATTTTTTTCTTGAAATTCACGTTTTTCTTATATCACAAAATATGAAGTTGCTACAAAAAATTTTACTTCAGATCTAAAATCAACATCCCAAAAATGTATAATATTAATTATAAATTTCATGCAACAAAAACTCTGTTCCCTTGTGATTATTTTAATGCTCCTCAGTTCAAATTGAAAGTGGAATATTTTCGGGAAACTTCCGAAACTTCGAAGTACACCATTGAGGATGATGTTGTTTCATGTAAGTCACATTTCACATCAACACTCTCCCGTATGTAGCGTTATTTTGATTTAACTCCATAACAAAAATTTGTGGTACAAACCTAACGAGAATGAGTGATTTTTGTGTTATTCAATGCTCAAATGAAAGCACTTTTTTTCCTAACCTGAAAACTTTTGATGCTTTACAAAACTCAGATCAGACCTTCTTTGGAGTATTGTTCTCATGTATGAAGCTCCGCCCCTTAGCATACCCTGAAGCTGCTGGATTCCATCCAGAAAACAGCTATCCGCTTGATTGGAGACACGAACATCACTTGTAACCTTGATAGTTTGGAACATCGAAGAAAAGTTGGAGATTTCTCTCTCTTATAGATACTTTCAGGAGAGGTGTTCAAGTGACTTGGCACTTGATTCCACCAAGAGCGGTACATATCAGAAATATGCGACAGACTGTGGTTGCTTATCGTTTTGAGGTCCAAGTCAGTACACCTCGACCTTTACTGTTCCAATCCAACGTGAATCGCTACTTTCGCACAGGCACCGCTCTTGAAGCGCCTCAAGGATTTTCCTATAGTGCTTGTATTTTGTCCTTGAAAGGAAATGTTCAAGTGAAATTGTTTCGAAAGGAGTTTTTCCTTCAGTTTTTATCTGAAAGAAATTTCTGTTTGCACCTGTATCTGTGTGAAGTTAAGCGTTTTCATTTTAGGTATTATCTTCTTGTCTTCGGAAGTTTTTCACATTTTTTGTTCAATTTTTTTTTCACAAAACTAAATTAGTAATCACGTTACATGAATTTTGTGGCAAATTAACAAATTGAATTGGAAAGCTATTGAAAAATGCATCCTTCTTGAAAAAAACAATCTTTTTAATATTTTTTTTAAATGATCTAAAGCCGCTGTCGGGTGTTGACCATCCCTGATATTTAATAATTAAAAATAGGTTGATTAATTCCGAAAAAGGGGTTGTAACCTGTTAATAAAAATGACTAGCATGAAATCATTCGCTTATAAAGCAGCTGGAAAATTATTATATAATTAATGAGTTATGTTGTAGAGTACGTAATATATTTCGAAATTTGGTAATAATGGAAAGTCGGCGAAAGGGCGTAAGTAATAAAAGTTTAGTTGCCGCCATAAGATGAATCAATAAATTGTGAAGTGATTTTAATGAATTTTGATTTCATTCAAGTCATGCTAACGTATTATTAAATTGTATCATCTTACAGAAACATCAATCAAAGCACTTATCATAATCATGAATGCTATCATTATTCTGACAAGTGAGATGTAACTATTCGCTTGTTGCGTTAATGGTTTCCATTCATAAGCAATTAAGGTTTTCATCACACCAGTTGTGGTATGAAACTATTTGTATTAAAATTAATTTGTACTGTTGATTTCAATGAATGTTCATCGTTGTGAACAGTTTGATTCATTTGCAATTATAAAAAATCGAGGTGAATGATATCGTGTTGCGTTAGAAAATAAATGAAGTATTGTTGTGGATTATGTTTGACTGTGGTTGACATTTCAAAGTTTAGAAAAAAGAAACTATTTATGTAATAATGTAATATCTCCTATTCCATCGGTTCGGACTTCCATTGTCTAATATAATATAAATTGATTTGAAATCCCTGAAAGAATCTGTAAAAAAAATTAAAAAGATCAACCAAACCAATTTTATTAAACAAAAACTTAAATTACAAAGAAATAACATACAAGCAACAACAAAAAAAATAAGAAATTTAAATATTAATACAAGCTGAAAATTAAAAAATATTATTAACAAAAAATGAAAAATTAAAATTGTGGATACTAACAATCGAAACGTCATGACGTAACTTGGTTTGGAATATTTCGATTTCAATTTTTAATTTTTTGTTGATAATATTTTTTAATTTACAGCTTGCATTATTGTATTCATATTTTATTTTTTAATTTTTTTTTGTTGTTGCTTGTATGTTATTTCTTTGTAATTTCAGGTTTTTGTTTAATAAAATTATTATTTTTTGGTAAATTTTTAATTTTTTCTTTCAGATTCTTTCAGGGATTTCAAATCAATTTATATTATATTAGACAATGGAAGTCCGAACTGATAAAATACTCCACAAATCATTGTCAACCACCTTCAAACATAATATCTCTTCTTCTATTTTTTGTGATCTTTGCTAACCTTCAGTACACCACAGTACACCAGATATAATATAATATAAAACCCTTGTTATCACTCTGTTAAAAAAGGGCGGGAACTTTTGGAAGAAAAAGTTTTTCCATGAATCAATGATTTGTTAAGAAAATGAAACTGTATTCTATTAAATATTGATAGATGTGGTTTTGAGTTAGGAATCAATCTAGTTCGTTTCCTGATTGGTGAAGTGCGCATCAAGAAGAGTGTTGTAGTTCATATTGGAGAGCAGTGCTTGTTTCAGATTATATATTTTTACCATTTTCCTCTCCCTTTCTTATTCTAACGTGATTCGCGTTTGGCTTCTGTATGAGATATGTTAAGACTACCATTGTATAAAACATTCTAGATACTTTCATTGTAAGCCTGCTGGTTCAACTGGTTTTCAATACTGTGAGCATTGAGGTATTTACTTTCCGAATGATTCACTTCTTTGAAAAAAAATCAAAACTATTAATTTTTTTCTCATTCTAGGTTAGTAGTTTTCAATTTTGTCGACAGAAAAAAACTTGAATTCATTGTACATAATCAGTATCATTTCAAATTGGAAAACACACACTACGTTTTATTCACCTCATATATTTTTTTGTGTTCCAATAATTGTGCTTTTTTGTTACTAGTATATAGGTATGTATTATTGTGTGTATCTAGATAGAGGTATAATTATGGTAACATGTAAACTCAACCAGTGTTTAATATATTTTCATTTATTAAAGTATAACTTTTATTTACATTGTATTTTACGTTATGTAACTGAAATTTCCACTAAAGATAGTCATTTATAAACTCTTATATATTTTTTTAATATCTTTGATTTCATATGTTCAACTTCATATGTGCATATTATAGGTATCTGTGTTTTACCAAATTTTTTAAATTTGGCGGCACTTTACGCCATTTTCCTTCATTCACCTATTATCATTATAATAATTATGTTGTGTGAAATCTTTCCAACGAATAAAGTTATTAATATTATTTTTATTATTATCATTAATGAGCCAACTTTTTTTCAATGAGTATTGTTTCAAGTTTCTTGAATATTTTGTTTTCGTAATCGTTATTTGCTTATTTGGATTAAGTTCTTTGGAAAATTTTGTCATTATACATGTACATTTTGGCCTTTTCCCATCTTCCAGTTTTGAAATACCAAGAAATTATAAACTTATATAAAACAATTCAATTTATAATTAATTGATAAGTTTGTTTATTGTTATCAGGTTGTTTCGAAAGTTTTGTCAATTTCAATGTCATGTTTTTTGTAGCTGCAAATCTCAATAAATTTGTATTCTACTGTGTCATGTTATACACTAATGAATACTCTGTGCTGTTAATTTTATTCCAAATCTTTATTTGATGCCTCTTTTCAGGTCATAACTATATGATGTCGTTGAGCAATTTCCGGTCAATTTTTATCTACGAATTGAAATTGAAAAAAGCGCTGCCAAAACAGCTCGAAAAGGCATTTGACAATGATGGTATTAATAAACGCATTGTTCAACGTTGGTTTGCGATATTTCGTTCCGCAGATTTCAGCCTCGAAGATAAGCCCTGAAGTGGTCGACCTGCAGAAATCCAGAACTAGAATTTGGACAACCCAGGTGGAGACGGAACCATCACAAACGGTGCGTGAGATGGCGGAAGAACTGGGCGTCAGCTCCCATGCGGTTTTTGGTGGTTTAAAACATATTGGAATGGTCGAAAAGCTCAAAAATTGGGTGCCCCACTATTTGAACGATTGAAAAAAATTGTCACGTTTCGAGGCCTGTTCTTCTTTGCTTTTTTGCATCGAATAATCACGTTTGATAAAAAATAGATCCTCTACGACAAGAGGAGACATTCAGGATAGTGGATGGACATAGATGAGCCACCCAGACACATCTCAAAGCCGAAACCCTCCAAAAAAGACCATGGTTACAGTATCATGGTCGGCGGTAGATGTGAGTCATTATACTTTCTACAATCTAGCCAAACCATCACAGCAGAGTCTTATTAGGTTTGTTCTGGTTCTAACATCCGAAACTGTTTGGGAAACTGCGCAAGGCATGATGCGTACAAGTAAAAAATCTCAAACAGTCCGAAATAGTCTCGGACACTTGGTTAAACCAGAACGCATTTTGAGGAGACCACTGTGCCATCTATCGTATACATGAAGAGATGAAGACGAGAAAATACTGTTGATCATGTCCATTTTGTTATGTAGCGTATACTTGTAGTCAGTTCAAATGTTATCTAACCTCATCATCAATTATTCGAATCAAATAAATAAAACAACATCCTAGAGAATAGCTCAAACAAATATCCACACGAATACGCATGAGCAACGGGAACAGTTCACAACAGTTCAGCCTCGAGAGCAAGAACGATTCGTGACGGTTCAAGACAGTTTAGGATCATTTCGCAGTCGAAACCAGAACAGAGGATTCATCAATCCGAAATTATCCTCAATAAACCAGAACACTCTATATCAACTGCGCATGATCCTGACCTCCTAGAACCAGAACAAACCTATTGTACTGAAAATTGCAGCAACAGCCGGCACTGTTCAACAGAAGAGGTTCGATTCTGCTTCACGAAAACGCCCATTCGCACGTTTCACAAATCACTGTCCAAAAATTAAACCTGCCTCATCCCCTGACCTCTCGCCAACCGATTGCTATCTTTTCAAGCACTTCGATAACTTTCTCACCGGTAGAACTATAAGGACCAGACAGAAACGGCGCCGTCAACTTAATCGAATCCCGATCAGACAATGTTCATGCTAACGGAATCAATTTACTGGTAAAAGTACACTGATTCAAAATACACTTATTTCAATTAAAATTATTCACAGCCTATATTTCACTGACAACTTGTTGCTACCACAGTCAATGGGAAAATAACATTATGAAAATCAGAAAAAAAAAGCTTTCGATAATGAAAATTTGAGAAAACAGATTTGTAGAGTTCGTGTATACTTATTAGCGGTTCAGAAAATAACACATTTTGTGTCAAAGAAGAATGAGGAAACTACTGGCTATGTTTATTGAGTTTTTGCCGAAAATTTGCTGGCACTTCAATTATTAACAAAATTATAAGATTTTCCAAGAGGAGCATTTCTAATAATAATCAACTACTAAAGCTACAATATATCTCTAGCATTTTGAAAGTTGAAAAATTGAGTATTTTGAAGTGAATATTTGATTAATGCAGAAGTATGCAGTTTTTGGCCTTTACACCATTCTTGTGCGTGATTATCTAGTTTGTTTGTTTATCTTATGTCTGTATTATAATTTTGTATGAAGCCTCAGTTTTGTTTATGGTATTGATCACTGTTTATAACTTAAAAAAGAATTGTTCACTAATATTACTTGGTTTGAGTGCTGCTTCAATTTCATGTATTCCTAAAACTCTCGAAATTAAGTATTCGAATTGATACCCTGGGTATTTTGTCCAAAAACAGGGAAATTTTTGCCTTCTTGAAACAATCCAGATGGAAATTGTACATTAAATGAGGGTTTCCCCTCATCCATCACCAAAAACTATATTTTAGAATGTTATGAAAACAATCTGGAATTTTCCGGTCAGGCTCATAAAAAAATAATAAGTTGAACTCAGAATTAAAAAACTGTTCATAGCATTCACCTTTTTCATGTATGACTTCTATTTAATTTGTTTGTAAATTCTACAATGAAAACTAATGAAATAATATAATGAAGAAGAATTGAGTCGAATGATTTTATAATAAATTCATATGCGAAATACGATTCTTTTGATTGTGATTGTTCGAATAATTATTCAAAGATGAGGTAAAATTGTTCATACAACTATACCCAATCTATATTCGTATAATTGAATGTCATGTAATGGCTTGAGAAATGGCACTTAGGTTAATTTCAAAGCTTCTGAAAGTGAAATGAAAGAGTAGATCTTCAACTGCTGAATACCATATTGGCTACTGATGCAATCAAGAATCCAGGTAAGGCAGAAACAGGTAGATCTCATCACAGCCTACCGAGATCCAGGTAACTAACACATCCAATAATGGAAACAAGATAATAACTATAAAAACAAAGCGGCTTTTAGCACCGCTAATATATGACCGGCTGTAATTTACTAAAAAACTATTAACAACTCCTTTTCTGCTTATTAGCGATCCCTAACCACCTCACATTTAAGGTAGGGGAGATTGGAGTGTTGACTTCTGGTCTCTAAGGAAATACTATCTTGAATTCTTTTATATGAAGTCCATTCGACTACTGTGAGAAAAATAAATTGTGAATTATAAAGAGAGGTCTGTATAAAATAACCACCATACGAATTATAAAAAAGTTAATAAAGACAGAAATAATTGATTTGTGCAATTTGTTCACTATCAGTGCTGTTTTTTGAAAATCAGTAGATTGACAGGGTGCCCCGTGATGACAGTCGTTTAGCCGTATGTTTAAAAATAACAGACATCATATTCTGAAAATTAGCAGGCGTAAGTATTTTGATTTGCTCTATTGAATGAAAATTATGGTATTTCCGCATCACCTTCGGTTATTCTGGATGTCGAGTCGGTACAAACTTCTTTATACCAAGTATTCTCCGAATCACTAACTATTTTCTGCGCTAAGCTTGCTGACGTTATCAATAATAACGCCAATGGCACCTTTGTTATTTGTGCGGATTTTAATCTCAGAATATTACATGGCATCCCGACAATGTGAAAAAAAATTGTATCTTTTTGAACTTTAGTGATGTGAATTCTAACCTTTTCATTGACTCAATATGTTATTGTGGTCTTTCCCAATTCAGTTCCTATATGAATTCGTCCAATTATACTTTAGATTTAGTTCAAAATAATAATTTTGCAACTAATTATATTCCACTCGTCCCTGAGTCCTCCACAAACAAAAAGAAGAAGCTCAATCGAATATGGAATCCCATTATGAGAAGTTGAAGACTAGCAAACGGCAGGTAGAAAAGGGTCAATGAACGTTATTGACAATTTACCAAATCCAGGTACTACCTGAATCACCATAAACACGCCATACGTAATTTGCCTAAGTCAGGTAAAGGTATTAGCACACCAAACTACCTGAGGAGCCGGAATATCCAGTATTGGAGATGTATAAACCACTGAGGAAGCTAACCACTCGCGCTAGCGAAACGTCAGGAAGAAATTTCGAAAATCCACGGCTTTCAAACCCGAAAAATAATGACACCAAAAACCTCGGTCGCGAAAGCCTTATCCATTTCGCCACCATTAATATACACTCAAATTTCAATTTCTCCCTCAAGGAAAATCCTATGAAATTGTCGATTATAAAAAAGTGTTCAAAAATTAAATAGCGAGTGATTTTCATAATTATAGTTTTCCGCCGCTAAGTCTTCAAAGGAAATAAATTGGTAAGAATTCTTGGGTAAAGTCATGATCCGTGAAACTTCGAAGAGAAAGCATTGAAATTTCTATAATAATTGGTATTACTTGCGACTGAAGTAAAACATTTGTCGGCAATAATTAACTATAGGATATGATGGCTGGAGAGAAAAAGTCTAATTTTTTTTCTGGATCAATAACGAATGCATTTATTAGGCACTGATTGACCGATTTCTGTTATCATTTCATATGGAATTTCAGAAATTATAAGTAAGAAACTTGAGTGCATCTTTTTTGCTTCAGTTGTGAAGCCATAAATATATCATGCTCGTCACCAAGTAAGCGGCCCACCGCTGAAATAATACATACATAAATTATTAGTAAAGAAACATTTTTAAAATCTTCTATTCAATGTTTTGAGAAAAAAAACAATAATTTGTTTTTAGAATTACTTACGTCAAGATCAAAAAGTTATAAATTGTATTCCTATTTATCTTCGAAAGAAATCTCGGGAGAAACTTTTATATATCATATTAATTGTGTAATACATTGTAATTAGTGGGTTTGACTTAATTAAGAGTATATATTCTTCTTTTCGGAACATGTTAACGAAAGCTTGTCTTTTAAAAATAGTTCATTTCCAATTTTTATCAATTATCTTTGAGCATGTCTGATCATTTCATTTTAAACTTCATTGTTACATTATCGGTCCCTACAACAATTGTAAGAATACCACCAAACTATAACTTGTTGAAATAGCCATGGTGGCATCTTTTTTTCACCTTAGTATACCATTGTATACCATGGTGTACCTTTTCAATAATACCTTTTTAGCTTGCGATGAAACATTTCATGAACATACTATATTAGCCATGTATATCTTGGAGGATCTGCTAGGCATTATCCCGAATCAGGTTTTCATAAAAATACGTAAATAATTTGATTATTGATTTACCAAAATACGAAGCATCCTTCGTTCTATGAAAAACTCTTGATAGAAACCGCATTCTGCAGATTTCCGATCCTTCTTTTCATAAAAAAAATTTAAATATACTTTTCCAATTAATAACCAATGATTCTTACCCAGATCCTCTACTTAAGAAGATATTATTTAGTACGTCAACCATTGACGTTCAAATCAACAATAACAATCAGAACAATAACAATCAGTTGGATAGAAATCTGTTACAGTCTGACAATGTCACATTTGGGGCTGATCCACCTCCAGTTCCTATATTCTTCTCTTCTTTACCATTTATTAGCGATATGACACCTGTGTTATGCAGAATTTTCAAAAATTTTAATGTAAAAATAGCTTTCAGAACCATATTAACCATTAATAAAGTATTTTCGAAACTTAAAGATAGAACTCCTATATCAATCACAATTAATCTATTCCATTCCATGTTAAAATTGTGGTAATGAATATATTGGTCAAACGTGAAGAGTACTCAAAGACAGTATCAGTTCACATAAAAGTGATAGTAGGTTACACCCTGAGAGATGTGCTCTTAGTAATCATGTCTCCAAAGAAGGTCATGAAATGGACTATGATTCAACTAAAATTTTATCAATTGAAAGAAATACATCAAAAAGGTTGTTTTTGGAAATGTCATTTTTATTTCAATCAAATAATTGCCCTCATAGAAGTTCAGATATTGATCGCCTCAGTGAAATATATGCCTTCCTACTACACATTGATAAAAATTTACATGATTTCCAAACCAGTAATAATTCTGGTTTCTCACTAATATAATTCCTAACAATTTAAATATTTTCTTTTTCGAAAAAATTTCCAACCTCCATATGGCAGGGTTTTACTTTCATTCAACAACACCTCTTCACTGCTTTTCCTCAAAACCTGATAAGGGTGTTGTCAATTAATTAATATTGAATTGGAAATATTTCATTTTGGGTTTTCTCGTTGATTTACTTATATAACAGCAGATGTCTATAATCACACTTGCACACTTGCACCATAACAGTTCTCTCTTGTTCCATATTTGTATCATAGACAAACATACCTTTTTCAAACTTAATCACATGACAGCGGTCATTGTCAATCGTTTGATGTCTCTCTCTGTTCTTCAACTACATGGCTTTTACCGGTAATCCATAATTTTAAAACAAATAATGATTTTTAATAAATTTTAAATCAATTATCCTCTTTATATCCAGTGAGACGTCAACCTCGTTCAATGTAGTGACTTGTTTTATTGTATTGTTTTATTGACGCTAAAGATATATAGAAGTTTAAAATATGGACGCTGCGGCGGTAGACTTTTTGCGTACTTGTTATTGATAAATCGTATTACACTATGTTATTTAACTAATCTTTCGTTAGAAGATTCTGTAATATGTTCCGAGGATCATTTTCTGCTCGTTTCATAATGTTTTTTATAATTACCTTCAAAAGGGATGTCACCAGTATATGTATATGTCTATCGCACATTAAACACTGAGTCATGCGAAGAGAGGAGAGAGAAGCGTCTGTCCAAAGAAAGAAGGGGACTGACTGCCTGCCACTACCGTATGCATGAGAGATAGAAAAGCCAGATAATCTGACGCCGTAATGTGTTACGTAACGAAGTGTTTTAACCTGCTATAAGAAATTATCACTTCAAAACATGTGCTACGAATTCCACAGTTTTAACTCTATGTGAAATATCTCAAAATAATTGAGTTTCCGAAACTATAATGAAAACAAATTATGTTGATGGTGCTTATGATGAGTACCAATTTATGTTAATTTCAATCAGTCGAAATCTGAAATCTAACGATGATAACACCAGTACATCAGTTCAATAAGAATCCGCCCCTGAATTGAAAATTTAATTGAATGGCTAATGTAACAAGTCCATTAATTAGCCCAAACATCTAGCGGTGCGCAACCGTGGTCTAAACTAACTTATGGAAGCGAAACCGCGCCTGAGAATAACTCAGTGGCTTGGGTCCGATACTTAATTATTTTAACTTATCGTTTACTTTATTCGGTTTGATATACCTTTACAACAATAAATTGTGTAAAACGACTGTGATATAGCTGAATATATACAGGGTACTATTTTACAACATGATAATATTTCGGAAGGTTAGTTTTCAGTACGTTTTGAGAAAAAAGTATATGAATATTATTTTTCATACGAAAACAGTATGTGAAACGAAAAAAAACTGAAGAACAGACTCATTCAGAAAGAAAGAAAATATTTAAAATTAACTTTCACTCATTGGTTTATAATTTTTATCTTTAAAACAAAAATCAGTGCAATTCACCCACTGGCAAGATTGAAAAAATGTTGTACAACACATAATATCTTTTGTTGCATAAAGTATGTTCACTATATTTGAAAAAAAAGTGTAAATATATGTGAATATATGTACAAGTGTATTTATAAGCAGAATAATACAGTCTAATTAACGAAAGCTTGTGAAACTTGTACCTAATGACTCTGTTTTGACAAAAGTTAAATGATCGTTTGGGATTATTATTATTCTCAATTACTGCAAAATGAGGAAGCAGGTAAGTACTGCCCAAAGAACGAAGAACGTGTTTATAACCGATCATGTTTCGAAAATTCAATGATAGACATAAGAATATTAGAAGCAATAGTATACGAGTACACATAAAAATATCTCGCTAAATTTGTTCCAATTATGGTAATAAATTTAGGACTCAATTTTAACCTAGATTCTAGACACTGCAGCGAGAGTGAACATAAGGGTAATTGTAATCATTGAAGTATAATAACTAGGGTTTGGGCTTTGCGTTAAAATGTAACTTATTAGTTATCACCAATAGTATGAAACAAAGTCGCTTTCTGCTGTCTGTTCCTACGTATGCTTAGAACTTTAATACTACACATGATGTGGAAGATATGAGTGATTCAGGAGGAAGGTTTTTATGTATATAATATGCATAATATAGTAGAAACACTGATGATTTTAGGGGTTTTCAATATTATGTCGTAAATAAACACATTTTTGTGCACCTACATTGCCAACGCTGGCTGAACCCTACGAGATTGAACAAAAAAATGTGCTACAGTATTGTAAACCTTAAAGAAAGTCTACAAAAAAGTCCGCGATGGTATATGCCTATCTCTTAAGGTGCGTATTCACCAAAAAAGGGAGCACGAGCGAACAAAAGTGAACGAGCATTCTGCATCAATAATCGTCTGGTGAGTGAGTACGGGCTAGCGAGCGAGCGAGCGAACGTATGGTTGTTTGCGTTCAGAAAAGATTGAGAAGAAGGCGGTATGAGACATCAATAAGTCGAGCAAACATACACGAATGCTCGCTCATGCTCGCTCGTGCTCGATTTTTTGGTGAATACGCACCTTTAGGGATAACCGACAATAATCATTATTTATCCTCAAGAAATAATGGCTCATTTACGAAGCGATTTTCAGAAATAGAGCATTAATGCTTAACCAAACAAGTAGGTATAGTTCAAGTAAACGATATAGTGCAACTTACCTTCCGACACTTCTTCTTTAATAATATAGTTAGGAAGCTATCTAATTTCGTTATTCAATAATAATTTCTGAGTATATAATATAATATAATATAATATATATATATATATATATATATATATATATATATATATATATATATATATATATATATATATAAAGGAGTTTTTCAATTGGACATAGAACTCAAGGAAGTGGCAAACCATAGACATGTGTTTCGGGCTTTTGGCCCATCATCAGTATGGTGCAGCCAAGTGTAAGGATGGGCAACACTTGGTTACCAGAAGAAATAAATACAAATGCACGGAGCCACCAGCAGGAGCCAGCCGCACATTTGTGGTTTCACTTAATAGATCTTGTGTTTACAAGAAAACTATCAAAAATCACCACCAGCGGCTGGCTCCTGCTGGTGGCTCCGTGCATTTGTATTTATTTCTTCTGGTAACCAAGTGTTGCCCATCCTTACACTTGGCTGCACCATACTGATGATGGGCCAAAAGCCCGAAACACGTGTCTATGGTTTGCCACTTCCTTGAGTGCTATGTCCGATTAAAAAACTCCTTTATCTATATCAAGACACTCGATAACCTTCGTATTTATATTTATATATATATATTCATGATTCATATTCTCTGTTTCACTATCACTGTCATCATTCAAATCAATAATGAATTTATTTTCACCATTAATATGGAAGTATCCAAACCATATAGTTTTTTTCGACTGAAATTACTTTTTTAATCCTCTTCTGCCAGTCTTCTTCGTTCTACTACCTTCTTATCAAATTTTGGAAAATTATTTTTATTTCTGATGCTTTGTTTCGATTTTCCCGAAATCAACTCGATGGGATTGAAAACACAAAAATAGTGGGGAAGTCTCAATATGGTGTGACCATACTTTTTTGCAATACTCTCAAGGGTCTACACTTTTTTAAATGTTTTTGTCTGTAAAACTTCAAGTAGTTGGTTTTTGGTATAGTTATTTTCAAAATACAAATTGTTATCCATTAAAAATCTTTGTATTTCATCTTTCCTCGAATTTTTATTCGGTACTTTGATGAGCTGTCGCGAAAGATAGGAAGCGTTGTTAAGAACTATTACTCTATTCGGATCCAAATTGAATACTTCCGGCCATAACGTAAGCTGCTGTGATAAAACTCTTCAGAATTGGATAGAGAATCGAGGATTTAGATTTGAAATAATACAACAAACGTCAAGCCCTTATGGAAAGCAAAAGAATAGTGGAATTGCGTAACAAATACTTAGAACAAATAACTAAATATAGACAAGAACAACGGCAAATTTTCTATTTGGACGAATCTTGGTATGACACTCACGACACATTTACGAAAGGGTGGACTGATGGTTCAAGAATGTGTACGCCTAACATGCCTGCAACCAAAGGACTGCGACTAATCATTGTGCATTACGGAGGAAGTAAAAGATGGGTTCCGAATTCTTTGAAATAATGTGGAAAATCTTGAGGACTGCAATGTTGACTATCATAAGAACCTGGAAGCTAATATTGTCGGTGAATGGTTTGAATCCATTTCCAGGCAACTGAATCCACACAAGCACCGATACAAAGAACTTTTTTCTCGTCTCCCGTATCTAAAGTACGCTGTAAAAGATTTTGAGGATGAAGCCAACTTAATGGTAAAAAACACTTGAGAAGGTTGATGAATTATAATTTTTTTTTTATTTCCTAATTTGTCAAACGTTTAAAAATAATTTGTATGATTCACTCATTAGAGATGAGTATTCATTAACCACGATCAGCATTTTACTGATTAAGATAGTACAAAAGTTTATTTTGAACTTTCCCTTTTTTTGTATACAGATAGACAAGTAGAAAGCAAGAAAGTTTTTTTCAAGATATTTCATTTCTATATTTGTGTTTAAGAATAAGTCGTGCCATTAATCAGGGACCCAGAGAAATAGGAGTATTCGTTAGACAGTGAATTATGGGTTTCAAAAACATGACCTTTTATCATTTTTGAAAAAATTTCAAGATAAGACTCTCACATCATACTTCGACAGAAAGCTTCCACCAAACTGATAAACAAACAAATGCGAATGATAAGTATCCTTTTCACAAAAGCATTTCACTCAATTATTGACAAGTTCCATGATTAGTTCCCTCAGGAATTGTCAAGTGCAATCGTCCCAATGGGCCCAGGAAAGCCAAGACACAAAAAATCCACAGCAAGTTTGATTTAACGTCAAGGTTTTGCTCGCGGTTTTCATCGATTACCGCTCGTGCGGTCAATAAGGAGTAGGTATTATCTTCGAAGTTATTCCCCGGTTGTGAGTAGCAATACGAAGAGAAAATCCGGAGTTGAGGAAAAACAATACATAGCTTTTGAGTCATGATAATGCTTGTTCGTAATTTTATGGCCAAAAACAACACCGTAATCATTTCTCAGCCACCGTATTCACCAGATTTGGTCCCACAAGACTTCTTTCTGATCCCAAGAGTAAAGATACTCATGAAAGGACAACGTTTTGCGACGATTGATGAAAATCGAATCGCTGAGAGAGCTCAAAGACATACCGTAAAAGTGCATATCAGAACTGCTTCAAGAATTGGAAAAAACGCTAGCAGAAGTGTATTACATCTGAGGGTGGCTACTATTGAAGTTGACAAAAAAGAAATTGATGAATAAGTGTAAATGAAAAATGAAAATTCAACTCATTTTTGAACAGACAGCTTATACAGGGTGTTTGAAATTCGATCCTCACCATTGAGATCTCAGAAACTATGAGAGATACGAAGATGGTTAAATTGGAGCAAAGTTGCGCTTCCACCTGACTAACAATATGACGTTTAGAAAGTTCTGAAATAAGGAGTATATCCGGAGAAATAAGGAAAAAACAGAAATTTCGGAAAATGGTTTTAATTTTTTTCTGGTTTCATTTTTCGAAGGATTCGAAAATAAATTGCACTTCCACATACTGCACTTCCACATACCTGCTACATACTGGTGTTTTCAGATTTGCTATCCGATATTTTGTCTTCCGGCCATCATCATCAACTTTATTTTTCCTTACGAGCGCTACATTGGATGCTTCCTGTTTTGAATAGAACCAAATTATACCTTTTTATTGATGTATCATAAGTTACCATTCTTTCTCGAAAAATTGGAGATATTGAAATAAATTAATTCTTATCATAATGGACTTTGATGTTTCTAAATTTGACTTTCAATTCATTACACTCAATGACATTTTGTAATTGTACAAGTCATTGAATTTTTAGCAAAAAATGACTTTCACGAATGAAGGAAAGAGATATGATACAGTGTTAGGACATCGAAAATGCATTTAAACTTGTATCAGGAAAGACAACAACCACATCGAACTATCTTCAAGTTACAGGATCAAAATCTCACCGAGTTTGGTTCGTTTGAAAAGCCAATAAAAAAATACAGAGACAGAATCAACAATCAAAACTTAATAAATGAGATGTGTATGAGGTAAATTACACATTGTGTCCTTTTCAATGAAAATGGAATTTTGAACAGATAACTAAAATGTAAAGACAGAAGTGAATCACAGCACATGCTCAAAATGCTAGACTTTTTCATGATAACACAACTGTGCCCTTCTTCGAATATTATTCACTGCACGATTAATTTCCCTCCTTCTCAATCTCCCTCGAATTCTCTAAGAATGCTGTTTGAAGGTCCTCAATATTTTGATATTTCCTCTGACCAAAACTCTATTTTTCAGGGTACCCAATAAGAATGTATCCATAATACTTGAGTCTCGAGTCCTTGGTAGCTACCTTACCGGCCCATTATTCCTTATCCATTTATAACCAAAACTTTCAGTCAGGTAATTGGCTACTCGTCTGGTAGTGGGTCGTGGAGCACCATTATGTTGAAACCAGATGTTGTTATAGTTATCCAAAGGTAGATCATCCAAATAGTCTTCGAAAGTCGACATTAAAAACAGAATTCCGTCAAATAAATGAGGACCCACAATTCTATCTTTATAAATTCCTGACCACACGTAAATACTAAATCGCACTTGAGGTCGAATTTCTTGGAACTGCCTGGGGTTGTTTATGCTCCAAATGGGCTTTCTTCTGTCCAAATTACATTTTCCATAAAATCAGGAAAATCAGGTCATCTTATTAGCCAACTACAAAATTCTAATCGTCTTTCGGGATCACCTGGATGTAATTTTTGAGGAGATAAGGCCAACTAGTTTACCTGATTTTACTAGAATATAGTAAGGCGTTCGATACTATTGATCGTAATGTTTTGTGTGATAAACTTCTATACTACTGTTTTTCTCAGGAAGCTTGTGGGCTTATTCGTAACTATTTATCGGAACAATGTCAGTCGGTAGTAGTAGGTTCTTTAAAGTCAGATGCCCAAATAGTGAATTACGGAGTGCCTCAAGGATCAATCTTGGAACCTATTTTTTTTTCCATCTATATCTCGGATTTTCATGAGTGTCTGAAGTTTTGTACTATCCCCCCCTATGCCGATGATACTCAATTATACCTAGACTTTACGAGCAATTCAATTCTTTCAGCAACTTCTCAAATTGAAGAAGACTTAACATCTTCATACAATATCTCAACCGCACATAATCTCACACTTAACCCTTCGAAATCAGTAGCTATGCTTCTCGGAACGAAATCAAAACGTGAACAGCTAACACAAAATTTTCAAATCAGGTTAACAGGTATGCCGTTAACCTTTGTAAGTGAAATCAAAAACCTAGGTATTTGGTTTGATGTTGACCTAATATTTACCAAGCACGTCAGCTATCTCTGTCAGAGCTCGTTCAATATTCTGAGACAGCTGTACCCTAGTCGTGATTTGCTATCTACTAAAATGAAACTTGAGTTGTGCGAATCGCTGGTGGTATCTAAATTATTATATTGCGACAGTATTTATGGTCCAGCACTTCTACAGGCTGATGCAGCTAGACTACAAAAAATTCAAAATTCCTGTTTACGTTTTTCTCATGGAATACGTGAATTTGAACATATTAGCATGAAATTTAAAGAAACAGGATGGCTCAAATTAGATAACTGTCGAAAACTCCATTTACTTACCTTGACACACAAAGTTATAACGTCTGACAAACCTATGTATCTCCTCAATAAACTTACTATGTTCCAAAACCTCAATAGGGTGAACACAAGGAAAAATAATATGCTAGTTATTCCCAAACACTCAACTGCACTGTACCAACGTTCTTTATCATATTCTGCACCTAAATTCTATAACACTCTTCCCAAGGAGTTTTAGAACTTCTCTCTATACAATTTCAAGAAGAAATTGAAAATCTTACTTCAGTCACTATAGAGTTGCTTCTAAGACGGACCTGTATAAGATTATTGTTTACGCTAGGGTTATAAATGAATGTTAATAAGTGTTTACTAAGGTGAAAATATTTTACAAGAATTTAGGCACATATTTATATTTATATTTAGAATTAAATTATTACTTTTTTTTATATTTGAATTATTATTAAAAAAATTTTTAAGATGTCTCCAAGCAGTTGTATGACAAATATTCATTTCGGAGGAAATTTGACGTGTAGATTTCCCCGGGTTCATGTTTATCTGCAAATTATTTTTATTGAAAAGGACACAATGTGCAACTTACCTCATTCATACTTTATTTATCAAATTTTCTTTAGTTTCCTAGTCCATTCTGTCTCCGTATTTTTTCCTCGGCTTTTCAAATGAACCAAACTCGGTGATATTTTGATCCAATAACTTGAACTTAGTTCGATGTGGTTGTTGTCTTTCGAGATACAAGTTTAAATACCGATGTCCTAACACTGTTTCTATCGTATTTGTAATAAATTTGTATCATATATCTTTTTTCTTCATTCGTGAAAGTCATTTTTTGCCAAAAATTCAATGACTTGTACAATAACAAAACGTTATTGAGCGTAACAAATTGAAAGTCAAATTTAGAAACATCAAAGTCAAAGCCTATTAGGATAAGAATTAATTTTTTTCAATATCTCCAATTTTTCGAGAATTCTGATACATAATTGAAAAGGTAAAATCTGGTTCTATTCATAACAGAAAGAATTCAATGTAACGCGCATAAGAAAAAATAAAGTTGATGATGGTGGCCAGACGACGAAACGTCGGGTAGCCAATCTGAAAACACCATTATGTAGCAGAGAAAAGGTGGCAAGGTGGGAGTGCAGTTTATTTTCGAATCCTTCAAAAAATAAAGCCAGAAAAAAATTAAAACTATTTTCCGAAATTTCTATTTTTTCCGGATTTCTCCGGATATACTCGGAATTTCAGATCTTTTCAACGGCATATTGATAGTCAGGTAAATGCGCAACTTTGCCTCAATTCAACCTTCTTCGTTTCTCTCATAGTTTCCAAGATCCCAATGGTGAGGATCGAATTTGAAATACCCCGTATTTAATGACAATTATAAACACGTTGTGTAAGAACGTTTGGAAAAGTTATATTCTTCTCTATACCTGCTTGACAATGTTTCTAGAGCAAATACAATAAAATGCATTATAGGATGGTCATATTCATTTGAAAAGATCCCATTTTCTGTTAAGATAATTTACTTTATAAACTTATCAAATTCGAAACTAGGTAAATGACTTGGATCCATCCCACTTCATTCATTGCGTTCATCAAACTTTCCTAATTTCATAATTAAACAATTACGGAAAGGCGATATCGCTGTCTTATCTCCTCTTGATAACTAAATGATTTTTGTCCAAATAAGGTAAACGGTGTGATACATGGCGCACCTATGAAAACCATTAATAATAAATTTACCATGATAGAACGTATCTCACTAATTGAAAATTATTTAATTAGCGTCGAAGCAAAAACAAATTCGTTACTCTTTTAAAATGTATAATAAAGTGTAAATTGATGGTAATAACTGTTGTGATAATTGACACCAACGGTAAGTCGACCACAAATCGTTAGTAATCACGACCGGTTTGATGCGGATATCTAATTATATTTGTAAATATTTGTCGTAATGAAATGTGAGAATATGCTACTAATTCGAGAAATTTCCTAGAGATATTGTTTGTACGATGGGGGACTAATGTTAATAGGTAAAATGTGGCAACACCATAATTATGCTTGACATTTTTTAGCATAAACATACTTACAACGTTTTGCTATCTGTTTTGTTAACAGTGAATTAAGAAAATCAATTAGCCAAGAAAATGAAAATTTTAAGAGGTTTTCTATTGATTAGTTTTTACAACTTTCGACGTGGATCATCTCAACAAGAATATATGAAGTCATTTCTTTGTACAACGATAAAGCACCATCAAAAACTACAGTATATACACATATATATATATATATATATATATATATATATATATATATATATATATATATATATATATATATATATATATATATATATATATATATATATTCTGTGCAATTGAATCGTGCAACCTCACGATTCAATTCGTGAGGTTGCAGTCAATAGCTGGGCTGTTACAAAGAAAACTCTTTGTTATATGTCAAGCTTTCGGTATATTTCACACCTTCGTCAGGACAACTACAATAATAAGATTATATATCTTGTTAAAAATATATAAATATGGAGAACTTACTAAGGTGAGAATAAAATATAAGAAGGTTCAGAAACAGATAGAAAAACATGAAATAATGACAGTTGATAAACATTTTTTGGCTGAATGATATTCGAATTACTAGATCTTTTATTTTCTTTATCATATTTCAGTAGGTATGTGTAAATTTTGCTGACACTATCAATATCAGTTCGTTTATTCATTGAATGTTCTTCGTTATTGATATGTATCATTTCCAAAAATAAATTGAATAGAGAAATCAATACAACGGTTTCTCTATCTAAAATATTTGTGTTTTCAAAATTCATTTAATGATTCTCCGAATTAACATTTTCTTTTAATGCACAAGAATTAACATTTCGTCTACAGTCGTTCTTATGGAAAGTGATGCGACTACTTAGAGGTCTAGATGTTTGTCCTATATATATTTTAGAACAATCCATGCAAGAAATTTCGTATACTAAATTGGATTTTTGTTTATTTGAAATTGGAGCTTTTAGTTTACTGTATAATTTAGATATAGTAGTGACATTTGTTTTAGATATTTGGAAGTTATTATTTCGGAATACATTAATTAATTTTGGTGTCAATTCTTGAATATATGGGAGCGATTTATATATTAATGAAGGTATAACGATGTTATGTTCAACTTCCTCATTATTATTTTGAAAGTTTGTTCTTTCACAAAATAAAATTATTTTTACTAAAGATTTAGGATAAGAATTTTGGATCAGAATTTTACTGAAATTAGACAAACTTAGGTTTCGTAAATCGGGATGGGTAATTTTGATGATTCTGTTTTTTAATGATTTTATTAAATTAATTTTCATTTTATTTGGATGATAGGAATGGTAATTGATAAATCTATTACTTGATGTTGGTTTTCTGTACCATTCAGTGATGATAATATTTTGTTCTGATCTCAATAACTTCATATCGAGGAAAGGAATAGAGTTGTTTATTTCCTCTTCAATAGTGAATTGGATATTGAGATCATATGAATTAAATACGTTCAAAATTTCTTCTTTTCCATCTGCAGGTATGGTCAGAATCAAATCATCTACAAAACGTTTGATGAATGGAATACGGAAAGATAATTTTTGAATACATTCATCAATAAGCTCATCTAAAACAAAACTCGATAAAATTGGTGAAATAGTGGAACCCATAGGTGTGCCAAATATTTGTTTATAAAATTTGTCTTCAAATATAAAATAGGTTGAATCAAAAATAAAATCTAAAATATTCATGAATGTAATTTTGTCTAATTCACAATGTTCTTCAATGTTAGACCATTGAAAATTATTTATAATATTCACTAAATGAAAAAGAATCTTTAATATAATAAGGATTGTCTGTTTTATAGAAAGTTGTTGAAATATTCGTTAGAAATTTACAAAGTTTTGAGTTAGGTGCATCAATGGAAGATACAATTGGTCGCATGGATAAGGTAGGTTTATGAACTTTAGGTAACGAATAAAAACGTGGTGCTATGGAATTGTATATCATTAATGATTTAGCTATAATATTATCTATTTTGTGACAAATTTTTCAAATTTGTAACAATTTTATTTGCTTTCTGTTGTAGTGTAGAAGTTGGGTCTGAATTTAAAATTTTGTATTTTTTGTAAGAACTGAGATTTGCATTTCATGCAAAAAATCCACAGAAACAGCGTTATGTGTGTGCTGGACGCTTAATAAACACCAGAAACCATTTTCAGACTCTGAGATAGTGAAGGAATGTATGTTGGAAGTATATAGTCATAGCACTTTTTGAAGAAAAAAAGATGTTGTTGCTGCATTTCAAAGTATTCCATTATCAACCACACAATGTTTTTTTCGGGCGTGTCTTCACACGCCCGAAGAAAGCATTGTTTGGCGAAACACGTGTTGCGTTTTTGTAAAATTGTTTAGTGAAAATATCTCACAATAAAGTGTTTTTTGAATACGTTACCGATTAGTTTATATCATGAATCATTATGATTTGCATTTTGCCTCAGTTGATAATACTTTCAAATGTTCAATACGACTATATTGAAAAACCTAAAATATATACTCAATCTTGAAATCCAATTATAGGACTCAAACTCAGAGAATCTGAAACATTGGAAAACATCTTCATCTTGTTGAGATCTAAGTCCTAACTCTAAGTTGAATCTCTGGATTTCTTAATAATTTTTGTTGAACGCTATTTCTTGAATAAAATTTGAATTTTATTCAGTGTGAATAAAAACGTATATATTTTCCCATGGATTCAAATAATTTCAAAGCCACTCATTTTATGACAATTCCCATCCAATCACTTTTGAGATAAATATGTGAGATTCCTCAGCACCTGTTGCCCATCTACAAGAAAACAAATTCCTAATAACTTCAAGCACCATTAAATCTTCAATCTGAAGACTTTGAGGACCCTAACAAATTGCTGAATGGAGAGAATTCACCATGAAATTGTTCTACACTTTCGGTAGACTTGAACAACATTACTACAAAAGAACCATTAATTTTATGATTTTTAAGTGTCAGAATAATAAAGCTTTGGATGTATTCATATTTCAGGTTGTGTTACAAATATCTGTAGTTTTGACCATTCCGTCATTGACTGAAATCTTTTGGAAATATATTGAAAAGGTTGCAACGTGAGAACGGGAATTCTTAGTTTCGGTCAATTGAATACGGTCAACATGATTTAGGGTATCAAAAGTGATAATGATTCATATCTGATATATAGGGCTATTCAAATTCGTTTCTGTACATGGGGATCTCGTGAACGATACGAGATAGAGTGTCGGTTAAATTGTGGCAAAGTTGTGTATTTAAGAGATCTATTCAATGATGTGAAAAAATCGAATATAGGTCTTTTGGTTCTGGAGATTTACAGAAAAAACCAAAAAATCCCAAATTATTTTTTTGCCTATATCTTCTTTATTCGCAGACATATTGAAAATCTATCCACATTTTGCTGCTGGAACTTGATGTGAGCTATCAGAATATGTTTATGAATCTTTTATATAGGGTGTCATTTGACTTAGGCGCCCCCCATCTTTGAATTTTTAAATACGGACCTGTATTTTTTGTTGTAGTTTTTGGATCGCAGACGTTCACTTCATACTGAGAAATTAAATTTTGTTTTATATTTTGCGATGTTTCGGTAATATTTGATTATAATTGGGTGAATTATTCCCTTTCAAATTACGGCTCTGGAAATTGGTTGACTGAGTTAAATAAAAACATAATAGCAACTTTCACGTCTCCCTATGTACCGTGGAGTTTTGAGAGATTTTTTTTTGTATTTTTAGTTACCTATTCATATTTTTTTCATATATACATTGCTCTGATCGTTTTCTACAATCAACTTCGAATAAGAACATTTTTTATGGTTATCTGAAACATATCTACAACAAAAATATATTAAATGTGTTTTTATAAGCAGAAAAAGAAATGATAACAATAGTAACATCCGAAACGAGCACTATAATTGTATGAGGTACTGATATGAGGTATTGATATGAGGTAATTTATATACTCAGAAAAATTAATGGTGCAATAAATGTTCGAATTGGAGTCCATCCATTTCGAGACATTTTTTAACTCGGTTCTTCATATTATTTATTGCCCTTAATACACTTATTTGCTGCATTGTTGCGAATTCATTCAAAATCCTCAATCTGGAGTATTCCACATTTTCTATCTCTCTGCCAGCGTAAATCCTATTTTTCAATGTCCATCATAGAAAATAATCCAAAATAGTAAAATCTGGTGACCTTGCAGGCCATCTTATTGGCTCATTATTTGTCTCGAAATGGAAGGACTCTAATTCGAACATTTGATTCTAACACTTAATTTTTTTGTGTATATAAATTACCTCATATCAATTTTCATTACAATTATAGTGTTCGTTTCGAATATTATTATTGATATCATTCATTTTTCTGCTCATAAAAACACATACAATACATTTTTGATGTAGATATGTTTCTGATAATCACAAAAGGTTTTCTTATTCGAAGTTCATTGTAGAAAACGTTCAGAGCAATGGAAAAAATATGAATAGGTACCTAAAAATGAAAAAAACTCTCGATCAACCTTACGGTACAAAGGGAGATGTGAAAGTTGCTATTGTGTTTTTATTCAACTCAGTCAACCAATTTCTAGGGCCGTAATTTAAAAGGGAATAATTCACACAATTATAATCAAATATTACCGAAACATTCCGAAATATCAAATTGAATTTAATTTCTCAGTATGAAGTAAACGTCGACAATACAAAAACTACAACAAAAAATACATGTCCGTATTAAAAAATTTCAAAGATGGGGGTGGCGCAAGTCAGATGATACCTTGTATAAAAGATTCATGGACATATTCTGTTAGCCCACATCAAGTGCCGATGGCAAAATGTGGACAGATTTTCAATATGTCTGCGAATAGAGAAGATATAGGCAAAAAAAAATTTGGGATTTTTTGGTTTTTCCTGTATATCTCCAGAAGCAGAAAAGCTATATTCGATTTTTTAACATCATTGAATAGGTCTCTGAAATACGCAACTTTGTGACAATTTAACCGACACTCTATCCCTTATCGTTTACGAGATCTCCATATACAGAAATGAATTTGAATAGCCCTGTATAATAAAGAACGTCAAAAAATCGTGTTGGTTATATCATTCATGAATCAAGAAAGCCTGAATCAATTTTCATGATTTTTCATTTGTTGAATTCGTCTCCGCCCGGAATAAAACAATAACTGTTGAAAAATTTGAAATATTAAAGAGAAAAAATTAAAATTTCACAAAATGACGGCGTTTGGTTTACTGGGTTATGACAGTTATCACGGAGTGTGACAAAAAACAATTGCAGTTGTGACTTTTTCTATTATGCGCACATTCATACTTGTTATGTCATAATAAAAGCAATGTCAAGAATATCCATCACAGTGTTACTTATAATGCCGCAAAAAGATTGAATCTTTCACAACGAAGCCGTAATGCAATTAGACTGCGGAACATTTCGCATCAATCCACTGCAGATGAAGAAGAAATCAAAAGAAAAATGCGCCATGTTACTTGTTGTCAGGTTTTAGATTCTTGAAGGCATATATGTACGATTATGTTTAACCAGTTTTAATATCCATAGTTCAGGGAGATCTCTGATGCTGCGTATGTGATACAATATTTCATGAATTATTTATTTAATAGAAAAAATAGTATGTATTGTTTTGGTTATTGAAACAATGAGAGACACGCCTTACGCCTTTTTTCATAGGACAAAACACAATCACTACGGAAAAATCCTTAAAGCGCTCTCCGAGCGGTGCCTGTGCGAAAGTAGCGATTCACATTGGATTTGAATCGCTGGAGATTGAAACCATTTTTAAAAACGTTCTCAGGAAGTTTATTCCACATAAACGCAGTTCTCCAGATGGAAGAGTTCTTAAACAGTGAAGTTCGAGGTGTACTGAGTTGAACTTCAAAACAATGAGCAGCCACAGTTCGTTGCGTATTTCTGATATGTACCGCTGTTGGTGGAATCGAATGTGCCAAGTCACTTGAACTCTTCTCGTGAAAGTATCTATAGAAGAGGGACAAATCAACCTTCCTTCGATGTTCCAGGCTATCAAGGTTGCACGTGAGTCATCCGTCAATCAGGCGGATGACTCTTTTCTGGATGGAATCCAGCAACTTCAGGGTAGAGCTCCATACATGAGAACAATACTACAAATAAGGTCTGATTTGAGCTTTATAAAGCATCAGAAGTTGCTGACGTGTGTACAGTTTTCTGGTTCAGAACAGTATTTCAAGCTTTTGAGAAGCAGTCTTTGCAATTCCAGCGACATGATTGTGCCAAGACATATTGGTGTCCATTTTAACCCTCAACAAACTTATCGAAGCAGAAAGCGGAATTGAACCTGGTTACTTTCTTCCCAATTCGAAATCACTTCTAGATCCCCATCCCTGCTGCCGGTGAAGATGTGCCTCCATAGCCGATGTCCTGGAATCCAAATGGCATGACGAGACAAGTGTGCTGTCGTCAGCAAAGCAAAGCAATATATTGGATTCTTGGTTTTTTCCAATAGTTCATTGATATACAATAAAAGGAGGGTTGGAGACAATATGGATCCCTGGGGAACACCAGCATTGATGGGGAAAGTATTCGAAGAATATCCATCGACGGCCACTTGTAGAGAACCTTCTTTCAGGAAGCTGAAGAGCCATAGCATCGAAGTTTGGCCAGGAAACCCTCATGCCGCACACGGTCAAAGGCCTTGGAAATATCAAGCGCAACAGCTCTTGATTCTTCATATTTCTCGATTACGTTATTCCAAATATGGGTGACATAACGATAGAAGGTCGACTATTGATGTTTGTTTCCGAAAGCCATATTGATGATCGCTCAAGATGTTAAAGCCTTCCAAATATTTGAGGATATGGTATTTTACGACATTCTCCATGATTTTTGATATCG
Source organism: Leptinotarsa decemlineata (assembly GCF_025532065.1). Classification (NCBI taxonomy): domain Eukaryota; kingdom Metazoa; phylum Arthropoda; class Insecta; order Coleoptera; family Chrysomelidae; genus Leptinotarsa; species Leptinotarsa decemlineata. The sequence goes on along the minus strand of NW_027412545.1, from coordinate 6,534,122 downwards.
CCATATTGATGATCGCTCAAGACGTTGAAGCTTTCCAAATATTTGAGGATATGGTATTTTACGACTTCTCCATGATTTTTGATATCACTGATAGCAAATCGATTGGTCTATAGTTATTTGGAAGATTTTTCATGCCCTCTTTGGAAATAGGCTGAACGCAAGCAATCTTCCAACTGGAAAGAAAAACCCTTTTCTTATAAGACATGTTGAAAAGTCTGCAAAATACTGATTCAAGTTCATTTGCACACTTTCGAAGTGTGATGACAGGCACTTCATCATTTCCTATTCTTTATTTTGATAGACAATTTTTGGGATTAAAAACACACTAGTCAAGTTAGTCATTTGAAGAAATATGATTTGTTGTGTCCTCAGAATATTGTTTTGTGAAAAAACTTTAATTGAAGCGCAAACGCATCGGAATTTCTATTCTGAATGTTTCGTAACGCATTTAAAATAGAGAAAGCGGTTTTTATTTGAATTTCAATTTTGGATTGAAGAGAACGAGAATGCTTTGAATGATAATTTCTGCCCTGGCTAGGAGCTCATGTACGTTAATGAAAACATATAGTTGAAGCCCATTCATTTAGTAGGTGAAAATTTGAATACAATTATTTGGAGTTTTCATTTAAATGTTCATTTGGATACATTTCAATTCGCTTCATGAGAATAATGATAAATGTTACTTTCAGGTATGTTTTATATATATTTTTCTCTCTTTTAGTTCTGTCAAAAACATCAAAAAAACATTTTAAATCAAAATCGAGTTCGAAAATTTCAAACATTTGATGTTGAAATCAAAGTGAAAAAACCTAAATTGGTTTGGATTTGTAAATAGGAAATTATTGGAATATAGATTCTTTATAGGGAAAGAAAGCTTTTGGCTTTCTACTACTCCATCTTATAAAAAAAAAATTTCTTTCGTATAATTCAATGTTTATATGGAAGTAGCTGTTTCAGGAGGACTTTCTTTCAGTTTGTGTCTGAAAGTTACTTCTTTGCATGATCTACACATCCATGTATAGAGTTACTTCCTTCCTTTCTTTGGAAGACTCCCTCATCCTTCTTTTTTTTTTGTATCAAGATGGAGTACTAGAAAGCCAAAAACTTTCTTTCCCAAAAATTAATCACTCCAAAAAAATATAACCCCTTCAATTCAGATTCTTTATATAATGGGTATTGAGTAGCGTTTTTCTGGAAATCTACCGAGTTCACTGCCTTCATGTATCGTTGTATTGCTGAACCTAATTTGATGATATATATTTCCTACAAGGTGGTATAGTTGATCTGAACCGAGAGAGAAGACAGAGAAGAGCATTATAAATTGTTGGATGCGTGGATTCCACAAGATCTCTGGGACCTGGGAGCTACTTATCGGTGAATAATTTAATTATGAACTCATTATTTCTTGTAAAATTGAAACTATAATAATCGTATAAGTTTTGTAGGAGGTATATTAGTAGTTGTTTACAGCTGATTCTCGGCCTCCCCCCACCACTATGACGTATTAATTGCTTTTTTTATTGGTTGTTGTTTGGTGAAGTTTTTTTTGTTGTGCAGTGAAGTCAAGGCGTTGTGACCTTGAAGTGTCTGGTGCATGGATCGTTCAGATTTTTTTTTCATATGAGATTTTGTGTGTTTATGTGTGTGTGTAGGAGAATGCACGGTACAGGGTTTCATCATGTGCTTGTTTGTCTATGTACAAACATACGTCTGCATACTTCGAAGATCCTCCAAGTAATAAATGCTCCATCGGTGTTAGGGCACCAAGTTAGTAGTGGAGTGACGTCACAGCAATAACCGTTCAACGGCTAGAGAGCGACATGTTCACTCCACGACGTGTGGCAGAGTAATGCGTATTCATCGGTCTGCCCTCACCTCTCCTGAAGCGATGAAGGTTCGCTCTAGCCCCGCTATCGATGGTGACACAACGGCAGCCGAGGACTGTTTGCCTAGCGTCTACCCTCTCCGAGACCGCAACGACCACTGCTTGCTCGTATATCGACATCTGTTATCGCATTCAGTTGGGAGGTAATCTTGGCGCATGTAGTTGAGAAGTGGGGTTGGCTATGACGTCTTGACGGGTCCTATCAGAGTGTATTTAAGAAGCGTACGAGTGTTGGCTATGTCAGTTTACATCAAGTGAGTTAGTGAGAACTATTATATAAAATGTATTCCTGTGACTGTGGTAAATCTTTCACTCGTAGTGATAATCTTCGTCGGCATCAGCTCCAGAGTTGCCAAGGAGGGCCTGCAGTGAAACGGGTGAGAGTGGATAATGCAACACCTATGTATACGTGCAATTGTTGTAATGTGACAATTCCTATGAGCCAAGTGAATTCTCACCGAAGAACCATGAGTCATAAAAATAATGCATGTGTTCAATTGTCTGACGGTGTTCAAATTATAACGAATGCATTCAATTGCCGCATTGCTACATACAGGGTGGAGAGTTCGATTGTAACCAGTGACTACATTTCATTTTTCAATAAGATTAGGCAGAAGGTCATTGAATTACTGGAATCAGCCATCAGGATCCATAAAAGCATCAAGGTGAATATGGAAGTTTTTGGGAATTATATTCTTCAGACTGATGATTCGAGGGACACGAAGTCATTTAATTCCCAAAATAAAATAGTGGACCAATCTTCAGATTTGAATGCTGTTTTTGATGGATTCCGTGATGTAATTGTGGCACAAACGACTGAGTTCCAGGATCGTGACTCAGGTATTTATTTTTTAAAAATTTCAATAAGATTGAATAGTAATATTTTTTTTTTTTATAATTCAGGTTGGACTTGTGAAAAAGTATTGTTTCTCGAGGTCAACATTAATAAATACAGTCCACTGGAAGGACGTTCATATGTGAAGCTGCCTCAATGTATTCAATGGAAGAAAGCTGTTGTGAATGTTCGTAATGAAGATCAATATTGTTTTGCTTGGGCTATAACATCAGCATTATATCCTGCAGATAGTCGAGTGTCCGAACTTACGTCATATCCACATTTTTCCACTGTTTTAGATGTCACAGGTATGGATTTTCCGGTTAAAGTTAATAATAAGAGTATCGAAATATTCGAAGATAGGAATGATATTTCAATTAATGTTTACGGTTTAGAGAGTACATTTGAGAAGGGTAAAATGAAGTATGAAGTGATTGGTCCATTGCGATACTCACAGAGAAGACTCCGGAGACATGTCAATTTGTTGTTTATAACTGATGACTCCGGTAATGGTCACTATTGTTGGATCAAAGATCTTTCAAGATTAGTTTCTAATCAACTATCAGCTCATAGACAGAAAAAATATTTTTGTGACGGATGTTTGATATATTTTTCTGATGAGAGATTGCTTTTACGTCATAATATGTATGATTGTAATCACATTAGTACCACAACACCAACTACTAATTTAAAGATCAATAAATATGGTAGAATGGTTGCGGAAAATAAACTAATGTTTGAAAACTTTGAGAGGCAAATGAGGGTGCCATTTGTAGTGTATGCTGATTTTGAATCAGTGCTTAAACCGATTCATGTGAATGAGCCAAATCCTGGAAGTTCATACACGATTAAAACATTCAAACATGCCCCATATTCATTTGCTTATTTGATAAAGTGTTCATATAATGATGATTTGACAAAATTTGTTACATATAGGGGTGTAGATGCAGCTCAGAAATTTGTGAGTAGCATTGAAGATGATTTGAAAGAGATACATGAAAATCATCTCAGAAACCCTAAACCAATGGATACACAAACTGTCGAAGAAGAAGAACAGTTTGTTGCAGCCAGAACTTGTGGTATATGTAATAAAGCATTTACTGATGGTGACGTCAAAGTAAGAGATCATTGTCATGTCACAGGAAAGAAAAGATCACATGCCGCTCACTCGAAATGTAATTTAAATTTCAAAATACCAAACTTCATACCTATCATTTTTCATAATTTAAGTGGTTATGATTGTCATTTATTCATAAAAGAATTGTATAGGAATAAAGAGAAAGTTGATGTTATCCCGCAAACTAAAGAGAAATATATATCTTTCACGAAGCATCTCTTTACACACAGCTATACCGATAAAGATGGTGTGGTTAGGAAGAATTATCTCAAAATGAGATTTATCGATAGTTATAAATTTATGACTAATTCGTTGGAGAAGTTGGGTGCAAACTTGACCTCCGATCAATGTTTGGAGATGCACAAACATTTCCCACAAATTGAGAAATTCAATTTGATGAGACAGAAAGGTGTATTTCCATATAGTTTTGTTGATGACATTGACAAATTGAATTATCCATTACTTCCGACAAAAAATCAGTTTTATGACACACTCAATTGTGAACATATATCGGAAACTGATTATGATAGGGCTAGAAAAGTTTGGAATTTATTCGAGTGTCAGAATTTGGGGGAATACTCTGATTTGTATTTGAAGTCGGATGTATTGCTACTATGTGATATTTTTGAAAACTTCCGCACCACAAGTTTAGAGATATATAACTTAGATCCGGCACAATATTACACTGCACCTGGATTATCATGGGATGCCATGTTGAAGTTCACTAATGTTGAATTGGAATTACTAACTGACATTGATATGATTCACTTTTTTCAAAAAGGTATACGAGGTGGAATTAGTCAATGTAGCGAGAGGAAACATATAGCAAATAATAGATTTTTACCCAATTATAATCCCAACGAACCTTCCACATTCATTACATATTTAGATGCAACAAATCTATACGGTCACAGTATGTCACAACCTCTACCAACAAGTGAATTTACATGGTTGACACCAAATGAAATTCTTAATCTCGATGTGATGGATGTGAGTACTGATAGTCCGTATGGGTATGTATTTGAAGTGGACATTCATTATCCACAAGAGTTGCATGATAAACATTCTGACCTTCCATTTTTAGTCGAAAAAATAATACCACCTCGTACACAATCGAAAATTCCCAAATTAATTCCAAATTTGAATGATAAAAGAAAATATATTGTTCATTATAGGAATCTACAGCAAGCTGTCAAAAATGGATTGATTGTAATGAATACACATAGAGTATTGAAATTCAAACAATCATGCTGGATGAAACCCTATATAGATCTTAATACTGAAATGCGTAATAGGTCTAACAACAAATCTGTTAAAGATTTCTATAAACTAATGAATAATGCGGTGTATGGAAAGACAATGGAGAATGTAGATAATCGAATTGATGTTAGACTCGTTACACATTGGGAAAATATAAAGAAAAATATAGGTGCCAGCACTCTCATAGCCAAACCAAATTTCAAAAATTGTTCAATTTTCACTGATAATTTCGTTGCCATTCAATTGGGTAGAGTGAAGGTTCATTACGATAAACCATTATATTTGGGATTTTCCATATTAGAATTATCTAAAACAGTCATGTATGACTTTTTCTATGGATGCATCAAACAACACTTTGATGAAAATGTCTCTTTACTTTACACAGATACCGACTCGCTCATTCTTAAAGTAAACACAGAAAATTTTTATGAATTCATAAAAACTAACATAAGTAGATTTGATACATCCAATTACAGTATAGTTAACCAATTCAATATTCCAGTAACAAGTTCAGTCTTGGGTAACTTCAAAGATGAATTTCCAAATGATCCAATCATGAGTTTTTATGGTACAGGTGCTAAAGCATATTATGTGAAATCTGTTGATGGTGAATTTAAGAAAGCCAAAGGGGTTAAACGATCTGTAATAAAGAATGAATTGACATGCGAAGATTATCAAAAAATCGTCGAACAAGGTGGTATGATATTCAGAAAGATGAATTCATTTAGAAGCGTGTTACATGATATGTATACTGAATTAAAAAATAAAGTTGCATTATCATATCACGATGATAAACGATTTATCATTCCGAATACTACCCACACTCTTCCTTGGGGTCATAATGATATTGAATTTTATGAAAACGATCCAAATGAGAACATTCGTTGGATAAGTAATATTATTCAACAATCACAATCTCAGGAGACTCCATTGGATCAATTGATTAATTTATTATCTGCCGAGATCAATGATTGAAATATCATTCAATATCTTCAAAACCGGAAAATTCAATATTGATATTTATGTAGCCATTTATAATTAATAATATATGATAGAAGTAATGTGATATTAATGTATTATGTATGTATGTATATGTATTACTGTAATGAATATAAAATGATTAAAATTTTATTTGTATTATTTCTATTTCCCTAATCAATTACTGCAATATATAGTATAATGTAAATGACAGAAATATCAGTTTGAAGAGAATCATCGTAGAGTGCACAATGTCTAAAACAATCGATAAGTTTGGTAGAAAAAGAAAATGGGGTGGTAATGTCATTCGAGGTCCTCCTGGGAATGGTTTTAAATTAACAAAAGATGGTCATTATGACATGCAAAGGAAAATATTGAAAAATACAAGTGAACCAATTGACAAGAGTGATTGTGTAACTGTATCATATCTTGAGGGGGAAATTAATGGAGCAAAGGAAGTTATACTTCTAGCCCTACAAGCTGCAATACAATCCACAATAGGCAATATTGCTCGGGACGCCCGGCAAGCATTTAACGATAAAATTGCAGAGGCTCGGATAACTTTCACTCGTAAATTTGACAAACTTACAAGTGATGTAGACATAAAAATGTCTGACATAACAGCGTCTACAAATAAAAAATTTGATGCTATGTCAAACATAACAGGGACTACAATGAAAAAGTATGATGTACTGGAACAGAGAGTTGAAGTATTGGAGAAAAACCATAAAGAAGTTTTGGAGAGAAACTATAAAGTCAGGCCATCATCATCAGGTGGACTGGGATATCCAGGACTGAACATTAATCCAAATCATAGAATAATACAACCAAAACCAAAACCAACTGATGATGTATTAATGGAACCAACATGGTGAATGTATTCCCTCGTTAGGTTAGGTTAATAGCTACGTTAGGTTAGCTGCATACTTACGTTAGGTTAGGTGTTAGGTTAGTATTCCCTCGTTAGGTTAGGTTAATAGTTACTGTAGGTTAGGTTAGGTTAGGTTAGGTTAGGTTAGGTTAGGTTAGGTTAGGTTAGGTGTTCGGTTGCATAGCGGTAGGTTAGCGTACTAGGTTAGGTTACGTTAATACATACGATAGGTTAGGTGTTCGGTTGCATAGCGGTAGGTTAGCGTACTAGGTTAGGTTACGTTAATACGTTAATACGTTAGGTTAGGTGTTCGGTTGCATATTATGTTACGAACGCGCGCGCGAAGAGGGCGTAGATGTCTCTCCAGATGCCCCGCCTACCTGGGGCCGGAGGCCCCACCCACCTGGGCGGAGCCCAGGCAGTGGGCGGGGCCCGTTAGGGCCCCCCCCCCCCCCCCCCCCCCCCCCCCCCCGTCGCCACCAACTTTTCGGATACCCCGCCCCTTTCCGAAGCCCCGCCCCCTTTCCGAAGCCCCGCCCCTCCCCTCCCCGAAGCCCCGCCCCCCCGACTCCCAACATTTGCGCATGTACACCCCTACCCTCATCGCGCATGTGCGCTCCCACCATTTTCCCACCGCTCACGCATCGAAGTCGATACCCTCCGGAGAGCACTCCACAACATTCAGTTCGAGAAGTCATCTCATCGAGAGCAGTCCACTCCACAACAAGGCAGTACGTTCCAACGACCAACTTGATATTTGAGTAAGTAAATTAGGAATGTTATTTTTTATATCAACTAACTTTGTATTATTTCTTCTTTTTCAGAATGGCAACCAATACACAGGAGGTGAATAATGCTGTGGCGTCTATTCTGCCGGTGTCCGCTGACCAGGAGGAGGCAGCATCTTCGAGAGCGGTGACGGTTGACCAGCCAACCACTTCGCGTTCGCGAGTTAGGTGCAGATCTTCTAGCCCTGACTTATTCGAGGAGGAGGAGGAAGTCAGGGCTGTGAAGAAGGTTTGCCAACGACCTGCAGCAAAGGTTGGTCCTATTTCAAAGTACCGAGCTACTTGCAATAGGACTAATCCTTATGCAGGTAGTTTTTCGACCTCTCGTAAGAGGGCCTCCACACCAGCAGCAGCACCAGCAGCAGTGGAAATTCCGAGGAGTCCTTCTCCGGAGTTGGTGATATTGTCGCCGTTGGTGACGCGACTACCACCGCTGCCAGCGACACCGGCGGATCCTGAGGTGTTGGTGCCACAGCCTATCGGAGAGGTTAGTGAAAAGATGAGTGTTTTTCTGCAGAGATGCAAGAAAGCAGAACGAGCTGCCCGATCTAGCGAGGCCGAGTTGGTTACCATGAAGCGACAAATGGCTGAAATGGATAACCGACGGAGGGAACTCCAAAAGGAAATGGCCGAAATAGATCGGAATTATGCATCTCTGCAGGAAAGGTGTAAAGCAAAGACCTCTTCGATAGAGCTGTACAAAAAAGTAGTGACAGTTATGGACACTCTTTTTGTAGATGAAGTGTAAATGTAAGATTAGTTTTAGGTTAGTTAGGAGTATTTAATTATGGTAGTTTTAAGTTTATATTTGTTAAGTTTATATTGAATAAAGGAAAAGGAAGTGAAATAAAGGGTGTACACTGTTTTTTGGTTTGGTACACATTGAACAATGCGATGGTTGGAGCATTTTTCTTCACTTCCTCTTATTATCATTATTATTTTTTTATTTCAATTCCAAGTTCTTCTAGACAAATACCTCACATCAATTTTTGTGTTCTCTAATCACTTGTAAATAATTTCATGTGAAGAAAATTTAAAAAATAAAAAAATAGACATGTTTCATAGTGAAATCGACAAGTATATTTCATTTGTATTTTATCCATTCAAGTATCTCTTTCATTGAATATGTCTTATGTCACTTTGCAATTTACCCCTACTCATTGAATATGTCTTATGTCACACTACAATTTACCCCTACTCAATGTTCCACTCCTCTCCCACTCCCTCTCGAAAGTATAAAAGTAGAAATCATCTGATGAAACATTCAGTTGATCAGCTAGCATCGAGATGGAACCCGATTCAACCTCCGAACCCTATAGCTGCCCGGATCAGGGGTACAACTTCAATTACTGGGATAACAGCCAGGTACAGGTTGTCTCTTCCACCACGGAACCCCACAGTCCGCCATACGAATACCGGGATCACGACATCAGGATGCAAGTTCAGCATGTCACTGGCAGTGACGAAGGACACTTGGATGACTCGGAATATCCAGATCCTGACGGATGGTGGGACCCTGCTTATGATGACATTGTCCCAATGAGTAGCGACGACGACGATGATGACGACGACGACTCTGGTGATGATGCTGATGACGAGCTTGACGTTAGACGTCCTCCACCATCCCCTATCCTCATCGAGGATAGTCCTCCGCCATCCCCAATCCTAATCGATGATGATGTCCTCAATTCCGATGATGACATATAATCATCTACTCGTCCATCATTTCCTTTCCTTTCCTTCCACGGAGTACACACTTTTTGGTTGGTGTACACGAGGCACTGCGAGGCTGGGGCAGTGTCTTCCTCCCTTCCTCTCCCTCTTATTAGTTTTTTTTCCATAATAATCACTAGAATTTCTCCTAATAATCGCTCAGAGTTTCATTCTTGATGTTTTCGAATCTCAAACACTGTTCTACATTTCACCCCCTCCATTTCATTTCTTCCAATATAAATATAGCAACAATCCCAGTTCTATATCATTCTTCCACAATGTCGAGTACAGGACCCATCCAAGTACATGAAATAGATTCAACGTCTGATCATTTGAGTACAACCTTCGCTCAATTTCTGCAGCGAATCTATGATCTTCCTGATGATTTCGCAGAACGAGTGGAACAAGGTATTCAGGACGACATAGATGCTGTTGACGATAATAATGCGGATGATGTGATTAGTATATCATCTGATTCAGCTGATTATGACGACGACGACATCATGAGTATATCATCTGATTCAGATGACTACTATGAGGATGATATCATTAGTATATCATCTGATTCAGATGACGATACCATAATTATTGTTTCTGATGATGAGGAGCGTTAGTCCATATCATTGCATGGATTAATAAAAAAATAACAGCCCTTTTCAGGGCTACAATTAAAGACTGAAACAATAAAAAAAATAGCTCTTTTCAGAGCTACCATTATACTTTCAAACAGAAACAGATTCATACCATTGTTAACATTATGTTAACATTATAATCTCAAACGAAATATATGTATGTGAAAGTATTCATCATTATATGCATATGAATGATTGACAAATGCCAACTTCAACTTTCATTTAAAGTAGTACTCATCATATGCATAGATATTCAATGACTATCAAATTCCAAATTTCGACTTTTCAGTCAAAGTAGTAATTTATTTGTCATATAATGTATAGATATTCAAAGACTAACAAATTTCCAACTTAGACTTTTATTAATCAAAGTATTCATTTGTCACATAATCTATGAATACTAATACAACTAACTACTGTTTGTGTGAATAATGTAGCCCTGAAAAGGGCTGTTGTTTTTTTTTTGACCAGTAGGTCCACGGTTATTGTGCCACAGGTTGGACATTATTACATATAATACATGTAGATACTCGGGTGAAGTTTGTTAGTGGCCTCTCGCAAGCTTCACACCAATTCTGTCCCATTTCCATAATTGAGACAGTGTTGTGGGTGTTGACATGGGCATACCACCCTCCATTATTGTTTCTATGCGAATAAAACCGAAAGCAGCACCAACATAGTTTTTTGTTCTCTCCATCTATTGTGCTGATCAATACGTATGCATCCAATGCACAATACAAATCCAAGGGATCTTCCAGTGTCTCACTGACATTGAGTGTTCGCATACCGATCCTCATAGCACCATCACCTTCAGTTGTGTCAGCTTCTATCCCTTCATCATCTCCTTCTTCATCCATGACCCTCTCAAACTCCATCACGTCATCATCTTCGTCGCTTTGGTTGGCCTCGTTTTCAACTTCGTCTATCTCATCTTCATCGACTCCAACATCTTCTGCTTCAACTATTACTTCCTCTAGCGGAACATTGACATCCTCATCATCTGATTCGTCTATCCAATTGTTTTCATCAACAGCAGCTATTCTATTTAATGCAGCATTTATTTTTGCAGAATTCATCTTGTTGTTGTTTGCTCACAGTTGTAGAGAGTGAATGAATGAACTCTAGGTTTGCAAGTCAACTTATATAGGAGGTGATGCGACTCCCACTTGACTCGTTTAGAGTGGAATAGTAGGAGAAGTTATCCCACTATACTTCCACATGATGTTGATTTGTATAAATAGAGATCGTAGGTATAGGAGAGAGCATTCAGAGTTTCTGTAAGTCATCTCTTTATATTTCTAATCGAATTAGTAAAATGCCGTTTCCAAAAGAGTGGAATGAAAAACCAAAAGTGTGTGTCTACCCAATGATGATTGCAGGGGCTATTGTGTGCTACTTTTGTCAAATAAGTAGACCTAAGGATTCAATCAATCCATGTACTGGTATGTGTAGTGATTGCGTGTTGCGGATTCAACTATCGCCTCCTTCTCATCCACCGAAGCGAACAAAATCGGATTATCGTCAACAACAGTTACAGTGTCTGAAGTGTTCCGAACCTATAATATTTAACAATATAGGTATCTGTAGAAATATTTGTGGTATCTGTGCTGCCGTTCCAACTCCACTGCAACGTTGTTTGCGTTGTGATACATATTCCATGAATTGTTGGAATCATGTATGCAATGCATGTAGAAGTACTTGGGATCTGTGTGAGAAGGTTGGTCAACTCTACCCCAATAGGAGAATCCATTTTTTTCAATGTTGGTGTTTGACGCACGAGCAACAACTATTGAGGAATAGAGTCAAAGAACGTTCCACATCCACAGAGACATATTAACATTTTTCATTTTTATTATCGTTATTGTCCTCTATTATTAATAAATATATATATATTTTGAATTTATTTGTATTATTTTCTAACATTTAAAAATACATGCATGCAACACAAAGTTTTCCTCTTAAATGACAAAGATTGTTACATGCGTGAATAGTTTAGTGAGAGAGCGCATGTGCCAGTTGATGAAAGAGCGCATGCGCTAGTTTATTTTCTTCTATAAATGGTGAGGTCTCAGTAACATCATCACCTTTCCTATCCACATTCTATTGCTATCACATATCATTCCTCAGACCTTAATAATCATGAGCTCTATGCCGCTATTGATTGCTGAAGATGGTTCACCACTTGTTGATATCGATCAGACTGATTTTGAAAATATTCCAGTATTACATTTATCGAGTCAAGATTCGATAAATGATTTTGATATTAACGACTTCGTTAACTTTGCAGATGTGCCAGAACCAAATGAGCAAATTATTATTGAAAATCCGATCGTTTCGCAATTATCATCACTCAAACACTCTTCATCTACCCTTCCTCTTGGTGTTGATAAGAAATCTAGAACAATCAAGAGGAAGGTTACTAAGGCATCTTCATCGATTGTCACTGACTTTAAAGAAAAGAAAGAATCCAAAAGTGTTGTGCGACAGAAAAAACCCGCAACGAAAAGTGACAGATCGAAGAGGAAGCCAAAAGGTACTCCTAAAGAAATGAAGAGTGATTTGAAAGCTGAACCGCTATCTTCTTTCAGCCCCCTCCATCGGTTTGGGGAAATGAAAAGGAAAGCAAAATGCCGTCTTGTAAAGGCACAGATGACTATTGCTGAACTTGAAAAGAGTGAGCGAGCTATTAATGCTAATAATGAAACTCTTGAAGCATTAGATGCCAAGATTGCATTAGCGAAGGTTGAATTGGCTAGAATGTCTAAAGATGCTGATGAACTCCGTTCAAAAATTGGTAAAGATAAGCAATTCCATCAACGTTCGAGAATGCAAGCTCAGGCTGAGCTTGAGGAGTCGACTAAGCTTTATGAGACAGCATTATCAGTGAGAGATAATTGGCAAAAAGAGTTGGATACTGCATTTCAAAGTGACGGCGATTAGTTTTGGGAATGATAATGTGTTTTCAATATCGTGAGTTGAAAAATATAAGCGGGAATGGAGTATACAATTAATTTGGTTTGGTATACACAGAACATTGCGAATGGCTGGGGCAATGTTTACCGCTGCAATATTTTTCAGTTCACATACTTATAATTGAAATGAAAACAATAATGAACTTTAATATTACTTTATTCATAAAAGTCACTATTATATACATTTAAACCATATTTGATTCATCAATCCAAGAATTTTGTTCGCTAGGAAGGCCTAACCACTTTACATATACTTTATTTTTTCTTCTCTTCAACACCTTCTCAATCAGATATACGTCAGGATTCTCGGTTCGTAATAACTCTTCTTCGTAAAAACATCCTCTAATCGGCTGTTCATTCATATCTTCAAGATTATAAGTCGTTGGGATGGTTTTATTAATTTTAACAATCTTGAATAGCTCCGTGGTAAAATTCGCAGTGTAAGACTTTTCAAAAATATGTTTGTATTTACTTATACGTACAATATCATTTAATTGGAATTTGGGTTTACTTTGTCTTCCTCCAATTCCATTGATACCCTTGAATTTTAATTTTGTTGTTGAATCAACATTGATGGGTGCCATACCTATTGTACGATGAACTTTATTATTATATCTACTAGTTATAATTGGAAGAATATCAAGCCATTTGTGGTGACCTCTCATCGAAAATTCCTTGTAGAGCCATGCCTTTATTGTACGAATCACTCTTTCTGCTATAGCTGCCTTCTTTGTGCTAAATGTTGAATAATGATTGATATTATATTCTCGCATGAGAGATGAGAAGCTTTTATTGAAAAATTCTTTCCCTTGATCGCTTTGTATGTGTTTGGGGGAGTATTTGGCTTCTTTCAGTACATGTTTCATTGCATTAGTTACTGTACTACCTGTTTTATCTTTAACTGCTACAGTCCACAGATATTTGGAGTAACAATCTATCACTACAAGTATATATCGGTATCCTTCATTACTTTTTGCATAAGGTTGCAGTTCAGCTAAATCTATTTGCCATAGATCTGCAAAACCTTTGATGGTGGTTATTCTTCTACGAAAATTACGTCTTGCAGGTTTATGTAATTCATTAACAACTTGTCGTTTGACATCACTTATTTCATTAGTCATTCTATTTCAATATGATTAAAGAGAAAAGGTGATAATGTTACTGCATTGAATGATGATGTGACAGTGATCATTACATGTGAATATGTTAATATATTATACCTTCTTCACGTAATTCTTCAATTATTGAAATTATTTCATTATCATGTCCGGTATGTCCGGCTGACTTTGAAGCTACCAATAGTCGTAGGCGAGCAACTAACTCTTTCGGTGAATTCCAGTACACATAATTCACAGGTTTAGAATTATATATTTTCTCCATTTTCACTCGTTTGAGTGCTCCACCAATTTTACTTCTACTTCTTATTGGATATTGTCGTGAGTCTAATAGAGGTTTGATAACTTCACGAAATTTTTTAGAATTTGTATTTTTAAAACCATTCTTCAGATGATATTGTTTATATGGAGCATTCGTTATTTTCAATATTTTGGAATATACTTGACGAGTTTCTTCATTATCAACATCTTGTGGATTCTTCAAAAAAATCATATCATACAATTCTGGACTACCTGCGCATTCATATTTTTTCACTTTATTAGCATCCCAAAATGAAATGTTTCCATCTTTGAAATTTACCACTAGACTTCCCATTTTCAGCTTTTGTGTAATTGGATCCATACGTACGCCAAATGTTCCATCATATGCTGGATTTCTAGATTTTATATTATTCAAATGTTTCATCAAAACATCTTCACCACTTTCATTCATAACAGGTGAGATGTCAGGATCCGAGGAATCGATGTGGGACGATGATGGTGTTTCGAATAGAGTTGTTCTCATATCGTCTTGAAGTGTGCTCGTGTCACTATTCACAGATGATACACTACCAAAAGATTGTTTTCTTCCTATTGGAGTACTCATGGGATAATTTGAAGTAGATTGAACAGTTCCATGATTTGGTGATAACACTGGTGATTTAGAAGTAGCGTTTGATGATAAAACATTCAATGGTTTCATTATGGGCTCATACAATCTTTCAAGTGTCGTACGATTTTCAATATTATCATTCTTGATAGAGTTGAATTTCTGCCTGACAGCTTCTGTTGTCTCTACTAGTTGACGTTTCAAATTTATTTCATTGTTTTTATTTTCAGGATCTTTTTTTGTATTCATAATGCCCTTTTTTTTGAATTAAAGCTTAATTCGTTGGTGAAGTGACCACTACAATATTCAGTGATCGAATAAGTTCCAAAAACAAGATCATGGGTATATAAAACTATCGAATCCTTTGCGATATCTACCTTCATCTATTTTTCTATCCTTATCAATGACTAGAAATCCATATTGGTCCTCCCAGCATTTAACACACATCAATTGGAATTGTTTGAATGTTACATCGGGTGAAACATGATCTGAATAAATGTGATGTAAATTCGTCTCATCTTGTTTGAACATTATAATGAAATTGGTATTGTCACGCACTAACTGTTTGGGTACCCGTGAATATGTCTGTGCTAGATAAAAACAATCAACATCCTTATGACGTCCCATACAGAAATATGATCTAATAATATCTTGCTTTTCACATATTACATCATCGAAAATGAAAACAGAATTAGGCTTAGCGTCGGAGGGTTCCACTATTTCTGCATTATTGCTGAATGTATAAAAACCTAATCCTTTTATAGGTTCCAAAACACTTCGCAAGTACTGATATTTAGGTTGATTGAGTGATTTCGAATAGAGATACACATTTCTAAATCTCAGTCCTTGTGGATGTGTTAATAGTGATATCATTGCATTCGTCTTTCCACAATTTGAAGGTCCTATAATGAGTCCTCGAACTGATGATGGAAGTAGTGGACCATGTCTGAATACCCTTTGTCCATTCAATCCACAACCAAATTTCTCATCTAGATTATCTACAGCAAACTTTTCTTTCTGTTTTACAATGCGCATCGTGCCGTGGTTGGAGACTATATAAATGTTATTAGCTTATTCATTTCAATGTGTACCATCAAACGATACGGACGTATTGAAAGTGATCGTAAAATTAAAAGAGGTTGTGGTTTTGTTAATGATTTAATAAACAAACTTCCTTTCGAATTACATCTACCGGAGGTTATCAATACTGTGGACCGGGTACAAAATTGAAACAACGTTTAGCTCGTAACGACCCTGGAATCAATAAATTAGATATTGAATGCAAAAAACACGATATTCAATATTCTAAGCATCCATCCGATCTTGCAGCAAGACATTTAGCCGACAAAGAACTTGAATACAGCGCTTGGGATAGGGTTAAATCGAAGGACGCGAGTATTGGGGAAAGAGCAGCTGCATTACTTGTCACCAACATTATGAAAGCGAAAAGACATATGGGCATGGGTTGTAGTACCAATAAGAAAAAATGTAAGAGGAAACAAACGAAGAAAAATAAAATTAAAAAAGTTGCATTTGGTGCTGGGATAGTCCATAAAGTGCGAAATGTATTGAAGAAAGCTGGTGGGAATCAATTTGTGACGAATAATAGCAAAAAAGCTATCACTGTGGCATTGCAGGCGGCACGTAAATACCTTAAAGCTGCCGGTGGAAAGAAGAAAATCCGCACACCACGCATAATTCCTGTTCCCAAGATCGGTGGACTTTTACCATTGATACCAATTTTTGCTGGACTATCCGCACTAGGAAGTTTGGCGGGAGCTGCTGCTGGTATTACCAAGGCCGTGAATTCGGCAAAAGCCAGCAGAGCGGCTTTAATGGAAGCCAATCGTCACAATAAAACCATGGAGGCTGTAGCATTAGGCAAACGCGGAAGTGGAATATATCTCAAACCATACCGTAAAGGTTTAGGACTATATTTAAAACCATACAAAGCCACAAACAAAACAAAAAACTAATTGAACCCCTACCTCAGAGGCCTCTTACTGATCTCGATCTCAGTTATTATGCACAAAAAATGAAAATTCCACATTTTCGTGGTGTTTTTATGCGTGATAGATTACCATCTTCAGGTCCAAAACAAAACGAGACAGCTATTGTTAATTTAGATGGAATAAGTGGACCAGGAACACATTGGGTGGCATATAAAAAATGTGGGAAAGAAGTCACATATTTCGATAGTTTTGGAGATCTACCCCCACCATTGGAATTGACTCGATTCTTTCGAAAATGTTCGAATGTAAAAATCAAATATAACTATGATCGACAACAGAAATTTAATACAGTTCTCTGTGGTCACTTGTGCTTGCAGTTTCTCTCTAAATAATTTTCCAAATAAAAATGGATTCAACACCAAAACTGGATCGGGAGGCTATCAAGGGAATGGGGTTTTCACTTAGAATGTTTTCAAAATATGGTACCTTGAAAAAAATGGATAAAGTGATGCTTGCAAATATGCCTAAGGAAGTGATACTTGCATGTGTTGCACATGAGATTGCATATGTTTGGGAAAAGTTGCCTAAGCATCTGCAAGATGACATCGATATAATGAAACATAGATATTGTTATGAGCACCACCACCACGATCAAAATTCAGAATCGGATGTTAATGACGGTCCTATACCTCGGAAATCTATGTGTTGTATTTGTAATATAGAGGATGTGAATATTGGTATCAATAAAAATGATACTTATTACAATACAACACCTTCCAAAAAGTGTAAATTGTCTCAAATGTGCTGTTGCTGTGTACAATAATAAATTGAAATGTGTTTCAAAATATTCATCAGTCATGTCACGAAAGTTCGAGCTACAAGCTGTCGGGACAAGTGTCTTGAGTGCGGATTTTTTTCCACCAATTGAATTGGATAGGAACAGTCGTTATGGATTAGGACTTTTGGGATTCTATGGATGCAATACAATCAATAATATAACTGAAGCTAATAACTTAGTTAGTTTTAGAATCAGTAATGACAACTCATCGATACCCCAAAAGTTGACAATTGAAATTCCATGTGGTGCTTATGAAATAGAAGAGATCAATGCCGTCATACAGAAACATATCATGTTCAGATTGTTTCATGATAAAAAACCAAATGATGTCGTTGCAGATGATATTTTCTATCTACACGCCAATAATAATACATTCAAATGTGAAATGCGATCCAAATATGAAATTGATCTGACACATCCAAATTCAATAGCAGAAATGATGGGGTTCGCTCATGAAATATTTCCACCAAATCAGATACATGAATCATCATTACCAATAAACATTACAACTGTGAGACTTATCCGCTTAGATTGCAATATAATATCTGGTTCATATATAAATGGTGAAGAATCCCACATTCTTTTCTCATTCGATATTGATGTTGAACCTGGCTACAATCTTACTAAAGAACCACACAGTATTATATATATGCCTGTCAGTCCAGAAGGTCGTCAATTGATTCACAACATTACAGTGCGTATTTTGGATGAAAAAAATAACCTTATCGATTTTGGAAGTGAAGAAGAGATTTTCATTATTTTGGAATTGAAGAAAATCGAATAACTGTTGTTATGGGTTTCATTTATAATAGACAAAATCGCATTGAACAATCCCAAACGAGTTGCACTATCAAAAAGAAAGGTGTGCATAAAAAGAAGCTCATTCCACAAGTGTATGCTAAACAGTTAGCACATAACGCTCTGTCTGTGAGTGATCTTAAATTTTTGAAATCGATTGGATTGAAAGTGAGAAAATAACAATGGTGCTCGAAACAAACAATGAAAAGTTGAATATATTCAATGAACCAGTGCTCGATCATTCTCTCATAAGTTTACATGAGCACACATATAAGCCCTATGGATCACCGCTATTCAGGAATTCGGATGAAATCAGAATTGCAATCAATAATCAAGATGTTATACTAGATATTGCCGAGAGCTTCATTTACATAGAAGGTAAATTCACCCCCAAAGATGTAGCGAAAACATGCTATCTCTCGAATAATGCAATTGCATTTCTCTTTGACGAAATTCGTTATGAAATGGGAGGTGAACAAGTGGCTGTTGTTAGAAAACCTGGGATAACATCTACAATGAAAACCATGATATCATTTGGACAATCTCATGCTAACACATTATTGACATCTGGTTGGGGACTTTCACAATTGAAGCAAGATATCTTGGATACAAACAGTCATGTTTTTAGTGGAAAACTACCACTGAAATATTTGATGGGTTTTGCTGAAGATTACAACAAAAGTATCTTGAATGCCAAACAGGAATTGATTTTGATTATCGCTCGATCATTCAAAAACTCATATATAGGTGAGGTTGATGCTGATTTGGAAATAAATAAAATCGAATGGAAAATAAGGCATATTGTACCAGATGATAAACACAAGCTCAAACTTTTGAGTAGAATAAACAAAAGCGGTCTGAATGCCAAAATCAAGTTGGCGTATCGTATGTGGGACCTCTATGAACTACCATCATTACGTGGGACTTCTTCAGACATATGGGCCATCAAAACAACTAACGCATTGGAAACTCCTCGTTTTGTCATCATCGCATTCCAAAGTACTACCACATCTGAAGATAGAACACAAGATATTACAAAATTCACAACTGCTGATATCAATAGTATTCGAGTATACTTGAATTCTGAAGTTTATCCATATGAGCGTTGGAATTTGAATTTCGATAAAAAACTTGATGCTCCTGCTTATTATGCTTTTGAGAGTTTCCAGCGAAGTTATTATGATAAAGATATGAGTGAACCTCTGATGGACATTGGACAATTTAGAGAGAATCCACTATTCGTCATCGATTGTTCCCATCAACCGAATGCAACAAAATCATCAACTATTGATATAAAGATTGAGTTTGAGACGAGGAAGACCAAGTTTCCAGACAACACTAAAGTATATGCATTAATTTTGCATGATACAGTTTTAACATACAATGCATTGGATGGTTCAGTTCATAGCAGATATTGACACTTTTTTTTCACTCTATCATGTACTGTTTTATGATCTTTTTTTTTTTTATTTGTAACTGACTTATATCATGTATTGTATTTTATATCATATTTATTGTTTTGTAATCATTTTCTATTGTATTTCATCAGATTTAAATAAATAAAACATGAAAATAATACAAAGTTTTTTATTTGACATTATTTATGATTCACAGGAACATACAGACTATCTAAAATAACTTCTTCCTCATAATCATCATTTTCGCGACCATCTTCAATTTCCTCTCGATTTTCATCATTCAATTCAAAGTGATGAATAATCCATTCTGGCAAGTATGGTTGGAGGCTATACAGGAATCTTCTTAGGTTCAGTTCAATCATAACCTCACAAAGTTGCCACAATTCCAATTCATTATCCAAAAATTTGTTGCAAACTTCTGCACCACTCCAATAGTTCTCAGCATCACGAAGGCATAATTCGATTTGTTTTTCATCATAGCATACACTCATATCATAAACGCTTGCATGTTCGGCTCCATCACCCAACACCTTCAATTTAGACGACAAATGTTGAACCGATGATTTGAGATCTACAATATCGACCCAATCTTGACTTGCGTACTGCATCCACATCTTTAAATGGTGGAACTGAAATCGAACAAAAAAAAAAAACAATAAGCAACCTCCAATTTTTCAGTGATATAATACTCACATTCCCATTTTACTTGTAGTTACAAAGTGAGTGTATTCAACTAAGTTAGTAATGTTTATATTTCCATATAATTATCATCTAATATATGAATATTAATAAAACAATAAGAAATTCATTATAATTACTATTATTATTCAATCATATTGAATTTGACTAGAGTTATCGTTTTCACACCAAAAAAAACTTTGTAAGCTATGACCTAAAGAAATTCACTATAAATTATTACTATTATTCAATCATATTGAATTTGACTAGAGATCGCGTTTTCATGCCAGCAAAACTTTGTTGGCTCTGTCCTAAATACATCATCGTATATTTACCACCTGATGAGTTGATACAAGATATATCGTCATCACTGAATTGCAACGAAATACGTTTTGGTAGCCATGTTTTAAATAATTTATCATTGCTCACATCTTGCAAAGTTAATAAAATTGATTTACCAAATCGTGTAGAATAAGTTGACATATTTTTAATTATGTACACTTCATCAATTGGCAATGATGATAAGGCCTTTTGCTCTAGTATTTCAACCTCCTGTACAATCAAATTATTAATTTTATTCAAGTCTACTTTTGAAACGGACATGATGAAAATATATATGAAAATATAAACAATTTCCAACAGACAAATACACTCACCGTCTTCCTTCTATTACGAACTGAATAACACTCTACCAATTGCTAACTGCTGCAGATATATTCGTCTACTGATTTCATAGTGTGCCAGGCATTTCTTTTATATTAAACAGTGTGAGTCACCCCCACCATGAAACCGTGAAAGATTCACATTGCTAGTTGCTATCCACTAGAGATGCCTGACGTCACAGCCAAGCCCATCTCCCAACTTGATGCGATAACAGTTGCCGGTACGAGCAAGCAGTGGTCGTTGCGGTCTCGGAGAGGGTAGACGCTAGGCAAACAGTCCTCGGCTGCCGTTGTGTCACCATGGATAGCGGGGCTAGAGCGAACCTTCATCGCTTCAGGAGAGGTGAGGGCAGACCGATGAATACGCATTACTCTGCCACACGTCGTGGAGTGAACATGTCGCTCTCTAGCCGTTGAACGGTTATTGCTGTGACGTCACTCCACTACTAACTTGGTGCCCTAACACCGATGGAGCATTTATTACTTGGAGGATCTTCGAAGTATGCAGACGTATGTTTGTACATAGACAAACAAGCACATGATGAAACCCTGTACCGTGCATTCTCCTACACACACACATAAACACACAAAATCTCATATGAAAAAAAAATCTGAACGATCCATGCACCAGACACTTCAAGGTCACAACGCCTTGACTTCACTGCACAACAAAAAAAACTTCACCAAACAACAACCAATAAAAAAAGCAATTAATACGTCATAGTGGTGGGGGGAGGCCGAGAATCAGCTGTAAACAACTACTTATATTTATGAAAATTCATTGTTACATAGCCCCTAAGAAGAATTTAATTAAATTCGAAACGTCGGCAAGAAAAAAATTGTTTTTTCAAGAAAATATGTATCCTGTTACCCAAACAACTTTTTTTCAGAAAAATTATTGGATCACTAAACTAGTTAATTAAGTTTTTTACTGTTTGGTGCATCAATCTACTGATTCAAAATGTACAACTCAGCATGAAAATAGCTTGACAACACTGGTAGGGTTAGTATGACTCGACGTGTTAGGAATTACACGTTGAAAGGTAAGACCTCGTTAGTCCTTAGCTCGCACAAGTTTCGAATTTTGAGAGTGGTCGTTCGTAGGGAGGCGGCACCTATTTAACTCAAAAACAGATTTTTTTTCAACTTCGTGCTTCACAAAGACAATATGAAAAAGTTGATATAGCTAAACCATTAACTTTATTAATTTTAAGACTGCGGGTTGGAGCAAGGATTGCAGTCGGACATTAGAAAAATGAGAACTCTTTTTTCAGTTCAAGCTTTCGAGACTTTAATTGGCTCTTTTAGAGAACCGAAGGGTGAGGTGAGGTGAGGTGAGGCAAAATAATTATGTTTTCCTTGAAACAGTAATTAATAAAATGAATACCAAACACCCTTAAAATTCAAACATATGATGGAATTGTACCTGAGTGAGAACACTGGATAATTTATATGAACTAGAAATATTGTAAAATTTTCAAAACCATTTGTTAAATTTCATTTAGGACGTGCCCAAGTCAACTTTCTCAAGCAGGTAAATTATAATAGTAGGGGAGGCCACGATGCAAAATGGGGATTTACTCGAGCGTCGTTGAGACATATTAGGTTGCAAAGCTTAGATGATAAGAAAAGGAAAAGTTATATAATATATACCTTTTCATCGGTGGGAGAAGCGGCTATAGATTTTTAAATATGTAAAAAAATAGTGTTGCATGGACATACTCGAACGCGTCAGATATTAATAGCATCAATGTCCTATGTATTTTTAATAATGTTCGTATGTTAATTTGATTGTTTGCATGATGCGGGTGGTTGTACGTGAGGGTTGAAAGTGAAAAGAAAAAAATTTAATCGAGCATGTCAGATTTTTTAAGAGGGCGTTGAGTGCACCAAAAAAAAGATCCCATTCAATAATCTGACGATTTCGATCTTACGCAAGCTCGCGGCCAGTATTATAATGTGCAAAAAAATTCGCCAATTTGAAATACTCAAGCGCGTCAGATTAGGATATATATGGTTCATCTTTATGTTCTAGACGTGCTGTCTCATAATCTGCCGATTATCTAGAGGAATTCGCCTAATCTGACAAAAAAAAATTATTTTAATAGGAAATAGCATGCAAATAAATAAGTGTATGTTTTTTAAGTAGAATACTTGTGTTTATAAGAAAATACTCTTTAAAACATGCTAAAAAAAGTAATTTTTTATAACCAATTGATTAATCAATCAGCTGTGATGAAGTCATGGCAACAGAATTCAGAGTGGAGACGGAGTGAGAGGGAAATATAGGTATCACACAGTTGCACGCATCAAACTTTATCGACTAATTTTTGTTATTTTGGCTTACGGAAATCGTCAGATTGTATATTTTTCATTTTCCTTGAATTGTTTCCTTCAAAATTAAAAAAAATTAGCTCGAGAATGTCGAAATGACGTTATTTCTTTACAACTTTGCTGCCCTCCCCTTTCTTTACGTCACTCTCAAATTGTCAGATTACTGGAATATACACATTTCAGCATGTAATTAACTCACCCTATCTCAATCTGACGCGCTCGAAAATTTCTGATGATCAATTTTTTTTTTACTAATCTGATCCTTTATCCTTCACCGGCGGCCTTATATATGGGGCACATATTTGATGGAGGTACTTAACCGGGTACAAGGTATTCCCCTGTATATTAATCTGTCGCGCTTCTGTGAATCTCGAAATCCCTGCTTGGGCTCCCCTATTATAAACGAATGTGTGATATCACAAACGAATTGTGATATTTTGAGACAGGTGTTTCAAGAATCCGATGCTATCAACTGATTAAATTCAAACTAAGTGAGATAGAAGAAAACTAAGCAAAAATAAAACCTCACTGAAATTGACAGATGAATCATTTGAATAGTTGTTGCAAATTGGGCGTTTACTGGAAAGAAATAATAGTTACTAGTTACTTTTGGAGAAAAATTAAAGAGGTATTATTTTGGAGAAATAGAAATGCAGCAGTACCTGTACAGTCATACAGGTAAAACAATCAAGTGTTATACCCAGCAATGCTTTACAACTGACAGAAATTCATTAAAAAAACTGATGGAAACAATGTTCAACTTCATCGAACATCGAATCACACTTGCGAACAGCGCAGCGTCATCGTCACAGCGATCTTGAGACAAGTATTGGAATTTTGGACCATAATTTGAAATTAAATTTTGATATGACTTTTAGTTGTTTGAAACATAATTACAAATATTTCGGACTATGATAGACATTCAAACACTTTCGCAAATATAACCAGCACTCCTATTTTGCTACGCGACCCCATGTGGGGTCGCCAGAGATTTTAATGTCAAATATTCAAAAACACGATTTTAGAACATCTAGATGTGTATTTGTGAAGAGTCGCACTCGCGGAATGGAAACATTTTTTTCAAAACTGCTCATTATGATCATTTAACTTTTACTCCCTGCCTTATTGACCGAGACGTCCTTGCAGCAAAAAAAATTAGCACCGGGATTAAACGATGTGCTTCAGAATGCTGTTAAGATTATACATTTCATTGAGCTATGCCCTTAACAGCGGCTTATTTTCAAATCGCTGTTAGGCTACGGATTCCAACTACACAACTTTATTATTACATGTAGAAGTAACATGGTTGTCAAGAGGTCAAAGTTTAAGTGGATTATTGTTATTGAAGGACGATATCGAAATATTCGGCCATTTTATAATGAAGAAAAATCATTGTGAAACTTTTATTGCAAAAATCATTGTAGATCACTTAAACGCGTTAGAAACTGTTCCGTGCATATTTTATGTTGAATATTGATTTCAAAAAGGTAGCTTGGACACAAAAGGCGTTTTGGATTGGCTTGAGTGAGATTGATCATCTGCCACTCAAAGTTTAAGAGGAATTTGCTGAGCTTTCTAGTGACTCAAGCCTAAAACTACAAATTCCAAAAAAGCCCTTGACTGAATTCTGGATCAGAACTAGAACTGAATTCCCCACAATCGCTGATATGGCGTTAAATGTTCTTCTGGCATTCAACAACACATATTTATGTAAAGTTACACACCACCACAAGATTCAATTTGTTATCAAGCAATAAAAATCAGGCACACCCATCTCATTAATTTATTTCCTTCAATTAAAATTTAATACTTACCACTCAACGACTGCAATCAAATAGATTCGAGCAAACTGAGAGGTTCAGAATTCCTTTTTATTTATGTTATTGTAAAAAATGTAATTCTGATGAAAAATATGGCATATTATTTTTGTAACTATAATAAATACAATTTTACAACTTTTTGTGCAATTTTAAATTTTAGATTTTTCTATGTTTCTAATACATATGTATACATATGTGTATGTATAAGAATATGGTTTGGGTAGTTCGGGGAGAGATGACTCGCCTTTTGATTTTTTTTAAAACTTCAATATAAATAACTACAGGGTTTAAAAAATTTTGATCATTTATTGTCCAAAAGAAAACATATTCACTATTAAGGTAAAAAACAACAAACGAATACACTTTTAGACAAAATATTAATTTAAAAAAACTCAAAGAAGGTCATCTCACCCGTAATGTAAGGGTTAGATGATCCTTACACTATGGGTGAGATGACTCTTGATTATTAGTATATGCAAAAATCATATTTGACTTTAATTTCTTGTTTTCGAGAGCACTTTCCACATCCATGGCACAGGTTGATATATTTGGAACAACCTTCATGAAACCATGCGGTACAGTGTACGCATTGAATCCAATCATCCTGTTTCTTTGTAGTTGTATAAGGTTCACCACATCCAGCACATTCAGCGTTATCATTTTCATCGA
This sequence comes from Leptinotarsa decemlineata, assembly GCF_025532065.1. Taxonomy (NCBI): domain Eukaryota; kingdom Metazoa; phylum Arthropoda; class Insecta; order Coleoptera; family Chrysomelidae; genus Leptinotarsa; species Leptinotarsa decemlineata. The sequence goes on along the minus strand of NW_027412545.1, from coordinate 6,507,919 downwards.
TGTCATCGCTTGAATGATCAGATAAAGAAATATTAGTATCAGAATCCTCAGAAGATGAGGCTTCCACTAGTTTTCTTGATAGTGATGATATTTTCTTCGCATTTTCTAAATCAACTCTCTTAATAAGTTTTATACTATTTTCCTTATTTGTTCTTTTTTCTGCCTTTACTGTTTTTTTAACTTCCTTCGTAGCTTTCTCTTCTTCTTTCTTTCGTCTTTTTTCTGGACTGGTTAATTCCATTGCTACCTGCTTAGCACGTTTCCTTACCTGGTCAGCGCTACTTGTTGAAGGTACAGGTGTAATTTGTTCAAGAAGAGTTCCAGGAGTAATGTTTTTTTCTCCAGCAGACGTGGAGGGAAGAGGTGACAATGAATGGTTTGGTAGTACTCTTTTGTCCAGTGTACTATGTTCTTCTTGACTATGACTAAATGCACATTCAGTTAAAAATGCATACTCTGGTATCGCACTAGGATTGAACGGATATAATCCACAAGCTTTGAAACCTCCTTTTCAATTTTCAACAGTTGCTGATTTTGACCATGCATCATCAAATAAAAAAATATATCAGTGTTAACGTGTTATAAATCTGTGCTGAAGAGTTTAATATGTTTTTGTCGAGTAGAGTTTTTTCTTCCAAGGCAAAATAATATCTTACTAAAGACACCCCTTCAGATTTTCTTATACTTAAATCGGAATTTCTATGAAGAAAAGAGTGTAGCCACTGATACCCAGCTACACCTTTTTCTTTATTAAATGGGTGTTTTATTTTCATGAAATCAGCTAATCTCAAAGCCATCTCTCTAACAGTCTGCCTTGTTGGGGCAAACCCAGCTTTTTGCAATTTCAAAATGTGGAATTTAATTTTTATTTCGTTTTCATACCCAAGTAAACAAGAAGGTCCTAAACCATGTTTATTAAAATCTCCTCGTCGAATTCTTCTTCGTAAAGTTGGTTGTGGGATACCAAAGTGCCTGGCAGCATCATTAACACCCATTTCATTATTTAAAACTGCATTTCCTGCTGCTTTTAGCTGATCCTCGGTCCACTGACCCCTATTGCACTTTGGCTGTCTGTTATACTTTGTAGGCATGTCTAAAAATTTGATAAATTTGATTAGAAAATTGTATTCATATCACCCCTAATTTTTGAGTCATCATTCCCAAAATTCAGGGTTAGATGACTCATTTATTTTTACAATCATAGGAAAATTAAATATCAACGACAATGCTGTACAGATGATGCATAACCTATACGCAAAGTGGTTAAAAATAATTTTTGATCTTACTCACCTATTTATTTGTAAAACTCACAAAAATTACACAAGAAATAACTACGTGACCTATGTATAACGATTCGTTGTACTGAACTAGCCGCTGTTGCCTCATTTCTGAAATTATTAAAGTGAGTCATCTGTACCGACCAGCCATCTCACCCTATCTAACAAATAAATCATCAAAAAATATTCATTTATCTTTTTTTATTCATATGGGGTCGTCAGGAAACTCGCAATCATTAAAGAGAAAAAATGTTTAGGAAGCCCTGATCTTTTTCGTGAAAGGAACAATCTTATATAAGGGAATCGACCGATACTTGATGAAAATCCATAACGTATTCAAGAAACACTTCATTCTGAGATTTTCACCAAACAGTTTTATTAAAAACACAACACGTGTTTCGCTATACAGTAGCTTCTTCAGTCATGTGAAGACATGTCTGAAGAAGCTATTGCATAGCGGAACACGTGTTACTGTTTATTGAAAATCTTACAATAAAGCGTTTCGTGAATATAAGAAACAATCTTGTGGTTTGTTGGAATTTCATGAATTCCAACGCAAACTGACTGTTTTCACAAGAATCTCTCACAAAAGCAAAGTGTCGTTTCATTCGACCAATAAACTGAAATAGCGATGTAGTACAGAGTGGCTGATTAAGAAAACACTAGCGCAAAGTTAAGCAAGGCGCAATTAAGATGTTATCATGGCCGCCACGATGCAGCGAGCTGTCAACAATTAACGTAATTTATTATGAGGTAACAATGGTAATGTTGTGATATTGTGATTGGGTGGTCCAAAAGGCCCCGCGCTAGTCATCGTCATTAGTTACTCATTGAAAAGTACAGTCGAAGCAATCAGAAACGAATACTCGTATCGCCTTGACAAGGGGTGCTCAGGAATCTCAGATATTCAACTGTCCGTTCGTCATTTATTACGGCTAACATGATGGGATATTTGTTATGAAGATAGAACAGCGGCTGTTGTGTTAAAAATACCGATGGGACTTTTTTACGGCATGTGCTATTCTGGGCAGTACACTTGACAAGATATTTATTTTTTTGACAGTTTTTTCCGTTGAAGCATGAAACTGATTTATTGCTTATTGACTTGGTAACGGAATAATATCCAAGATTGATTGAAATGTTTCACGCAAATGAAAAATGATCACTAAAATATATTTCTTTAGCACTACATATTTTGAACTAGAGTTATTTGGGTACGGTCATTCATCGCTCAGTTATAATCTTATTATCTTTATAGTATGGTTATGATAGGCTCACTAAAAGTTCGCCCTAGGTCGATACCTGTTTTGTAAAGCTACTGCTCGAAACGGAAACCTCAATAAATTACTAAACAACTGAATAAAAAGGTATTGAAAAACATGTGGAAATTATATCAAATATGCAACAAATGTTTGGGAACTATTTCCAAATGCAAATAATCAACGTTATTAAAAGAATAACTGATTTCACTAAATTTCAATATAGATGATAAAATATAAAACCGCATATCGATATCTAACATCGTTTTTGAGTTACAGCATGTTGTTCGAAAATGTGCATTTTCGAAAAGTTGCTGTATCTTGTTTCCTCTCAATAATTTCTTGTTTCCAAGCACTTTTCCAAAGCTAAAGAGATGAACTTTAAACGTTCAAGTCAGTCTCGAATATACCTACACAGTAGGTTGAATGGACTGACGCCCATCAGAAAACAACTACTCCCCTGGCTAATACCACGAAGGTATATCCGACAGGCGTCAGTGCAGGAATCATCACAGAAAATTTTCTGCATATGCAATTGGCAATACAACTGAAAGAGTCGACCTTCAATTTTGGAACGGGCACACTTGCAGACCGGTTTCGGGCTCATTAGCCACTCATCAGTGCAAGATAGTGGCCATCATCGACCTAAAGTCAATGATATTCCATAATTGAAAATCGGAATTCTGACTGACTAATGTATTTATTCAAATTTTTGGGGTTAGTGTTAGTGTTTACAAGGTATGTTTATGGTGGGGCCCTGCTTTAGGCTTATGCCTCTTCAGGGTAATCAGAATTCTTTCAGAGTAAGTATTTCATTCTTTCTTCTCCAACTTTCTAAGTTGGAGCAAACAACAAAATGTCACACTCCATCTAGTAGACGAGGAACTAACCAACTGCATTACCGTACCTAATTTGCCAAAATTTTTCCAAAGCACTTTTATTTGTAGAGTTCTATGGTGTAAAAAATTATTTTTTTTTGAAATTAGATATGAATAGTTATTGATGGGAAACTATTTTTTAAACGGACACTTTGGACGACAAGGCGATACAACAGAAAGAAATGTTCAGTAGTAGCTATCAAATGTTAAGAAAGCTTTTTACAGCACGAATTAAAACACATAGTTCCAATAAAAGTGATAACAATTTATATTATATTCACTACTAATAAATGCAACTTCAACAATAATAATAACAATGATAAACGACAAACGATGAAAAATATTCCTTCAGAGAAGGTGTTCGGAATGTCTACCAGCTTCTCCAACACACAGGCGACACTTTTTGTGAACGTTTTTTTGCCGAATTATTCAGTTCAATAGTAGTGAGAGAAGCAAAACTTTGCATCACTGCATATCTAGAATTGGTCAGAAATTCAAAAATAAGATCGTTCAACCTTCCCCATAAGTAAAAATCTATAGGCGTTAGGTCCGATGACCTGACCGATCAATGGTTGGGTCCTTGGTGACAATTGCAATGTTGTGAGGCGAAGCCCCGTTTTGTTGAAAATATATTTTTTCGAGGTCCATTAGTGGTAATTCATCAACAAGGCATTCAATATTTTGCCTTAACACGCACTTGGTTACTCTACTGGTCCTGTATGGCTTGAATTTGTGTTTTTAAAATCCTCCTAACATTAGTTCTTGGTAGGCCTTGTGATATTTTCAAATTTCAAGTTGACCATTGACCTTTGGAGATTATTTTCAACAGCTCCTAAAACGACTATTTCTTCCAACTCTTTATCCCCATTTGATTCATATAATTTTGACCATTTTTTAAAAAAATTGACCACCATCAATTAGGTTGTGTTGGAATCTTACGAAAATATCTCTAAAAGGTTGTCTCGTCTCTGGATACCTCTCGTGATACAAATTGCTTACTTCATTTTCCCCGGTTTGTATAAATCATATCCCATTTTTCATAGTTCTCATACCTCATTGTGTTTGAAAATTGAACAAAAACCAATAATTGAAGAGCTTCATTATTGCCTAAACCAACATTTCTCTCTAGGTTTTCTTGGTCTTTGCTTCCGTACGACGCATTTAGCCACAACCACTTTTAGTTTTCCATCTATAAATAGTGATCTCATTATTATGCACCAAAGAAACTCAAGAACGAAATGACATCTGGTGTGGACAACATACTTACCTAGCTA